>NC_084794.1:187187169-187834919 GCF_963169125.1 Humulus lupulus | reverse complement strand
AGAGAGTTTTTGAGAGAGAGAAGGTTTAGAATAGTTTTCAGGTTTAGAGAAAACTATTACTTTTTAGAGAGAGAGAGAGAGTGATTAACCATTATTATCTGAAAATCACGTATATCAGATTTATAAAGATATTTAATCTAATTAGATAATCTTTATTTAATTAAAATATAATTAAAATTAAATCTGATTAGATGTTTTCATTTAATTATCTATTTAAATCATATTTAAAAAGAATAATCTGACTAAACAAATTTATTTGAAATTCAAAATTCAAACCCCAGGGATAAAAACCCTGATGCTGGCGCCCTTATTAGGGTTGCCTTAATTTTCTCATTTGTTTATTTAATCAAATTTTAAGACGATATATTTATTCTAACATAAATATCAGTTAATTCAAAATTAACTTTATCTTAAAATATCAGTTTTAAATTAAATAAATAAATATGATATTATAAATAAGATATTTATTATTTTCTCTCTTTATATTAATTCAAGCAAGATTAATATTAATTTTAACCTATAGTTTTTCAAAAATAAAACCTATATAGTTAATTAATTAATTAATTCACAATTAATCAATTACCCATAATTATCAAATAATTATTTCCTTGCCCTGGAAAATTAATTCCTTTGCAATTTAGTCATTTCTCTTAACAAATCTTTCTTTTGACATCCTTACCCTTGACAGTGTAGGACAGAGGTTGATCTGGGGACCATGGACCTATAATACGAAGCTCCAATAAACTAGATTATTAATTAAACTCTTTATTATAATATTCTTATTTATTAATTCCATGATTACTCCACTATAAATATGAAATTTCACTCTAAGTATTTATAGAATTATATTTACAGAGTTTTCTCTAGTAGTCCATTAATATAATCAATATATGTAGTTTTGTCCTCCATTTATTGGTTCGTTAATTAGAGCTGATCAAAATTATCGTTTTACCCTTCTAATGACCTCTTGATCCTTAAGTACCATTAATTCACTAGTGAGTAATTAATCTATAATATAATTATAGATTTGAGCTCAATAACTATTCAGTTCTAGAATCAACCCTTAAGGGAACCAATATTCGAACCGTTAGGAAAGCATGGATTCCAATATTATAATTCATGTTCCCAGCCATCCATGATATTGAATCTCCAAAACAAAAGTCATTAGCCTCATTATTCTAAGAGACCTTAACGAGTGAATCAAAAGATCCAATAAACATAACACAAGAGTTCATGAATACTCAGGATTTATACTGATCTACAAATGATCATCTATTATGACAAGAAGTAAATCTTTATGACAAAAGACAAGTTTATAAAGATAATTAATTTTCATCGGTCCTGTCATATATAATCTCTATTATATACAACACCTTTACCAAGATGTCTATCCACATCAGTAATCTGAATCTAGATTACTTGCATCTCGTATGCTTAGCAAACCGTACTAGTAACCATTAATTAAAGATTCCTTACTTTAATATGTTATTGACTATTTTATTCATTATATATGATCTTAATTCTCTCGTACTAATACAAGATCATATTCTCATGAATGAATATGGTATTTTCTTGATATTATTATATAATTAATTCAAACAATAATTATAACATTCAAATATAGTAAAATTGTACTTTTATTTAAAACCAATCAAATGTATTTATATGCTTTTAGGGCATTAATCCTAACAAGTACGTGCAAGGCACATACATAATGGGGTATGCAAGCTGACAAAAACAAAAAAGCAAAATTAAGAAACTCTTACAAATCAACATCAAACATGGATACGAAAAGTAAGCAGACTCGTCATCAATATACATCAAAAAGTGGCCTAGGTCAATGTAAAGTAAGGCCAATGTTTATATAGAGAAGTAAGGCCAATGTTCATATAGACAGGAGCAAAGCTCATTGTAAAGTGTTGACTGGTTATTTAGCCAACTAACGCGGAGTCAAAATAATTAATTATAGAACTTTCAATTAGACAATCAATAAACAATAAATGAACCAAGGACCTAGCAATGATGAGAAATAAATAATAAAGAACACCAAAATTATAGAGGTTCGGCCCCAAGAAATGGTAATGACCTAATTCCTCTTAGATTTGTATTGATCTTAAAGGTTCACACAAGATAACTAGTGAATACAGGTAGATTTCTAGGTGTAAAAGACAATATAGAATAGCAGAATCACTGCTAAGTATCAAGCCAGGCTGCTCGGTATGTTTCCGGTGCTAGTCGGTAGGCTATTTTCGTGAACCCCCTCCACTGTGGTGGAGATTTTGTATTTATACTATCCCTCTCGCCCAAGGGTTGCGCCTGAGCATAACTGATGGGGAAATATCCCTACATTCTCACAAGTGGTTGCTGTCCTATTCTTTAGGAGCCTTGAACAAGTTTTTGGGGTTGTTAGGTGCTCTTTGGGGGTGGTTGGACGATTCCTACGGACTGTTAACGGTGAGTGTAACTGCTTTCAGCTGACCAGGTTTATCTGTCTGTCATATTGACCAACAGGTTTTCTAGTTGTCCTGCCGAGTAGTAACTTGTCGTATACCCTGAGGTATACACCGATCAGCTTGTCGGGGGGGTCTGCCCAGTTTACTCCATGTGTCCAAGCTTAATCCCACGTGCTCAAGATTAGTACCACATTAGATATGCCAATTTTTGGGATAACATAAAGTAAAACAAAAATGAAGAAAAAATAATGATGATAGCCTATGCGGGGCCAGTGGGATGGTCATCGTTGCTTGAACCCCCTCTCACCAGTGGCACCCTAGCTAGGGGTCACCTCGCCGGTGGCACCCTCACCAGGGGCCACCTCATTAGCTCGGCCCTCGCCAAAAGCGACCCCCTCAACATCACCTCACTCCAAAACATCCTCATCAGGGACTTTAATAGTAGCGTTCTCCGAACCTTTGGCACTACCATCCTCGACTTTACCTGCCTCCTAGGCTAGGCAAGTCTGAAAATGCTTAGCCTCCCACTCGAGCTAACGATGAAGGTTCTCCACGGTTAGTGCCGCCTGAAAAGCAAAACAAATTGTAAGAACAATTATAAGAGGCGATATACATGCAACATAAAGGAAAGGAGAAAAGTCAAAGCGGTCACCAAAATAGTATTCTCCATATGCTGGTGGGATAAATCAAGAGAGGAGCTTGTAGTCATCAATGGCCAGCTGTAGAGAATGCGAGGGCCCAACGTGACAGACTCTAGCATCTCTTTCTCCATGTTGATGCCTTCCTGAAGAGGTGCGGAAGGTGGCAACTCTGAGGGTGTTAATGCAGCGGGGGGCACAACGTGCGCTAGTGCCACAAGGAATGGAACGCCTCTTAGAGAGGGTTAGATGATGTAGGATAGGTGGATGTGGCAACTTGAGGATGAATCAAAACTCTCTTGGCTTTCCTACGCAGTTGGTCCCGGGGTGAGTGTCATTTCTTCTTCTTTCCAGGCTCATCTAGAATAGGTAGTGGCTAGGAGAAATACTCTGACAAGTCCATGGCTCCTACATATCAAAGGTCAAATAGTCAGCCATACAAGACAGAAGTAAAATCATGACATCACATAAATGTGCCTAAATAAATAGCCTCCACAACAGGTGGGCGTTAAGTGCCCAACAAGTCCCTAAGAGAAGGCACCCCTTAACTCAGATGGGGTTTTAAGAAGCTTAGGTCGGCCCAGTTCCCCAAGGGAGGCCCCACTAATGCCTCATCATCTATATTATTCTCGTGGCCATTAAGGCCAGTAGGAAAGAAAGAGGGAAACGACGCAAGCTCGACCAAGGTAGCCGCTAGGAAATCGTCCCTCTGAGTCTGAAAGGGGCCATGTAACGACCCGAAATTACTAATGAGACTTAAGGGCCTTGATTAGTGTGTCGGGAGGGCATAATTGGTTTATGTGTGATTTAAATGATTAAATGCATGGTTATGTGTTAAGCATGCTTATATGATTATATGGACATATGAGATGCATGATTATGAGTATTAGTATGCATGTAGGCCTGTTTAGATTATAAGGGCATATTTGTAATTTTGGCCCGTTAAGGGCATAAACATGATTATCTGTGATAAATTTTTGAGACTACATTATTATGTGGATATATTTGTAGCTTGTGACTCGAGGCGATCCTAGTGAGCGGTCTAGCGAAATAGTCACAGCGGGGATTTATACCCGGCTCGGGGGAGCCTGGGGGTATTTCTGGGAACTTGGGAAATATATTAGAGATTATTTGACATTGAGGAAGATAATTGGTGATTTGTTAAGTGTCAATGTTTAAGCGATAATTATTAGGGACACTCGAAGAATTAGCGGGAATTGGGAGCAAATGACCAAAGTGACCTTAGAATGTTTAAAGGCTTAGGTTTAAATGGGAGGGGAAATGGTCATTTGATGGTTAAAAGGGGATAAGAGTCATTTCTGCTTTTGGCCTTAGTGGGATTTGTAGAATGTGTTAGAAATAGAAAGAAGAAAAACAAAGACTCTTTTTCCTTCTCCCTATCGATCACATTCTCTCTCACTCTCCTTGAGGATTTTTGAAGCTGTAACTCAGAGGAAGCTTAGGCTGGAGCTTGGGGCTAGGGTCCTTAGTGAAGCTAGAGAATTTAGCAGGAATCGGCTACTCAATTGAGGTAAGGTTTAAAGGTTTTGATGAGTTTTCTGAGCTTTGTTAGAGTTGATTTCTGAACTTGGGTTTTGGATGGATGTTAAGGGAATTAAGCTTTGGGAACTGAGGAGCTAAAGGCTGGAAGGGCTTAGAGGGCAACCTAGGGTCGAATTCCCCATTATAGGTAAGGATTTTTGAGCTTGACCATTTGAATTGCTTGGTTGATTCTGGTTTTTCGGATGGGTTCTTGAGTGTTAAGTTCAACTCTTGTTTTCTTTGTTTAACTGTGCATGTGGCCAAATTTAAGGTTTTTGGGTTATGTGGGATGAGTTGTAGTGGATGGTAGGCTTATTTTGAAGTGTAGTTGAGGTATGGAGGAGTTTCAGGGAGTTTTGGCTCGGGGAAATTCGAAGGAAAACTCAGGGGAATTTTCAGTGCTGTCTGTAGTGCTGTAGCGCTAGTAGTAGAGCGCTATGCCTGGATTGTCTGGGGGATTTTTCCTCTGCGTGTAGCGCTATAGCGTCCACCTTGTGGCGCTGTAGGGCTACCCTACCTTTAGAAGTGGATTTTTGGGTATTTTCTTAGGGTTTTCGTCCGGGGGCTCGGGGTTTGATTCCACCACCCCGTTTGGTGGAATTAGGGCTTCCCGAGGGCTTGGGATTGGTCCCGAGGTTAGGTTACGGGATTGAATGTTAATGAGGGTTCCATGTTGCGCTTGTGACTAGGTGTACGGTAGGGCTCAGACGGGATCGTGCTTGAGGATCGTCTCAATTAATTAAAGCACTCGGAATGAAAGGTAACAAATTGCACCCGGTAATGTGATTTTGTTGGGACTAAGAGCTCCCTATATTTGTATGTGATGTCATGAGATGGTATTATGCCATGGGGACATGTGATAAACGACCTAAGAGTGCTGGAATCAATATTTGCGCACAGGGCGCAGCTCGACCACTGGTAGCTGAGGTTAAGTACATAATCACTGAGCTCAGCCTAAGCGAGTCGGAGTCATTGGGATAATCAGTGTTGGTTTTTATAGATCAAATAAGAGATTATACGCAGCGGAACAACAATCAAAATTGTTAATTTAACCCCACAAGATTTCTAGATCTACTTCTTCACATACATATATATATTGAATCAAAGATATGAATAGAAAATTATCTCAAGTCTTTCCTTGCTGCTATCTTTTTGTACGGCAAAATCCTTGAGATTCCACACCAGGATCTTCCAAAATGTTCTCAACACTCAAAGAACGAGTGTGGGCTCGCTATACAAAATAATAGGCAAAATCTATTTATCAGATGTTCTCAACACATGAGATCTGATAAAGTTTGGACCTAAGTTTATGAAAAACAGTGATCTATGCTTGTATCACTGCTCTATTTCTCTCAGGGAGATTTCACGATATATTTTCTATCACTGAAAAAGTATCGTTCTGAAAATCTGATCTCCTATATTTAATATATCCAATATATTAAAAATAAAATAATAGTTATTTTAAACAATTTGAAAATAACTAATCAGTTATTAGATTTTGTTTAAATAATAATATTTTAATCATATTAGAATATCTCATTATTTATTTAATATTTAAATAACTAAAATTGTGGAACAAAGAAACTTCTAGAAGCTTCTTGTGTGTGTAGCACAGTGACTGTGCATTATGCTACACGTGTACTATATGCCAAGGAAGGCATGTGATTTTTCCCAATTTGTCTTATTATTTAAATACCAAAAATCCCAAAAATAAATTAATTCAAAATTAATTATATTTTTGTTAAATCAAATAATTAATTGATTCTCAATTAATTAATTACACATAAATATACAATAATTATGTTTAGTGTATAGAATTTTTTTTTTTACTTATCAAGTAAGTCCTTTTGCCCATTTTTGTATTTATCTTTGTCAGTGTTTGTTTGAGCCATTTCGAGGACTATGGACCTATAACGTTAAGCTCCAATAAATTAAAACTAAATAATTAAACTCTTTAATTATAATAGTTAATTTATTAATTCTGATATTTTTCCACTATAAATTTAGAATTGCACTCTTTATGTTATAGATATACTTTTATGGAAATCTTATTTTAAGTCGTCCATTGATATAGCCATCTTACAATAGTTCAACCCTCTAATTAATTAGTTCATAAATTAGAATGGAATCATTACCATTTTACCTTTCTAATTTACTTCTTATTCCTTAAGTACCATTAATTCACCACTGAATAATTAATATATAATCTAATTATAGATTTCAGCTTAAAATCATTCAGTTCTAGAATTAATCCTTAAGGGAACTAATATACGATCCGTTAGGAAAGATTAGATTCCGTATTGTTGATACATGTTCCCAGCCATCCATGATATTAAATCTCCAAAACAAAATTCATTAGCCTCATTCTATGAAGAGACCTTAACGAATGAATCAAAAGATTTAATAAACATGAATAGGAGTTCATGAACACTCAGGATTTAGGTTGATCTATAAATGATCATCAGTTATGATATGAATTACAAGTCTTTATTAATAAATGGTTTTTGGATAAAGACTTTTATTCATATCGGTCCATGTCATATATAATCATATTATATAAAGCACCTTTACCGAGATGTCTTACCACATCAATAATCCGAATCTAGATTATTTGTATCAACATGATACTCAGCAAACCGTACTTACAACCCTAATTAAAGAATTCCATAACTTCAATTTGTTGTTGTTGACTATTTTATTCATTCATGTGATCTTAATTCTCTCGTACTGATACAAGATCACATCCTCAATAATGAATATGGAATTTTTCTAATATTTACAAAATTATTCAACAATAATTTAATAATCTAAATATAAAAATAATAAACCATTGTATTTATTTATTCATCGAAATAATAAATTTCTTTTACATGTTTTTAGGACATACTCCTAACAATCAGAGGGTGTGGCCTAAGGGCGTCGACCTTGGATTTTGGTGTGATATGTTTATTGTTGTTTAAAATGATGATTGCGACGAGTTTTTTTTATCTGAATAACCAATTAATGACTTGTAGGTTGGTATCATTGTTTATGTAAGCAGTATGATCTGTTATATATCTGATTGATGATTTGTGAATTATCTATATGTTGGTTGTCGCTTATGCTATGCATAATAGTTTTCTTACTAGGCCTTGGCTCACGGGTGCTACGTGGTGCAGGTAAAGGCTAGGGCAAGGTGGACTAGTCCTAAGTTGGAGAGCTTTGAGGCTAAATGTACATAGTCAACTGATTATCCGCCATGGTCGAGAAGTGGTACAGGACATGAGAACCTTAAATGTCTATTTTGCCCTTAGAGAGGCTAGTAGCTATATATAACCTAGAATTTTTGTAGACTGTCTTTCAAACTCTATTTCTTTTGGGATCCCATGTACGAAATGTTGATTTAAATGGAATGTATCTTTTATGACAAAAATCTTTTAACCCTAGGTCAGTTATAGTTTCAGTAACACGTTTCTAATTGAATGACTTGATCAACAAGTCTTGCACCTTTATAAACACATAGTGTAACAGTCCTGGCTACCTAGGGCGTTACAACTTGGTATCAGAACGATTCTCGATTTAAGGGTTCCTGAAGATTGGCTGGACATGTACATTCACCGCAAAAGACAAGCTCGACTCAAGGTTTGGTAATTGTGTATACATGTTTACATGCTTAAATGATTGGGAAGGAATATGAATGCTAATATTTATTTAATTAATAGGAAGCATGAGATACTGATAGGGCATGGCCCTTGAATGCTGTGTGATGATATTGAGGCATGCTTATTAGCATTGTTGTGTATGTGAATGAATATTTGAATAAATTTTTATGGAAGGATTATTACCCTGTCTTCATAGTCTGACTGCCGAGTCGTTGATTGCAGATTAACTTGGATAGCTATGCATCCAAGATGATCTGTACGACTTACCGGCAGTAGGTCTAAGGCAAGGGATGATGACCAGGGCCAGACCCCTCCGTCAGTCCCTGAGAACTGGCAGCAAATTATGGCAGACATGCAAGCACGGCTACAGAGCCAGGATGAGCAGATCCGACTTCTGCGAGAGCAGGCTTCATCAGGGAGTGCTGCCCCTATTGTGCCACATGTATTGGTACTAGTTGTACATCCAATAGAGGTTGGGAATAAATGGGAGCTGTTGTATAAGCGGTTTAGGAAACAACATCCTCCAACTTTTTAGGGAGGACCAAATCCACTAAAGATTGAACAGTGGATGAGTATGGTCACTGCTATTCTGGATTTCATGAAGGTAGAGGGTCATGACAGAGTGGCTTGTGCTGCATATATGTTGAGAGAGGATGCCCGCATTTGGTGGGAAGTGGAATCACAGACTAAGGATGTTACTACTTTGAGTTGGCAAGGATTTAAGGATTTATTTAGCTAGAAGTATTACAATGTTGCCATCAGGGCAGCGCAGGTTAATGAATTCGTGGGATTGGTTCAGGGCAATATGACAGTTACAGAATATGCCCCGAAGTTTGACAGACTTGCGAAGTTCGCACCAGATCTTGTGCCTACTGATGCAGCTAGGCAAGATAGATTTATCAGAGGGCTTAATGCTTTGATAGCCCAATATATGAGGATTACAACAATTCATGGGGGGACAACTTATGTCCAGGCTGTTGAGAAGGCTCTTACCGCTGAGGAAGCGGAGGACAAGATCTGGAGGGAGAGTGCAACAAGGCAGGAGGGTCGTAGGGCAGTGCCTCCATACTTTGGATCTAGTAGGGGCGGAGGCCCCAGTGATCCAAAGAGGAAGACCCCTGATGCTTCGACCGCTCCTGGTCCTGATAGGAGAGGTCGGGGGTACTCA
This sequence comes from Humulus lupulus, assembly GCF_963169125.1. Taxonomy (NCBI): domain Eukaryota; kingdom Viridiplantae; phylum Streptophyta; class Magnoliopsida; order Rosales; family Cannabaceae; genus Humulus; species Humulus lupulus. The sequence goes on along the minus strand of NC_084794.1, from coordinate 187,825,477 downwards.
GGGTGGCCGTCAGGGAGGTGGTGATTCATGGAGGAGCTATCCTGAGTGCACGAGGTGCAGAAGACGCCATCCGGGCGAATGTTAGGCTAAGGCTTGTTATGTGTGCGGGGTGGTAGAAGACCTCAAGAAAGACTGCCCAACAATGAAGAAAGGGGAAGCAGGGAAGGTGGACAGCTTGACTCCATCTTGAGTGTTCACCCTGATGCAGGTAGAGGTCGAGGCCGAGGCTAGTCCCTCGATTGTGACAGGTCAACTTTCTAGTGCTGGCTCTCCTTTTATTGTATTGATTGACTCTGGTGCTACACATTCATTTGTTTCTAGTGAGGTGATTGATAGACTGTGTAGACCTAGTGAGTATTATACTGTGGGGGTTTAGGACTATATTTCCCACAGGAGAACTGGTAGTTTCTAGGAGGTTGATTAGAGCACTGCTTGTGACGGTTAATGGTAGGGAATTGTAAGTATACTTGATTGAGTTGGGTATGGAGGACTTTGACATGATTTTGGGGATGGATTGGCTGGTTAGATACGAAGCTACTATTGACTATAGGAAAAAGATGGTGACCTTTGAGCAGGAGGGCAAGGATCCCTTTGTCTTTGTGGGAGCGGTATATGGACCCCGCGTACCCATGATATTAGCACTGAGAGCCAGAGATTTATTACAGGGAGGACGTATAGACTTTCTGCCTAGCATGGTGGATACCACCAGGGTGTTTCCAGCAGGGCTGGAGGAGACCAGAATGGTTTGTGAGTTCTTGGATGTATTCCCTGAGGATTTACCAGGGTTGCCGCCGCATACAGAGATTCAGTTTGTTATCGAGTTAGCGCCAGGGACAAAGACAGTGTCGAGGGAACCATATAGAATGGCACCGGCAGAACTGAAGGAATTGAAGATACAGTTATAGGAGCTTCTGGATTTGGGGTTTATCAGGCTTAGCTACTCGCCATGGGGTGCTCCAGTCTTGTTTGTGAAGAAGAAGGACAGGACTTTGAGGATGTGTATAGACTACAGGGAATTGAACAAGTTGACTATCAAGAAAAAGTATCCTCTACCAAGGATTGACGACTTGTTCGATCAGCTGTAGGGAAAAACAGTATTGTCGAAGATTTGATCTTCGATCTGTTTATCACCAGCTGAGGATCAAGGATGAGGATATATCAAAGATGGCCTTCCGAATGAGGTATGGGCACTATGAGTTTCTGGTCATGTCATTTGGTTTGATCAATGCCTAGCAGCCTTAATGGACCTAATGAATAGGGTGTTCAAGGAATTTTTGGATCAGTTCATCATCGCCTTCATCGATGACATTTTAATGTATTCCAGTTCAGAGGCAGAGCACGAGTTTCATCTTCAACAGGTTCTGTAGAGGTTGAGAGAGCATCAGTTGTATGCCAAGTTTAAGAAATGTGAGTTTTGGCTACCAGAAGTGACATTCCTTGGACATATTGTTGGTACAGATGGAATTAAGGTGGATCCATCTAAGGTGGAGGCAGTTAAAGATTGGCCGAGGCCAAGGAACGACTTAGAGGTTTGGAGTTTCCTCGGTTTTGTAGGTTACTATAGATGGTTTGTAGAAGGGTTCTTAAAGATAGCAACACCAATGACAGAATTGACACGGAAGAATTTGAAGTTCGTCTGGACAGACAAGTGTGAGAACAGTTTTCAAGAATTGAAGTGGCGACTTATTACTGCACCTGTGTTGAGTCTTCCTTTGGAGAAAGGAAAGTTTGTGGTCTATTGCGATGCGTCAAGGTTGGTTTTGGGCTGTGTGTTGATGCAAAATGAGAAGGATATAGCTTATGCGTCACGAAAACTGAAAGAGTATGAGCAGCGGTATCCTACCCATGATTTGGAACTAGCATCGGTGGTATTCGCACTGAAGGTTTGGCAGCATTATGTGTACGGGGAGAAGTGCGAGAAATACACTGATCATAAGAGTTTGAAGTATTTCTTTACACAAAAGGACCTGAACATGAGGCAGAGGCGTTGACTGGAGTTGGTAAAAGACTATGACTATGATATTCTTTATCACCCAGGGAAAGCCAATGTAGTGGCAGATGCATTGAGCCGGATGGGCCCGGGTCAGTTATATAGTGCCACCCAGATTTCGAGAGAGTTAGCTGATGAGATGGCCAGAGCAGGGATAGAATTAGTGGTGGGACGGTTGGCCAACATTACTCTGCAGTCGACCTTGCTAGAGCGGATTAAGGAAGGTCAGGTAGTGGATATTCAATTACAAGAGGTTAGAGAGAATGTCCTAACAGGAGTAGCTAAGGACTATTTTATTTCTGAGGTTGGTTTGCTACGGTATCAGAGGCAGATTTGTGTCCCAGCTGATGTGGGGATCAGATGAGAGATATTAGATGAGTCACATACTACGCCGTACTTACTTCATCCGGGTACCACGAAGATGTATCAAGATCTACGGATGTTATATTGGTGGCCCGAGATGAAGAAGGATGTGGTGGAATATGTGACCAGATGTTTAACCTGTCAGTAGGTGGAAGTTGAGCATCAGCGACCGACAGGGTTGCTTTAGCCTTTGGGTATCCCTGAGTGGAAATGGAAGGACATTACGATGGACATTCTGAGAGGTTTACCTAGAAGTGTAGGGCTTCATGACTCGGTGTGGGTGATAGTGGAAAGATACACCAAGTCAGCTCATTTTCTTCTAGTGAAGATGACATATATAGTGGATCAGTATGCAGAGTTATATGTGAGGGAGATCGTACGTCTCCATGGGGTTCCTAAGTCCATAGTGTCAGATTGGGATCTTATCTCTACCTCCAAGTTTTGGGGTAGTTTGCAGAAGGCTATGGGGACCCAGTTGAATTTCAACATGGCCTTTCATCCTCACACTGATGGACAGTCTGAGAGGACGATTCAGGTGTTGGAGGATATGCTTCAAACATGCGTGATTGATTTTGAGGGATCGTGGAGTAAGTATCTCTTGTTGATTGAGTTTTCATACAACAATAGTTACCAATCAACGATTGGAGTGGCTCCCTATGAGATATTATATGGGAGGAGATGTATATCACCCATTCATTGGGATGAGATGGGTGAGAGGAGGTATTTGGGGCCAGACATGGTTCAAAAGACAAATGAAGCTATTGAGAAAATTGAGCTCGAATGCTCGCCTCACAGAGCAGAAAAAAAAACTATGCTGATCCTAAGTGTAGAGATGTGGAGTTCCAGGTTGGGGACCACGTGTTTTTGCAAGTTTCACCATTGCGAGGGGTGAGGAGATTTGGGAAGAAGGGCAAGCTGAGCCCTAGATTCATTGGACCTTTTGAGATTCTGGAAAGGATCGGGTAGGTGGCTTATAGGTTAGCTTTGCCATCGTCGTTGTCGGGAGTTGACGTATTCCATGTTTCTATGCTCCGGAAGTACATCTTAGATACAACACATGTGTTGAAGTATGAAGACCTGGAATTACAGACAAATTTGTCTTATGAGGAACGACCGGTTCAGAACTTAGACCGAAAGGATAAGGTTCTACGGAATAAGACGATTCCTCTAGTTAAGGTATTATGGAGGAATAATAAGGTTGAGGAGGCAACCTGGGAGCTTGAGTCAGCGATGCGGGATCAGTATCCCGAATTATTCAGGTTAATTTTGAGGACGAAATTCTCATTAGGAGGGGATAGTTGTAACGACCCAAAATTACTAATGAGACTCAAGGGCCTTGATTAGTGTGCCAGGAGGGCATAATTGGTTTATGTGTGATTTAAACTATTAAATGCATTCTTATGTGATAAGCATGCTTATATGATTATATGGATATATGAGATGCATGATTATGAGTATTAGTATGCATGTAGGCCCTGTTTAGATTATAAGGGCACATTTGTAATTTTGGCCCGTTGAGGGCATAAACATGATTATTTGTGATAAATTGTTGAGACCACATTATTATGTGGATATATTTGCAGCTTGTGACTTGAGGCGATCCTAGTGAGCGGTCTAGCGAAATAGTCACAACGAGGATTTATACCCGGCTCGGGGGAGCCTAGGGGTATTTCTGGGAACTTGAGAAATATATTAGAGACTATTTGACATTGAGGAAAATAATTGGTGATTTGTTAAGTTTCGATGTTTAAGCGGTAATTATTAGGGACATTTGAGGAATTAGCAGGAATTGGGAGACAATTACCAAAATGACCTTAGAATGTTTAAAGGCTTAGGTTTAAATGGGAGGGAAAATGGTTATTTAATGGTTAAAAGGGGATAAGAGTCATTTATGCTTTTGGCCTTAGTGGGATTTGTAGAATGTGTTAGAAACAGAAAGAAAGAAGAAAAACAGAGACTCATTTTCCCTCTCCTTATCGATCACATTCTCTCTCACTCTCCTTGAGGATTTTTAAAGCTGTAACTCAGAGGAAGCTTAGGCTAAAGCTTGGGGCTAGGGTCCTTGGTGAAGCTAGAGGATTTAGCAGGAATCAACTACTCCATTGAGGTAAGGTTTAAAGGTTTTGATGAGTTTTCTGAGCTTTGTTAGAGTTGATTTCTGAACTTGGGTTTTGGATGGAAGTTAAGGGAATTAAGCTTTGGGAACTGAGGAGCTAAAGGCTGGAAGAGCTTAGAGGGAAACCTAGGGTCGAATTCCCCATTAAAGGTAAGGATTTATGAGCTTGACCATTTGAGTTGCTGGGTTGATTCTGGTTTTTCAGATGAGTTCTTGAGTGTTAAGTTCAACTCTTGTTTTCTTTGTTTGATGGTGCATGTGGCCAAATTTAAGGTTATTGGGCTATGTGGGATGAGATGTAGTGGATGGTAGGCTTATTTTGAAGTGTAGTTGAGGTTTGGAGGGGTTTTAGGGAGTTTTGGCTCAAGGAAATTAGAAGGAAAATTCAGGGGAATTTTCAGTGCTGTCTGTAGTGCTATAGCGCTAGTAGTAGAGCGCTACAACGCTATGCCTGGGTTGTCTAGGGGATTTTGCCTCTGCTTGTAGCACTGTAGCGCCCACCTTGTGGCGCTGTAGTGCTACCCTATCTTCAGAAGTGGATTTTTGGGTATTTTCTTAGGATTTTCGCTCGGGGGCTCGGTGTTTGATTCCACCACCCCGTTTGGTGGAATTAGGGCTTCCCGAGGGCTCGGGATTGGTCTTGAGGTTAGGTTACGGGATTGAATGTTAACGAGGGATCCATGTTGCGCTTGTGACTAGGTGTATGCTAGGGCTCAGACGGGATCGTGCTTGAGGATCGTCTCAATTAATTAAAGCGCTCGGAATCAAAGGTAAGAAACTGCACCCGGTTATGTGTTTATGTTGGGACTAAGAGCTCCCTATATTTGTATGTGATGTCATGAGATGGTATTATGCCATGGGGACATGTGATAAATGGCCTAAGAGTGTCAGAATCAATATTTGCGCACAGGGCGCGGCTCGGCCACTGGTAGCTGAGGTTAAGTACATAATCACTGAGCTAGGCTTAAGTGAGTCAGAGTTAGTGGTATAATCAGAGGGTGCGGCCTAAGGGCGTCGACCCTGGATTTGGGTGTGATATCTTTATTATTGTTTAAACTAATGATTGTGACGAGTTTGTTATCTGAATAACCGATTAATGACTTGTAGGTTGGTATCATTATTTATGTAAGCAATGTGATCTGTTATATATCTAATTGATGATTTGTGAATTATCTGTCTGTTGGTTGTCGCTTATGCTATGCATTATAGTTTTCTTGATGGGCCTTGGCTCACGGGTGCTATGTGGTGCAGGTAAAGGCAAGGGCAAGGCGGACCAGTCCTAAGTTGGAGAGCTTTGAGGCTAAATGTACATAGTTAGCTGATCGGTCGCTACGACCGAGGAGTGGTACAGGATAGGAGAACCTTAAATGTCTATTTTGCCCTTAGAGAGACCAGTAGCTGTATATAACTTGTTATTTTTGTAAACTTTCTTTCAAACTCTATTTCTTTTGGGATCCCATGTACGAAATGTTTATTTAAATGAAATGTATCTTTTATGACCAAAATCTTTTAACCCTGGTTCAAATATAGTTTCAGTAACATGTTTCTAATTGAATGAATTGATTAGCAAGTCTTGCACCCTTTATAAACACACAGTGTTATGGTCCTGGCTACCCAGGGCATTATAGGCCATGCAATGAAGATCGTGAAGAATCCCTATGTACCCGAGAAGGCCTCGAAGGTCCAGCCACAAAGGAAGTCTCGCAAGTGTTGACAATCAAAGGCACCAAAGTATCACTGAATTCTTCGATCGACGAATGTGCTGGGTGAGGAGTTGAGGGACCTCCCACCTCAGGGGTCGCCATCCTCTGGTCACCAGTCGCTCTACTAACTGTGTCACGATTGTCCAGGACCCCATGCTCCCCAACACTAACATCTATGAAATGAATTACAGGAATGCCTCTGAGATCGACATGTTGGATAGATGGAGAGGGCTTGACCATGTTCAAAGACTGATGTGCACCCAGAAAGTCGTAGGCCCACAGGTTATGGTCAGTGAGGAGATAGTGTGCGGTCTTATACTTCTGCTCGACTTGAATCTATAGAAATTCTAAGCTCTCCTTGTAGCCAACCCGGGCCACGCAGTCGGATGAGTAAGGGCACCTACCAAAAGCAACAAATACAATAGAAAAAGGCAAGCATGAACTAGTCAAACGATCTTCATCACTCGAGTAGAGGAGCTCGTCAGTCGCCAGTTGTGAGGGCCCCCACATTGGTTGGCAAGAATAGCATGCTAAGGGCCCAAAAAATTTTTATGTAAAGGAAGGGAGTGAGCAACTTACCAACTATCCTAAAGGTCCCATGAATAGAGTTGATGCTCTTTCTAAAGAAGTACTTGTAAGAATATTTTCATGCGTTGGATTTTCTGTTGGCTACTAGGTCGGATACCCCAGTCTGGGCGCGAAGGTGATAGAATCCATATGTCCTTCCCTCTGGGTTAAACTGGAGATGGTATAGATAATGAATCTCACAAGGCAAAGGAGGCTCCCAGCCTATGATCCAGAACAATATGTGGAGCTCAGTGATGACCCGATATGCGTTGGGTGTCAACTGGAATGGCACCACCAGGAAATAGTTAACAGCGTTGATAAAGTAATCATGCAGTGGAAGGATAGCCCCGGGATCACAATGCAGAGGGCTCCATGTTCAAAAGCCCTCAGGAGGATGATCAACCCACTCGTTGGGCCTAGGGAGCCTGTACTCTACTGTGTCTTACATGCCATGGTTAGAAATTATTTGGTCCAATTGGGCCTGGTTCATATCAAAGGAAATGGCAGAAAAGTTACCCTCAACTAGCGAAGGTGGCATGTCGCGAACCCGCCTGGTGACCTTGGCGAAGTCCTCGCTGGAAGATGACCTATACCCCATAATGGCAAGATGAACCGCTTCCTGTCTCGGACAAGCCTGGTCCCAAGGAGGTTGTCAGGGAACCATGACAAAGTGGCTAAAGGCTACCTGGAGAACTATTGTCTTGAAAGGATACTTGAAATAAGAAACATCTAGAGAGTCAGTATCAACAACTCAAAAATAATCAACATGTCGGACCTGCACTCCGCTAGAAAAAGTGCGGTAGCCCGCGAATACAAATTCACAAAAGAAAGTACCATGTACCTTGCTTGTATTTCCCTAAAATTTGTGAGGAGGCCCAAGACCCTGGTGGCTCAACCGAGAAGTGGTGCCTTTGGATGGAAGAACCACCTCTTTTGACATGGTGTGAGTTTTGGTAGTCGGGAATGGTTTACACATTGTCGGGTGGGGAAGCAACAAGTTGAGCAACTAACTTCCAAAAGCTTGAGCGCAACCCTTGCCAGCTGAGCGCACCCCATCATTGGGCGCACCCTGTCGCCAGCTATGCTCGCTCACCAGACAAGCATGTCTTGTCACTAGGCGTACCTTGTCGCCGCGACGATGGTAATTGCTTGCCCAAGCAACAATGCCGCCCCCCGCCAACGAGCCCTCCTCGGCCACTGACTGCTCGAAATGAAGGATCGCCGAACGCCGTAGATGCCCATCATTGATCGGCCCCCATGGCTGATCCAAAGCCAAGAAAAATGCCTCCAATCGCCCCACGATGAATGTAGGCAACCTAAGAGGCGATTTTTCCAAGACCCATCCTAAATCTACCTAGCCCAATCAATTTCTAGCACAAATTTCATAGATCAAGCAAGAAATAAAGAAATCACCCAAGAACATCCAAGAGCTCAAGCATTCAATAAAATTCAAGAAAAATTCTCACAATGTGCAAAATTAATGGGCAAGAAAGCTTACCAAGACAAAGGAGAAGCTTGTAGGGGTGGACCCAAGGGCAAGACGCATGAACTCGGCTTGGCAGGAGATGCGATCCCAAGAGGCGATGAGTTCGTGGCAAGGAGGAGAGAGGAAAGAGCTTGAGGGATTCCCCAATGTGGTGGGCGAATGGTCACCTTTATAGACTCCCTTGGCTTGCTCTCGGAGCTTAACACCAACACTCTGATGGCCAAGGTGCTCCACGCGAAGAAGAAAGAGAGGGAGAGAATGGTCTTACTTCCCTTGGTCCAAGGAATAAAATAAGTAAGAACCCAAGGTCCTCATTCCCCACCTTATAAAAGAGAACGCCTAGGTGGCTCCCTGACACCGCCAGTGGAAGGAATCCTAAGGCGGGACCCATTGGCACACGATAGAAAAGGAAATACTCAGTGTTTAAGACAACTCCTAAAAAAGGGAAAACTATGAATGATACCAAGAGGAGGCAATGCCCAAGCTTCCATAGGAAGCATGCGAACCCCCCATTGCTTGTCGCTTTTGGACACCTCGCCAATGGTGCCAACGACCTACTACAGTGAAAAGATTTGGGAAATAAAATTCCCTGACTTCGGATCAGACCACACGTGTACGGGCTTAACAACCATCCCATCACTAGGTGTGGGTGTTAAAGCACTAATCAACCTCTTAGCTTTGCACAGTAGCGGTGGTACGATCCTATAGTGAGCGAGGAATCCGTTGCCTATAAAATGTAGGGTACCCATGCACCACCAGGAGAAGCAATTTATTCAAAAAATCGAGCACATCCACTCTAAGTCCAACACTACACTCCACATGCAGTCTCTCTCATGGAAAATGATTAGAGTCCGGGTACGAGTTAGAAAGCAACGGTGGAGGGGAAGCCAACCCCCTCCATGAAGACCAATCAGTGCAGAGAAAATTATGGGCCACAACTTGTCCAATGTTGCGAAGACCAATCAAGTCCGAGCATGCAAACCAGCAGGTGGTGCCCTGAGCGACCAAGGAACGGGGTAGACGACCCCAAAAGGTCGAGAGCGCCAATCTACCAGAGGTAAAGGCCCTTCTTGGGCGATCATCGAATAAGAGGCTAGCGAGTCGGGTAATAAACAAGCCCATCAGTTCTCGTTGGTCAATCCCCGACTTCCAACCGAGGGAGTGCCTTGGCCCAACCACAGATGGGTTGCCCATAAATGGAATCGATGAGGGAGGAGATCACCCGACTCCACCAATCCGCTGGAGCCTTTGATCACCCCAGAAGTACACTCCCGCAACCTCAATCATTCCGCACCACATGCGAATAAGGATGGGAACGAGTGGAAGCTAAGGTTCAAGTGATGAGGACAAGATTTTCTGGTAGTCTTCTAGAGAGCTTCAACTTCATATCTTCCACTCGGCGACTTCCTCAACCAAAGGAGTCAAAGTCGAAAAAATCTAAAGACAACAAAGTGACAGATTATAGTAAGCAGACCGCCCTTCGCCTAAGTAAGTCAGCCCCACACCTGCATGGAGCCTGACTTTGGGGGCAAATGTTATACCTAAAATTCAGCATTACCACATGGAATCCCGAGAAGTGATGATGTGTTAAGACAAAGTGGCCATGGGGATGAGATCATTTTTAGCTTGACTGGCGGAGCTCGGGCGACTGTGGCGAGTCGTTGGCACTTGTCACACTTTCGGACATAGGAGATGGAATCCCTTGATAAAGTGGGCCAATAATACCCCTGCCTTAATATTTTTAAGGCTAAGCTTTGCTCCCCAGCATGGTCCCCACAGAAGCCTTCATGCACCTCCTGCAAAATAGTTTTGGCCTCCTCTGGCAGAACACATCGTAGAAGAGGTAAGGAATGGCCACATCGGTATAGCGTCCCGTCCACGATTGCATACATTGGAGCTTGGTAGAGTATCCTCCTCGTGCCTTTTCGCTCATCAGGCAACTTCCCTGTTGTAAGATACTCTATTATGGGAGTCATCCAGGTCGGTCTGGTGTCGATCATCTCGACCTCCATTGCGCTTTCTGCCACGCTTGGGCTTTCCAAGAATTCCACCGATACTATGTTCAGAGTCTCGGCTTCTTTGGAGGTAGCGAGTCTCCCCAAAGCATCAGCGTTGGTGTTCTGCTCGTGAGGGATCTGCTCGACTATGCCATATTCGAATTTTGATAGCTCTTTCTTCACCTTGGCCAGGTAAGCCGCCATCTTGGCCCCCGTGCTTGGTATTCCCCTGACACTTGGTTTACCACGAGCTGGGAATCGCTGTAGCACTAGACGGCCCTGGCCTTTAACTCCTTCGCCACTCTAAGCTCGGCCAATAAAGCTTCGTATTCGGCTTCATTGTTGGACGCCTCGAACCTAAAACGTAGCGCAGAGTGGAACCGATGCCCATCTTGAGAGATCAAAATGATCCCAGCTTCGGACCCGTTTTCGTTAGATGAACTGTCCACGAAGATTCTCCACAACGCCTGTACCGGTTCTCTCAAAAGCTCCTCCTGAAATCCAGTGCATTCAACCATGAACTCAGCCAGGGCTTGGCTTTTGATCGTAGTCCATGGTATGTATAGTATTTCGAATTGACTGAGTTCGATTGCCCATTTTAAGAGACGTCCCGACGCTTTAGGTTTTTGCAACACTTGCCTTAAAGGCTGGTCGGTCATGACGTGGACTGAGTGGGATTGGAAGTACGGTCTAAGTTTTCTGAAGGCTATAATGAGGCAGAAAGCCATCTTTTCCATTAAGGGATATCGTGATTCAGCTCCAAGAAGTCTTTTGCTTATATAATATACTGGTTTTTGAACTCGGTCTTCCTCTCGGACCAATACGGCACTAGTTGCATTTTCTGTACCAGCTAAATAAAGAAAAATGGGCTCCCCACCGTTGGTTTAGACAATACTGGTGGCTCGGCTAAATGTGTTTTTAGATCGAGAAACGCCTACTCACATTCCTCAGTCCATTCAAACTTTTTATTTCTCTGGAGCAGGTTATAGAATGGCAAACACTTATCCGTGGACTTGGAAATGAACCGATTAAGGGCTGCCATTCTTCCAGTTAGACTCTGGACGTCTTTGCACAACCTGGGTGAAGGAATTTCTAATAACGACCTTATTTTTTCTGGGTTCGCCTCTATTCCCCTCGTGTTGACCATAAATCTCAGAAACTTTCCTGACGCCACTCCGAAGGTACACTTCTGGGGATTCAACTTCATGTTGTATCTCCTTAAGATCTCAAACACTCCTTCAGATCCAGAACATGGTTATTGACAGTCTTAGATCTGACCAACATATCATCAACATACACTTCCATGTTTTTCCCGATCTGATCAGCGAACATTCTGTTGACCAATCGCTAGTAGGTAGCCCCAACATTCTTCAGACCGAAGGGCATAACATTAAAGTAGTAAACATTCGTTGGAGTCATAAAGCTAGTATGTTCCTTGTCCGCGGGGTTCATTGCTATTTGGTTATATCCAGAATACGCATCCATGAAGGACATGAGCTCGTGCCCCGCAGTGGCATCCACTAATTGATCAATCCTTGGCAATGGGAAGCAATCCTTGGGACAAGCTTTGTTTAAGTCGGAGAAATCGATGTAGGTTCGCCAATTTCCATTTGGCTTTGGGACCAGGACAGGATTCGCAACCCAGATCGGGTATTTAGCCTCACAAATAAACCCGCATTTCAATAGTCGAGCTGCTTCTTCTTCCAGGGCCTCTGCTCGGGTTGTACCCAGACGTCTCTGTTTCTGGGACTTCACAGGCACGCTTTTATCCAAGTTCAAGGTATGCACGATCACACTTGGACTAATCCTTACCATGTCTTCATGGGACCAGGCGAATACATCTAGATTTTCTTGTAAAATTTTTATCAGCTCCGCATTCCTCTCATCGCCAAGATTTTCCCGAGGTTAACGATTCTTGAAGCATCTCTGGGATCGATGCTTACTTCTTCAGGCTCTTCGATAGCTCGGAGCTCTGATATATCTTTTCCTACTCGTGGGTCGATATCATCACTCGAGGCAATATCCCTGCCACTAGCTTGCTAAGGTTTTTCCACCCCAGGAGCAATCCTTGCCTCCTGGGATTCCTCCCCTTCATCCTGTATGGCCATCATTTGCTGCCCGGGTTATGATTTTCCCTTCATGGAAATGCTGTAGCATTCCCTGGTAGCAAGCTGATCGCCTTAGACAATACATATTCCCACAGATGAGGGGAACTTGATCATAAGGTGACGGACAGAGGTTATGGCTTCGAATGCCATCAGCGTAGGCCGACCCAAAATTGCATTGTACGCGGTCGGACAATCGACGACCACAAACTCGAGAAGCTTGGAAACAGTTCGTGGTCCTTCACCCAAGGTTATCACTAACTCGATGGTTCCGATAGCGGTCGATCCTTCACTGGAAAACCCGTACAGCATCATGGAGGTTGCCTCCATCTCGGTCACAGACAATCCCATTTTTTCTAGTGTGGACTTGAATAGTAGGTTCATAGAAATTCCATTATCCACTAGTGTCCTCCTAACTCTCCCATTGGCGAGCTGGGCGGTTATGACTAGAGGATCGTTATGCGGGAATTGGACATGACTTGCATCTTATTTAGTAAAACTGATTGGTTTTTTCTCCAATCGCTGTTGCTTAGATAAACGCTGCTTCGGGACAAACTCGACTCCGTTGTGAGACCTCAGCTCATTGATATACCTCTTCTGGGCACCTCTGCTCGTGCCTTCCAGATGAGGGCCTCCGCAGATGGTTGTTATCTCTCCCCTTGTTATCGGAGGAGGGGTATTCTGATTCACCTGAGCTCCGGTCTGATTTGCTGGGGCCTCCATAGCTGATGGAATGTGTTGTCCATCGAGCTGACTGGGAGTTACTTGATTTTGGGCATATTGAGCGAAAGGTCCTACCTTGATGAGTGTTTCGTTCTCATCCTTCAAGTGCCTGCAATCATCAGTGTTGTGACCAATTTCATTGTGGAATTGACAAAATTTTGAAGGATCTCTCTTCGCCCTTTGGTTTTTTAAAGGCTCCGGCTTTTCCCACGAAAGGCGGGAAAAATTCGCCAAGAAAATCCGCTCCCTAGTATCCGTGAGGTCGGCGTAAGTCATATAGATCAGCTTGAACTTCTCCAGGGGCTTGTTTTTCTTTGAATCGTTCTGGCCGCCCTCACCATTTCCTTTCCTCTTGCTACCTCCCCTTGGTTATTCTGGGTAACGGTTTGAGCTGTAGCCGCATCATCCATTATCGCTCCAACGGGCTGGGCATGGACTTGGTTGGTTCCTGTGACCGAAGCTCGTGCCTCCTCCAAGTTGATCCACGTCTGAGCCTTGTTCAGGAACTCATCCAAGCCTTGTTCAGGAACTCATCCAAGAAAAGCTCGAGCTCATCCCCTGAGTCATATTCGTCTTTTTCCTTCTCTGATAGGAGTATTTTCATCAATTCCTTCATCTGGGCTAACCTCTCGAGGGTTTGGTCCTTGGTTCCCTGGGGCTGTTTGATAGTTTCTATTCGATCGTACGCGTTTGGCGGGTTATTGTCCCTCCAAGCTCGAGCTTGGTTTGGTGGGACATTCCTGTTATCATAAACTTCGGAAGGACTTCCCCCGTGGTGAGTGCCACTGACTCCATCGCGAGCTGGATTTCTCCTTTGTGAATTCAGGTGATCTCGTAGATCGGTCTGTGGATCAACTTGAGGGATCTGAGCCGAACTCAGCTGATTTCTCAAATCTGTGCCGGTCCTACCACTTCGACGACCCTCCGTCCAATAACTTCCATTAGAGAAACTCAGAGCTTGCAGTTGAGGATGAGGATCTGGGATATTTCTGCATGCTCGTGGGGCATGAGTAGGGGCAGCGGGAGGAGGATTCCTCCTGCTATCCCCATAAGTAGGAACGTTTTGAGCATAACGAGGTGGAGATGGATGTCTTATTGGTGACGGGGGATGCCTAATTGGCGAGGAAATTCTTGTCCCATCAGGGCGTACCAAGTTAGCCCGCGGTCTCTCTGCTCTGCCGTTTCTAACTCCCTGTGCCTGGCGGGTTGATCGTGATGCAGGGGGGTCGGCTGGAACATGCTGTCTTTGCAAGTTCGCCCTTGACCTTCTACGTGGGTTGCCATGGGCGCTTCCAGGTGCATTCGATGGTGGTACTAAACTAGGGGTCGAGGTCCTAATCGACCGGCTGACTTGCCGATGGCCCCTGAGAGGGTCATCAAATAGAATTTCTTGGTGATCTTGCATCATGGGCGCAGAACTCGGGGTCGAGGTTCTAACTGACCGACTTGGCCTGGGTCGACTATCTTGGCGGGACTTATGAGTCCCACCTTGCCTCTTTCCGACGTTAACATCGGTTTCAAGAGGGGGTAGCCGAGCCAAGACCTCCTCGATTTTCTTGTTTGCTTTGGCTAGATGGCTCCTCAACTGTATGTTTTCCAACTCCACCGTAGTCAAGTAATCCAGGTTCAGATTCGATGGTAGAGGCGCTGAACTCCCAGTGTCTTCGTGGCCCATCGGTTGCTTTCCTGACCGTTGCTGAATCTCTGGGTTTTGTTCGTCAGAAACATCGGTATGGTGAGCCTCCGGCCCACCATACAGATTCGTTTCATTACCGTGTCTTGAGCGAGTAACCACTATGATGAACTTTGATCTGAATCTTTCACAATAGCATTAATCTGCAGCTCTCAATGAAAACACCAAACTGTTGACGTGGGTTTTCCCCAACAGTGAATTACGTAAATAGCTGGGATGAATTAGTGCTTAATGATAAAACGTGATAAGAAAATGATACTTAAAAATGCTAGAAATGAAATATCAAGAACACTTGTTCCTTTTTACGTGGTTCGGAGGTTAAAATCCCCCTAGTCCACGAGTCTGTATTATTACTGTATATCTTTCTATATCTTGACATAATATTTGCACTACAGAAAACAACCAACCCCTTTCCCTATCCAAGGTCTTGGTATTTATAGAAAAACAATCCATGGATAGGCATTGGGGCCATCATGTGAATCTAAATCCCTCATGTGACCTGTCTCGCACTAATGATGAATATTACAATTTATATTAAGGTATGGTCTAATCATTAGGTAAAACTAATCATGGGTCATCTGGCATAATTGGACATGTGATGTCTGATCATGCACGAATATATTACGTGTCCAGGAATTCAGGGATAAACGGACATGTGATGTCTGATCACGCACATTTATATAACGTATCCAGGTTTATAAAGATCCCTGGAAATGACAGATCTCTAGTGTACCCCGAGCTGAGCGTAGTGTCAGCTCGTGTCTCGGATGATATGCTTCATAAGTGTTTCCAGCTCGTGCCTATTGCTTTGTATCCATCAGCTCGTGCTATTTACCTGAGGAATCGCATTGTCTTCGCAAAGGAAATATGAACTTGTGGATGATCTAGTACCGTTCTTGCCTAACCACCTGTACCCGAGCTGCCTAAAAGTCCGGTGCTGAATCTCAGGACGTACACTAATAATTCTAAAAATTCAAACATTTCAACTATAAATATTTTTTTATCAACTAAATTAACAAAAAAAAAAAAACAAAATCAAACAAAAAAAAATATACCTTGCTGCCACGCTTATTCCCTTTCTCTTTTCTCCTTCAAATTCTACACACCAACACAAATATATATACAATAATTATTAAAGAAATACAAATAAATAAAAAACACCAATTACTGTCGCATACAGATCAGTCACTGGGGTGGGGGACAGGTCCTCTTGGTGTGGTGGTAGGGGCGGTCGGCGTGGTGGTGGTCGGAACACTACTACAAAAAAGGTCTTTCTCTACGGTTTTTTTTACTTAATACACTGCGATTTTCGAGAGTATTGAAAAGCGTAGTCTATTCGACCGCAGAGACAAGCCACATCTTTCTTTGCGGTTGTGTTGAATAAACCGCGGAGAAAGATTTTCTTTCTTTGTGGTTTTGTTAATACAACCGCAGAGAAAGAAAATCTTTCTCTGCGGTTTATTCAATGAAACACTTGAGAAAAGAGTTTCTTTCTCCGTGGTTTTGTTAATACAACCACAGAGAAAGCCTTTTTAATATAAAAAAATATTTTTCAATTTCGATTATATATAATTATTTTCAATTCCGATTATATATATATTCAATATTATAATCTAATTTGATAACTAATTTTCAATATTATATATATATATATACATTTCATAGCTAATACAAAATAACATATATATAAATTCAAATTTCATTACTAATTAAAATATAACATTTTACATAAGTATCATTTAACACACAAGTCAAGTTAGTAAGTTACACATATAAAAAATTAAACTTCATAAATAAATAGCATTAATCTAGCTAACCAATTGCTTTATATCTCTTTAGCTCTTCAATCTCATCTTTTAGGCGAGCAATCTTTTGTTTCTTTGTCATTTTCTTTGGGTTTTTTCCAAACACTTTGGATACATTCATGGTAAACCTACAAAATAATAAATTAAATCAATCAATAAATTAAGCTAAATAATTCTTAAAAGAAAACAACTATTATAAAGTATCATACTCGCCAGCTCGAACATGACCTGGGTGTTCTGGTGTCCCTAATGCTTGAGTTAATATATCATCTCGACCTGAGCTGCAATTTCACCCCGACTCAATTTTTCTTCGAGCTCCTCCTATTCAAGATATTGTTACTACAAATTATTTTATATAAATAAAACCAAATTTAATCTTAAAAAAATTTGGCAGAGTTTCCCTTGTTTCTATAGCATATCTCAAGTTACTACAACCTATAAATTCAAATCAAACAAAACATACAACAAACAACATGCATGTTCTCAACCATAAGCCACCGCAACACACATAATTTCGCAAAACCTACTTCACTAAGACACACATGTTCTCAATCTTCTGTTATCTCCACAGAACACAATTTTATCTCAGAACCTACTTCACTACGGATGAATATCTAATATATTCAAACTCCTCTAACAGTAGTTTGTAAATATAAAAAAAAAATATTAAGTAGTAATTATTACTCACCTTCAAAATTAATCTTTAACAATATCAACACAACTCAAAGTCAAACAAATATTTCCTATAATAAAAATTTAAACAAATATTAGTAAATATGGCATTGCAAATTTTTTTTAGTAAATATGATGATTGAATTAAACCTAAATTAATATAGTTAATAAAAATAAATATTTTTCCAAAATTAATTATGTAAATAATAAAAAAATTATGTAAAAATTAATATTAAAATATACAAATACAATACATTTTAAGGAGCAAACATAATTAATATTAACATTATCAAAATACACATAAACTAGATAAATAATATAAAAATAACAAAAAACCAAAATAATTAAAAAAAGAAAAAAAAATCAGGTTTTAGTGATCAATACCAGATTTGAACAATAAAAATATCTTTTAATCCTTCACAAATGTTCAAAAACGTTGGAAAAAAGCTTGAAAATCACCCTATAGACATACATTCAAAACACATTATACTCAATCAATATATCTTTATTTTTGCCCTGAAACTTAAAAATAAATCAATATCTATGTATATTTACATGAGTTATAGCCTAAATATGGAAGAAAATGAAAAAAAAACAAAAAAAAAGGTGAAAAGAGCACTAACCGTGGCTAGGGAAGAAGGGTTGCACCGTTCCTCTCGGGTCTGCCAAAGTAGAAGAAATTAGAAGAATGAGTAATGTTGTGGGTCAAGGGTTTTATGTAGGGTAAGAGATTTCTCCGCAGTTCCATAAACAAAACTGCAGAGAAAGGTACCCTTTTCTCCATGGTTCTGTATAGAAACACTTGAGAAAAGTGGTACATTTTTCTCTGCGGTTTTCTTTATGGAACCGCGGAGAAAAGTCTATTTTCCAAATATTTCTCTGCGGTTTTCTTTATAAACCGCAATTATATATATATATTTTTTTCGACTTCGTGTTTCAGACTCATTTGAACATTTTCTCTGCGTTTTTCATTTAATGCTAGAAAAAAATGCAGAAAAAGCCTATATTTGTAGTAGTGAAATTTGGGGTTTTGAAGGGTGAGGGAGAGAGAGAAAGAATGAGGGAGTTTTGGGGAGAGAGAGAAAGGGTGAGGCAGAGAGAGATGGTTGTGGAGGTGGAGGTGATAATGATGACAGGGACTTGAGAGAGAGGGATTTGAGAGCGAGGGAGAAAGGGATTTGGAGAGAGAAGGAGAAGAAGAAGAAATGGTTGTTTCAGCGCAGTGGAGAAGAAGAAAATGTGAAAAAGAGCTGGGTATATAAATTTTTTAGGGGCGACTGGTAAGAGTATTAGGGGCGACACCTCGCCCCTAATAATCTAAAAAAATTGGTGGGGAAATTTCCCACGTTTTTTTCACTCAAAATTTAAGAAAATATTTAATATTATTAGGAACGACGCGTCACCTCTGATACAATATTTTGGCGCCCCTAATAGTTTTTCCAATTAAAAATATGATCTCACTTAATATCAGAGACAATTTATCGTTGTTGCCCCTAATACTGATATTATTAGGGGGACTAATAATCTCCCCTTAAAAATTATTTTTATTGTAGTGGGTGAAGGTTTGGAGTTGAGGTACCGAGAGTATTCATTTGTATTTAAGAGTGGAAAATTATGGTAGATGAGTGCATTAACTAGATTTGACATGCTTCATGAATTGATAGAGGAAAGCAGCATGTGTCATTTACCCACTTGTTATATTTAAGTGAAGCTTAGAATTTAATGTTTGAAAAATTGGTTTGAAATTTATGGTTTTTGAGGGGAAGAATTAAATAGATAGAACCATTATTAATACAAATGGGACCAAACATATATGTACGGAGCGATCATGTTGAATGTACAATGCGCATTTGTTTCTTGTACGATGAAAATTGAAGCATATGAGTTCTTTATAAATTGTGAATTCTGGTGACCTCTTAGAACCACGCCTATCTATGAACATTTAAGTCAAGTTGAAATCTACTTCTCCTTCAATTCAGGTTAAGAGTCATTGTTTGTATAAGTATAATTTTAATTTTTTTGGAGTAAATCTTTCACTTAAAAATGCAGTTAAGTTTAATTTTACTGGCTAACGCCGGTGGTTCTGGTTTTAGGTGGTGTTCATTGGACCTTATGCTGAAATTTATGGGTTCATGGAAGACGTGAAGAAATGGAACCATGATAGGAAGGCTGTGATGGTCATGGAAAGGTATGAAACCTTCGTAGAAGCTTTTGGTGCCTCTTGTTTGTTCGAGGATACTGGTTGTGCTTTTACAAGGAAGAAGGTGAGATATCGCTGCAATTGCATGGACTTTTTGTCGTTCAGGTTCGAGGGTGAGTATGAGCCACTTGGAATAGTTTATCTGAACATGCACTTCAAAGGGAGAGTTCTAGAATGGGAAAACTTTCAAGAGAAGTAGAGGCGGAAGAGGACGCTGGAGATAAGCATGCCGAAGTATCTTCTAAGAAGGTTGACCCTAAGAAGAAAGAGCCAGCTAAGTGAGAAACGTACGTCATATCTGTGTCTTTTGTATGGGTGTCGTCTATTTCACGTACTGCTTTGTTTAGGTTCCCAGTTTTTAAATTTTCTTTTTAGGTTGTCATTGTTGTGGTGTATTTTCATTTTATTTAGACTTTATCGTATTGTTCGACTTTTGCTTTAGTAATTCCAGTTCCATTTTCCTTGTTCTACTCCCTATGCTAATAAGCATAATAATAGGCATTGTGACAAGTCACCCAAAGATTAAATTAATAATATAAAGAACTTGGTCCCATGACGGGTTAGTTTTTCTTCAATAAAGTCCCAAAACTTTTGTTATAGTAGAAGTGATGAAGGCTTGCCAAGGAACAAACGATTCCACATTATGTGGAGGTGCATTATGATTCTTTTGAGCTGCCATTGTTGCTGAAGAAAATAGGCCATAGAAGGGACCGTAGTCACTGCACCCCGACCATCCCTAGTTGTGACCTAGTCCATTGTCTTCAAGCCTGAGTAGTCTCGTAGGATCAGTGCTTCCTCCGTCCCTTATTCTCTACAATGAACGACTCTGAAGATGACACCATGAAAATGAAACTAAAAATAAATGAAAAAAGAAAAAAAAAAGCTTTACAAACTAGAAATTATATATTTTTTTCAGCATTACAATGTTCAATGTAAATTCATCTTAACATTTTGGTTTGTTAAATTGTTTAATATATTAAATTAATTTTAATTTTTTTTATAGAATTTGATCAAATTTAATTTAATTAAAATTAAAAGAAATATATTTTTAATTTTTTTAATTGAATTTTAAATGATTATAATAACTTAGAATAAAGTTTTCGAAAAATTTAATTATTTGGACTAAACAGAGGTAGTCACATAAGTCAATATGGCACATTATTGATAGATGATTTAAGACATCACCAAAATAGTGACGTAAATAACTTTTGCTGCTAAAAATATAACATGGTGATGTAAGTGCAAAGTTTTCACTTAGATGCAAAATTTCAATACGTGTATTATTAACAATGGAAATATAAGTTTATATGCTTCCTAAAATCTCATAATTAAAAACTATGTCAACTTTAATAAGGGTGCTTAAAAGCATCTTCAGTGATTTGCCAAATTAGTGATGTATTGCTACAATATAGTTTACTCTAAAAAATACTTACTCTAATGGTGTGCCGAAAGTTGTGTCAAATTTGGCTCATGGCACACAATATATCATAATGCACATTTTGCATCACCATAAATGGTATATTTTTTATTTACTTTTATGTCATTTTTATTATTGTTATCTATAGCATCAAATGCTAGATTTTTTACCTAATAATTTTATTATTATCTTTAACTATCAATAATAAAATATAAAGAAAAATTATTACTTTTTGTATATTTTCAATAGATATGAAATGAGCATTAGTGAAATATTGATTTTTGCATCAGCTTTTACAATTGTGCATTGGAGTATGGTGCTAAAAATTGTATAAGATATATCACATATTAATTTTTTGTGCAAAATACAGCAACATTTACATCTTCTATTAGAGATGGTTCTTATATTCACACCCTTCTTTGTTCTCTCGAGACCCCTCTTAATTAATTAATTCTTTCTAAATATATCTTTGTTATAAATTTACACAAATATCCTTAATAGTTATTTAGCAATACTTTTTGTTTCTGAAGAAATAAAATTATATTTCTTCACACACACTTTTAACATTTTTTTTTTGGTAAGTAATAAAACTTCCATTGAACAAAACAGATTTACAACCTACAACTATCCTAAAAGGAAAGCCAAAAACACAAGAAACAAATCTATACATTTAACAACCCAATCCATCTCCTATCTATACCAGTAATCTTTTTACGGTTTAAAAAAATATGACTTCTATATGTAATGTCTCTTCTAATATGTCTTATTGTACATTGCAAATTCACAACTTTATACTCCCAAAGAGCAATATTCCTCACCTTCCATATCTGATAAACCACTGAAGCCAAAGCCATGGAAAAAACACCTTTCCTGATCTGAGAAATTCCTTTAGCATTTACCAGCCATCTAATCAAACCATTCAAGTGTCTAGCTTTTGTATGCCACCCTAACCAATCTATAATTTGACTTAAACACTTACTGCTATAATAACAGTAAAAAAAGATGTGATTTATGTCTTCTTCCCCTTGCCCACAAACCAGACAGGAAGAGTCCTCAATAACACCATGATGATGGAGCCTTTTCCTGGTCTTAAGTCGATTCAGATATGCAAGCCAAGTGATAAAAGAATGCTTAGGAATGTTTTGATTACTCCACACAACACCAGTCCAGGATAACTTCACTGGGGAATCACACAATTTCAACTTCCAATAAACTTTGTTGATACTGCACTCAAAATCACAGAAAGACTGAAAAGTAAAGATACTCTTCAGCTTATTCTTCACTGCCACAATTTTTCTCCATTGCCAACTTGTATTAACTGAAGCTTCATAATCCCACCAAGGTGTATCTTTAAGATAGACAGAATGGACCCATTTAACCCAATAACAATTATAATATATTGTAATTTACTATTTTTTTTATGAGGTAAGTTCTTTTTTTTTAATAATATTTATTCTTATTTTGTGTTAATAATACAAAATTTCTCTATTAATTTTTTTTATTATGGAGATGTATCAATTTTTTATGGGAATATGTATGCATTTGGTACCTTGTGTTTTGGCCGAGTACATCTTTGGTACCTTCTATTACGAATAATTATCATCTAGTACCCTGTGTTTTGGTCGAGTACAACTTTGGTACCTTCCACTTGAATTTTGGTCTAAAAAAATTTTAAATGACAAATTTGCCCTTGCTTAACCTGAATTAATTAATTTATTTTAAATGGAAATATGCATATTTGGTACCCTTTGTTTTGACCGAGTACAAATTTAGTACCCTCTATTACGAAAATGGACAAAAAAAGAAATATTGCTTCAAGCCATTAGAAAAATCAAGAACACCTTTTAAAATCCACCAAGTTCACAAGGTCAAGCTCTCGTACAAGTTTGTCCATGGATATTTCAGGTACTTTCAAGTTTGATATTTCAGGTTATGTATGATTTTGTATTTAAAATTTGAATATGGATATTATGCATTTTCATTTATTGTTTGAGAATATGAACAAGAAAAAAATTTATATTTGTTCAACTGAAAGAATTTTAGTGCTATAAAGAATAGGAAAGATGACGTGATCTAACTTTGATGTAGATTATGATTTTTTGTATTAGTATGGATTTTTTTTTTTCATTTAGTTTGGTTTGAGCTATGAAGAACAACCAGAAAGAGGATTCAAATTTAGGGTAAGATTTCACAAAAAAAATTGCTCTATTTTTTTGGGTTTGAGGCTTTGAAGAATAATGGATTGAAATAGGGTACCAAAATTGTATTCGGTAAACACATAGGGTACCAATTGTGCATATCCTACATTTGAATTAGTTGAGGATTTATAGCTGAGGGTAATTAAGGTATTATGAAAAAAAAATTGATGTCCAAATTCAGGCGGAGGATACCATTTTTTACTGACTTTACAAATATAAAGGGTACCCGATGATAATTATTCATAATAGAGGGTACCAAAGCTGTAATAAGACAAAACATATGGTACCAAATGAGTAATTGTTTATAATGAAGTATGAGTGTAGAAATTGTTTTTTCTTTCAAGATATTTATAAAATGGTAATTTTGCACCAATAAAAATTAGGAAAGGGTGTAAAAGAATTTATTTTAAAAAATTTTTATAAGGAGTGTAATAAAAAAGGGAGTGAGGAGAGAAAAAAAAAAGTGTGCCAATAGAAGAACCTCATTAAAAATTGTTAGAAAAATATGTTCCCAAGTTCAATTTAGAACAAAATGCCCTTCCCATAACTATTCTCCTCTCCTCTCTCTCTAGTTGTGTTTTAATGATTAAAAATTCAATCCAAAACTTAAATTCAAGAAAATATTTACTTGAGACATTAATTCACATCTTTCAAACACTTTTGTGCACGGTTTTTTTTATTTGTTTTTTTTTTCTTCTGAAATCTGTAGAATTTCGATGGTCCCGTCAAAACTTGATTTTGGATGTGAAAATTGATGTTATTTCGATACAAAATCGTTGGTTCTACCAAAACTTGATTTTGGGGTTTTTATTTTTTAAGAATCCAAATTTTAAAAAAAAAATCACCTCAAATTGACAATTAAGTGAAAAATTATGCATCGCCAAAATTTTTATCAAATTTATGAAAAACCATCCAAATTGCATTAATTTGGTCCCAATCAAGTTTTGATAAAGTCATCAATTTTGCATTGAAATAACATTGATTTGCATCAAAATTTTGTAGATAAAACTCGAACAAAACCAAAAAAACATACATAGAAATTTTTGAAAAATATAAATTAGTGTATTAAGTGAATGTTTACTTGGGTTAAGTTTTGGATTGGATCTTTAATTTTTAAAACATAAAAATATTTTTTTATCTAAAAAAGAAATTCATAAAAATAAAAGTAGCCAAGCAAAGTAGTGACTCGGGATCACTTCCCGATAGTTCAGAATGCCAAAATTATTGACATGAGATGCTCACACTATGAGTTGGTGAACACCCTTGTTAAAATTCCTAATAATCCAAAAAGCAAAAAAAT
The DNA here is from genome assembly GCF_963169125.1 of Humulus lupulus. NCBI lineage: Eukaryota > Viridiplantae > Streptophyta > Magnoliopsida > Rosales > Cannabaceae > Humulus > Humulus lupulus. Next base: position 187,801,142 of record NC_084794.1, on the reverse strand, counting down.
GTAAGGAATTATACACCTGTAAAACACTAGCATAACTAACAAAGCTTTTCCACTTCGGACATGTCCCATTCAACAGAGGCTTACACAATAAAATGAAATTTGAAAAAAGAGCCACATTGGTCCAACAGTATTGAACCATCACGGAGAAGGCAAAATACAACGCCTTCAATTATGCTTCAAAAGGACAACTCGACACTAAAAAGGATGTGGCAATCATCTCTATACAATTTTCTTCATTTTGGGCCACCACCCCAGCTGTACCCACTTTGTTCTTGAGAGTAGCATCAACAAAAATGTGAATTCTCGCTAATCTGGGATTGAGCCAATGGGCAGGAGTGGGAGGAGTTGTAGGTAGGCGACCTGTATCATATTCCTATTCTATACAAACTAAAAATAAAGTATTATTTATCTTATGAATAGTAAGAAAAGGTAACTCCAGCTTGCCAAGATGGAAGCATTGATTTTTAGAGTTCCATAACTGTTTATACATATGAGCAACATATAAAACTGCATTATCTTGCAGAGTTCCAAGGGCAAGCACTTGGAAATCAGCGTGAAAAATCCAGTTAAGAAATTCCATACCATTAGCTATAGAAAACGATTTTGACCTCATGGATAACATGCTGCCACTCCATACTCGCTAAGAAAACTCACAATGGAGGAAGGTGAGTGTAGCAGTCTTGAGCTTGCCCACACACCACACAACAAGGATTACTACTGAATAGATCATTCAGTTTATCCCCAATGAGCATAATGTCCTTGACCACCTTTCACATAAAGACTTTGAGTTGCAAGTGGATTTTTGAATTCCAAAGTTTCTTCCAAATGATTGGAGCATCCACAAATCTGGTCTTGTTTAGGCTTTTGTATGCTTTTTTTATGGATAATTCTCCATTACTAGCATATTTCCAAATTAATCTACCAGGAATGTTAGAGCTCAACATAGGAGAGGTAGAGATAGTTTGAGAAATATCTGGTCTAAGCCAAATCTCAAGGGCTTTCAGATTCCACTCTCCAGTGACCCCATCTAGAAGAGATGACACTAAGTCTGATTGGTTATTCAAGATTAAAAGCCTACCCATGCTCATTCCTGTTTAATCTAATCGACCAAGGAGCATGAGTAATGGAAACCAAGTGCCCATTCCCAATAATATACCATGAATTCTTGTGAACAAAATATTTCATGCTTCATATTCCTCTGGCAACAAAAGAAGCACTAGTAGACAGAGAGCTTGACTAGAATTTCTGGCCTTTGCAGTGTGTTAGGGGAGAAAGAGATTACACCACAAATATAATATGAATCTACAAGAAATTTTGCTTGACATAGTCTAATAAAAGATAAGAGAAGAGAAGTGTAAACCCTAATTGTAGAACAAACCCTTGTTCTTCTTGAAAGCTCTAAACCCTAGATGGAACACCACTTGAATCTTCTTTGTTGATGGAGAATTAAAACCAAGGCTTATACATGAGATGTATCATTGTCAAAATTCTTTATTTCCTAACTCTTCAAGGATACTTGAGGCTTTCTCTAATAGGAAAAATAATTGGGATTGAACAAGTCTTTAAATTCAAAAGACAAATACGCCCTATTATGAATTTCTTGGAGAAGACTTGAGATATTTGAGAATTAGAGAGAGAATTGAAAATGATGATCAATTCTTAACAACTCTAAATGAATCTTTTAATAGGTTAGAAACCGCCATTACTTCTAACCAATAGGAAGAGAGAATTTAAAATTGAGTTTTGGAGCAAAAAAATGCATTTATACGGACGTCCTAGGCAATGTGTCACCACCTAGTAGGCGATATGTTGTCTAGCATGCAATGCATTGCCCACTAGGTGGCGATCCATTGTCAATTTCAAGCTTTGGAGGTTTTCAGATTCAGGCAACACGTCGCCTCCCAACAGGTGATGCATCACCTGAATGATTGCCCAAAGTCTCCAAAATGTATTTTAGAAACCTCAACAAAAGTCAAATTTCACATCACCATTATGTGAAATCGTTAAGACTATTATGCAAACTTGTGTAATACTACTTTAGGCTTTGTATTTTAACCAATCATAACATTCCCCAACTTGGTGAAATACAAACTTCACCTCTAACTCAAACATTATTGATGTGCAAAGTAAAATGTCTTTTGGTTTGAACTTTACCTTATTAAAGTTATCACAAAGCCTTATTGACATCATTGGTTTCTTGAGAGCTTGAAACAAGTATTTCAATGATAATAACGGTGATACCTTACACATATGTTGGGAATATATGGCTTTACACTTAGAAAATAAACAATGAATAATGAGAATAATGCAATATTCCATACCCTAGATGTTAATCAATATCCAAATTCAAAGTATGAATGCGATTCTTGATAATCAAAGAAACATGTTCATAATATGAATGTTAATCTTGAATATAAGAAACTAAATAATTAAATGATGATAAGATGAACCTAGAAACATTTAATAATCAATACTAACAATGAAAACACAATAGAGTAACACAAAACAAAGTTAGGGTTAGATAGATACAACATTTGATTTAGAGCAACTTGAATCTTCAAACTTGGGGAACTTATAAGGATTATACAAAATAAGAATATTGTTGTCCAAAATCTCGATTCCAAGCCTTCCCTTATTGCTTGAAGCTTAAACTAAGTAGAAAGAGATTCAGGATTTAGTAAGCCTTAAAACTCATGCAAGTCAAGCAAAGCTTGATGAGTTTCTTGGAGAAAACTTTGGTCTTTGAGAACTAGAGAGAGCCAGAGGTTAGAGAGAGAGTTGAAAAGTGTGATCAAGATTTTACAACTCTAATAACCCATATTTATAGTGTAGACATTATCATTAGTCTAACCAATAGGATTAGAGCTTTTAAAACACTATTTGGAGCATTTTACGTAAACTGTATGACCTAAAAGATAGCTCAGGCGATGCATTGCCTTCTAGGGATTTTGAAGCCCTTCGCATTTTGGTGATGCTACGCCACTTAGGGGGCGACGAATCGCCACCCCCTTTGACTTTGGACCCCTCCAATGGTCCTAAAATTGCTCCAAATGCAACCAAACTTTTTTGGAATGTTTGGATACCACCTCTATCACTTCTAAGAGTCTTTGTATTCCTTTCCAATTGATTTTCTACCTCAGATTTATAGATTTTAAATGCATTAAATGCCTCATACTTACTCTTAAGAACATACACATAAGTATATCTAGAGAAATCATCAATAAAATTCATGAAGTATCAATTTCCTACTTTAGTCAACATGCCATTCAATTTACATAAATAACTATGTTTTAAATCCAACAAGTTTGAACATCTATCAACACTTGGAAAATGTTTCCTTACCATTTTAGATTTAACACATAATTCACATTTATCATGCTCATTCACATCACAATGAATGAATCCACATCTAACAACTCTTTTAATTGTGCTATAACCTATATGAGCAAGTCTATTATGCCACAAAGTAATATAATTGAAATTAACCACATTGCAAGATTTAGATGCCATATTATTCTTGTCTTTATCAAAAGTACAAAGTTTGATCATTCCATCACATTAATAACCATTTCCCACAAAAGTGCCCAATTTAGTCAAAATGAGTTTACCGAATTCAAACTCCATTTTGATAATGGATTTACTCAATAGACTTCCACACATAATGTTTCTAGTCATATCGATAACATAGAAAACATTAGCTAGGGTCACTTTCTTTCAATTAGTGAAGAACACATTAATGCTACCATTTCAAAGTACCTTGGATCTCTTTTCATTTCCCATTTGGACTTTAAGTCCCACCTTTGCACTTTCAAAGATTTTGAAAAGAATTTTAGCATAGGTTGCATGAATGGTGCCACAAGTATCATACCACCATCCTTGAACATTTCCTTGGATCACATTAACTTCACTCAAGGTTGCAATGATCTCAACATCAAATGCATTGACCTTGTTATCTTTACTTAGGTTTGCAATGACCTCAAAATCAAATGCATTGACCATAGTATCTTCATTTTCTTTTGCAACGATCTCATCATCAATTGCATTGAAATGTTTACCTTCTCTGAAGGTTGCATTAGTCTCATCACTACATGCATGAATCATGTCAATTCTCTTTAGGGTTATCATACATTCTTCATTGAATGCATTATTCTCAATTAGTGTTACAAATATCTCATCATCAATTGTATTGACCTTTATCTCATTATGGTTAACTTTACAATTACCATATCTCACATGATGATCACTAACTTTACAAACAAAGAAAGTATAACAATAACCCTTGAATTATTTATTAACATTCACCATTGTACTCTTAATATTAAACAATAATCTCAAACTCACAAAATATGGCAGCAAACGCATTTATTTCAAATTCTTGAAATCTACACATTTAGAAATAAGGAATTTGATGATACCAATCTCCTTAAGTATGTAATCCCATTGAGTTGTCTCATCCTTTGTTGATGAAGACTTTGAATCCATATCCACATTCATGTAGAGCATTTTCAAATAGAACTTTCTTTGATCTTTCATGGTTATGTGTTCAACACAAGCAAAATCTTGAAATAAGGATTTGAAGATTGTAGAAGATGAACCAATTTCCCTCATTGTTGATTATGCAAAACACAAAAGCGAAAGTAATTAGGATTAGAGAATTGATTTCTGGGAATGTATGGCTTTACACTTTGAAAATCAACAATGAATAACGAGAATAATGCAATATTCCAAACCCTAGATGTTAATCAATATCCAAATTCAAAGTATGAATGCAATTCTTGATAACCAAAGAAACATGTTCATAATATGAATGTCAATCTTGAATATAGAAAATAAATGATTAAATGATGATAAGATGAACCTAGAAACATTTAATCATCAATACTAACAATGAAAACACAATAGAGTAACACAAAACACAGTTAGGGTTAGATAGATACAACATTTGATTTAGACCTACTTGAATCTTCAAACTTGGGGAACTTCGAAGGCTTATAAACAATAAGAATATTGTTGTCCAAAATCTCTATTCCAAGCCTTCCCTTATTGCTTGAAGCTCCAACTAAGTAGAATGAGATTTTGGATTTAACAAGCCTTAAAACTCATGTAAGTCAAGCAAAGTTTGATGAGTTTCTTGGAGAAAACTTTGGTCTTTGAGAGCTAGAGAGAGAGAGAGTTGGAAAGTGTGATAAAGACTTTACAACTTTAATAACCCATATTTATAGTGCAGGCATCATAATTAATCTAACCAATAGGATTAGATCATTTAAAACACATAATTTGGAGCATTTTACGTAAACTGTACAACCCTAAAAGACTACCCAGGTGATGTATCGCCTATCAGGCGACATGCTGCTTACTAGCAAGCGATACACCACCTGTTAGGGCTTTTGAAGCCCTTTGCATTTTGGCGATGCTACGCCACTTAGGGGGTGACACATAACCACCCCCTCTAATTTTGGACCCCTCCAATGGTCTTAAAATTGCTCCAAATGCTACCAAACGTTTTGTTTGGATACCTCATTGTTTTACTTTAGACCCATAAAAGTAACTTTTAGATGCCTTCTACACAATCTCATGTTTTCACTTCTCTTTAAGTGAAAATCGTCAAGTGTTTTGCACCTCAACATGTAAACATCTTAACCATTATATTTAACAAATCTCAACAACATCTCTACTTGATCATTCCTTTTTCCACTTTTCTCGCTTATTACTTATCATGGCCATGTGCTCATCCATTCATGAACTTTCTGGGGGAAAAACTCCAATTCCTATGAGAGGTGGCACTGCCTCTAAGTTCACATAGGTGAAGTTCTTACAACATCCTTGCTGCCTTTATAGATACTTGTTGCACTCAACTGAACTTCAATAAAAGCCCTAGGCTAAACCCTCACTCGGTAGCAACCAACACTAAGTTTCTTAAATGGGACTCACAATCGTATTAGTTATCAATGACTTGTTCTTACCCATTGAACACTTGCTCTTCATGTTAACAAGTTTGGAGATGGGTTGTCATCATTGGTGAATATCTTATTCTAGGAGTTTCAAGCTCATCTCTCTAGATGTAGAATGTACTAACCTTCTCACAAGAGCTTTTGTAAATGAAACCACTAAGTTCTCACTAGTCTTAACATATGAGATAGATATGATTTCATCTTGAATCAATTGTTTCACATAGTCATGTCTTGGAATTATGTGTCTAGACTTCTCATTATACACACTATTATATGCTCTAGAAAAATTAGCTTGACTATCACAATGTATTGATGTCGTTGATACTTTATTCACGGTTATAGGGATATCCAAAATCAAATCCCTAATATACTCTATCTCTATGTTAGTTGCTACTAAATCTATAAACTCAAATTCCATGATTGAGTTTGATATACACATTTGTTTCTTAGAATCACAAGAAACGGCACCTCCTCTAAGTATAAGCACCCAACCGATGGTGGAGAGATTATATCCCACTCCCGATATCCAACTAGCAACATAATATCCTAGGAAAATTTGAGTAGTGAATGATACGTTCTTTGGTATTCTTAAGATAACCTAGAACCCTCTCCATAGCCTTCCAATGATTGATACTTGGGTTCTAGTAAAACTACTAAGTTTACGAACTGCATATGCAATGTCCACTCTAGTACAATGAGTGGCGTACAATAAGCTTTCTACTGTACTTGCATATTCAAGCTGAGTCACCGCTCTTCCTTCATTCTTTTCAAGCTTCATGTTTGAATTGAATGGTGTGTTTTTCTCTTTGTATTTGAGATAACTAAATTCCTCAAGCACTTTCTTGATATAATATGGGCTTAACTTAAAGCATAACCTCATTATTTCTTATCACTTTGATACCTACAATGGTATCAACCTCTCCAAGGTCCTTCACATTGAAGTTAGAAGATAGAAACCACTTTGTTCTATTATTCCTCTCATGTCATTACTCAAACTCAACATATCATCTACGTAAAGACACACTAGTATAACATAGTCATCACAAGTCTTAGAGTATAAGCACTTGTTCGCATTGTTGTGTCTAAACCAATCCAAAATAATGACTTTATCAAACTTGTCATGTCATTGTTTTGGAGCTTGTTTCAAACCATATAATGATTTGACAAGTCTACACACTTTATGTTCATTTCCTTGATAAACAAATCCCTGTGGTTGTTCCACATACACCTCTTCTTCAAGGTCTCCATTTAGGAATGTCGTTTTTACATCCATTTGGTGAACATAAATGTTATATATTGATGATAAGACAAATAACACTCTAATATAGGTTATTCTTGCTATTGGTGCATATATGTTAAAATAATTTATTCCCTCCTTTTGTTTGTATCATTTGGCTACTAATCTAGTCTTAAAGGTTTGTATGGTGCCATCAATATAATATTTTATTCTAAATACCCATTTGCATCCAATTGGTTTGGACCCTTGTGGAAGGTCAACCAATTTCCAAGTGTGGTTAGACATAATTGAATATATTTCATCATTTATTGCCTCCTTCCAAAAAGTGGAGTCTTTTGAAGGCATTGCTTCTTTGAAATTTTTGGGATCATCTTCTATTTGAAGTACCATTGGAAATTTCAAAGTAACCTCTTGATGATTCCCTTCAACTAGATATAGTGTCTCCACTTGAGAATACTTTTCATTTCATCTCAATTCATTAAGCCTTTGGCTTCTTCTAGGCAGTAAAGGTTGCACATCATCTCTTTTAGAAGTCTTTTCTTGAGGCTCTCTACTTTGAATAGGTTCTTTAGAGTTATTTTATCACATAACATATTCTTAAAGAACTTAACCTCTCTTATTCAATTATTACATTAAACTCCAAGTCTAACAATCTATTGGCTTTGCTATTTGAGGCATAGCCAACAAATGCACATCTTATAGCCATTGGACTAAACTTGATCCTTTCAGATTCGTACTCTTATAATAAGCAAGGCAACCCCACACTTTAAGATAACCAATATTTGGTTTCTTTCCTTTCCATAACTCATATGGAGGAATACGATTCAAAATATGATATACAGATGGCAAGGCTTCATTCTACAAACTAAAAATAAATTTAGAATGTAATAGCATAATATTGACATTTCAAGAAATGTCCTATTTTTCCTTTCTGATATACCATTTTGTTATGGAGTATATGGGGAGGTATGTTCATGTATTATACCATGGTCTTCACTACATAAATTAAAATTATTTGAAAAATGTAACGACCCAATTTTCTAAGACTAAACTCACTGGAAAATGACAACGAAGTCCTAGTGGTTAACTCGACCCTTGCGGTCAAATTTTGTAAAAACGGGTCGTTAGGGGTCTTAAATAACTTTATAAACTGAATAAATTGTTTACATGGCAAAACAAGTTTGAAAATATAAACGAGTTTGAGATCTCAGTATTTTGGGTGAACTTAAGGTTGAGTTTTGTTGCTGGGAATATGTTGATTCTGTTCTGGGGATTGAATTATGGTTCTAGGAATTATTTGGGGTGGTTTTGGTAGGATTTGGCTTAGGAGAAAGCTAGGAAATCTAGGTTTGTAGGGTCACGTCGCGGCCCAATTATTGGGGCTGCAACCCGTGTGAATCTAGGGCCCAGTAGGGGTTTCTGTTTCGGAGGCGCGCCACGACTCTCAGGGGCAAGTCGTAGCCCTTGTCTTGAATTCCAAACAAGGGGCATTTTGTTCTGGGAGGCACGTCGCGATCCTTAGGGTCAAGTCCCGGTTTGCCTTGGAAACTTTGGCCAGGATAGGTTTTGAGTAACGGGAACTCAAACCTAAGGGCTTGGGATCAATTCTACTACTCAGTTTAGTAGAATTCGAGGTCCCAGAGGCTGGGACTGTGTCCGGAAGCCTTTATTTACTTGATATTGATGAATATCATTTATTTGGTTGTGACTAGGGTACCGATATGGCTCAGTAAAGGATTGTGCTCGAGGATCGTTCTTATTATTACGCTGTACTCAGACCTAAGATTAGAAAACTACACCCAATACGTGATATATGTGATTAGGGCTTGGCCCGATTGTTGATTATAACTATGAATAGGGCTCGACTCCTGAGAATGAACATGATTTAGGTTATGCTTGAATACTCTCTGTCTGGGTAATTTTTTAATGAATGCTTGCCTTATTTACATAGGTAAGGCTCGGCCCCGTTAAGGAACGTGGTTATTACTATGTTTGTGCTTGATTGGTTAAGATACCATGATTTATATGTATGCATACTTGTCTTGTCTGAAGTATGCTTATCTGTATATGTATCTGTTTGTTTGGCTATCTGAATGTCTGATTAAAGCCTTAGTGAAGGGCGACAATAGCGCGTTGCACGCTGGTCGAGAGGCTTAGGCCTAATCAGGGATGTACTATTACGTTGGCCAACCTTATGGTTGTTGTATAACAAAGTGCTTGGCTAGCTCTATGGCTAGTTACTCAGAGGAAAGGGCAAGGCCCCCAGGTGATTCTATGGTCACATAGCTAGGGCATAGGGCCCCGGGTTGACTCTACGGTCATCTATTCAGGAAACAGGCCCCAAAATGATCCAATGATTGTTTATTTATAATTATATGCATGTATGAGTAGGTTAATACTGTTGGGCATGCTAGATATGTATTTGGAATATGTATTTACTGTTCAGGCACATGTTTAAGTTTTCTTCCCGAGCCTTAGCTCAAGGGTGCTACATAGTGCAAGTAAGGGTAAAAGGAAAGCTAGACCATCCATGAGTTGGAGAACTTCGGTGGGGGCGTGTACATATGCGGCTGCTCATCCACCATGACCGAAGATATCTTAGAGGAACTAGGGTTGTATACCTTATTTTGCTGCTTAGGCCGGCTGGTTATAACTTTTGATTGTATATACCTTTTCAAACATCTATTTTTTGTGATCCCATGTATGTATTAAACTTTTAAATGAAAATTCAACTATTCCTTTGACCAAATTTTTTAACCCTAACCCTTAACATTAACCTTAGTTACACGTTTATAACCAAATGACTTGATTAACAAGTCTAACACTATTTCAAGTAGACAGTGTAACGGTCCTGGATTAGGAGGATGTTACAACTTGGTATCAAAGCTGCCAAGGTTTAAGGGTTCCTGAAGACTGGCCAGGCATGTACACTCGCCACTAAAGGCAACTCGACTCAGGGTTTGGTAACTACTTATGTTATTAAGTGCTTAACTGTTTAAAATTAATGTATATGCCTTATTTGCATGCCTGATTAGGGAGCATGAGATATTCTGATAAGGCATAGCCCTTGACTGTTGTATGAATGATAAAGAACATGATTATTAGCATTCTTATTGCTTGTGAATGCAAAGGAACCTCTTATTAGCGTTATTATATGGATATGTAGGTCAGGACACACTAATTAGCGTTGTTATTTGCTTATAGGCCAGGGAATGCTTAGTAGCACTGTTAATATTGGTAGGGATTAAAGAACATGCATATTAGCATTGCTATACATGTATAAATGCTTGAACATGCTTATTTGCATCGTTAATTGCTTATGAATGCTAGAAATGCTTATTAGCATTGTTAATTTCCGATGAATATTAGGAAGTGCTTATTAGCACCATGATCAAATATATTGTGTTGGCATGATTATTAGAATTGCAACTATTTGTTTGTTCGGTCTTGGACCGTCAGGCGGCAAGAGGTATAGTATTACTTACCTAACGACCAATTTGATAATTGCATAATGGGATAGTTATCAGTATGCTTCCTCGAAGGTCAGAGAGGTTGGCTAGCTGGCCAAGATACCGGCCAGGGAAGAGAATGACCAGGGCCAGGTCCCACCATCAGCTCCAGAAAATTGTAAATAGGTGCTTGCTGACATGCAAGCCAGATTTCAGAGGCAGGAAAATGAAATTTGCCTCTTGAGACAGGAACAAGTTCTAGCAGGCAACCTACATCTTGCAGTGGCAGTGATATAGCCAATGGTACCAGCGACAATACAGCCCCAGACAAGGGAGATAAATGGGAACCCCTGTATGAGAGGTTCAGAAAATAACACCCTCCAGGTTTTGAGGGCAACACAGACCCACTGAAGGTGGAGTAATGGATGACTATGATAACCACCATCCTGGATTTTATGAGGGTATGTGGTAATGAGAGAGTTGCCTGTGCAAGTTATATGTTTCAGGAGGATGCCCGAATATGGTGGGAGGTGGTATCCCTGTTAGGAAAACTTATACATGATCTTTATTTATTTTCATGTAGATCTAATATGAAACAACCTAATGTTTCTAAAATTGAATTCAAAGAGAAATAATGATAAGAATACTTACATTATATGCAGCAGAAAGAATGAGTCCTTCCTTCAGTTTCTCTAACTCTTGTATCCTTTCTGTCGCAGAGTATTACCATCTTCCATTTTCTTCACAGCCTTCCAAAGTATCCTTAGAATCACCTAAAATAGAGTGGTCAATTCTCAACACATGAGATAGATACAGACAGAAGAAGAGAAAGAATAACGGGGCTTAGAAAATGACTTATGTTTATAGAGAGAATCTAAAAACTATCACAAAACCAGTGATTAAACTTATGTTTTCAACTCTCTCTTAACATTCACTTTATAGACTCAATTATGTAATTTAATTTAATTAAAAAAATCAATAAAATAATAGATAATATCAGCCCCAGGTCGAAATTATCATGGGCTTTAGGCCCGTGAAATTTCTCATTTGGTTATGAGCCCATTGGACTTAAATCAAGGCCTGTATTATTTTCTATTGATTTAGTTAATTAAATAATTATTCAAACCCTTTATCAAATTAATTATTTATAATTTAAACATTGATTTAAACTTATTTATTAATTTAGATACCAATTTATCTTAATTAATAAAATTTCCCTAATTTCTCTTTTCTTCTCTAAATTGTTTAACTCTGTGAAACTATCCAAAATTGACCTGATCAACTTTGATAATTCTAATTGATAATTAAATTAATTAATTGACACTATCTAGATGATTTTATCCAAGGTACAGTGGGGACCATGGGCCTATGAAATCAAGCTCCAATAAGTTATCATAAATCTAACAAATAAATTTACTAACTTATTAATTCCTAGTGACCACTAAAGACTCGGAATTGCACTCTTGAATTCATAGAACACTCTATAAGCAATAAAGATACATAATTAATTATCCATTGTTACAACCATAATTGTCACTCAATCCTTTATAGACGGTCTACAAATGAGATGTGACTAAAATACTGTTTTACTCCTCATTGTATTTTATCCTTAAAAAACATAGTTCCTTGTAAATGAGATTTCAGTAAACTAATATTAATTACTGAAATGAGATCTCTATCATTTAGCACCTTGAACCAAACTAAAAGGAAACCATCATTTCACTTCTTCATCAGAAGCTATAGATGTTCATATCTATGATTAACACTCCCACTCAATTATACTACCGAGTTCCCAAGATGTTAGTATGGGCTAGTCCGTAGGGTAAGCTGGCAACGAACAAGTCAAAGAACTCAAATGATACAATCAATTAGAATACTAACCACTTAGAATTGAGATTGAATTGACCTATGGTCAACTATATGATATGACTAGAATAGATAATAACGATATGTTTACTTATCCTATCTACTGTCAATATCGGTCCTGTTCGATGTAACAAATACATCCGATCGTATCTACTTTGCTAATGTTCTGGAAAAAAAATAACACTACAATGTGTAAGTAGATCATATCGTAGATTGGCAAGTCAATGTAAATCCTGTGTACTGACTAATCTTAGGACTAACTTATTTTGAACATATAATCATATTTATATTCTACTGTGATTATGTCACAATAAATACGATTAGCTATATGCTCAGGATTTAATAGAAGTTTATATTAAACAAATAATCATGAAAATAAAAATGTGAGCAAAGTGATTGAACAAGTCAAAAAATGATTTATATTCTTTTATTGATAATAAATCAGATTACAAAGAAATTGAGTTTTAATTAAGGCATAAAACCTCAACAAACTCTCACTTGCAGAAATTGAAACTAATGCCTTAATTCTACTAATCTCATTTCCTTGATATGCTTATCAAATGTAGCTTCTGGTAGTGTCCTTGTAAATGGATCCACAAGATTGTCTTCAGATGCAATCTTAATAACCTTCACATCTCCCCTGGCCACATATTCTCGAATAATGTGATACTTCCTTTCTGTATGCTTACTCCTCTTATGACTATGAGGTTCTTTTGAGTTTGCTATCGCACCTGTATTGTCACAAAACAACACAAGAGGTTTATCCATTTCTGGAATAACACCAAGATCTGAATAGAACTTCTTTAGCCAGACTATTTCCTTAGCTGCTTCTGACGTGACTATGTACTCAACCTCCATGGTGGAATCTGAGATTGCAGATTGCTTTACACTTCTCCATATCACAAATCCACCCCCAAGAGTAAACACCATTCCAGAAGTAGATTTCCTATCATCGACATCAGTCTGAAAATCTGAATCGGTGTAGCCTATAGGATTCAGTACACCACCCTTGTAGACTAGCATATAATCCCTAACCTGCTTTAAATACTTTAGGATATACTTTACTTCTATCCAATGTTCTGGTCTTGGGTTTGACTGATACTTGCTCACTACTCCCACTGCATAGCAGATATCTAGTCTAGTACACAACAAAGCATACATCAGGCTTCCATTTGTAGATGCGTACGGAAATTTTCTCATTGCATCTTCCTCTACAGGAGTCTGGGGAGACTGCTTCTTTGAAAGATGAATTCCATGGCAGGACGGTAAACGTCCTTTCTTAGAATTTTTCATTGAGAATCGTTCAAGCACTTTATCTATGTAAGCTACTTGAGATAGAGCTAAGAGTTTGTTCTTTCTATCCCTAATGATTTGGATACCTAGAACATAACTTGCTTCACCCAAATCCTTCATCTGGAATTGAGTGCTCATCCAATTCTTCACATCTGACAATTTCTTAACATTGTTTCCAATGAGTAAGATATCATCTACATAAAGAATCATGAATACCACTATTTGATTTGCCTTCAGTTGGTAAACACAAGGCTCATCAATATTTTGTTCAAAGCCATAGGTTTTGATTATTTTATCAAACCTAAGGTTTCAGGAACGAGAAGCTTGCTTAAGTCAACAAATAGACCTATTTAACTTGCAAACTTTTCCTTCTTGTCCAGCTACTTTAAAACCTTCTAAAAGATCCATATAAATGACTTCGTCAAGCTTCCATTAAGAAAAGCTGTCTTGACGTCCATTTTTCAGATCTCATAGTCGAGAGCGACTGCTATGGATAGGAGGATGCGGATGGACTTGGGCATGGCTACCAGAGTAAAAGTTTCCTCATAGTCCACGCCTTCTCTTTATGTATAACCCTTTGCCACTAATCGAGCTTTATAAGTCTCAATATTTCCATCAACACCTCGTTTCTTCTTGTACATCCACTTGCACCCAATGGCCCAAAAGTCACTAAGTGCTTCCACAAGATCCCAAATGGAATTCGAGTAAATGGACTTTATTTCCTATTTCATGGCTTCGAGCCATAGTTCCTTTTCAAGGCTAGCCATTGCCTATTTGAAAGACAACGGATCATCGTCACTAGTGTCACCAAAAACCATATTGGTTTCACCATCCATACCATAGAAAACTGGGTTCCTAGAAACCCTCCCTCTACGACGAGGCTCGTGACTGTATGCTCAGGAACAGTGGTACTTTATTCATTTAAATCAACTTGCGTCGGTTGGACATAAAGATTGGGAATTTCATCATCAACTCACGTTGATGACAATGGAACATTGGTTGGAGTCAATTCTTTAACCATCTCCTCTAAAACTACTTTGTGGCGTGGTTTGAAGTTTTGGACATAGTCATTTTCCAGAAAAGTAGCATTCTTAGAAGTAAACACTTTCTTTTCTGAATGACTAAAGAAAAGTCCATCCCGAGTACCTTTAGGATAGTCAACAAACATGCAAACTTCAGTTTGCGGTTCTAGCTTTCCTTCCTTTTTCCTCAGGACGTGGACGGGACACCCCCAGATTCTATAATGGCGTAAACTAGGTTCACAGCCATTCCAGCATTCTAAAGGTGTTTTGGGGATTGATTTAAACAGCACGAAATTGAGAATGTCGTTCACGGTTTTGATTGCATGTCCCTAGAACGAAGTTGGTAGAGTTGAGTAACTAAGCATGCATCTAACCATTTCCAATAAAGTTATGTTTCGGTGTTCCGCAGCACCATTTTGTTGCGGAGTACTTGGGGCAGTAATTTGTGATAAAATCCCATGTTCAGTTAAATGATCTTGGAACTGCATATCCAAATATTCTCTACCCCTTTCAGATTGAAAGATCTTTAATGTTTTACCTAATTGGTTCTGAGCCATCGCTAGGAATTCCTGAAACTTTGAAAATGTTTATGATTTCCTATGAATTAGGTAAAGACATGAGTATCTAGAGTAATCGTCTATGAAGGTGACGAAATACCAAAAACCACCCTTGGCTTGTACATTCAAAGGTCCACAAAAATCTGAATGCACAAGTACGATTAGTTCTTTGGCCTTATCACCCCTTGCAGAGAATGGATGCTTGGTCAATTTTCCTTCTAGAAAAGATTCACAGACAGGTAATTCACCTAAGGAGAGTTCCCTCAAAGGTATGTCCTTTGTAAGTCTTTGAATGCTATCATTGCCAATGTGACATAGTCTCAAGTGCCATAAATACATCATATTATCGTTATCGGTCTTTTGACGTTTATTGATCCTAGATTTCGGTACTTTAAATAAATCATTGTTAAGAGCGAGGGGTTCGTTAGGTCACAGAATATAAAGCCCGTTTTCCAAACATGCAATACACAATTAGGATTTGTTGAAAGAAATAGATATATTAGAACTTGTGAAAGTCATAAAAAATTGTTCTAATTGCAACATGGAAACTGAAATTAAATTTCTACTAAAATTCAGAATAAAAAATACATCATTTAAAATTAAAAATTTATTTCTGAACATCAGACGCGATCTTCTTCTAGATTGGACTGCAACGGACACTCCGTTCCTAACTCTAAATGAGATTACAAAGAAATTGAGTTTTAATTAGGGCATAAAACCCCAACAATCCCAGACCAGGGTAGTGAATACTATGGAATGGGAGGAATTCAGAACTCTATTCAATGAGAAATACTGCAATGATACAGTTAAAGCTGCGAAGGCTGAAGAGTTCAGTAAGCTACTTTAGGGAAAAATGTCAGTGACCAATTATGCCTTGAAGTTTGACAGATTGGAAAAGTTTTATGGAATCTGGTGCCCACTGATGGGACCAAAAAAGAGAGGTTTCGCCAGGGGCTACAGCCTATGATAGCACGGGATGTTCGTATTACTACTGTGCCACGAGTAACTACCTATGCATAGGTTGTGGAGAAGGCGCTTACAGCTGAGAGCGCAGAGAACAAGATCTGGTGCGAGAATGCGGCCAAAAGGGATTCTAGGAGGTCAAGACCTCCATTTGCAGGCTTTGGTAGGGGTAGAGGCCCTAGTAACCAAAAAAGAAAGACTCTAGATACAGTTTCAGCTCTAGGGACTAATAAGAGGCCACACGACATATAAATAGGTCGCCAGGGTGGCGATGAGACCTGGAAAGCATTTCTAGAGTGTACTCTATGCAGGAGGTGCCATATTGGGGAATGTCGGGAAAATGCCTGCTTTTTCTGCGGGAGTGTGGGACACTTGAAGAAGGACTGCTCGAAATCCAGAAAGGAAGATCCCAAGAAGATGGATAGCCTGATGCCAGCTCAGGTGTTCACCTTAACCCAGGCAGAGGCCGAGGTTAGTCCCTCAGTGGTTACATGTCAGCTTTCTAGTGTTGGAACCTTTTATACTATTTTGATTGATTCAGGTGCTACGTACTCTTTTGTTGCTAGTAGGATTGTTGATGGACTGTGTAGACCTTATGAATTTTATCCTATGGGGTTTAGTACTATGTTGCCTACTGGGGAGTTAGTGGTTTCCAAGAGATGGGTCAGATCACTTCCAGTGACAATGGATGGTAGGGAGCTATCAGTTGACTTGATAGAGTTAGTTATGAATGACTTTGATATAATTCTGGGTATGGACTGGTTAGAGAAGTATGGGGGCATCGATAGATTGCAAGAAGAAGATGGTAACCTTTGAGCTTGAGGGTGAGGATCCCTTTGTATTTTTTTTCACTGTGCATGGACCCCGTATACCTATGATATTTGTACTTAGAACTAGAGACCTATTGCAGGGGGGATGCATAGGATTCTTAGCTAGTGTGGTGGATACCATATCTGTACCTAGCTAGAGTAGCTAAGGACTACATAGTGTCAGGCATGGGCTTATTGAGATACAAGGATCGAGTCTGAATTCCGATGGACATTGAGATCAGACGAGAGATTATGGATGAATCTCATACTACCCCTTATTCTCTACATCCAGGCACCACGAAGAAGTATCAAGATGTGAGATCACTATATTGGTGGCCTGGGATGAAGATGGATGTGACAGAATATATGGGTAAGTGATTAACATGTTAACAGGTCAAGGATGAGCACCAGAGACCAGTAGGGCTGTTGCAGCCTCTAGATATCCTAGAGCGGAAATGGGAGGAAATCACGATGGATTTCATGGTAGGAGTGCCCAGGACAGTGGGCCAGCATGATTCAATATGGGTCATTATAGACCGGTATACGAAATCAGCTGGCTTTCTACCAATGAGGACAAACTAGATGGTGGACCAGTATCCAGATCTCTATGAGAGAAAGATAGTACACCTTCATGGGACTCTGAGGTCTATCATGTCTAATTGGGACCCTATCTTACTTCCAAGTTCTGGGGAAGTTTGTAGAAGGCAATGGGTACACAGCTGAAGTTCAATACAGCTTACCATCCTCAGACTGATGGTCAGTCTGAGAGGATTATCCAGATATTAGAGGACATGCTGAGAGCATATGTATTGGACTTTGAAGGGTCCTAGAGTAAATATTTGCCTCTGATAGAGTTTTCCTATAATAACACCTACTAGTTGACTATTGGAGTGGCACCTTATGAGATGTTGTATGGTAGGAAGTGTAAATCGCCCATTCACTCAGATGAGATGGGTGAGAGGAAATATTTGGGTCTTAAGGCAGTTCAAAGGACCATTGAGGCTATTGAAAAGATTAGAGCTTGGATGCTCGCGTCTCAGAGTAGACAAAAGAGTTATTCATACCCAAAGCAAAGGAACGTAGAGTTCCAAGTGGGAGACTATGTCTTCCTTAGGGTTTCACCACTGAGAAGGGTGAAGATGTTTGGGAAGAAGGGAAAGTTGAGCCCCAGGTTTGTTTAAACCATTTGAGATCCTGAATATATTGTGTTGGCATGCATATTAGCATTGCAACTGTTTGTTTGTTTGGTCTTGGACCGTCAGGCGACAAGAGGTATAGTTATTACTTACTAACGGCCGATTTGATCACTGCAGAGTGGGATAGTTATTAATATGCTTCCTCGAAGGTCAGAGAGGTTGACTGGCCAAGAGATACAGGCGAGGGAAGAGAATGACCAAGGCCATGCCCACTGCCAGCTCCAGAAAACTGGCAACAGGTGCTTGCTGACATGCAAGCCAAGTTACATAAGCAGGAAGATGAGATTAGCCTCTTGAGACAGCAACAAGTTCCAGCAAGGAACCTACAGCCCACACTACCGGCAGTGATACAGCCAGTGGTACTAGCGATAGTATAGCCCTAGGCAGGGGGAAATAGATGGTATGGGAGGTTCAGGAAACATCACCCTCCAGTTTTTGAGCCCTAAGCTCAAAAGGGTAATTTCGTAAACTTAAAATATTTTCAACTCCCTGAAAATATTTTCTCGAACCTTAACTTTACAAACTTGAACTTAAAAATAAAATCCTTAGTCTAAACCTTAACTCGAATTTCAAGTAATAACTTCCTAAGCCTTGTGCTCCTTAAATTAGTAAACTTTACTTATTAAAAATTATTTAAATTCCCAAAATAAATCATTGGGCCTTGGGGTTGCTAAATCTGAGCCCTAAGTTAAACTTACAAAGTCTCGAGACCAAATTACCATTTTTGGTCCTTTGGGAACACGTACATTGCCATCCATGGCACATGCAACGTATCCCGAGCACCTAGTTGGCTTAAGTGATATTCAACCTATACCAATTGGACTCACACAAGTCCTTCTCACATCACCAACACCATTATAAATGCCCCAATCATCATCACCAACAACATTATCATTACCACCACCCTTGGTGGTGGTTATCTTCCATAACCACCACCCAAGGGTGGTTACACCTCTCAGTCATAGCACCATAGCCCCAGGGCCGATGTAGCGGCTTGGATAGCCAAGACCATTACACTATGTATTTTAAATAGTGCTAGGCTCGCTAATCGAGTCATTTTTCCATAAACGTGAAAATAAACTCGATTACTGATTTAGGGTTAAAATTTTTGGTCAAAAGGAATAGTTATTTTGTTAAAACGTTAAGTTGTACATGAGATTCCATAATAAACATTTACAAAGTTGTTTATAGTTTCAAAAGGGTAATTACAACTCAAAAGTTACAACCAGCCAACCTAAGCGGCAAAAATAGCGTTTAACACTAGTTCCTTTGAGAAACCCCAACCGTGGTGGTCGAGCAGCCGCATATGTACATGTCGCCACCGAAGCTCTCCAACTCATGGCTGGTCGAGCTTCCCTTTTCCCTTACCTGCACCACATAGAACCTGTGAGCCAAGGCTCGACAAGAAAACTTAAACATGCTCAGAACAAGTTAATAACACGTTACCAAATCCTAATAAGCATGCCTAGCAGTAATAACCTTACTCATTCATGCATACCATTCATATAAATGAATACAATGCCATACGTGCCAATTTCCCTAATTAACTGACTAATAAGTTAGACTGAGGCCCAGTGCCCTTAGGATATGGGACTAATAAGTCACCCTGGGGCCCGTTGCCCTATCATCTGTGTAACCAGCCTTGGAGTTGGCGTAGCGTACCTGGCACATTAGTTTTCCACGACCATTGGGTCGGACAAGCGTATGTTGCGCTCCTGATAGGCCTAACCAAAACAACCAACACTCAGTCTGCTATTGCCGGCCTTGACATATAAGTTAATGCTTTTGGACCAGCGCTCAGCGATATTGCCATCCTTGACTCATAAGTCAAGACTTTCTCAATCAGATAATGCAAAAAGGCATTCATTAAATAACAAATATCCAAATACAGAGCATTCATCATACTTAATCAAACAGTCACAGGCATAATCATAATCATGCACATTTACAGCTTATAGGGGCCCAAGCCCTAATCCAATCCTTATTTAACAACCGGGCCAAGCCCTAATCACGTACATCACGTATTGGGTGAAATTTTCTTACATCAGAACCGAGTGTAATGTATAATAAGAACATGATCTTTTCCTGAGCCTCGAGCATGATCTTTTCCTAAGCTGTAGTGGTACCCTAGTCATATCCAAATAAATGATATTCATCAATGTCTAGTAAATAAAGGCTCCCAGACCGAATCCTAGTCTCCGGGACCTCAAATTCTACTAAACGGGGTAGTAGAATCGATCAAAGGCATAATCATAATCATGCACATTTACAGGGGTCCAAGCCTTAATCCAATCCTTATTTAACAACCGGGCCAAGCCCTAATCACGTACATCACGTATTGGGTGGAATTTTCTTACCTCAAGTCTAACTGTAATGTATAATAACACAACCCTCGAGCACGATCCTTTCCTGAGCCGTAGTGGTATGCTAGTCATAACCAAATAAATCATATTCATCAATGTTTAGTAAATAAAGGCTTCCAGACCGAGTCCTAGTATCTGGGACCTCGAATTCTACTAAACGGGGTAGTAGAATTGATCTCGAACCCTTAGGTTTGGGTTCCCGACACTCAAAAACTAAATTGGCCAAAATTTTCTATGCAGACCGCGACTTGATCCTGAGGGTCACGACGCGCCTATGAAAATAGAGAGCCCCTACTAGGAACGCAGGACAAGGCCACGACTTGACCCTAAGGGTCACGACGCACCTACTCCAGACAGAACCCCCCTTGCGCCCTGGGTTCACACAGGTCGCGACACAAAAAGAATAGGGTCGTGATGCGACCCTATGAACCTAGTTTTTCCACCTTTTTCCTCAGCCAAACCTTACCTAAAATTGTCCCAATCAATTCCCACAACCAGAATTAAATCCCAGAGCAACATCAACACTAAACCAACAACAAAACCCAAGCTCAAACTCACTCAAAACCCCACCAAAATCTCAATTCATAATCTTGAGCCTCAAAGCTCAAGAACAGCCAAAACCAAAACATAATTAAGTTAAAAACAGAGTTGGTAGCTTACCTCAAATATGAATTCCACATCTTAGCTGCAGCTAATCATACTCTAGACCGCAAGCCTTCAATTCCCAAGCCTTAGCTTCTAAAATTCAATAGTTTCCTGCAACAATCAGACCAAGATAGAGAGAGAGAAAGAGAAACGTAAGGGGAGAGAGAGAGAGAGAGAGAGAGAGAGAGAGAGAGAGAGAGAGAGAGCTGATTGTGTTGTTCTATTTTTTGGGTTTCTTGCTGCTGAAGGAGCTAGTAGCTAAGTCACTATTTTTGGCACAAATGACCCAAATACCCCTTTTCCATAAGCTAACTCATCACATGCCCTCAAGTGTACTTTGGTCTTTTGTCACATATCCCGTTAATCATAATTAATGCCCTATAATTCCCATTACTTCCAATATTCTCAAATAATTATCAAATAATTTCCCATTACCCGATCAATCTCGGTGATGTACTAAATTACCCCTAGGCTCGCCTCGAGCCGGGCATTTGATGCCGTTATGACTAAACCGCTAACTTGCTCCCTAGGATTGCCTCATGCCGAATAACCAAAATATATCCACATAATAATGTGGTCTCAATCCATATACACACAAATATACAAATATGTCCTTAATGCGCCAAAATTACTAAAATGCCCTTCTAATAAGAAACGGACCCACATGCATGCAAATACAATCATATAATAATACAACTCACATAATCATGCATATTATCACATAATAATACAATAAACCACTTATTTCCCTCCTAGCCCCCTAATAAAGGCACTAGGCCTTATTAGGTAACTTGAGACATTACAACTATCACCTCGTTACATAAATTTTGTCCTCAAAATTTTACCTGAACAACTCAGGATACTGATTCTGCATATTTGACTCCAGCTCCCAAGTTGCTTCCTTGACCTTGTTATTCCTCCATAATACCTTAACCAAATGTATAGTTTTGTTCCTCAGAACCTTGTCGTTCCTGTGTAGTATCTGGACTAGTTGTTCCTCATAGGACCCAAGTATTTCCTTTCTCCTATCTCATCCCAATGAATGGGCGATCTACATTTCCTACCGTACAACATCTCACAAGAAGCCACCCCAATGGTCGACTGATAGCTATTATTGTAGGAAATATCTATCAAAGGCAAATACTTCCTCCAAGATCCTTCAAAGTCTAGGAAACATGCTCGTAACATGTCTTCTAATATTTGTAATGTCCTCTCAAATTGTCCATCTATCTGAGGATGATAAGCGATACTGAACTTCAGTTGTGTACCCATAGCCTTCTACAAACTTTCCCAAAACTTAGAAGTTAATGTGGGGTCCCGATCTGGCATGATCGACCTCGGAGCCCCATGAAGGCACACTATCTCTCTCACATAGAGATCAACGTACTGGTCAACTATATATGTCGTCCTCACTTATAAGAAGGGAGTTGATTTGGTGTATCGATCCACGATAACCCACATCGAATCTTGTTGACCCACGGTCCTGGGTAACCCTACCACGAAATCCATCGTGATGTCCTCCCATTTCCACTCTGGGATATCCGAAGGCTGTAATAGCCCTGCTGGTTCTGATGCTCATCCTTTACTTGTTGACTTGTCTAGTACTTAGCGACATATTGATACATCTTTTTAGTGCCTGGATGCAAAGAGTAAGGGGTAGAATGAGATTCATCCAAAATCTCCCATCTAATAACAGTGTCCATCAGAACATAGATCCGACCCATGCACCTCAGCAATCCCATATCTGACATTGTATAGTCCCTAGCCACTCCAACTAGGACGTCCCCTCTGATCTTTGTCAGTTGTGAATCATTCAACTGACTTCCCTTTATCCTCTCCAACAGTATAGACTGTAGCGTGATGTTGGCCAACTGGCCCACCAGTAACTCTATTCCAGCTCTTTTCATATCCTCTTGCAACTCCCTAGATATCTGTCTCGCACTGTACAACTGTGCCGGACCCTTTCAACTTAAGGTATTTACAACCACGTTGGCCTTCCCTTAGTGATACATGATTTCACAGTCATAATCCTTAACCAACTCCAGCCAATGCCTCTGTCTCATGTTTAGATCTTTCTATGTGAAGAAGTACTTTAAGCTCTTATGGTCAGTGTATATCTCACATTTCTCCCCATTAAGGTAATGCCCCATACCTTTAATGCAAAGACCACTACTGCCAACTCCAGATCATGAGTGGGATATCTTTATTCGTACTCCTTTAACTGACGAGATGCATATTCAATCACCTTCCATGTCTACATAAGAGCATAACCCAAACCCTGTCTTGAGGCATCACAGTACACTACAAACTTCTCCTGATATGTTGGAAGACTTAGTACTAGAGTTGTGATCAATCGCTGCTTCAAATCTTGGAAGTTGTTCTCACACCTATCTAACCACGCAAACTTCTGGTTCTTGCATTTCAGTTTCATCAATGAGGTGCAATCCTTCATAACCCTTCCACAAAACGTCTGTAATAACCTGCCAATACGAGGAAACTCCTAATCTCGGAGGTGTTCCTTGGCTTTGGGTAGTCTTTGACTGCCTCCATCTTAGCTGGATCCACCTTGGTCCCATCCCTATTGACAATATGACCAAGGAAAGTCACATGTGGTAACCAAAACTCACATTTTTTTAATCTCGCAAACAGTCTATATTCCCTCAACCTCTGTAGAACCAACCTGAGATACTGCTCATGTTCTGCCTCTGGTTGAGAATAGACCAGAATATTGTCGATGAAGACGATCACAAAATGATCTAGATAATCTTTGAACATCTTGTTCATCAAATCCATAAAAGTAGTTGGGGCATTAGTCAAACCAAATGACATAACTAAGAACTCATAATGCCCGTATCTGGTACAAAAGGTAGTATTTGATATATCTCCCTCCTTGATCCTCAGTTGGCGATAACCAGATTGAAGATCTATCTTTGAGAATACCGTCTTACCCTTAAATTGATCAAACATGTCATCTATCCTTGGAAAATGATACTTGTTATTGATTGTTAACTTGTTCAGTTCCCTGTAGTCAATGCACATCCTCAGATAACCATCATTCTTCTTTACAAACAGGACTAGTGCATTCCATGGTGAGAAACTGTGTCAAATAAAACCCAAGTCTAATAGCTCATGTAACTATATCTTTAGTTCCTTTAACTCTGCTAGGGCCATTCTGTATGGTGCCCTAGACACGGGCTCTGTCCCTAGCGCCAGTTCAATAACGAACTCTATCTCTCTATGTGGTGGCAACCCTGGAAAATCTTCTGGAAACACATCCAAAAACTCACAAACTAGTTTAGTCTCCTCTGGTCCCACTGGCAAGACCTGAGTGGTATCTATGACATTGGCTAGGAATTACATGTAACCACCTTGCAATAGATCTCTAGCCCTCAATACAGATATCATAGGTACACGAGGTCCATGCACAGTGCCAACAAATACAAAAGAGTCCTCACCCTCAGGCTCAAAGGTTACCATCTTCCTCCTGCAATCTATGGCTACCACGTACTTCACTAACCAGTCCATACCCAGAATCATATCAAAGTTGGTCATAACCAACTCTATCAAATCAGCTGACAACTCTCTACCCTCCACTATCACTGGCAATGATCTGACCCTTCTCCTGGATACCACTAAATCCTCAGTGGGCAATAAAGTCCCGAACCCCACAACATAATAATCACATGGCCTACATAATCTATCAATAATCCTACTAGCAACAAAAGAGTGTGTAGAACCAGAATCAATCAAAACAGTACAAGAGGTTCTAGCACTAGAAAGTTGACCTGTCACTACAGAGGGACATGCCTCATCTTTTTCTTGTGTCAATGCGAACAATCGAGAAGGGGTCGAGCTGTCTGCCTTCCTTGGTTCTTCCTTTCTTGCTTTCGGGCAATCTTTCATTAAGTGTCCCACTATTCTGCACAAAAATCAGGCCTTTGCCCCACACTCTCCCACATGGCACCTCCTACATCTAGCGCACTCTGGAAAGGTCCTCCAGCCCTCGTTGTCACCCTGGCGGCCTATCTGAATACCACGTGGTCTCCTATCAGGGCCTGGAGCCGAAAGACATCCGGAGCCTTCCTTTTCTGATCAATTGGGCCCCCACCCTTACCTGAACCCATAAATGGAGGTCCCATCCTCCTAGTGTCTCTCCTGGTCGCGTTTTCGCGCCAGATTTTATTCTCTGCGCCCTCTGTAGTAAGGGCTTTCTCTACCACCTGTGCATAAGTCGTCACCCTTGGCAAGGTGGTAATGCGAACATCTCAGGCTATCATAGGTTGTAGCCCTTGAAGGAATCTTTCCTTCCTTGTCCCATCAGTCGGCACCAAGTATGCAGCTAACTTGGCTAATCTATCAAACCTCAGTGCATACTCTGTTACTGACATATTCCCCTAAAGTAGTTTACTGAACTCTTCAGCTTTTGCAGCCCTAATGACATCATTGTAATACTTTTCATTGAACAGAGTTCTAAACTCTTCCCAATCCAGGGTATTGACGTTCCTGGTTTGGGATATCACCTCCCACCGAATTCGGGCATCCTCCTGAAACATATATGTGGCACAGGCCACCCTCTCATTATCATCCACCCTCATAAAATCTAGGATGGTGGTAACCATACTCATCCACTATTCGGCCTTAGCCGAATCCTGCACTGCCCTAAAAAATGGAGGGTGTTGTTTCCTGAACCTTTCATAAAGAGATTCTCATCTGTTCCCAGCCTCTGGCGACTATTCTACTATTGGCACCATCATGGGTGGTGTTATGATTGGTTAAATACAAATGATAAGTGTTAAAATACAAGCAAGGTATAAACACTTAGTAGACTTCACATATTGAAGATGTGAATTTGAGTTTCAATTTTTGGCACTTATAAAATGGAAATTTTGGTCCAAAATGATACATGTGAGTATCTAAGGGTTCCCAAAATGTTTGGTGGCATTTGGAGCATTTTTGGGACTTTGAAAGTGTCCAAAATTAGAGACGGTGGCGATACGTCACCACCCAAGAGGCGAGACATCGCATGAAGGCTAGGGTTTCTATAAACCCTAGCAAGCGATGCATCGCCTTCATGTAGGCAACGCGTTGCTTGCTGTATTACGTGAAAAATTTTAAATGCTCTAAATGACGTGTTTTTCAAGTCTAATTCAATTGGTTGGACATAATGGCGGTGCTTACTCTATATAAGGGTCAAAAACAGTGATTTGGAGATCTTGATCAGTTTCTCCAATCTCTCTCTAGCTCTAAGAATCTCTAGTTTTCTCCAAGAACTCTCCAAGAAAGTGCTTGACTTAGAGAGTTGAAGTCATGCTCAATCTCAATCCTCATTTCCTAAAGATAAGGCCTCAAGCATACATGGTGGCTGAGAAATAAAGTATTAGGACAGCGTTTTGTAACATGTATAAGCCTTGGTTTGTGTTTGGTTGGCTCAAATGATTGCTTAAAGTTTTGCTCAAAGTGGTGATATTTCCCAGGGTTTTAAGCTTCATCAAAGTTGAAGAACACCATTGTTCTACTTGGGTTTGCATGTTCTTTCTTGATCTTTTTAAGTCTCTCTCACTTCAAATTTTGTGTAGATTCTATTTCTTGTGGTGTTGTTATCTCACTCTCCCCCAACATTCTAATACTCTAAAATCTGAGATAGCATATCATGGAAGAATCTAACTCTCTTTCGGCATTGAGATTCATAACTCAAGACTTTGTTAGATTGGATAGATTTGATGGGACTAACTTTGTTCATTGGCAAGACAAGATTAGGTTCTTGCTCACTATTTTGAAAGTTTTATATGTCTTGGATAAAGGCCTAAAGGCCTTGGAAGAGCCCAAGGAAGATGATACACAAGAAGTTGTCAAAGAAAGGAAGAAGCACGAAGAAGATGAGTTGATTTGTAAGGGTCACATCCTCAATGCCCTCTCGGATAGGCTCTATGATCTCTACACCAACAGCAAGACTGCCAAGGAAATTTGGAAGGCCTTGGAAAAGAAGTACAAAGCAAAAAAGGAAAGTACTAAGAAATTCCTTATTAATCAATATATGGAATTTAAATTTTATGATGATAAATCCCTTCTTCCTCAAATTCATGAGATGCAAATTATTGTCAATAAATTATCTACTCTTAAAATTGTATTACCAAAACAATTTCTTGTGGGTGCTATTATAGCCAAGTTACCTCCTTCATGGAGAGGCTATAGGAAAAAGATACTCTATAGAAATTAAGAGATTTCTTTGGAGGAAATTCTCAAACACTTGAGAATGAGGAGGAATCTTGTTCTAAAGATATAAATGAAGAGAAGTCAAATGGACACACTTCTAAGGTCAATGTTGTGATAAATCCTCCTAGCAAGGGGAAAGGAAATGGCAAGACCAAGGGCAAGGGTCAAAAACCCTTGGTGCCCAAGAGGAATGAGGGTCAATTTAAAAGTTGCAAGGGACCTTGCTTTGTGTGTGGCAAGAATGGTCACTTTGCTAGAGATTGTAGGTTCAAGAGGAACCATAACAATGAGGCAAAAGTCAACTCAGCTCAAGAGGAGCTAGTGGCAACACTAAGTGAGGTTAATTCCATGCATGGAAAGGTGAGTGGGTGGTGTTATGATACTTGTGCCACCATTCATGTAACCTATGATAGATCTCTATTCAAGACTTTTGAATCTTCAAACAAAGGGCATGAAATCCAAATGGGCAATGAGAAAAGGTCCAAGGTTGAAGGAAAAGGAACTATTGACTTGTTCTTCACATTCGGCAAGAAGGTTCTACTCACTAATGTTTTGTATGTACCAAAAATGAGTGCAAACCTTGTGAGTGGAAATTTACTTGGAAAACTGGGGATCAAGGTTGTGATATATTCTGGAAAACTTATTCTATCTAAAGACAATGTTTTTGTGGGAAAGGGATATGCTTGTGATGGCATGTTCAAACTTTGTACTTCTATTGACAATGTGACAATAAAGTTTCTTCTTGTTGTTGTTATATGCTTAACTCAAATTCTATTACTTTGTGGCATGTTAGATTTGTACATATATGGTTTAGCATAATTAAAAGGGCTGTCCAATGTGGATTAACTGATTGTGACAGTGTTGAGCTTGAAAGATGTGAATTATTTGCTAAATCTAAAATGGTAAAGAAACATTTTCCTAGTGTTGAAAGAAACTCTAAGTTGTTAGATTTGATACATAATGATTTATGTGAACTTAATGGAATGTTGACTAGAGGAGGAAGTTGATATTTTATTACTTCATTGATGATTGCTCTAGGTTCACATATGTATATTTGCTTAAAAACAAAGATGAAGTATTTGATGTGTTGGGAGTGTATAAAGCAGAAGTTGAAAATCAGCTTGAAAGGAAAATTAAAATACTTAGAAGTGATAGGGGTGGTGAATATTTTTCAAATTAATTTAACTTGTTTTGTGAAGAACATGTAATAATTCATGAATGTACAACCCCTTATACTCCACAACAAAATGATATAGCGGAAAGAAAGAATAGAACATTTATTGAGATGATTAATGCTATTCTATTACACTCTAAGTTGAAATTTAGTTTGTGGGGGTGAAGCCTTGCTATCCGCTTGTCATATTTTGAATCGCATTCCTATGAAGAAAATAATATATCTCCATATGAGTTATGGAAAGGAAAGAAACCAAACATGGGTTATCTTAAAGTGTGGGGGTGTCTTGCTTATTGCAAAAGCAGCGATCCAAAAAGGACCAAGTTGGGTCCAAGAGCTATAAGATGTGTATTTGTGGGATATGACCAAAATAGCAAAGCATACAGATTATTAGACATGGAGTCTAATGTAATAATTGAATCTAGAGAGGTTGAGTTCTTTGAGAACATGTCATGCAATGACAACAACTTAGAACCAACTCAAACTAGAGAGACTCAAGAGGAGACTCCTAGAATAGGTTGTGAGCAGCCTCAATAGCCTTGAAGGACCTAAAGGCTTAAATATTTGGGATCAAGTGAGAAGTGTTCTCCAATAGAGATAATATACCCTGTTGGAGGTGATATTGAGGAAGTTACTTGGAAACATCCAATAGTACTTCAAATAGAAGATGATCCCAAAACCTTCAAAGAAGCAATGCCCTCAAGGAACTTCGATTTTTGGAAGGAGGCAATTAATGATGAAATGGATTCAATTATGTCAAACCACACTTGGGAATTGGTTGAACTTCCAAAGGGGTCCAAACTAATTGTGTGAAAATAGATATTTAGAAAGAAATACCATACTGATGGCACCATACAAACCTTCAAGGCTAGGCTAGTAGCCAAAGGATTCAACCAAAGGGAGGGAATAAATTACTTTGACACATATGCATCGGTAGCAAGAACTACTTCTATAATGTTTTTTTTTTGCCTTATCATCTATATACAACCTTTATGTTCACCAAATGGATGTCAAAACGACATTCCTAAATGGGGATCTCGAGGAGGAGGCCTATATGGAACAACCGGAAGGTTTTGTTCTTCAAGGAAATGAACATAAAGTGTGTAGACTCATCAAATCATTATATGGTTTGAAACAAGCTTCAAAACAAGTTTGATAAAGTCATTGTTTCTAATGGATTTAGACACAACAATGCGGACAAGTGCTTATACTCTAAGACTTATGGTGACTTTGTCATACTTGTATGCCTATATGTAGATGATATGTTGATTTTGAGTAATGACATGAAAGGAATAATGGAAATGAAGAGGTTTCTATCTTCTAACTTTAAAATGAAAGACCTTGGAGATGTGGATACCTTTCTAGGTATACAAGTTACAAGGAATAGTGGGGGTTTTGTGTTGAGTCAAACCCACTATGTTGAGAAAGTGCTCGACAAATTCAGTCATCTCAAAATCAAAGAAGCACATACACCATTTGATTCAAACATGAAGTTTGAAAATAATGAAGGAAGAGTGGTGCCTCAATTGGAATATGCAAGTACAATAAGTAGCCTAATGTACGCCGCTCATTGCTTAAGAGCAGATATTGCATATGCGGTTAGTAAACTTAGTAGGTTCACTAGCAATCCGAGTATCAAGCATTGGAAAGCTATTGAGAGAATACTTGGGCATCTTAAGGGTACTAAAGAGTATAGTCTTCATTATACAAACTTTCCAAAGATATTTGAAGGATATTCCGATGCTAATTGGATATCGGGAATTGGAGATAATCTCTCCACCACTGGTTGGGTGTTTACTCTTGGAGGAGGTGTAATCTCATGGGGCTCCAAGAAGCAAATGTCTATATCACACTCAACCATGGAAGCAGAGTTCATAGCTTTAGCGGCAACCAACAAAGAGGACGAATGGCTTACAAGTCTCATGATGGATATTCCTTTAACCACGAATATGGTATTAACAATTTTAATAAATTATGATAGCCAATCCACACTTGCTAGAGCATATAATAGTGTGTATAATGGAAATTATAGACACATTAGTCTAAGACATGAATATATGAGACAATTGATTCAAGGTTGAATCATAGCGATCTCATATGTTAAAACAAGTGAAAACTTAGCGGACCCATTTACAAAACCTCTTGTGAGAAGGTTAGTAAGTTCTACTTCAAAAGGGATGGGATTGAAACTCCTAGAAGAATAGATTCACCAATGATGGAAACCCAACTCTCAACTTGTATAAATCAAGGGAAAGAGTTCAATGGGTAAGAACAAGTAATTGATAAATTAATATTTTCAACACTAAAATTTATGATGAGTTCCATTTGAGATGGTTAGTGTTGGTTGCTACCGAGTTAGGGTTAAGCCTAGGGCTTTTAATGAAGTTCAGTTGAGTAGAATAAGCATCTATAAAGGTAACAAAGATATTGTAAGAACGTCACCTATGTGGACTTAGAAGTGGTGCCACCTCTCATGGGAGTTGGAGTTTCTCCACAGAAAGTCTATGAAGAAATGAGCACATGGCCATGATAGTGATAAGTGAGAAAGTGAGAAAACAAAAGATGTGGTGAAGATGAGTGAGGTATCACCAGTGTTATCATATGGAATACTTAGTAAGCGACTAATGATTTTGATAATACTTTGTGGTATTTTCTCTAATATAAAGTTCAAACCGAAAGGCACTTTTTTTATGCGCCAAAACTGTTTAAGCTATAGAATGTGGCTTGTATTTAACCAAGTGGGGGATTGTTATGATTGGTTAAATATAAATGATAAGTGTTAAAATACAAGCAAGGTATAAACACTTAGTACGTAGAATTCACATAATGAAGATGTGAATTTGAAGTTTCAATTGTAGGCACTTATAAAATGCAAATTTGTGTCCAAAGTGATACATGAGAGTATCTAAGGGTTCCCAAAAAGTTTGGTGGCATTTGGACAATTTTTGGGACATTTGAAAGTGTCCAAAATCAGATAGGGTGGCGATACGTCGCCACCAAAGTGGTGAGACAGTGCCTGAAGGCGACGCATCGCCTGCTGTATAACGTGAAAAATCGTAAATGCTCTATATGACGTGTTTTTCAAGTTTAATTCCATTGGGTAGACATAATGACGATGCCTACCATATATCAGGGTAAAAAACAGTGATTTGGAGATCTTGATCACTCTCTCCAATCTCTCTCTAGCTCCAAGAATCTCTAGTTTTCTCCCAGAAATCTCCAAGAAAATGCTTGACTTAGAGAGTTGAAGGCTTGTTCAATCTCAATCCTCATTCCCTCAAGAGAAGGCCTCAAGCATCAATGGTGGCTGGGAAATAAAGTATTAGGATGGTGTTTTGCAACGTGTATAAGCCTTGGTTTGTGTTTGGTTGGTTCAAAGGAATGCTTAAATTTTTGCTCAAAGTGGTGATATTGCCTAGGGTTTTAAGCTTCATCAAAGTTGAAGAACACCATTGTTCTACTTGGGTTCGCATGTTCTTTCTTAATATTTTCTAAGTATCTCTCACCCCAAATTTTGTGTCGATTCTATTTCTTGTGGTGGTGTTATCTCACTCTCCCCCAACATTCTAATACTCTAAAATATAAGATAACATATCATGGAAGAATCTAACTCTCTTTCGGCATTGAGATTCAAAACTCAAGACTTTGTTAGATTAGATAGATTTGATGGGACTAACTTTGTTCGTTGGCGAGACAAGATTAGGTTCTTGCTTAGTACTTTGAAAGTTTTCTATGTCTTGGATAAAGACCTAAATGCCTTGGAAGAGCCCAAGGAAGATGATACACAAGAAGTTGTCAAAGAAAGGAAGAAGTGCGAAGAAGATGAGTTGATTTGTAGGGGTCACATCCTCAATGCCCTCTCAGATAGTTTATATGATCTCTACACAAACACCAAGACCGCCAAGGATATTTGGGAGACCTTGGAAAAGAAGTACAAAGTGGAAGAGGAAAGTACTAAGAAATTCCTTATTACTCAATATATGGAATTTAAATTTTATGATGATAAACCCCTTCTCCCTCAAATTCATGAGCTGCAAATTATTTTGAATAAATTATCTACTCTTAAAATTGTACTGCTGGAAAAATTTCTTGTGGGTGCCTTTATAACCAAGTTACCTCCTTCATGGAGAGGCTATAGGAAAAAAATACTCCATAGAAATGAAGAGATTTATTTGGAGGAAATTCTTAAACACTTGAGAATTAAGGAGGAATCTCGTTCTAGAGATATAAATGAAGAGAAGTCCAATGGAGAGACTTCTAAGGTCAATGTTATGGAAAATACTTCCAAGGTTATACCTTGCTGCAATAATCAATTTAGCCATTTAGGTAGTAATAACTAAACCCCTTGCCACCTCACAGTCCAAGACTGAACAAATAATCATTCATATTCAACAATCATGATAAGAAGCATGTCGATTCATATTCATATCGAAGCATGGTGCTTATAAGCACTTTCTGACATTCATAACCAAATAACAATGTTAATAAACATTTTCTCGCATACATGTATCTATGACAGTGTTAATGAGCGTGTCCTAATCTACATGTCCATATAACAACGCTAATAAGTGAATCATTTGCATTCACAAGAAATGTCAGTGCTAATAAGCACATCCTTATCATTCATGAAATAGTCAAGGGTCAGGCCCTATCAGAATAACTCATGCTACCTAATAAGGCAGGCAGATAAGGTATTTATAACATATTTAAGCAGTTAAACACATAACCACATAAATAGTTACCAAACCCTGAGTTGAGCTTGCCTTTAGTGGCAAGCGTACATGCCCAACCTGTCTTCAGGAACCCTTAACCTTGGCATGCTCATATACCAAGTTGTAACGCCCTGGTTAGCTAAGATTGTTACACTGTGTATTTTAAATAGTGCGAGGCTCGCTAATCGAGTCATTTTGTAACGCCTTGGATAACCAAGACTGTTACACTGTGTATTTGAAATAGTGTAAGACTTGATAATCAAGTCATTTGAATAAAAGTGTGATCCTAAGGTTAACCATCGAGTTAGGGTTAAAAGATTTTGAACATAAACAGTTAATTTTCATTTTAGTAGATGTTTAATACATGGGATCCCAAAAACAAGGTATAAGCGATAATTTACAACTCTCAAACGTTTTATACAACCAAAAGCCACTCTAATGGAAAAATACAAATTTTAAGGCTCTGTCCCTATACTATCCCTCTTCCGTGGCGGACGAGCAGCTAGAAATGTACACCATGCTCCTGGAGCTCTCCAACTCATGGTAGGTCCAGCTTCCCTTTACCTTTATTTGCACCATATAGCACTCGTGAGCCAAGACTCAACAAGAAAACCAAAAGAAACGACAGACACATGTAGCAATAATGGTATTCGATCAAGCTTAACTCATTTAATTCAACCATAAAACAGAGTACGAATAATCAACTAATCAAAGATAAACACATAATCTCAAGTTCACAAATATTAAGGGATGGCACACTTAGGCTGAGCATGCGGTTGATCTTGCTATCCCCGGCTCACTTAGGCCAAGCTGCGTTCACTATGCTTACCATCATCCCTGGCTCTCTTAGGCCGTTCATTCTTGTATATCACACCAATCTTATAAGCACACAGTACAATCATTCAATAATTGGGAAACTCAGTCTCGTTCACAACAACACAAGGGTGCAATTTTCTTACCTCGAATTCTGAGGGAAGAAAAAAAAACGGTCTCGAGCACGATCCTTAGTCTTGAGCCTTAGCAATAAACCTAGTCATAGTATTAATAGGAAATCATCAATTCTAAACCCAAATAAATACTTAGGAGACATTTGCTAGCCACTGGGACCTCGATTTCTACTAAATCAGGTTGTAGAAATCGTCTCGAGCGCTTAGGTTCAAAGCCCCGAGCCTTACTAATCCCAAAAATAAACCTAGGAAAAAATCCCCTAGGCGGGCCACGACTTGGCCCTAGGGGTCGCGGCGTGCCCTCAAGACAGAGACACAACAGCACGCCCTCAAAACGGAAAGCCCTCCCAGGGCATTCTGGGCATGCGAGTCGCGGCGCCCATGAGCTGGGCGTGGCGCTCCCCCACGTACCTAGAATTTTTGGGTTTTCTCCTCATCCTTCCCAACCAAAAACCTCAAAAATTCAACCAAACCTTCAGCCAAATTCAGAACCAAACCTAGAATTCTTATCCCCACAACTTAAACATCATATCCAATCTTATAAACAATTTATACTCTTCCTAACACCCAAAATCAATTTAAGAAAGTCACACTCATGCAAACTCAACACCTTAACTTGAACTCAGCAGAATTAAAGAATTTGACTAGAACTCTTACCTCAAATTGTAGCCTAGTTTCCCCAGCAGTATCTTTGAATGAACTCAGCTTAATCCTTAGGTTACCATAGCTGAATTTCCATAGTTTCAATCTTCAATTCATCAAAATTCCCTCAAGCTTAAGGGACAGAGGGGGAGAACCGTGAGTGAGAGGGTGTGAGAATGAGCTGAGAGTCTTCCACGGTTTTCTGATTATTCCCTAGGATTTTACTGAGTATATCCCTTGCTTAAATAAAAGACTACTTTGCCCCTTATAAGCTTATTAGTCCTCTAAGGGTTCTAAGGGGTAAAATGGTCATTCTGCTCCCAGATACCGCTAATTCCTCAAGTGTTCCTACTATTAATCAATTAATCTTGTCACGTCTATTTCATTACCAAATACTTATTCATTACTCAATAAATCCCAAAATATTCTCTAAATTCCCAAAATACCCCTAGGCTCACCCCAAGCCTGGTATTTAAACCCCGCTGTGACTATTTCGCTAATCCGCTCACTAGGACTGTCTCGAGCCATACACTACAAATATATCCACATAAAATCACATTTATGCCCTCAAGGGGCCACAATTATAATTATGCCCTTATAAGCTATCAAGGGCTCACATGCATATCCAATACTCATAGACATGCATATAATATATTCATATAATCATATTAATAATGCATGCCACATAGTCACGCATTTAACCAATTAAACACACATATAAATCAATTATGCCCTCCTGGCACGCTTTTCAAGGAACTAAGCCCTCTTTGCAATTTTGGGTCGTTACAACTATCCCTTCCTAGTGAGAATTTCGTCCTCGAAATTTACCTAAATAACTCAGGATATTGATTCCGCATAGCTGACTCAAGCTCCCAGGTCGCTTCCTTGGCCTTGCTATTCCTCCATAACACTTTGACTAGAGGAATTGTCTTGTTCTGTAGAACCTTGTCTTTCCTATCTAGGACCTGAACCAGTCGCTCCTCATAAGATAAATCCGTCTGCAACTCCAAATCCTCAAACTTCAGCACCTGAGTCGTATCTGAGACGTGCTTCTGAAGCATAGAAATATGGAATAAGTCGTGAACTCCTGGTAACGACGGTGGCAGTGCCAACTTGTAGGCCACTAGCCCAATCCTCTCTAGGATCTCAAAAGGTTCTATGAATCTAGGGCTCAACTTGCCCTTTTTCCCAAACCTCCTCACCCCTCGCAGTGGTGACACTTGTAGAAACATGTGGTCCTCTACCTGGAACTCTATGTCCCTACGCTTAGGATCAGCATAGCTTTTCTGTCTACTCTGCGAGGCGAGCATTCGAGCTCGGATATTCTCGATATCTTCACTAGTCTTTTGAACCAACTCTGGTCCCAATACTTCCTCTCACCCATCTCCTCCTAATGAATAGGTGATCTACACCTTCTTCCATATAACATCTCGTATAGAGCTACTCCAATCATTGATTGATAACTATTGTTGTATGAGAACTCAATCAACGAAACATGCATGTCTTCCAATACCTGAATGGTCCTCTCAGACTGCCCATCTGTCTAAGGATGAAAGGATGTACTGAACTTCAACTGAGTTCCAATAGCCTTTTGCAAACCACCCCAAAACTTAGAGGTAAATATGGGATCTTGATCTGATACTATAGACTTAGGAACCCCATGGAGACGTACAACTCTGTGTACTGATCCACAGTATAGGTCATCTTCACTGGCAGATAGTGAGCTGACTTGGTGTATCTGTCTACTACCACCCACATCGAGTCATGTAGCCCGATTGTCCTGGGTAAACCTCCCACAAAATCCATAGTAACATCCTCCCACTTCCATTCAGGAATACCCCAAGGTTGTAGCGACCCCGCTGGTCACTGGTGCTCAGCCTTCACTTACTGACAGGTCAAACACTTTGCCACGTACTCACTTACATCCTTCTTCATCCCAGGCCACCAATATAAAGTTTGTAGATCCTGATACATCTTCGTGGTATCTGGATGGAGTGAGTATGGTGTAGTATGGGATTGATCAAGTATTTCTCGTCTAATTTCCACATCTGTCGGGACACAAATCCGACCCTTATACCATAGCAAACCAGTCTCTTAAATGGAATAGTCCTTAGCCACTCCAGCTAGGACATTCCCTCTAACCTCTTGCAAATGTGTATCAGCCATTTGACCCTCTCTTACCCTCTCGAGAAGGGTCGATTGTAAGGTGATATTGGCCAACTTTCCCACAACTAGCTCTATCCTCGCTCTAGTCATCTCCTCTACCAATTCCTTTAATATTTCTGTAGAAATAAATAACTATCTCGGGCCCCTCCGGCTCACGCATCTTCCACTACATTGGCTTTCCCTGGGTGGTAAAGGATATCCCAATCATAGTCCTTTACCAACTCCAGCCAACATCTCTGCCTCATATTCAAGTCCTTCTGGGTGAAGAAATACTTCAAGCTCTTATGATCAGTGTATATCTTGCACTTCTCCCCATACAGGTAATGTTGCCAGACTTTCAATGCGAATACAACCACTACCAACTCTAGATCATGGGTAGGGTACCGCTGCTGATACTCCTTCAGCTTCCATGACGCATAAATAATAACCTTCTCATTCTGCATCAACACGCATCCCAATCCCAACCTCGATGCGTCACAATATACCACAAACTTCCCTCCCTCTGAAGGAAGACTCAACACAAGAGCAGTAATCAACCATTGCTTTAATTCCTGGAAGCTATTCTCACACTTATCTGACCAGGTGAACTTTAGATTCTTCCGTGTCGATTCTATCATCGGTGTAGAAATCTTCGAGAACCCTTCCACGAACCGTCTGTAATATCCTGCTAATCCAAGGAAGCTTCTAACCTCTGAGGCATTTCTTGGCCTCATCCAATCTCTCATTGCCTCTACCTTAGCTGGATCCACCTTAATCCCATCTTCACCGACAATGTGTCCAAGGAACGTCATTTCTGGTAACCAGAACTCGCGCTTCTTAAACTTGGCATACAACCAATGCTCTCTGAGTCTTTGCAATACCTGCTGGAGATGTTGCTCATGCTCTGCCTCTGAACTGGAGTAAGCCAAGATATCGTCGATGAAGACAATCACAAACTGATCCAAGAAGTCTTTGAACACCCTATTCATCAACTCCATGAATGCGCTGGGGCATTGGTCAAACCAAACGACATGAGTAGAAACTCATAATGCCCATACCTCGTTCAGAAGGTCATCTTCGAAATATCCTCGTCCTTGATCCTCAACTGGTGATAACCAGATCAAAGATAAATCTTCGAGTACATCGTCTTTCCCTGCAGCTGATCGAACAAGTCATCAATCCTTGGTAAGGGGTATTTATTCTTGATGGTCAACTTGTTCAACTCCCTGTAGTCTATACACATTCTCAGAGTCCCGTCCTTCTTCACAAAAAAAACCAGAGCACCCCATGGAGAGAAGCTAGGTTTGATAA
This sequence comes from Humulus lupulus, assembly GCF_963169125.1. Lineage (NCBI taxonomy): Eukaryota > Viridiplantae > Streptophyta > Magnoliopsida > Rosales > Cannabaceae > Humulus > Humulus lupulus. Next base: position 187,762,647 of record NC_084794.1, on the reverse strand, counting down.
ACCCCAAATCAAGAAGTTCTTGCAACTGTATCTTCAATTCTTTCAGTTCTACCGGAGCCATCCTATATGGTGCCCTCGACACTGGCTCTATATCCGGCGCTAACTCAATGATGAACTGGATCTCCCTACGTGGGGGCAGTCCTGGTAAATCCTCAGGATACACATCCAAGAACTCTCGTACCAATCTGGTCTCTCCTGGCCCTACTGGCATAACTCTGGTGGTATCCACCACACTAACTAGGAAACCTATACAACCTCCCTGTAATAGGTCTCTAGCTCTCAATGCCGATATCATGGGTGTGCGGGGTCCACGCACAGTACCCACGAAAACAAAGGGATCCTCACCCCCAGGCTCAAAGGTCACCTTCTTCTTCCTACAATCTATCGTAGCCCCACATCTAACCAGCTAATCCATCCCTAGAATCATATCAAAGTCATCAATACTCAACTCAATAAAATCTACTGATAGTTCCCTACTATCTACTATCCGTGGCAGTGCTCTAATCCATCTCCTAGAAACTACTAGTTTCCCATTAGGCAATATAGTCCCAAACCCCGAAGTATAATACTCATTAGGTCTACACAATCTATCAATTACCTTGCTAGAAACAAATGAATGTGTAGCACCAGAGTCAATCAAGTGTAGGAAGAGCTAATGCTAGAAAAGTGACTTGTCATTACTGAGGGACTAGCCTCGGCCTCTGCCTGCGACAAGGTGAACACTCGAGCTGGAGTCAAGTTGTCCCCTTCCCTGGTTCCTCCTTCTTCATTGTTGGGCAATCCTTCTTGAGGTGTCCAACCACCCCACACAAATAACAAGCCTCTGCCCGAAATTTGCTCGGATGGAACTTCCTGCATCTCGTGCATTCTGGATAACTCCTCCATGTGATGGCCACCCTAAGCACCCTAACCCCTTGTATCAAGACCAGCAATGGCTGAAGTGTCAAGGGTCTTCCTCTTCAGATCACTAGGGCCTCCACCTCTACCAAACCCTGTGGATGGAGGCATTGCCCTGCAAACATCCCGTCTCGCAGCGTTCTCCCTCCAGATCTTTTTTTCTGCCTCTTCAGTGATAAGAGCCTTCTCAATTGCCTAGGCATAAGTCGTCTGCCCAGGTACTGATGTAATCCTCACATCCCAAGCTATCATAGCATTAATCCATCGAGCAAAACTATCATACTTGGTCGCATCTGTAGGCACCAAGTCTGATGCAAACTTCGCCAGCCTATCAAACCTCAGAGCATACTCTGTAACTAACATGTTGCTCTGTACCAGCCATGTGAATTCATTCACCTTCGCTGCCCTGATGGCAACATTGCAGTACTTCTGGTTGAACAGATCTTTGAACCCATCCCAACTCAAAGTAGAAGTATCCCTGGTCTGTGATTGTAGAGTCCCAGAATGTTTACTTAGTTAGCTAGTTAGTAGTAGTTGTAGTATTTTAGATTTCGTGGATTTTGGTTCAAACCGGGAGTTAGTTGGAAACTCCTAGCAATAGTTATGGATTCTATAAGTTTAACCTATAGTTTAAGAATATTAATTATAACATAAGGTTTGATTAATATTGCTGGTCACAAATATGATATTTATTATAACCTAAGGTTTAGATAGAGCCAATAGGTTTATGACACTTGTCATAAGCATGATTATTAAGGAATTAGTATTTTAATGATAAAATAAGGAAATATAAGCTTTAGTCTTCACCAGAAACTGTTAGGGTTGTAGTTTGACTCAGTCAAAGTAGTTATCCAACCTTAATTATCTTGAAAAAGTGCAATTACATGCTTAAAATATTCTCGTAAATACGATATATCGCCTGACGAAGAATACGGAAAACACGTTGACGTTCCACGATCGTACGAACGGAGGCTCGGGAATAGGGTAGAGACGATATATCGCCCTAAATTATTATTATTTTTTTGTTTTTAATTTTAAAATCAAGCCTTGACTCCTTAGACCTACTTCTGAACATTTTGATCGAGTCTTCAACCTTTGATTGACGAATATTCAATTATTTTCAATTTTATTCATTATTTTTATTCAAAGCCAAAAAGAAGATATTTATTCCTAGAAATCTATAAATAGGACCTAGTACCAAGCCCTTCCACTCACTCTTCAGCTGTGATCAAACTCCAAGGTGTTAGTACTACCATAGAGTGATAAACACTTGGGTTGGGAAAAAAACTTTGCCATTCTTAAGCCTTATAAAATACTTGGGAAGTGAGGTTTAGTGTATTTCGGTATTGGAGTTAGACCAATCCATAAGGTCAACTAAGGTACTCTTATTCTTTACGTTCAATCCTTTAAAACTCTTTAGTTTTCTTTAGTCCTTTTATTCAGATCCTAACTTTTGATATTGGTTTTTGGCTAGGCTCTTGAAACTTAAAGATCTTCCTTGGTAAGTTTTGTTTTGAAAGTTTAGTTTCCACATTTATTCTTTACTCTTTAGAAATACTCACCATTTTTATTGCTGGTTTTAGGAGTGTTCCAAGTCCTGCATTTGTTCTCAATTATTCCGGTGTTGGTAAGGAAAATAGGATAGTTTTTATATGCTTGTATGTTATGATTATGCTATAATATGATATGTTATCTTATGTTATGATATGTTATAGTATATATTTTTTTTAGGGCTTATAGTTGCTTAAATAGCAAACCCCAACACTTTTATGTTCTTGGGGCTTATAGTTACTTAGTTAGCAAACCTCATTTTATTTTGAGGCTTATAGTTGCTTAGCTAGCAAACCCCAATATTCACCATGTACATGGGTTATAGTTGAGATATATGTTCTATAGTGTATGTTTTGTTATGATCTTATGTTTACGTTTGATGTTAATTATATGTTGGTAGATTTTCCTTGCTGGGCATTAGGCTCATTCCTTTTTCTTTTTAGTGTGATGCAGGAAAATAGATACAAAGGCGGAAGGATTCTTGGAAGCTTGGTGTGTGTGTTGAGGTGAATGGAGTGGATGGGTTGCGTGTCGATTCGAGGACAATGTTATTTTCTTTAGTCTCTTAAAATCAAGTTTTATGTATTTTCCGCATTTAGCTTTGTAAACAATTTCATTTAAAGTTATGTTTTATTTTAAAACAATGAGCTCATTTATGTATTACAAATATTACTTTAAAGTTTTCAATAAAGTTATGAATTTTTCTCATGTATGTTCTCTTCAAAGTAGTAGTTATGTCTAGTAGGGTTAATGATCTAAGTTTTAGAAATGGTGTGGTCATTACAGTTGGTATCAGAGAAACGGTCCATTTACATGAAATTCTCCTTGATACACACGCTCAAGCTCCGAATCTAACCGCCAATGTAAGTATTTATGTTTTAGTTATTATGTTTATGTGTTTTAGCTAATAGTTTAGTCTTATGTTTTCAGTTAAAGATATGGATGGAGCTTTATCATATAACGATATCCGAGCCATTAAGGCCTTAAAAAGGATTAGAGAACCAAGAAATACAGTAGGAATATTGGAAAGAATCACTCGGAGATTTCTTTTATTCCATAATCAAATAGTTCATCTCCAAACAACTAAGCAAATAATGATGAGAGCTACGGAGCAATATATTTTAGTAATTAAGCTTTTTTAGAGATTTTCCTTTTGTAATTGATGCTTTGGAAGAAATATGGGAGACAATAGATGTTGAAGATGAAATACCACCGACTATGAGATATTATTTTCTCATAATTAGGTTTACCTCTAAGATGGAATTCCAATTCACACAAGAACAAAAGAATAGAATTTTTACGAATCTTCTAAGAGGAATTTTTGAGGCTCACGAAAATGATGACTATGAAGAAATAGATGACGATATGTTAGATGAAGGATCTGATGTAGAAGATCCCAATTTTTAGAATAGATTAGTTTCTTTATTTATTTTATTTATTATTTTTCTTTTATGATTGTACTTAGTGAAAACTGCTTTTCCAAATTAATATCATTGTTATTTTGATGACATGTATGAGTTTGATTTTTTATTTTTGCAATCATAATAAATAATGACTAAGTTCGGTGAGGGTCGATACAAATCAGTGGACCGGGTTCTATATTGAGAGTTTAGGGGGCCATAGTAGTGGGAACGATTTTACTGATCCCAACCCTCCCTCAATATGGTTAACTTTGGAACAATGATGAGTTTCGAGCCTGAGAATTAAGTCATATAGGATGATTAGAAAAAAACTTAGTAAATAATAAAGATGGCTTATTTTTCTAAGTTAGAAACACAACCTAATTATAAAGAAGGCTTATATAATTATTTTCATAAGAAATCATAATTAATAGGTCCGAGTTGTGTTTGCTTAGATTAAGTTTTTGTTTTAGAGCCTATTAAGGAAAGTTCTAAAGTGTTTCTCTCAACTGTTAGAACTCTGCTGAAGATGTCTCTTAGAAGTTCTGCTCGCAACAATGGCAATACCTCCAACGGCGTTCCTAAGACGAATAAAGCCCCTCCAGTTCGAACAAGGGGAAGGCGTGCAACCAATGCTGCTGTTAATGAAGGTGCGCCGCCGTCGCCAGTCGACAACACTGTAGAAATTGCCAGGCTTCGGCAGCAAGTTGAGGAATTACTGCAGTAGCAGTGACAACAGGCTCAACCTTAGACTCAGCCTCAGCCACAACCATAGCCTCAACATATGGCTCAAGCACCCCATCAAGTAGGTCCTTATGGGGGATGGCCAATGGCGAACTATGCGCCATATCCAGCTCAGCACATGGAGCCAATTTATGAGCGGTTTTGAAAGTAACATGCTCCAAACTTTGAAGGGACAATCAACCCCTTCAAGGCAGAAGAATGACTCATAAATGTAGAGCCGATCCTTGTACACATGAATCTCGGCAACACGGACCGCATATCCTGCGTTACGTCTCTACTCAAGAAGGATGCTAGAATATGGTGGGACCTAGTGCAGCAGACCCACGATGTCGCCACCATGACTTGGACCAGATTTGTGGAGCTGTTCCACAAAAAGTACTACAACTTAGTTGTCATCACTTCAAGGGTCGAGGAATTCGCTAGTCTAAAGCATGGCAACTTGACGGTAGCAGAGTATGCTCGGTAGTTCGATCGATTAGCTAAGTTTGCATCAGAAATGGTTCCAACTGATTTTCTGAGGGTGGCCAAGTTTGTTAGAGGGCTTTGACCAAAGATTGAGCTAGGGGTTAAGCTTGCAAACCCGGGAAATACTACTTATGTTGATGTTATAGAAACGACAATAGAAGTGGAAAAGCTTCAGGCGAATGTTAGTAAAGAGGAGGCCAGTAAGCCTGAGCCTAAACAATCAAATCAACCCCAGAATGGTTGGAACAACCACAACAATAACAACCAGCAGTCCAATAGTAGTAATGGTCAGAAAAGAAGGCATCCTGACAACAAGGAGTCCGACAACGATAAAAAGGCACGGACAAACAATGGAGGCAATAGGCCGGGTTATGTGGAATACCCGCAATGTGATAAATGCCAAAAGAAACATTCGAGTGAGTGTCGTGCAAACACTAACAGATGCTACAACTATGGTCAGGAAGGTCACTAAAAGAAAGAGTGTCCCTAGCTCAAGTCAGAAGGAAAAAGAGACGACAAGATGGTTCCTGCCAGGGTATTTGCTTTAACCCAAGGAGAAGGTGATGCTAGCAATAAAGTGGTTACAGGTCAGGTTTCTATCCTCAATAATGTATGTTTTTTATTATTTGATTCAGGAGCCACTTATTCGTATATCTCGTTAGGAATGATAGGAAAATTAGACAAACCTTGTGAAAGATTTAGAACTAGGTTTGAAACAGAATTACCTTCGGGTGAAATAGTCCTATCATCACGAGTAGTACGAGGCGTAACAATCAAGATTGGAGACATAGAATTAGAAGGAGACCTGATAGAACTGGATATTAACGACTTCGACATGATATTGGGAATGGACTGGCTAGCAAAGCATGGCACAACCATCGACTACAAACGCAAGAAAGTAAGGTTTAAGGCTCCTGATGGCCAGAGACTATGTTTTATGGGAAAGGTTTCAGGTCTACGCACACCACTTATTTCATCACTTAAAGCTCAGAAGATGATAGAAAAAGGATGTCAAGCATTCTTAGCTATTGTCACAGATGTGGTCAAGGAAACACCACTAAAGGTTGGAGACGTGCACATTGTAAAGGAATTTCCAGAGGTATTTCCTGATGACTTGCCAGGATTACCGCCGACTCGGGAAATTGACTTCACAATGGAACTAGTATTGGGCACCAAGCCTATCTCCAAGGCACCATACTAGATGGCACCTACCGAACTCAAGGAGTTAAAAATGAAACTACAAGAACTTCTAGACTTGGGTTTCATTAGACCAAGCCATTCGCCATGGGGAGCACCAGTTCTATTTGTGATGAAGAAGGATGGGAGTATGCGGATGTGCATAGATTACCACGAGCGGAATAAGGTGAAGATTAAGAACAAGTACCCACTACCGCAGATTGACGACTTGTTTGATCAATTCCAAGGAGCGATCGTGTTCTCAAAGATTGACTTACGGTCTGGGTATCATCAGCTTAAGGTACGGGAAGAAGACATTCATAAGACAACTTTTAGAACTCATTATGGGCATGACGAGTTTTTAGTTATGTCTTTCGGTCTTACCAACGCTCCAGCCGCGTTTTTGGATTTAATGAATAGGGTCTTTAAGGACTACTAGGATAAATTCGTTGTAGTATTCATCGACGATAACTTGGTGTACTCAAAGGATAAAGTTGAGCATGAGAAACATTTAAGGTTAATCTTGTTGCGACTAAAGGAGCATCAACTTTATGCCAAGTTCAAGAAGTGCAAATTTTGGCTTTCACAGGTAGCATTTCTCGGCCACATAGTATCCAAGGATGGAATTGCTGTAGACCCATCTAAAGTAGAGGCTGTGAAGGATTGGCCAAGACCAAAGAATGCGTCTGAAGTAAGAAGTTCTCTGGGACTAGCAGGTTATTATCAGTGGTTTGTAGAGGGTTTTTCTAAGATAGCCACTCCACTTACAAACCTGACCTGGAAGCAGCAAAGGTTCAACTGGATAGATAAGTGTGAAGAGAGTTTCCAGTTGCTTAAGGATAGGTTATGCTCAGCACCAGTACTTTGTGTTCCGACACCCAATGACAAGTTTGTAGTCTATTACAATGCGTCGAAGTAAGGATTGGGTTGTGTGCTGATGCAGAATGTCAAGGTGATAGCCTATGCCTCAAGGCAGTTGAAGGATTATGAGCAACGCTATCCAACACATGATATGGAGTTGGCAACAGTGGTCTTTGCATTAAAAATCTAGCGCCATTATCTTTATGGAGAACGGTGTGAGATTTATACGGACCATAAAAGCCTAAAGTACTTCTTCACGCAAAATGAGCTTAACATGAGGCAACGCAGGTGGTTAGAACTATTAAAGGATTATGACTGTGAAATTTTATACCACCCAGGAAAGGCAAACGTAGTTGCTGATGTACTAAGTAGGAAGAATTATGGAATTCTAGCAGCGTTAGCTGGAATTAAAAAGCTGCTACAACAGGAGCTGATCAATGCTGGAATAGAAGTAGTCATTGGTAAACTGGCTAACTTGTCCATTCAGTCAAGTCTGTTAGGAGATATACGGATTGGGCAAGTGCATGATTACACGTTAGTAACACATATGGATGCAGTTAGAGAAGGGAAGGCCACAGATTTCTCAATATCAAGCCAGGGGTTATTAAGATATAAGGATCGGGTATGCGTTCCAAACGATCAAGGGATTAAGGTAAAGATCTTAGAAGAAGTGCACAGTACCCCATACTCAGTTCACCCAGGGTTGACCAAGATGACTCACGACATCAAGGAAATGTATTGGTGGCCAGGAATGAAGAAAGATATAGCGGAGTATGTGTCTAAATGTTTAGTATGCCAGCAAGTGAAAGCAGAACATCAGCAGCCTGTAGGTTTATTGCAATCACTTAGCATTCCAGAATGGAAATGGGATGACATAGCCATGGATTTCGTGACGGGTTTGCCTCGGACGAATAAGCAACATGACTCGGCTTGGGTAGTAATAGATAGATTAACCAAGTCAGCTCATTTTCTACTTGTCAAGACTTCATATACAGCAGAACAATACACAGATATTTATGTTCAAGAGATAGTAAGACTGCATGGAATCCCTAAGACAATAGTGTCTGATAGAGGATCGGTGTTTACATCAAGATTTTGGAGAAGCTTGCAGCAAGCTATGGGCACCAAGTTAAGTCTTAGTACAACATTTTATCCATAGACTGATGGTCAGTCCGAGAATACTATTGACGGTGAGAACTCGTCAACGAAGTTAAATTAGAAAAATCAAAGTATTTAACTTATCAATGAAGAACTTCAAAAAATCTAAACAGAAACTTAGAGAATTGTTGCAGAAAGAAAATGGTGAAAAGAACTTGTATTTCTTGTGGTATGATGCTACAGTGTTTTTTCCAACCCCCTTCCATGTGGAAGTGGGATTCCTTTCATAACGGGCTCTAATGGCCCCTGATACATTGTGGTCCAGGGGACCAGATGGTACACAGGTACACTGCCAGGAGAGTGGTCTCAAGGGTTATGGTGTCGGCTCCAATACATGGTCAGATTCCGTGGGGATGTCTCAACTATTTGCCCAGCACTAGTGTCAGAGATGGGCTGGTGAGGACCACAAAAAGCACCTCATTTGTACGACCACTACTTGTCTGGTGTGGTCTTTAGGGTTAGTACCCTGGGGCATTCAGAGTCGTACCCCCGTACGACCACAACAGGCACCTCATTTGTACGACCACTACTTGTCTGGTGTGGTCTTTAGGGTCAGTACCCTGGGGCATTCAGAGTCGTACCCCCATACGTCCTTCATATCTGTATAATCTCTTTTGTGTCACTCGTGGGTTTACTTATACTTATCATGTATCCCGCTTTCTTACCCTTTAGGTGTTGGAGTTTGTATGGGTTATCATGGGAGATATACTCCCATAAGGCATGGGTGGAAGGACCGCGTACGAGGCGGAGTTGTGAAGTCATTTGGTGCGGCTGGCGGCACGAGGCTCCTGGAGTGAAGGTGTGGTGTCTTGCAAGGTCGTGGTGCAGCTAGTGGCGCTTCGTGATACCAACGGCTGTGCGCACAACATTGGCGCGCTGGTGCACGAGGCCATTAGTGAGTTGATGCGCGGGCCAGGGGCGTGAGGCGCTGGGGGCTCGCGAGGCCATCTGCCGAGGGCCAGGGGCACGAGGCGCTGGGGGCTCGCGAGGCCATCTATCGAGGGCCAGGGGCGCGAGGCGTTGGGGGCTCACGAGGCCATCTGCCGAGGGCCAAAGGCGTGAGGCGCTGGGGGCTCGCGAGGCCTTCTGCTGAGGGCCAGGGGCGCGAGGCGCTAAGGGCTCGTGAGGCCATCTGCCGAGGGCCAGGGGCGCAAGGCCATCTACCGAGGGCTAGGGGCATGAGACGCTGAGGTCTCGTGAGGCTGTCTTCCGAGGGCCAGGGGTTCGAGGCTGTTGGTGGGCGTATGAGGCGACAGACACTGGTGCGCGGGGCTAATGGATGTGACACACGCCCGGACATGACCCTTCAGGCTCTCATCTAGGCAAGGCAAGGTGGGGTGCACCGAGAGGAGGCGAGAGGCAAGGGCCTCGCGAGACGCTCCTGCGTGAGATGTGGCCTCGCTAGGGGCACCAAGAGTAGGCAATCACGAAACAACGATGGCTCGAGGGTGATCACGGCTCAATCATGTATTTAGACGTTCATGGGCCTAAGCATGTATTTTGGGTCATTTAGAAGCATGAAATTTTGAGCATCCACACTTGCCCCCCAGTCTAGGAGAGGACCTTTAGGGGCTCTGGTAGACTCTCCTTTTTTATTCTTATAAATAGGTCTCATGTCTAGCCTATTATTCACACCTTACCTCTTCAACTTAGTGGTTTTGGGATCCTTGCTCATTTCAAGAGGTGAGGGGTTCGATCCCCCACAACCTCATTTTTGTTATCTTTTCCCTTATTTTTCCCTTTTTTTTATATATATTTGAGTTCATTTCTTGTATGTATATATCCTTGCTGGCATTTGAGGACTAAAACACCCTTTTCCTTTGTTTTGCAGACGCGTACTTTCAGCCACTTGCCTTTGTTTGAACGTGACGGTTGCAACGCCCTACTTCCTTGATATCACACATATAGTATATCTCAAAATAACATTCACACAAATATCAATTCATTTAAGTCTGCACTCTAACATGTAATGCAATATAGGGCCGTGCCCTGCAATCATCTCATCATGCAATATAGGGTCGTGCCCCGCAATCACACTATGGGCCCATGCCCTGTCCTACGGGTGCTATAGTTTTCTTACCTGTCGATTCGATAGCTTAGATCACCTGACTCCTTGAGCACGATCCCACTCGAGCCTTAGCGCACACCTAGGCACAAACATAGGTCAAATTCAACACCGAACCCCAAGTCCGAATACTTAGCCTCGGGACCACTCCTGAGCCCCCGGGAAGTCCTAGATCCCCAAAACAAAGTGGCGGAATCGAGCCCCGAACCCTAGGTCAAAATCCCTCAACAAAAGCCCAAAAACCCCTTTCTGTGAACAGTGCAGCGCTACAGCGCTCTAAAGAGGGCGCTGTAGCGCTACAAGCAGAAACACACCCCCCAGAACAGGGGCTAGCGCTACAGCGCCCACTGACTAGCGCTGTAGCGCTAGTTGCAGCCCAGCAGAACCCAAAAATCGCTTCTTGCGATTTCCTTCAACCATTTCAACCCCAAACTTGTCCAAACCTTTTCCAAACCCAAAAACAAACTTATCAACACCTCAAACTCATCCCAAGCATCCCAAGAACTCAAAACCCAAGCACATTCAACCCAAATCTCAAAATTCACCATGATCAACCCTAAACCCAGAAATTCAGTCAACAACAAAGTTAAAGGCTTAGAATTCTTACCATTGATGCAAATTTCGACCTTGATTAAACCCTAGACCTCCTTAGCTTGTTCATCCTCAAAGCTTGCCCAGAAATTCCCTAAAATTCCCATCAACTCGGCTCAAAACACAGCTCAAACCAGCAAAACCCTTAAAACTGAAATCTCTAAAAACTTACCTCAAAAGTTGATGTGTTCTTGCTAATCCTTGCCAAATCTTCAAGTCTAACTTTAAGATCCTTGATGCTCAGCCTATCCTAGCTCCCCACTGAGCTTTGCTCCAAGAAAAATGGAGAGGAATGGTGCAAGAATGCACAAACCGAACCTTGAGGAAAACCCCTCTGTTTTCTTTCTTTTCTTTCTTTCTCTCCACAGCCAACACACTTTCTCTATAAATCCCACCAAGTGTAAAGCCTTATTTAATCTATCTCCAAAAAGCCAAATGACCAAAATGCCCTCCCTATTAATTCTAAATCCTTTTGTCCAAGTAGGGCCATTTTAGTCATGTTACCCAATTCCCGCTAATCCTCAAGTGTCTCTATTATTTTCCCGTTGCTTCCCAACTCCTGATAAATCACCAAATAAGTATTCCCCATCATCAAAATTAATCTCAATCTATTCTCTAAATTCCTGCTTATACCCCCAGGCTCGCCCCGAGCCGGGTATAAATTCCCGCCATGACTTTTCCGCTATCCTGCTCTCTGGGATCGTCTCAAGTCACCAATCACGGATACACCCACATACCACTGTGGTCTCAACAATCATCACATATCAATACAGTTACGCCCAACATGGCCTAAATTACAATTATGCCCTTCTAACACGATCCGGGCCTACATGCATACTAATATACATAGTCATGCATCTCAGATAAACAAATAGTCATATAACATGCTTTAAATCATAACCATGCATTTAACTCATAAAATTACACATAAATCCCAACCTGCCCTCCTGGCACACTAATCAAGGCCCTTAAGCCTTATTAGTGATTTTGGGTCGTTACAACTATCCCCTCCTCATAAAAATTTCGTCATCGAAATTTATCCAAACACGTCAGTTAGTAAACCCGAAACTCTGACCTTGAATCCCAAGGTCCACCGCCTTTACTTTAGTTCCTAACAACACTCTTTTAGGCGTAACAATCTTGCCCCACAAGATCTTGTCTAATAGCCATACTCTCGATAGCCCCTCGTTTACACCGCAACCCTGCTGAAGCCTCAGGGTCTGCCTAGATTACAATGACCAATTCATTGTCTTATTCCTGATTCCAGAGATACTCAAAAGTCATCACCTCTACTAGGTGGGATCAGCTTGTAGGCCCCGCTAGCCTAACCCTTAGTACAACTTCAGAATTTTATGTTGAATTAAGAGTCAGGACTCTCCCTTCTTTCTCTGAACACCTTACAGATCCTCGTCTGTTATTACGCAGAGATGCAACTCTTTCCTTCCGGAGCTTTATTTCCTCATAATTTAACAATTTACCGGCTCTTTATTCTTTCAGATAGGCAGACACTCCTGCCTTAAGAATTCCAACAACCTCTCTGGCTTTCTCTCTGAACCAATGCCAAATAGTAGTATTCACTATCCTTCGCCTCTTACCATGTCCTATGTCGTGTTACTTTAACAAGACGCCAGTAGTTGCCACCACGGCTAACTTATCAGGGATTACACTTCCCTTAATACCTCAAGTATTCGCCTACTCAGTGCTCAACTCTTTAAGATATCTGCTAAACTTTCAGGCCGCCATTTCACTTGCAATCAACTGATAATCCCAGATTCCCACTCTGTTCTTTTCGTTCTCTAAATCCATTCCAAAATTGAAATACTATAGGGTCTCAATTCAGTATCATTGACGTTCTACCCTGAAACCAGTTCACTTGACCCAACAACATTAACTCCCTCAACTGAGTTAAAACTTTTCATGTCCAAACACCTTACTCAAGGTCTAAAGTGGTCTATTCCCATGATACACTACCACATGACCTAACCCCTCAGGGTCCAAAGGAAAACACTAGATTCTGTCACTCGCTCCACCCTCTCGGTACGACGTACCCTAGGAGGTGCAATGATATCCATTCAAAATTCTCATTCATAAACCAAATCTAATTGGACTTTCATCCAATCCTGGTATCTTAACTTGTACCACCTTGGCAGGGTTCCTCCCTGCTTCAACCAAAGTCAACACTTCAGATTCCATAACTCAGTGGCACTCACCAGCCAATCATTACCTACTAACGTTATGCCGAACTCAGTCGTTGCCTTGACCACTCCATTACAATCTATAACGTTATTCCCTGACTGACACACGCCTCACAGTTAGGAGTTCCGCCTCCAATTAAATCTCCCCTCGCTTAACCGAGGATTTCAAACACTGATCATCCGTCTGTTACTTTTCCCCACATCTGGGTCTCAACGTTAACCTTCTTACTAATACCCAACACTCAAGTACCTTATGCCCTGCACAACAGTCGACTTAACGTTCCAAGTGTATCAACCATGATCCATTCAGTCGCCTCCCGCAAGGTTCAATCCATCCTCACGTCAATTTATTCCTGGGCGTGCCCAAATCGTGGTACACTCCCCCAATTCCATCTCCTTACCATAGATCAGGTCCTTTATGCCATCACTCTATACTTAACCATAACACACAAAAATTCCATCATCGCCCGATACCAATCAAATCTTACCTTGTCTTCTGAATTTCTTTCTGATTTGACACCACTCAGTCCGTCTAACCTCAAGTTTTACTGTTCTCCTCATCTCTGATGTAGTTGTCTCCGGAGGTGCTTATGCAATAGATGACGCGCTTACCAGTCTTGTTATGCTTTCTGTTCTTCAAACATTCTTCATTAGCTTCTTTGCGGCTTCAGATCAAATCTCCTCATACCTGTCCTTTCTTCTTGTAGCTCTATACTGATTACTCCTGACGACACCCAAACTAACACTCCGTAGAACCTTACCTGAGACTCCGCCTTCTGGGTACAAACGTCTTCCGCAAGTCATTGCTCACCATTTTCCGTCTGGGAGTAATCCACATGTACTGCTTGTGAGCTTGAAGGGGACTTGTCCATACCGTTCATGCATCCTCTGCCTAAAGAACTTACCTGTGCTGCTGTAGCTTGAACCATTCCAGAATCTTTGTGACCAACTCCTCACACCCTACCCGGTGCAAACTAGACAATTCACGAAATCTCTCTATCCTTGGTTTCCAACTGGTAATAACCAGGTCGTAGATCAACTCTTGGAGACATCGTCCCATCTTGTATCCAACATTGTACTTTTCGTTCTAACCCGACGATGCTAATCAATCCCCGCCGTATAACGCTCTGGCTACTCCAAGGTCAAATTCCTTCGATTGCTTCAGTAGCTTTTTCTGTCGGCCAATACCATTTTTCACAACATTACTGATACCAATCCTACCTGTAGCCCGACCTCGAAGTATCTCCAATCCTTCCTTACATACCCACATAATTTTCCCACTGGCCAGCTCAGTTTCCACTCAGTCTTCTTTACATACCCCAGATGATATCCTCAACAATCCATCTGCCAGAGTTTCTAATTCCTTCTCAATAAGTACTAATATCATCAGCCTCTCGTACAACACCCATGAGGCAAATTCTCTTTGTCTAGCTCCCCCTCGGAATATTCTCCACACCGAGTTCTTCCAGTTCGTTACATGCCCAAAGCATAAACCAGTCAGTTAAATACTCATCCATGAGGACTCAACCTCGAACTTTGAATGTATCTATGCATTCCAGTTCTCCGTTTCCCTCGCCATGGGAAATCCATCCTAACATCTCGAGTCATTCTATGTAGAAGTCATGCCCTCACCTGACCTCCTCTCAGGTGGCATCCTCTCCCTCATGTGCATACAAAAAAAACTCCCTGGTTCCTATCGCCTTCTCGATAACTACCTTTTCAATCAGGCTTCTTTCTAATCTCACATTAGGTGCCCAAGCACTGTCTGGGGTCCTTCTACTTCAAAAAAATTGAGAATCCTTCCTTGCGGCATTCTAACAATAAAAGTACCATCTTATCAATCAGACTTTTCCCCCTTTCTGGCAAAACCAGCAGCCACAGAACTATCCGGGGCTCTTTTAACTTGATTATCACGAATCTATCTTTACTAATTTCATCAAAGGAAGCACTGCCTTTGCGACTCTAGCACTCATGCTCTAAACATCAACCATCAGTTCCTTGAACAACATGGCCCTCTCCGCCATCCACATACAGACGATAAGTCCTTGCATCAAAGCGGCCCAAATACCTTAGACTATTACAGATCTCATATCCTTAAATGGGTCGCCATCAATTCCAGATACATCCATCAATAAAACTTTCCGAAATGAATTATCCAATTCACCAAACCCATTGATCACACTGATGCTACCCCCTTGATAGAGGGTGTTGTATCCAACCCAGGGTCCTAGAAGCAAGACTTTCTCTTTGTGAAGGGTCCCCTCTCTGTCCGTGAGCACTTTCGCTCTGCTCCTAGTAAGTACTTCAAGCCCTTTTTTTTTTAACTCACTGTTTTAGAACTTATGTTTGTGTCGGCAACCGTGTGGATTGCGCAGAGCATTTCGCCATGCCTGGAGTTGTTGGGTCGAAGGTGGATTCAGTGGATGCATTCCTCGAGGCTAACCCTTCCGAGAAAATGGTTGCATACCTCTTCACCGTGGACAAACTCAAGCTTCACAAGCTGTCCCCCGTTTCGGATCCCGGGTTGTTGTGGAGTATTTCTGGATCAAAGAAGAAGAAGTCTGCTTTGGCTAAACATCGATCGGACGGGGGTGAGGCTGAGCGTGAGCCAGAGGGGGTCTCCCTTGGACATGGGAAACCCCACCAACCGTCTTCGTCTCCCAGGGGATGCCCTCATTTAGCCCCTACAAACCGTGACATGGCCTCCCACTCCCAGGATCAACAGGCCATGCCGGGGTGTTTCGTCTGTCCTTATTCTGAGGACTTCGATGCTTTTCCTCAGGCTTCCCTTGACCCTGGTCCATCGGGGGCTCACTTTTCCGATCTTCCTACGCCCTCTCCTGGTCCATCGGGGGCTCATTTTTCCGATCTTCTTGCGCCCCCTCCTCCTTCGGCGAGTGGGTCGTCTGTCCTTACTCAGCCAAGCGCCCTTGGCTCAAAAGGGGTGCCCTGGGTGGGCCGTATGGCAGCCTCTTATGGGCAACGGTATGCCCAGATCGCCGCAAACCTTCCTGAGGCTGAGTGGAGTTGTCTTGGGAGTTTTGCTATGTTTGAGCTCGGGGAGACTCTTGCGCGTTTCGCCGCTTGGGTGAGTTCATGCATCTTATGTCGGCCTTATCCATTTTTTCTCTCTTTCTCTTTTTTCTCTTTTTTGTTGCTTATCATTGTTATTGTTATTTTTCTTGTGCAGACCTATACAGTGGCTCAGCGATTTGCCGACTCAGCTCAAGACCTCTCCATGTCGAATGCTGAGAGGGACCGTCTTACGGTCCAGGTCCAGGAGCTCGAGAGGGAACTTGTTAAAACCAGGCTTAAGCTAGAGAAGGCCTTGGCGAAGGCTTCTTCCTCATCAAAAAAGAATAAGAGGGCTATTTCCAAGGCCACGATGCTCCAGGAAAGGGTCACTAGCTCAGAGACCGAACTTGAGGGTGCCAAGGCTACTATCGCAGCGTTGTAGGGGAGGGTCGCTTCCTTAGAGGTGGACAAGGCGGCTATGGAGGCGAACAAGGCAGCTATTGAGTATAGATCCATAGAGCGCGCCCTTTACGGAGTATGGAGGAAAAATCCTAACTTCGATTTCTCTTCCTTTGGCGAGCACGCCATTTCCCGGGCGGCTGAGTGGAACGCCCGTTGCAGAAGGCCTTGAGATTATCATTTTGCGATTTTTGCCAGTTAGTCCAATGTGGGTGTATGCTCGTTCGAGCCCTATTTTGCTTGTAATTTCACCGAGTCTTGTTATGTTATCAAAACTCTTTTTTATATATACATATGCGATCATTTATCTTTTATTCCTCTGTCTTCGAGGTCCTTTTGAGCCCGCATGATGGGGTTCGATAGGTTCTCTTTTTTATTTATCAGGCTTGAGGTCCTTTGGAGCCCATGCGAAGGGGTTCAATAGGTCCCTCTTTGGTGCCTCTTGATTGTTCTTATAAGGATATATTGACCCCTTGGGTTCTAGTTATCCTTTTATATATTTTTGCGCGCGCTTATTATTTCTTGCGAGAAGCGTCCTTCTCGTCATTATTCATAGTACTATTTTTGCAAGGGTCTCTTTTAGGGCCCTTTTTTTTCTAGACGGCTTGGTGGCCGCTCTAGACTTATTGGTGGGTGCTCTTTCTGAGGACTTTCCTCTCGTGGGAGCATCTACCTTTATTTGGAAGCTTTTTTTTTTGTAGGACCTTTTGGCCTCCTTGATGTTCACAAGGGTAGCTAATCCTTGTGAACTCAAGTGATGCCTTACAAGGTTTTCTTCCTATTTATAAGGGTTAATCACATTTTATATATATATAAGGGCCTCTTTTAGGGTCTTGATATAAGTGGTCCTTTTAGGATCCTCCTGATAAGGGGGTCCTTTTAGGATCCTCCTGATAGGGGGGTCCTTTTTAGGTTCCCTCTAATATAAGGGGTCCTTTTAGGATTCTCCTGATAAGGGGGTCCTTTTAGGATCCTCCTGATAGGGGGTCCTTTTTAGGTTCCTCCTGACATGAGGGGTCTTTTTAGGATCTTTTTCATATCAGGGGTCCTTTTTAGGTTTCCTCTGATATCGAGGGTCCTTTTAGGATCCTCCTGATAGGGGGTCCTTTTTAGGTTCCTCCTGATAGGAGGGGTCATTTTAGGATCTTTTTTATATCGGGGGTCCTTTTAGGACCCTCCTGATAGGGGGTCCTTTTTAGGATCCTCTTCTTTGCTGTATATTTTTCCTCCTATCCTACCCCCCCCCCCCCCCCCCCCAAGTGCTTGGTGAAATTCATTTCAGCAGGCACTTTGGCGGATGCTATAGAGAAGAAGAATAACATGTGAAGTTGCGAACAGTTTCATTCATAGCGTGCGGGTTACAATGACATACATGAAAGGGTTACATCTAGTTGGGAGGTTACCCAGGTAGCCTCTTTGATTCTTACTCACTAAGTTAACATAACAAGGAACAAACTAAACATAGGTCTTCTTTGCACCGAGTGCAGAAGTCTCACTGGTAGTATTTCTTGAGGTGTTCCGCATTCCATGCCCGAGGTATAACGGTGTTATCCGTGGGCCAGTTTGTAGGTTTTTGGTGGTATGCACTAAGCGACCTGGTAGGGTCCTTCCTAGTTCGCCCCTAGTACCCCCGTCCCCGGGTCTCGTGTGTTGGGGAGTACCTTCCTCAGTACCAATTCTCTTACCCTGAACAGTCTCTCTCAAACCCTTGAATTGTAGTACCTCAGTGCTCGTTACTGATATGTGGCTAACCTCAGTTGTGCCCTTTCTCTCTTGGTTTCTAGTATGTCCAAGTTCCTGACCAATGCTGTGATGTTAGCCTAGTCATCATATGCTTGCGTGTGGATGGAGTTAATCTTCATTTCTATCGGAAGGACAGCCTCACAGCCGTAGGCCAAGGTGAAAGGTGTCTCCCCATTGGTGGAACTAGGGGTGGTCCTGTGGGCCCAGAGTACATTTGGGAGTTCCTCGACCTAGGCCCCTTTCAACTTTTCCAACTTTGTTTTCAAGTTCCTTTTCAGGATCTTGTTGATGGCCTCTACTTGTCCATTGGCTTGTGGATGTACTACTGTGGAGAAACTCCTCTTGATTCCTTTTGCCTCGCAGTATTCCTCAAACATTCCTCCATCAAACTGTGTTCCATTTTCGGGGATAATCTTGTAAGGTACTCCAAATCTGCAGACAATATACTTGTTGCCAAAGGTGGTGATCTGCTTAGCCGTTATGTTGACTAAAGGCTCTGCTTCCACCCACTTAGTAAAATAGTCGACTGCTACCACTGCGTATTTAGCTCTTCTTCTTCCTATTGGCAGTGCCACAATCAAGTCAATCCCCCACACAGCGAAGGGCCACGGACTGGTCATGCTCACCAGCTCATTTGGTGACTGTCGGGGGTAATTCGCATGTCTCTGGCACTTGTCACACCTTCTCGTGAAGTCGCTCACATCCTTCTCCATGGTTGCCCAATAATACCCTTGGCGGATGGCCTTTTTTGCCGTGGACTGCCCCCCAGCATGATTTCCACATTCCCCTTCATGTATCTCTTGCAAAAAATTTAAAGCCTCTCCCTTCTCTACACACCGCAGGAGCGGGGTAGAGAAGCCTCTCTGATATAAGGTTCCACCTACTAGGGTGTATTGAGCAGCCTTGTAAGTCAGTTTACGGGCATCTTTTTTGTCCAAAGGCAAGGTCCCATCATTTAAGTACATCACGATGGGTGCAAACCATGGCTCCTCAGTGCTATTGACCGTATTGATTCTTTCTTCTGCTATGCTTGGCTTGGGGAGGTATTCGACTGGTATGGACTCAAGCGTGTCTTCGTCTCGTGTGGAGGCGAGTTTTGCGAGTGCAACATCATTTATGTTATGCTCCCTTGGGATCTGTTCTATGGTGTATTTTTTGAACTGATCCAAATAACCCTTCACCTTGGTGAGATATGCAACCATTTTTGGACCCCTAGCTTGGTATTCACCCTTCACCTGAAACACTACCAGCTGTGAGTCACTAAATACATGCAAATGGGTTACCTTTAACTCCTTAGCTAGCCGTAGGCCGCCCAACAGTGCCTCATATTCTGCCTCATTATTGAAAGCTTCGAATCCAAATCTCAAGGCACAATACATCTTGTGCCCTTCAGGTCCTGTCATCACTATGCCAGTTCCGGCTCCCCCTTTGTTAGACGCCCCATCTACATGGAGGCTCCATTCTCCAGGGTGCTTTTCCTCTTCATGTGCCAGTTCATTCTCTTCTATTTCCCCCTCCTCTTGGGGTCGGTATGCAAACTCGACTATAAAATCTGCAAGTACCTGTCCATTGATTGAGGTCCTTGGGGTGTAAGTGATGTCGAACTGACTCAATTCAATCGACCATTTTAACAACCTTCCTGAAGTCTCCAGCTTGTGCAAGACTTGATGCAGGGGGTGTTTGTGAGCACCTCAATAGCATGAGCATGAAAATAGGGCCTCAACTTTCGAGAAGCCACTATCAGCCCATATGCTAACTTCTCTATTTTTGGGTACCGAGCTTCTATGTTTATCAACTGTTTGCTCACATAGTACATGGGCTGCTAGTGCTTCTTTTCCCCCTTGACCAAGGCGACGCTTATGGCATTTTATGATACAGCTAGATTCAAATACAACTTATCCCCTTTTTCTGGCTTGGCCAAAATGGGTGGTTTTCCAAGGTGTTCCTTTAGCTTTGTGAAGGCATCCTGACATTCATCATCCCAAGCGAACTTTTTGTTCCCTTTTAGGATGAAGAAAAGGAGGCATTTGTCAGTAGACCTGGAGATGAACCTATTGAGGGCTGCTGCTCTCCCTGTTAAGCACTGCACCTCCTTTTTGCTTTGTGGTGGGTTCATTTCTAGCAAGGCTTGATTTTTTCAAGATTAGCTTTGATACCTCGGGAATTCACCATAAAACCCAGGAACTTTCCTGATGAAACTCTGAAGGTGCATTTGAGTGGATTCAACTTCATTCTAAACATTCGAAGGGTGTCGAACATTTCCATGAGATCGTTGGTGAGCTTCCCCGCCTTCTTTGTCTTTACCAACATATCGTCCACGTATACTTCCATGTTCCTTCCTATTTGATTTGTAAACATTTTGTTCACCAGCCTTTGATAATTGGCACCTGCGTTTTTTAAACCAAAGGGCATCGCTTTATAGCAATACAACTCCTTGTCTATTATGAACGAAGTGTGCTCTTCATCAGCTGGGTTCATGGGTATTTGGTTGTACCCGGAATATGCATCCATGAAGCTAAGTAGTTCGTGTCCCGCTGTGGCATCTACTAACTGGTCTATCCTAGGAAGCGGGAAGCTGTCCTTAGGGCGGGCCTTATTGAGGTTAGTAAAGTCCACACAAGTCCTCCATTTTCCGTTGGCCTTCAGGGTTTGATACCCATAGTGGGTAAAATGCCTCCTGGATTGACCCATTTGCTTTCAACTTGTCAACTTCCTCTTTTAGGACCGCGTATCTTTCTAGGTCCAACGCTCTCCTTTTCTGCCTCATCGACCTTGCTTTTGGGTCGATGTTCATATGGTGGCAAATGACCACTGGGTCTATCCCTACCATATCCTCGTGACTCCAGGCAAATACGTCGACGTTGGCTTTCAAGAATTCTACTAGCTTCTCCTTCACGTCACCCACAAGGTTTTTTCCTACCTTCAACTTTCTCAACAACTCATTCATGACCGTTACTTCCTCCAACTCCTCTACCGGTTAAGATTTGGGCTCTTCTGTGACTCGTGGGTTTAATTAGTGCGGGTTCGCACCTTCATGCACAACCATTTCCATAGGCATTGATGGCTTTGTGGCCGTGCAGAGGGATGTGTTATAGCATTCCCTTGCTTCCTTCTGCTCTCCTTTCATGCATGCTATCCCCCCGGGAGTTGGGAATTTCATAGCTAAGTGGTATACAGAAGTTATCACCTTTAATTCTCTTAGGGAAAGTCTCCCTAATACCGCATTGAAGGCTGAGGCGCAATCTACCACAACAAAGTTTGCCATTATGGTGGTTTGTCTGGGTTGTTCTCCCATAGTGAGGACTAACTCGATCGCCCCTAGGGGCTGTATTGAATCTCCCGTAAATCCATACAAAGAGGTACTGCAAGGCTTTAGGTGTCGGATGTTTAATCTCATCTTCTCCGGAGCTGGGCGATATAAGATGTCCAGAGAGCTTCCGTTATCCACCAAAACCCGATGCACCCTCATGTTAGAAAGCTGGACATTCAACACTAGGGGGTCATAATGGGGGAAATGTACACCCCGGGCGTCTTCCTCAGTGAAGGTTATTGAGTCATTTTCACCCTTAAAACTCTTCGGGGGGCGTTGCTCCAGACTTAAGACGCACGGTGGTGGACTTTGCCTGGCCTCCCTGGCATATTTATCTCATCCCTTCCTTGATTCGCCCCCGAATCCTGGCCCTCCAAAGATGGTCCTGACCTCGCCTTGTACTTTCGGGGCCACCTCTCGCGCCCGCGGTGAGGATGCTCCTTCTTCTGGCCTTTGGTTCTCCTTGTAGACATATCTGCCCAAATGTCCCCTGCGGATAAGCTCCTCAATTTCTACCTCAAATGGTTGCATTCCGCGATGGTGTGGTCGATATCTTTGTGATACTGGCAATATTTACTGGGGTCTCTTTTGGACCTGTCTTTTTTCATTGGCGAGGGCCTTCTGAAAGGGACTTGGTTTTCGTTCGTAACGAAAATATGCTCTTTCGCATGGGTGAGGTCAGTATAAAAGGTGTAGGGGCCCTGCTTGCACTCATCAGAGCGCTGATGCTTCCGGGGTCGATCATCTCTCATTCCTTCATATACCCTCTTCTTCTTTGTATCACTTTGGCTTTTCAGATTGAGGGTTTTGGTGGCGGCTGGCCTTTTCCAGCCTTGAGGCTTTCGTGACCATCTTCCACGCGAATATATTTTTGCGCCCGCTCGTAGAAGTCATCCAAGTCTGTGACCTCCCTCTTGAGCATGTTATCCCATAACTTGCTTCCCGGGTGTACTCCGCCTGTGATGGCCATTTTCAATTCTCTACGGGTCAAACTCCTTACTTTGGCCGCCTCCATATTGAACTTGTGAATGTAGCTCTTTAGACTCTCATTTTCTCCTTGCTTCACATTAGCGAGGCTGGTGCCCGCCATCGTGTAGTCCTGCACGGCGTGGTTTTGCTGGAGAAATTCATCGAAAAACTGTTGCCAAGATCTGATGGACTCTGGTCTAAGTCTCTTGAACCATTTGTACGCAGGTCCTTTCAATGTGACAGCGAAGCAATGGCATCTGGCCCCGCTATTAATCCCCCTTAACTTCATCAAGTCGTTAAATGCATCCATATGGTATTTAGGATCTGTGCTTCCTTCATATGGGTTCATGTGGGGCTCCTTCAAGTTGGCTGGAAGCCGGATGGCTTAGATCTCCTTGATGAAGGGCGACTCATGGTCGAACTCATCCTCAAAGGCTTGTCCTCCAGAAGCGGTGATGATTTTGCTTCGTAGGCTCCTCATTTCTATGTCCAGATATTGTCTCCTCTTGTTCAAGGAGTCTCTCAGTGTGGATGGGTTAGGATCCCCCTTTCCTTTGCCTTCCCGAGGCGCCATAGGAGGCGTGGTCCTTTTACCCGCCCTCTTTTTGTTGAGTTCCTCTCGTAAATCTGAGGGTGTTCTCCTTGAGGTGACCTCGACATCATTACGAGGGGCAACGTTGGTCTTCGGCTCTGGCCCCTGGGGCTGCTTCGGTGGTCCAGGACGTTCGTGTTATTTCGTCCAGGGGGTGTTACTAGTGGAGAGTCGGGTCCTTCCATCGTCTACTGGTATGGTGGTTTCTACCCCCTCTTGGCCTCTCTCTTTCCACTTAGGGAGTGTTACGTTTGATCTCCCTTGCAACATGCCATTTAATACCTCTTGCATGTTTTCCAGGGTGGTTTCTAGCCTCTGATTCTTACGATGAACTTCCCGTATCTCATTTTTGTAGAATCGAGACTTAAAACTCAAATCACGGAGTGGACCCAAGGGTGCTTTTCAGGCCTGTGCATCGATGGGCCTGGATCATACCGATTGGAGTTTGGCACCTGCAGTGGCTTTGGAGGTAGGAACTCACCGGCACCCCTTGCTGGGTCAGCCATTGGCCTTGGACGATCCTCCTCAGGAGGGACTGCCGGGGATGAGGCCTCCCTTTCATCTCCGTGAACCTTAGGTTCCTTTGAGGCCTCCACATTTGCGGGTGGAGGAGGATCCTTCATAGAGACTTTTAGCTAATCTCCGTCAAGATGGACCTCCACCTCTCACGGCTCCCTCAATCGTTTCGAATGTCATGGCATCTTTTTCTTATCAGAATCAATGAAAGAACAGTGGCTTGATACCTATTCTTCCCATAGACGGTGCCAAGCTGTTGACGGTGAGAACTCGTCAACGAAGTTAAATTAGAAAAATCAAAGTATAAAACTTATAAATGAAGAACTTCAAAAAATCTAAATAGAAACTTAGAGAATTGTTGCAGAAAGAAAATGGTGAAAAGAACTTGTATTTCTTATGGTATAATGCTACAATGTTTTTTCCAACCCCCTTCCATGTGGAAGTGGGATTCCTTTTATAGCGGGCTCTAATGGCCCTTGATACATTGTGGTCCACGGGACCAGATGGTACACAAGTACACTGCCAGGAGAGTGGTCTCAGGGGTTGTGGTGTTGGCTCCAGTATACAGTCAGATTCCGTAGGGATGTCTCCACTATTTTCCCAGCACTAGTGTTAGAGATGGGCTGGTGAGGACCACAACAAGCACCTCATTTGTACGACCACTACTTGTCTGGTGTGGTATTTAGGGTCAGTACCCTAGGGCATTCAGAGTCGTACCCCCGTACGACCACAATAGTCACCTCATTTGTACGACCACTACTTGTCTGGTGTGCTCTTTAGGGTCAGTACCCTGGGGCATTCAGATTCGTACCCCTGTACGTCCTTCATATCCGTATAATCTCTTTTGTGTCACTCGTGGGTTTACTTATACTTATCATGTATCCTGCTTTCTTACCCTTTAGGTGTTGGAGTTTGTATGGGTTATCATGGGAGATATACTCCCACAAGGCATGGGTGGAAGGACCGCGTGCGAGGCGAAGTTGCAAAGTTCTTTGGTGCGGCTGGCGGCACGAGGCTCCTGGCGTGAAGGCACGGTGTCTCGCAAGGCCATGGTGCAGCTAGTGGCGCTTCGTGAGACCATGGGCCGCGCGCGCGACATTGGCGCGCTGGTGCGCGGGGCGCGAGGGCATTGGCGCGTTGATGCGCGGGCCAGGGGTGAGAGGCGTTGGGGGCTCGCGTGTCCATTTGCTGAGGGCCAGGGGTGCGAGGCACTGGGGGATAGTGAGGTCGTCTGCCGAGGGCCAGGGGTGCGAGGCACTGGGGGCTCACGAGGCCATCTACCGAGGGCCAGGGGCGTGAGGCGCTGGGGGCTCGCGAGGCCATCTGCCGAGGGCTAGGGGCACGAGGTGCTGGGGGCTCGTGAGGCCTTCTGTCGAGGGCCAAGGGCTCACAATGCCATCTGTCGAGGGCCAGGGGCACGTCTTGCGAGGCCATCTTCCAAGGGCTAGGGGCGCAAGATGTTGAGTTCCCGTGAGGCTGTGGGGCGCGAGGCTGTTGGTGGGTGTATGAGGCAACACACGCTGGCGCGCGGAGCTAATAGATGTGACACACACCCGGACATGACCCTTCGGGCTCTCATCTAGGCGAGGCAAGGTGGGGTGCACCGAGAGGAGGCGCGAGGCAAGGGCCTCGCGAGACGCTCCTACGTGAGATGTTGCCTTGCTGGGGGCGCCGATAGTAGGCAATTGCGAAACGACGATGGCCCGAGGGTCATCACGGCTCAATCATGTATTTAGACGTTCATAGGCGTAAGCATGTATTTTGGGTCTTTCACAAGCATGAAATTTTGAGCATCCACATGTACCATACATATTTTAGAGGATATGTTGCGCACTTGTGTACTTGATTTCGGAAGATCATGGAGTAAGTACTTGCCGCTGATAGAATTCGTCTATAATAATAGCTACCAGTCAATGATCGGGATGGCACCCTATGAATTGCTTTATGGAAGGAGGTGTCGATCGCTGATACATTGGGATGAGGTAGGAGAAAGGCAACTACTTGGACCCGAAGCTATTAGAGAAGCTCAGGATGCAGTAGCGCTAATTAGACAACGTATGCTCGCTGCTCAAAGACGTCAGAAAAGTTATGCGGATGCCAAGCGGTGTGATGTGGAATCCAAAGTTGGAGATCAAGTATTCTTAAGAATATCTCCTATGAAAGGTGTGAAACGGTTTGGGAAGAAAGGCAAGCTTAGTCCCAGGTTTATAGGTCCTTTTAAGATATTGGACAAAGTGGGAGAAGTTGCATATAGATTAGCCTTACCGCCAGCGCTAGCAGATAGTCACAATGTGTTCCACATCTCGATGTTGCGTAGATATGTGTCAGACCCATCTCACATCCTCAAGTATGATATGATAGCAGTCCAGAAAGACTTGAGTTACGAGGAACAGCCGGTTAGCATCCTAGATAGAGGGATGAAGGAATTACGGTCTAAGAATATTCTGATAGTCAAAGTCCTATGGAGAAATAGTTCTGAACAAGAGGCAACGTGGGAGTTGGAGGATGACATGCAAGCTCGGTATCCAGAATTTTTTAGTAAGTAAATTTTGGAGACGAAATTCTTTGTAGTAGGGGAGAATTGTATAGTCCCATAATGTTTACTTAGTTAGCTAGTTAGTAGTAGTTGTAGCAGTTTAGATTTCGTGGATTTTGGTTCAAACCGGGACTTAGTTGGAAACTCCTAGCAATAGTTATGGATTTATTAAGTTTAACCTATAGTTTAAGAATATTAATTATAACATAAGGTTTGATTAATATTGCTGGTCACAAATATGATATTTATTATAACCTAAGGTTTAGATAGAGCCAATAGGATTATGACACTTGTCATAAGCATGATTATTAAGGAATTAGTATTTTAATGATAAAATAAGGAAATATAAGCTTTAGTCTTCACTAGAAACTGTTAGGGTCGTAGTTTGACTCAGTCAAAGTAGTTATCCAACCTTAATTATGCTGAAAAAGTGTAATTACGTGTTTAAAATATTCACGTATGCCGATATATCGCAGATAGGAGCCGATATATCGCCTGACGAAGAATACAGAAAACACGTTGATGTTGCACGATCGTACGAACGGAGGCTCGGGAATAGTGCAGAGCCGATATATCACCACATAGGGGCGATATATCGCCCTAAATTATTATTATTTTTTATTATTTTTGTTTTTAATTTTAAAATCAAGCCTTGACTCCTTAGACCTACTTCTGAACATTTTGACCGAGTCTTCAGCCTCTGATTGACGAATATTCAATTATTTTCAATTTTATTCATTATTTTTATTCAAATCCAAAAAGAAGATATTTATTCCTAAAATTCTATAAATAGGACCTAGTACCAAGCCCTTCCACTCACTCTTCAGCTGTGATCAGACTCTAAGGTGCTAGTATTACCATAGAGTGATAAACACTTGGGTTGGGAAAAAAAACTTTGCCATTCTTAAGCTATATAAAATACTTGGGAAGTGAGGTTTAGTGTATTTCGGTATTGGAGTTAGACCAATCCACAAGGTCAACTAAGTTACTCTTATTCTTTAAGTTCAATCCTTTAAAACTCTTTAGTTTTCTTTAGTACTTTTATTCAGATCCTAACTTTTGATATTGGTTTTTGACTAGACTCTTGAAACTTAAAGATCTTCCTTGGTAAGTTTTGTTTTGAAAGTTTAGTTTCCACATTTATTCTTTACTCTTTAGAAATACTTACCATTTTTATTGCTGGTTTTAGGAGTGTTCCAAGTCCCGCATTTGTTCCCAATTATTCTGGTGTTGGTAAGGAAAATAGGATAGATTTTATATGCTTGTATGTTATGATTATGCTATAATATGATATGTTATGTTATGTTATGTTATGATATGTTATAGTATATATGTTTTTGGGGCTTATAGTTGCTTAAATAGCAAACCCCAACACTTTTATGTTCTTGGGGCTTATAGTTGCTTAGTTAGCAAACCTCATTGTATTTTGAGGCTTATAGTTGCTTAGCTAGCAAACCCCAATATTCACCATGTACATGGGTTATAGTTGAGATATATGTTTTATAGTGTATGTTTTGCTATGATCTTATGTTTACGTTTGATGTTATATATATGTTGGTAGATTTTCCTTACTGGGCATTAGGCTCATTCCTTTTTCTTTTTAGTGTGATGCAGGAAAATAGATACAAAGGCGGAAGGATTCTTGGAAGCTTGGTGTGTGTGTTGAGGTGAATGGAGTGGATGGGTTGCGTGTCGATTCGAGGATGATTTTATTTTCTTTAGTCTCTTAAAATCACGTTTTATATATTTTCCGCATTTAGCTTTGTAAACAATTTCATTTAAAGTTATGTTTTATTTTAAAACAATGAGCTCATTTATGTATTACAAATATTACTTTAAAGTTTTCAATAAAGTTATGAATATTTCTCATGTATGTTCTCTTCAAAGTAGTAGTTATCTCTAGTAGGGTTAATGATCTAAGTTTTAGAAATAGTTGGGTCATTACAATGATGCCACCTACCACCAAATATAGGCATCCTCTCTAAGCATATAGGTGGCACATGCCACCCTGTCATTACCTTCCACCCGCATGAAATCCAAAATAGAAGTAATCATACTCATCCACTGCTCAACCTTCAATGGATTCGGTCCTCCCTCAATGGTTGGAGGATGTTGTCTCCTGAACTACTCATAAAGTGGCTCCCACCTGTTCCCAAACTTAGGTGGCTGTACAACTGGTGCCATAACACTCCCTGACGGAGTCTGCTATCTCAGAAGGAGAATCTGCTCTTCTTGACTCTGTAATCAGGCTTGCATATCAGCAAGTATCTGCTGCCAGTTCTCAGGGACTGGCGGAGGGTTCTGGCCCTGATCATCATCTCTAGCCTTAGACCCTGTGTCGTCTAGTCATATTGATCGCATTGGACGCATAGCTATCCAAGTTTATCTGCAATCAATGATGATGGACCCAAAACGGGTATGTTTAAAAAGTTATAAATCGCAAGCGCACGAATCGTTCATATAGAATAGTGATCGTGTAAGCAAGGATGTCGAACCCATGGGAGTTGACTAACATCAAAAGAAACTATTTCAAACAAAGCAAGAATATTCTAACCTAGTTCCAAATATTTGATGAGATTTTGTTTTAGAAAAATAAAAGACAAGTAATAAAAAGATTTAATATTAAATAGAAAAATGGTTTTCAAATAATATTATTAAGATATTAGAATCCACAAAATGCAAGTTCAATAGTATTTATAAGTATATTGATTCCCAAGTTTAGATATAGTTGAAATAAATCACACTATACTTTTTTTTCAAAATACATTTTCTATTCAAGCACAAGTTACTTTAAAAAAATGTAGGATTTTTCTTCACTTATATAAGATATAATTTCTAAGCATTAGTTGTGTTACAACCTAATGAAACTACAAAAAATCAAAGGGATTATGTTTAGGCAAAATATGATACTTATGCTCTAAGAATTAGATGTGAACAATTTAATGAAAAACATTTAATCAAAGAATATCATATTTTTGCATAATGAAGAACTAAGTGTAATATGATTTAACAATCAACACTAGATGAAAAATGCATATCTTTGATAGAAAAATCCATAAACAATGTTGTACAAATGGGAAATCAACATACAACAAAAAATACTATCTAGTTACATTTTGCTTCATTATCATCTTAATAACCTTTGAAAAAGATTAGAAGCTCATAACTAGATTGAAATAAAAATTACAAAATAACATACTTGACATGCTCTTCAAAAGATGAAAATGGTAGAGAGAAAATAGTGAAAAGAAGAGAGAAAAATATGTGTAGAAGATGTTGAAAAGATGAAGAAGAGCTCCCCAAATGGTCTTACAAGACTCTATTTATAGGCAAAATATGGAGATTAAATTAATCAAATTAAAATAAATGAATTGATTAATTTAATTGTGTTGGGAAGTGGTAGGATAAATAGAGTAAGTGTAAGAGTATTGGAAAGATGAAATGTTTGGTTGGGTAAAAGATTAGTGAAAAGCTAGGGTAAAAAAAATGAATTAGGAATGTTTATTTAGATAAGAAAAATAGGGAAGAGTGAATTGATATTTGAGTGAAAAATATTGGGAAGGAAAAATATGATTTTTGGCATTTTGGTGGCTATTGGCAGCTTGGCTGTCTTGGCATATAGGGCTGTTTGGGCCAGGCGTGGACTGATGCTGAGCCAGGCGTGGACTGATGCTGAGCCAGGCGTGGACTGATGCTGGGCCAGGTGTGTGAGGAGCGTTGGGCAGGAGAAAGGCTTCGGGTGCTGGAGCTAGGAATTGCTGAATGTGAGGTGCTGGTGGCGTGACAGCTGGCGGGGGACTTGGGAGTATTTGACTAGAGCAAATGGCTGAAATTGCTTGGCTTGTGAAGGGCTGGTAGCACTTGATTTGTGCAGCTGATGGATGGGCCTGGGCCGAATTGCTGATGGAAGAGGCTGAGATGGGCGTGGGCCTGCCTTGGGCTGGTGGAGGCAGCTGAAGTGCTTTTGAAAAATGCCACCTTCTCCATAATTTTTTACCTTTAATTCTTGTCTTCTATTCTTTTTTTCCAAACATCAAAATACCACAAATTCCCTAACAAAATAAACATAAGATAAATCATAATAAAATATTTTCACTATAAAATAAATCAAGTTAATTCTTTGAAAATATTAATTATAACTTAATTTATATTTAACATTTAAGCTCAATAATACAACATTTTTTTACTACTAACTTAACAATAATAATTCAAATAATTACTACAACATTTCACTACAAAATAACTATAAAAATACACAAAAATCTATAAAATTAAAATAAACCTAATAAATTCAAAATTACTTAAAAACTTAATAAATCAATTAAAAACTCAAGGATTAAGCAATAATTAGCACATAAAAAGTGGTAAAATAACTCTATTTTGTAGAGTTATCAAATGACACGACGGTCAGGCAATGATAACAGGTTAACACTATTTCCATAATCCACCAATGAAACTCAACCAACCATATGCAATCAAGATGCAAACCAGCATTTAAACATTCATTCACATGCAACAACAATGCTAATAAGCACGCCTCATTATGATCACACAACAGTCAAGGGCCTAGCCCTTTCAGTATCTCATGCTCCCTATTAATCATACAGATTAAAACACTTATATTTCATTCAAGCATTCAAGCATGTAATAACATATATACAGTTACCAAACCCTGATTCGAGCTTGTCTTTAACGATGAGTATATATGCCTAGCCAGTTTTTAGGAACCCTTAAACCTAGACCACTCTGATACCAAGTTGTAATGTCCTGGATAACCAAGACTGCTACATTGTGTATTTGAAATAGTGTAAGACTTGCTAATCAAGTCATTTGAATAAAAATGCGATCCTAAGGTTAACCATCGGGTTAGGGTTAAAATATTTTGAACATAAATGGTTAATTTTCATTTTAACGGATGTTTAATACAAGGGATCCCAAAAACAGGGTATAAGTGATAATTTACAACTCTCAAAAGTTTTATACAACCAAAAGCCACTCCAATGGCAAAATACAAATTTTAAGGCACTGTCCCTGTACTATCCCTCAGTTGTGGCGGACAAGTAGCTGGCAATGTACACCTCGCCCCCAGAGCTCTCCAACTTATGGTTGGTCCAACTTCCCATTACCTTTACCTGCACCATGTAGCACCCGTGAGCCAAGGTTCAGCAAGAAAACCAAAACAAATGGCAGACATGTGCAGCAATAATGGTATTCGATCAAGCTTAACTCATTCAATTCAACCATAAAACAGAGTATGAATATTCAACTAATCAATGATAAACACATAATCTCAAGTTCACTAATATTCAGGGTTTGCACACTTAGGCTGAGCCCCCTGTTGATCATGGTGACCCCGGCTTGCTTAGGCAGAGCTGCGTTCAGTATGCTTACCATCAGCCTCGGCTCTCTTAGGCCGTTCATTCTCGTATATCACATCAATCTTACAAGCACATAGTACAAGCATTCAATAATTGGGAAACTGAGTCCCGTTTACAACCATACAAAGGTGTAGTTTTCTTACCTCAAATTTTGAGCGAAGAATACAAAACGGTCCCGAGCACGATCCTCAGTCCCGAGCCTTAGCGAAAAACCTAGTCATAGTATCAATGGGAAATCATCAATTCTAAACCCAAATAAATACTTAGAAAACATTAGCAAGCAACCGGGACCTCGATTTCTACTAAACCGGGTTGTAGAAATCGTCTCGAGCGCTTGGGTTCAAACCCTCGAGCCTTACTAATCCCAAAAACCAACCTAGGCCAAAATCGCCTAGGCGGGCCGCGACTTGGCCCTAGGGCTTGCGGCGCGCCCTCAAGACAGAGACACAACCCCCACTCATCTGGGGGAGGTGGGTCGCAACTTGCCCCCTAGGGTCGCGGCGCTCCCTCAAAACAGAGAGCCCTCCCAAGGTATTCTGGGCATGCGAGTTGTGACGCCCATGAGCTGGGTTGCGGTGCGCCCCCACGTACCCAGAATTTTTGGGTTTTCTCCTCATCCTTCCCAGCCAAAAACCTCAAAAATTCATCCAAACCTTTAGCGAAATTTAGAACCAAACCCAGAATTCTTATCCCCACAACTTAAACATCATATCCAACCTTATAAAAAAAATCTACTCTTCCTAACACCCAAAATCAATTTAAGAAATTCACACTCATGTAAACTCAACACCTTAACTTGAACTCAGTAGAATTAAAGAATTTGACTAGAACTCTTACCTCAAATTGTAGCGTAGTTTCCCCAGCAGTATCTTTGAATGAACTCGGCTTAATCCTTAGGTTCCCACAGCTGAATTTATGTGGCTCCAATCTTCAATTCATCAAAATTCCCTCAAGCTTAAGGGAGAGATGGGGAGAACCGTGAGTGAGAGGGTGTGAGAATGAACTGAGAGTCTTCCATGGTTTTTTTATTATTCCCTAAGATTTTACTGAGTATATCCCTTGCTTAAACAAAAGACTACTTTGCTCCCTTAAGCTTATTAGTCCTCTAAGGGTTCCAATGGGTAAAATGGTCATTCCGCTCCCAGTTCCCGCTAATTCCTCAAGTGTTCCTACTATTAATCAATTAATCTCGTCACGTATATTTAATTACTAAATACTTATTCATTACTCAATAAATCCCAAAATATTCTCTAAATTCCCAAAATACCCCTAGGCTCACCCCGAGCTTGATATTTAGACCCCGTTGTGACTATTTTGCTAATCCGCTCACTAGGATCGTCTCGAGCCATACATTGCAAATATATCTACATAAAATCACATTTATGCCCTCAACAAGCCAAACTTACAATTATGCCTTTATAAGCTATAAAGGGTTCACATGCATATCTAATACTTATAAACATGCATATAATATATTAATATAATCATATTAATCATGCATCCACATAGTCACACATTTAACCAATTAAACACACATATAAACAAATTATGCCCTCCTGACACGCTTTTCAAGGCACTAAGCCCTATTAGTAATTTTGGGTCATTACACATTTGGCCATAAACTTACAAATAAACGTGATTAACGGTTTAAGGTTAAAATTTTTGGTCAAAAGGAATGGTTATTTCGTTAAAATTTTAATGTGTACATGTGATCCCATAATAAACGTTTTCAAAGTTGTTTACAATTCCAAAAGGTTAATTACAACCCAAAAGTTACAACCAGCCGACCTAAGTCGCAAAAGTAGGGTATAACCCTAGTTCCTCTGAGAAACCCCGACCGTGGTGGTCGAGCTGCCGCATATGTACACGTCGCCACCAAAGCTCTTCAACTCATGGTTGGTCCAGCTTCCCTTTTCCCTTACCTGCACCACATAGCACCTGTGAGCCAAGGCTCAGCAAGAGAACTTAAACATGCTCATAACAATTAATAACATGTTACCAAATCCAAATAAGCTTGTCTAGTAGTAATAACCCTACTCATGCATGCATACCATTCATAAAATGACTACAGTATCATATGAGGCCAATTTCCTGAATTAACTGACTAATAAGTCAAACTGAGGCTCAGTGCCCTTAGGATATGGGACTAATAAGTCACCCTGGGGCCTGTTGCCCTATCCTTTGTGTAACCAGCCTTGGAGCTGGCCCAGCGTACTTGGCGTATTAGTTTTCCACGACCATTGGGTCGGACAAGCGTATAATGCACTCTTGATTAGGCCTAACTAAAGCAACCAGCGCTCAGCCTACTATTGCCGCCCTTGACTTATAAGTTAATTCTTTTCGACCAGCGCTCAACACTATTGTTTTCCATGACTCATAAGTCAAGCCTTTCTCAATTAGATAATGCAAACAGACATTCATTATATAAAAAAATATCCAAAAACAGAGCATTAAACATGCTGAATCAACTAGTCACATGCATAATCATAATCATGCACATTTACAGGGGCCCAAGTCCTAATCCAATCCATATTTAACAACCAGGCCAAGCCCTAATCACGTACATCACGTATTGGGGGCAATTTTCTTACCTCAGGTCCGAGTGTAACGTATAATAAGAACGACCCTCAAGAATGATCCTTTTCTGAGCCCTAGTGGTACCCTAGTCATAACCAAATAAATGATATTCATCAATGCCGAGAAAATAAAGGCTTCCAGACTGAGTCGTAGCCTCCACGGCCTCGAATTCTACTTAATGGGGCAATAGAATTGATCATGAGCCCTTAGGTTTGATTTCCTATCACTCAAAGCCTAACTTGGCCAAAATTGCCTATGCGGGCTGCGACTTGTCCTTGAGGGTTGCAGCATGCCTACGAAAATGGACAGCCCCTGCCAGGAACCCAGGACATGGGCCGCGACTTGTCCATGAGGGTCGCAGTGCACCTACCCTAGAAAGAACCCCCCTTTCCCCCGTGCGCCCTGGGTTCACACGGGTCGCGGCGCCTCAAAAACAGGGTTGCAGCGCGACCCTATGAACCCAGTTTTTCCACCTTTTTCCTCAGCCAAACCTTACCATAAAATCACCCCAATCAATTCCTGCAGCCATAATTAAATCCCAATACAACATCAACACTAAACCAGCAACAAAACCCAAGCACAAACTCACTCAAAACCCCACCAAAAACTCATTTCATAATCTTGAACCTCAATGCTCAAGAACACCCAAAACAAAAACATAATTCAATTAAAAAACAGAGTTTGTAGTTTACCTGAACTGTAAATTCCACCTCTTAGCTGCAGCTAATAAAACTCTAGACCTTAAGCCTTCAATTCCCAAGCCTTACCCTATAAATTTCTCTAGTTTCCTCCAACAATCAGACCAAGAGAGAGAAAGAGAAACGTAAGGGGAGAGGGAGAGAGAGCTGATTGTGTTGTTCTGTTTTTGGGATTTCTTGCTGCTTAAGGAGGTAGTAGTTAAGTCACTATTTTTGGCCCAAATGCCCCTTTGCCATAAGGTTACTCATCACACGCCCTCAGGGTACTTTGGTCTTTTTCACATATCCCGTTAATCATAATTAATGCCCTATAATTTCGTTACTTCCAATATTCTCAAATAATTACCAAATAACTTCCCATTACCCGTTCAATCCTGGAAATGTACTAAATTACCAAATTACCCTTAGGCTCGCCCCGAACCAGGCATTTGACCCCTTTATGATGAAACTGCTAACTTGCTCCCCAGGTTTGCCTCGTGACGAATAACCCAAATATATCCACATAATAATGTGGTCTCAATCCATATACACACAAATATACAAATGTGCCCTCAACGGGCCAAAATTACTAAAATGCCCTTCTAATAAGAAACGGGCCCACATGAACGCAAATACAGTCATATAATAATACAACTCAAATAACCAGGCATATTATCACATAATAATACAATAAACCACTTATTGCCCTCATGCCCCCCTAATCAAGGCACTAAGCCTTATTAGGTAATTTGGGACGTTACAACTGGTGCTTTCCTTGCTAGCCGACCCCACCATCATACACTCAAGCATTTTGGGGTGCCAGCCACCAATGCCATGTGTCATTGTCCCACACTGTTGGCCAAACACCAATGTTTGTTGTGGTGGTGGTGGTGGTGGTACTGAAATTAAGTGGTAACCATCCCTAAAAATGGTAACCACCCCTTAGATCTCTTTCAAACTTATATCTACACCTCTAGGACCTTAATAAACATACTAAACATCAATATTCCATCATTTTAAACCTCAAACTCATATCTGAACTTAACCAAAACAGCCCAGAATTTTATACAAAATCAAACATTCAAAGCATCCATTAATTTCAAAAATGACCAAGAGAAAGAATATAATTCATTACCTTTGTTGGCCGAATCCTTAGAGAGCTTTCCCTTCCTCTCTTGGATTTTCTAAGGCTCTACAAATAGGCACAAACCCCTAAGAACATACAAAAACTTGAAAATAAAAGAGGAGAACAAAACAAAACTCACCCTTGAATCTATGATAGGCTAGGGCAAAACTTGATGGTATTCTCCTCTTCTTGCTAGAACTTATTTCTAAAACAATGCAAAGATCTCTAGAATCATCATCATGACGCAAATTCATCAAAGAGAAGGCAAAGAATTGGATTCAACACTCACCTTGTGTTGATAACCACTTGGCCAAAGCTTTCTTCCTTTTATCCTTTCCTTTCTCTCAACTTTTCTCTCTTTCTTTCTTCGTGGATTTCGAAAAATGGATGTTCAAAATGTTGGGGTTTTATGCCCTAATTAAAACCCAATTTCATTGTAATCTCATTTTATTAGCAATAAAATAATAGAAATTATTTTTTGACTTGGTCAATCACTTTGCTCACACGTTTTATTTTCATGATTATTTGTTTAATATAAACTTCTATTAAATCCCAAGCATATAGATAATCGTATTTATAGTGACGTAATCACGGTGGAATATAAATATGATTATATGTTCAAACATAAGTTAGTCCTAAGATTAGTCAGTGCACATGATTTACATTACTTGCCAATCTACGATATGATCTACTTACACATTGCAGTGTTATGCTCTTTCTAGAACATTAGCAAAGTAGATAAGATCGGATGTATTTGTTACATCGGACTGGATTGATATTGACAGTAGATAGAATAAGTAAACATACTGTTATTATCTATTCTAGTCATATCATATAGTTGACCATAGGTCAATTCAATCTTAATTATGAGTGGTTAGTATTCTAACTGATTGCATTATTTGAGTTCTTTGACTTGTTCGTTACCAGCTTACACTGCGAACTAGCCCATATTACGTCTTGGGAACTCGATAGTATAATTTGAGTGAGAGTGTTAATCATAGATATGAACATCTATAGTTTCTAATGAAGAAGTAAAATGATGGTTTCCTTTTAGATTGGTTCAAGGTGCTAAATGATAGAGATCTCAATTCAGTAATTAATATTAGTTTACTAAAATATCATTTACAAGGAACTAAGTGTTTTAAGTATAAAATACAATAAGGGGTAAACAGTAATTTAGTCCCATCTCATTGTAGACCGTCTATAGAAGATTGAGTTACAATTATGGTTGTAAGATTGGATAGTTAATAACAAATACATATTGGTTATAGAGCGTTCTATGAATTCTAGAGTGCAATTCTGAGTCTTTAGTGGAGTCACGAGGAATTAATAAGTTAGTAAATTTATGATAACTTATTGAAGCTTGATTTCATAGGCTCATGGTCCCCACTGTACCTTGGATAAAATCATCTTGATAGTCTCAATTAATTGATTTAATTATCAATTAGAATTATCAAAGTTGACCAAGTCAATTTTGGATAGTTTCATAGAGAAGAAAAGAGATTTTATGGCATATTTATTAATTAAGACAAATTGGTATCTAAATTAATAAATGAGTTTAAATCAAGGTTCAAATTATAAATAATTAATTTGATAAGGGATTTAAATAATAATTTATTTAATTAATCAATAAAAAATAATACAGGTCTTGATTTTAAGTCCAACGGGCTTATAATTAAATGGGAAATTTCACGGGCCTAAAGCCCATGATAATTTCGACCTAATGGCTGATATTACCTATTATTTTATTGATTTTTTAATTAAAATAAATGACCTAATTGAACCTATAAAAGGAATGTTAAGTGAGAGTTGAAAATAGATGATGGAGAAGATCTAAAGATGAACAAAAGAACAGAACATCTAGTTTTGATGCTCTGGGTTTTTAGATTCTCTCTACAACAAAAAATTCCTTTTCTAAGCCTCTAAATTCTCTGGTCTTCGCTTTGTATCTATCTCATGTGTTGAGAATTGCCTACTCTAGTCTAGGTGATTCTAAGGATACTTTGGAAGGTTGTGAAGAAAATGGAAGATCGGTTCAGTTTCTTGGTGATACTCTGCGACATAAAGGATACAAGGGTTAGAGAAACTGAAGGAAGGACTTATTTATTCCACTATGTATAATGTAAGTGTTGTTATCATTATTTCTGTTTTAAATTCAATTATAGAAACATGTTGTAGGTTTTCTTATATTAATTTGTTTAATATATGATTTACATGAAAATAAATAAGATCCTGTATAAGTTTTCTCAACACAAAAATAAGTAGAAAACTCCCTCTCATCAGCCCTTAACCACCCATAACCACCCACTATCACTTGAATTTGAAAAAGTCTTGGTTCCCTCTCAATCTTGTCTTGGCCAAAACTATAGTGTACTAGCACAAAAAAAATGTGCTAAATTAATTCTATGCCACCCTTGCACAACTCTAGGGAATATATTCCAATACTAAATTTCTCATGACCAAACCATATGCTAATCATTTCCATTAAATAGCGAACTATATAAGAAAAATGGTTAACAACCAAACTATAGTCTAAAATAATTTTATGATTTTATGTGAGTCCAAACACATAAAATAATGTTCTAGGCTACTCAAATAAATTCTCACATGACCCAATAATTTAATAAAATTGCTCTAGGGTCCTGATAGAATTTATTTAACCCTTAACTATCTAGTAAAATAAATATTTCACTTATATATTTATTTTACACTTAAGTCTCAAACTTTATTCTAAAGCGATCCACTCACAATTCTTATAAATTAAAATAATATCTATCAATTATTATTTTGATTTCATTCAATCACATATTTCCAATAATTCACACAAAATTATTCAACCCAGTTTAATTTTTTTTAAATAATTGTTCAACCTCAAATGTGAACCAAGCCACTCTTGCCACACACAAAGCAAAGTCCTTTGGAGCTCTTAAATTGACTCTTGTTTTTCTTAGGTCCAAAGGTTTTGTTACCCTTGCCTTTGGGCTTCTTAACCCATTTTATATTGTTGTTGTAGGGAGGTTTAGCCACAACATTGGCTTTAAAAGTCTCTCTATTGGACTCTTCCACATTCTTATCTCTAAAACGGGACTCCTCCTGAATTCTCAAATGCTTGAGAATCTCCTCCAGAGAAATCTCCTCATTCTTATGGAGGATTTTCTTCCTATAGCCCCTCCAAGACGGAGGCAACTTGGCTATTATAACACCAACAAAGAATTGCTCTGACAAAACAATCTTTAGGATAGAAAGTGTTGGGAGAAAGTGAGATTACACCACCACAATAACAAGAATCTGCACACAATAACGCTTGACAAATCCAATAAAAGACTAGGATAGAGAGATGCAAACCCTAGCTATAGAACAAACACTTTGTTCTTCTTGCAAGCTTCAAACCCTAGGTAGAACACCACTTGAATCCTTTCAATGAAGAGAATTAACATAAGGCTTATACATAAGATGTATTGTAATATTCACTTCCGTTAATAAATGGATATTTTAGTAATTTGGCTTGGGTCCAGGGAATTATGGTAAATTTCATGTTTTTATGTGATAAGTGATATGTGATATGTTATGTATAACTGTTATGTATGTTTTATTTTATTAACCTGTCAGTTCGATCACACAAGTGTTCCTTCAAGTGTTAGGGGCCAAAAAATTATAATGGTTGAGTTATGGGAGCCAAAGTATAAATACAAGTTTTATGGTAGAAATTGCAATTTATGAAAGTTACAACTATTAGTTTAAGGTAAATTACAAAAGAGGGCTTAGGTGAATACATAAAAAATCTTATATGAGGGACATGATGATAATTATGTATTTATTAATGATTATTTAGAAATAATTAAAAAATAGAAAATTAGGGTTATGTTTTCATACAATTGTCAGATAATTCTTATAACGTCCAGTGTTTCGGGCACCTACGAGTAACTAAGAACAGGGTGGTGAGATGTATGTTAATATCATTGTGAATGAAAATATGTGCTTGTGAAACAAAATTCATGTTGTGAGTGTTATCCAAGGTTTGATATGTGCGGTTTAGTGACAAACCGAGCATTTCGGTCCTAGATCGACATGGAAACCCTAATCGGGTAAATTCTCGGAGAATTGTTATTTGAGAAGCATAATTATGGAAAAATAATATTTGACATTAAATTAATGTATTAATTATAATTAAGATAAAAAAAAGTTTGATTATTGTAAAAATTTCATGAAATGCATTTTTGTGAAAATGCACATTTGAGCCAAAAATGTGATTTTGGCTAATTAAATTATTCGAGTTATAAGAATAGGAGTATGACCACTTAAATTAAATAGAAATATCTATTTAATTTAATTACCTTGGATTAAAATCTCAAATTGGGGAAAGTGATAATTAATTACCACATAGTAACTTTTTGGAGAAAACACACCATTAGCCTAAGATTAATTAAAATTAAGTTGGATTAATTATAAACTAATCTAAGGTTAATTAAGCTTAAGGGAGGCGGCAGCATAGTGGTTAGAGTATTAAATTAGGCTTCAATTTATATCACATGTTGTTTACCGAGATTTTCGGAAACTATACTAATGAATATTAGGTAAGATTAAGGATATGGAATTTAGAAGATAAAGACAGGATTTTTATGTGGTTGGGGCGTTAATGAGCCTTAGTCCACGAGTCAGTTGTATTAGAGCTTGGAAAGTCTTTTACAATGGAGTTTTTCTCTATGTTTTGACAGAGTAACTGTATACAAGTCGAAGAGAGATCCTTTCTCTAGTGCTCTATCGCCTGTATTTATAGGCTCGTAGGAACACTGGGTCTGGGTCGGGTATGACCCGTGCCCATCAAAGATGTGAATACTCTTGGCTTCTCTGGTGGAAGCCCAATATAGAGGATAAAAATACATAGTTCCAAGAATAATTAAGGCCCAATGGGGCGGCCCAAGAACTTTATTTCACCTGACAAAATGGTGCTTTTAGTCTGGGCACTCCGAGTTACGAGGCAGACTCAGGGGAAAAATCCAGTCAGTGTACTGGCAGCGCAGGTCTGAACTAGCAGCGTGCAATCCTGAGGTGGCCTTTTCCGCAGGTGAAAAGTGGGGACAACCCCCACACGTCGTGGGGCGGCTTCAGGGCCATGGATGCCTTTTCCTGCCAACCTGGAGGACATGACCCGGGTTCGTTTACTTCTGTCCCTCTTCGTTTACCACAGGCCTAGACCATTACCAGCCTCTGGGATCGTTTTTGCGTACACCGACCGTAATCCCAGCTGACCATACGTCTCCTGGGCGACTGTCCTGGATCACCTTCCCGAACACCATCCGGGTCCGGAACCACCCCTTGGGCCGTCGTCCTTGGTTACTCCCGCACTAAGCGGGCCTGGGCTGGGCCCATATCCAATCGCCCAGACCATGGGCCTGGACCATCGTCCCCGACACACGACAGGAAATGGGGATAACATTTACCCCCCAAGCCTTCGCCTGGGTCCGCGAGGTGGAGGCTTGCCTTGTTCCTGGATACTCTACGGTTGCTTTCCCAGTTCCTGCTTGGAATCGTGGGTCCGTGGCAAAGGGCAGTGACTCTGGCCGCATGCTGAGCCCAGACCATTTACCAGTGTCTGGGTACGTTTACCTAAGTCCCGCTTCGTGGCGGGGAGACACGTATCGCCAAGCGACTGCTGCATAGATGCCTCTTGACCTCGAAAGGTCACCTAACCACCTCAAAGGTTGCTAGGCCTAGGCCAGTGCATCAGCATAGATTCCGAAGCGTCCCATCCGCACGGGGGTC
Organism: Humulus lupulus; assembly: GCF_963169125.1. Taxonomy (NCBI): domain Eukaryota; kingdom Viridiplantae; phylum Streptophyta; class Magnoliopsida; order Rosales; family Cannabaceae; genus Humulus; species Humulus lupulus. The sequence continues at coordinate 187,720,883 of NC_084794.1, read as the reverse complement.
CTTCATTAATGCTTCTGCGCTGAGGTGGACCGTAGGATGGGGCGACCTTTGACATTCGCCTCTCCTGGGCCGTTGGATTGAAACGGCTAGGATCCAGCTCCCGAGTACTCATAAAAGCCCCTGCATGATTCTCGACCGTCGGATGGGGGAATTTCTATCTACTGGATCAGAGACCAGGACTTGGGTCTCTATAAATACTCCTCAGACATTCATTTGACACTTTTACAATCTCGAGCCATTTCAATAACTAAGGAGCTGTGTATGTCCGATATCACTGACGACATCCTTCACCGCCTGCTTACTCTGCACCGTCGTCTATTTCCAACAGTCTCAGTGTCCACCCCTCCGCCTGAGCACACGTCTTGGGCCTGCCCTATCGACGAGTTGCGGAATTGGCTTCACTAGTTCAAGAACGAGGTTCTGCCGTCCTTACCATCGGAAAACCACCATCCTCTATGGCCAACTACTCACAGTAAGTCTTCCTGACCTTCTTGCTGAATTCATGAATGTAGGCTGCTCTTTAGTTTATATGCTTAGGCTGCTAGAATTTTCTTACGCTTAGGAACATTGTTAGGAAGGCTACCTGGTCCGGGTAGCTCCGGGTCCGGATGCTTCCTGGACAGACCATGGAGCCTACTTAGTAGCTATTTTTTTCATTCCCGATCTGGGTCTCGCAGTTCCCTGGTGAACCCGGACCCGATCTGGAGGGGACTCCAAGCAGTCCGTAGGAGACCCCCCATACCTTAACCGACTTTCTTGGGTTTTGGTATTGACTGCTTGGTTTCTTTTCTCTGTTCCCAGATCATCATCCATGGAAACGGGCGTTACCCTTCATGCAGAGGAGGAAGTCAACAGGGCCCTCGTCGTCCTCTCTGGGTCCCGGACCCCCAAGGGCAACAGATTGGAGATGAACGTGCTGCAAAACATGTTCCAGAACTACCAAATGATGTATATCCTGGAGAAGCGCCTCGGCATAGAGTCCACTCCCAGACTATTCCACAACCGCCTGGCCAGGATAGAGGAGCGAGCGCATACTTCGGTAGAAGGGTTTGGGGCCTGGAGTGCTGGCCACATTAGTGCGGGAGCCACACTCCCGCTTCACGGCTACTTTGTGCAGGTCTTGACGTACGTGGGGATCGCACCGTTCCAGCTCCTGCCATAAGCCTATCGACTGCTCGCGGGATGGCGAGTATTCTGCATCGCAAAGGAGATCACGGAGCCGACCCCTGTGGAAATCTTGTATTTCTACAAGATGAAGCCGCAGGTCAACGCCAAGGACAAGACCTTGGACGACTTCTACAGACTGAAGCTGCGAGGTAACTACCCCGCTCCCACCAGCTCTTGGAAGCATCCCCCAGACGTTCGTCACTACTGGTTGATAATGTCCGGGTTCCTCGTGGAGAAGAACCCCACGCTGCTGCTGGACTTCCAGTGAGTGGGTAAGTGCTTCCCCGATCCTTTTCCTCTTTTTTATTTTTTCTTTTTCTTCGTTTCTCAACATGTTACTCCAGGTGGCAAGACCCTTCGCCCAGACTCCTCTCACCCAGTTCATCCTGGAATGGAGGAGGTACTATTCTGGGCTGAGCGCGGACGACCTGGACGTAGGAGGCTACGTCACCACGGACAACCTCCGACTGGTCGGGATGCTCGCGGCCCACCAAACTATTGTCATCCCGAACCTTCGGGGAATCTAGTGCGAGAAGAATGTCGCCATCAGGGAGCAACTGGCCCTGGACCACATCGCGGAGGTGGAGAAAGTGGCGCGAGCCGATGCAGCCAATTGGAATTGGGACCTGGCCCAAACGGAGGCGGCCACTTCGGAGAAGCTGGAAGAGCTCTTCGAGGATACCCTACCAAACACGGGGACCCCCAGGGCTAGCGTATCGGGGTGAGGTAACTCCCCTTTGCTCTTAACTTATGTTCCCCAAGTCGGGGACTTAGCTAGGGATAGGTTAGCACTTCGAGGCCCCGCGTTCGGGGCTGACGGGGAGATGAGACCTTCATCTCCCATTCCCGTAGGCTCGGAGGTTCGCATGTTCTTGTCCGGGTTCCTTCAGTATGGGAACTTCTTGAACCCGGAAGACATGGGGGATCGAGTCCATTCCTTCGCGTTAGATGAGTTGAGTCACGCCCGGGGCTTAGATGAGGGTTCATCCCAGGTCACTCTTAGTTTTGATTTTGATTATCTTGGTTAAACGTACTAACTCTTTTTTTGTGTTCTTGCAGGAGACTCCGACATGTCTACCTTCGCGGCCGAATTGAGGCAACTCCTCAAAGACCGGGTAGCTAGGAAGGCTGCCAAGAAGACAACAGAAGTGGCAGGCCCAGACCCACCCCTCAATACGAAGGCGCTAGGGGCGGAACTTCGACCCGATGGGGGAGCGCTTGCCGCGGTCCCCATCCAGGTCATGGATCCAGCTGCAGTCCCTGGCTCTGCCCAACACCTAGTGATCGATCTAGAGATGGGAACCGCGGTAAGCCGAAGCTCCGGGAAAAGGGGCTTGGACGCGGGCGCCGAGGAGGCCACCACTGGGAAGAAGAGGCCCCGGACGAGGTGGGCTGGCTCGGCCGTCGAGTCGCACGACAAGAGTCGGCTCACCGCGAAGGAGATTCCCACACTACCGGCCCTCCCCATACGTCCGACACTACTCGAGGAGGGGGAAGCCATCGTGCAGGACGAGCAGTCCCGGCTAATTGCCCGGACATGGGAGAATGGCCAGGGTTGGAGAGACGAGACGTACAAGGCCCTGACGATCCGTCGTCAGGTTGAGTTCGCTAAGCATCTGGTGGCATTTAGCGCCCCCCAGCCGATCATGGATTGGCCAGCTGTCGAGACTAGCTTTCTTCCAAAGCTTGGGCAGGACACGATCCCCTTGGCGGCGGACCTGTTGGACCAGGTGGGGAACACCACGTCCAACCTCCAGCTCAATTGGTATGCCACGATAGCCAACCCGGACGTGCTATTCATTTCCCAAGCTCTCCGCTATCAGGCCATCGCGGTAAGTTTACTTCGTGTCTTTTTCTTCCCTCTTCTTATTTGTTTATAAGGATTCCTCTTAACTTTGCTTTGTTCCAGGTTGATTTGCTGTCCCATCAGAGTGCCGATCTGGTGGCCGAGTTGGCCATGAAGATGGAGACGATCCAGCTGGAGCTGGAGGCGGCCGTGAACCAGAGGGAGGCCAACAAGGAGGCCTTGACCAGGGAGACGGCCCAGGCTCGGGCGGACCGCGCGAAGTTTGATCGGGTTAAGGCCGGGCTGGAAGAGGCCTTGTCCCGGAAAGAAACATTGGCAAACGAGAGGGCAGCCCTTCTGGAGGCGGCCGCGGCTCAGTCTGCCCGGGATAGGGAGGAGATCCAGAACTTGACGGCTCGGGTCCGTGAACTGGACAGCTCTCTTCGTGAGGAGAAGACGGCACATGAGGAGGCCCGCCGCGAGAAGGAGGAGGCGGACGGCATGCTAGAAGTCACTTTTGAGGAGGCCATTTACATGGCTTGGCGGAAGGACAAAAGCATGAACCTCCTGGTCTTCCCCGACCCAGAATCGAAGAGGGCTGAATTCGAGGCCAAAGAGAAGGAAGACGCGGAGCTTCTAGAGACTGAAGCCTAGGCCCGGATCTTCACATTACCTCTTTTAATTTTGTAATAACTTTTACCAGACACGTATGCATCCAAGACAATTCGTATTACTCTCCGGTTTATCTTATTTTTGCTATTCCTTCTAGAAATTTCCTTTTATCACCGTGCATAACTGACTCCGAGGGTTTGGTCCCGGTTCCAACGGCCTGGGCTAGACCAACTCTGACTAGCTTGTCAAGTTTTCAGTCCTACTCTCCTAATTCTCAATCCCGGCTCCAACGGCCTGGGCCAACGTGGTTCAAATAGTTTATTGTGGAACCTAGTTCCTCCACTCTACCAATCGCGGGGCACGACTTTGCCCTAGGGCATATCAGATGCTTTTATTTTTCGGACACCGCTCGTCCGGGGTGGGACCAGCCTTAGGCTCGCCCTTTTAATTTATACCCTCGAACATCGTTCATCTGGGGTTGGACTAGCCTTAGGCTCGGTCCTTTTAATTTATACCCCCAGACATCGCTCGTCCGGGGTGGGACCAGCCTTAGGCTCGGCCCTTTTAATTTATACCCCCTGACATCGTTCGTCCGGGGTTGGACCAGCCTTGGGCTCAGTCCTTTTAATTTATACCCCCGGACATCGCTTTTCCGGGGTGGGACCAGCCTTGGGCTTGGCCCTCTTTGATTTATACCCCCAGACATCGCTCGTCCGGGGTGGGACCGGCCTTGGGCTTGGTCCTCTTTAATTTATACTCCCGGACATCGTTCGTTTGGGGTGGGACCAGCCTTAGGCTCGATCCTTTTAATTTATATCCCCGGACATCGCTCGTCCGGGGTGGGACCAACCTTAGGCTCGGTCCTTTTAATTTATATCCCTAGACATCGCCCGTCCGGGTGGGACCAGCCTTAAGCTCGGTCCTTTTAATTTACACCCCCAGACATCGCTCGTCCAGGGTGGGACTAGCCTTGGGCTTGGTCCTTCTAATTTTTACCCCCGGACATCGCTCGTCCGGGGTGGGACCAGCCTTGGGCTTGGCCCTCTTTAATTTATACCCCCGGACATCGCTCGTCCGGGGTGGGACCAGCCTTGGCTTGGTCCTTCTAATTTTTACCCCCGGACATCGCTCGTCCGGGGTGTACCAGCCTTGGGCTTGGTCCCACGGGGTTTGTATCTCCCGGACATCGTTGGTCCGGATAGGGACTAGCCTGAGCTTGTGCCCCGCCGGGTATTTTTTCATATCCGGGATACCCCCCACAAGTGAGCGAAGACTGGTTTGGGGTCACTTGAATAAGATTTTCATTTATTTGATAACGCTTCTTTATGGCGTTTTGCACACGCCATTTTTATTATTCAAGGGGGTCGCCCTGAGGCGTACATTATTTACAACGAAAATACAAAATTGGAACACGCTCTCCTGACTACTGATAGTATTTACGGAGATGTTCCACGTTCCAGGCTCGCGGGACTTCCGAGCCATCAAGCCATTTTAAGCGGTACGTCCCGGGGCACACTTCATGTTGGACCTCGTATGGTCCTTCCCAATTCGGGCCAATAAACCCTACTCCTGGATCTTGAGTAGCAGGGAAGACTCTTCGCAAGACTAAGTCGCCGGTTTCGAACTTTCAGCTTTTTACTTTTGAGTTGAAATGTCGTGCGATCTTGCCTTGGTACATCTTCAGCTGCACTTGCGATTCCTCCTGGATCTCCTCGATGAGATCTAGTGATTCCTGGAGTAAGGCGTGGTTCTGGGCGGGGTCATATGTGTCTCTTCGGTGAGACGAGATGGTCGTTTTGATGGGGGTGACGGCTTCGCATCCATAGACCATGGAGTAAGGAGTGTGGTCGATTGATGTACTCTCAGTCGTCCAGTAAGCCCACAACACGCGGGGCAGCTCCTCGGGCCATTTGCTCTTGCAAGCCTGGAGTTTTTTCTTTAACGTCCCTTTTAAGATTTTGTTCACAGCTTCCGCCTGCCCGTTTGCTTGGGGCTTGGTGACCGCGGAGAAGCTCTTGACGATGCCATGTCTCTCACAAAAGTCTGTGAAGTGGGCGCTATCAAACTACTTCCCGTTATCATATACAATTTTGTAGGGGAGGCCGTATCGACACACTATATTATTGATGACGAAATCCAGGGCCTTCTTTGAAGTGATCGTGTTCATGGGTTCCACCTCAACCCACTTAGTGTAGTAATCCACGGCCACGATGGCGTACTTCACTCCTCCTTTCCCGGTTGGGAGCGATCCTACAAGATCAATCCCCCACACAGCGAAAGGCCAGGGGATAGTCATCAAGGTTATCTCTGTTGGCGGGGCCCGTGGGACCTTCGAGTATCTTTGGAACTGTTCGCACTTGCGGACGTAATCGATACAATCTTTCTTCATGGTTGGCTAGAAGTATCCTTTGCGCAGAATCTTTTTGGATAGACTGGGCCCGACTGTATGATCTCCACAAAAGCCTTCGTGCACTTCATGCATGATGGCGCTTAGCTCTGTCCCAGACACACACCTGAGGTAAGGCATGGACAAACCCCGGCGATAGAGTTTTCCATCCATCATGACATATCGGTGGATCTGGTACTGAAGCTTCCTGGCCGTGGCCCTGTCTGCTGGCACCCACCCCGCTGTCAGATAGTGGATAAGTGGTCCCATCCAAGACGTGGAGTGATCGACGGTGTGGACCGCGGGGGCTCTGATGCTTGGGACGGGAGATGGTTGACGAGGACTAGCCCGGAAAGTTCTGCTTTGGCGTCGGTGGCCAACTTTGCTAGTGTGTCCGCGAAGACATTTTGCTCTCCGGGGATCTGGCGGATGGAGTGCCTTTTGAACGCATGCAACATCTCTCTCGTCTGGGTCACATAAGCCGCCATTCTCTCTCCTTTAGTTTGATATTCCCCTAAGATTTTCCTGACAACCAGCTGGGAATCGCTGTAGATTTCCAGGTTGGCGGCCCCTACTTCCCGGGCCAAACGCAGCCTGGCTAAGATAGCTTCATGCTCAGCTTCGTTGTTCGATGCCTTGAACTGGAAATGCAGGGCATTTTGTAACTGGTGTCCTTGTGGTGATACCAAGATGATCCCGGCCCCTGCCCCGTTTTCATTTGAGGCCCCGTCCACGAAGACCTTCCATACGGGCGCCGCAAGGGCCTTGGGATCATCTTCTTAGGATATCCCGGAACACTCAACGATGAAGTCGGCCAGGGCTTGCCCCTTGATGGACACTCTAGGGATGTAGGAGATATCGAACTGACTTAGTTCCATGGCCCACTTTAGGAGTCTTCCCGATGACTCGGGCTTCTGTAACACTTGCCGTAGGGGGTGGTTGGTCAGGACTTTTATGGCGTGGGCCTGGAAGTAAGGCTGAAGCTTCTAGGACGCCATCAGCAGGCAGAAGGTCAGCTTTTCGATTAGTGGATACCGAGACTTGGTGCCCAACAATCGCTTACTCACGTAGTACACCGGGAGTTGCGTCCTTTCCTCCTCCCGTACTAACGCGGCGCTGATCGTGTGCTCGATCACTGCTAGATAGAGGTACAGAGGCTCCCCGTCCACCGGCTTTGCCAGGAACGGAGCTTGGGCCAAGTGCTCTTTCAGTTTTCAAATGGCTTCCTCACACTCGACTGACCATTCGAACCACTGGCTTCCTCGAAGGACGTTAAAGAACGGGATGAACTTGTCCGTGGCTTTGGAGATGAAACGGCTTAAGGCGTCTATCCGCCCGGTCAGGATTTACACGTCCTTATGCTTCCGGGGAGAGGGCATATCAATCAGTGCCTTGATCTTATCTAGATTGGCCCCTATTCCCCGGAAGCTTACTATGAAGCCCAGGAACTTCCCGGAAGCCACGCCAAACGTACATTTCTTGGGATTCAACTTCATCCCATACTTTCGAATGACTGCGAAAGCTTCAGCCAGGTCGTCCGAATGCTTCCCGGACGTCTTGGACTTGACCAGCATATCGTCGATATAGACTTCCATGTTTCGCCCCAGCTGGGCCCAGAACATTCGATTGACGAGCCTTTGATTGGTTGCCCCGATGTTTTTCAGTCCGAAGGGCATGATGATGTAGCAGTATATCCCCTTGTCGGTTTGGAAACTGGTGTGCTCCTGATCTGCCACATGCATAGAGATCTGGTTGTAGCCGGAGTAAGCATCCATGAAGCTTAAGATCTCGTACCTGGACGTAGCATCCACCATTTGGTCGATCCTGGGTAGCGGGAAACAATCCTTCAGACAAGCTTTGTTGAGATCCGTGAAATCGATGCACATTCTCCAAGTTTCGTTCGGTTTCGGCACCAGGACGGGGTTGGCCAGCCACATGGGGTATACAGCCTCGCGTATGAAGTTGATTGAAGACAGCTTCTCTACTTCCAGCTTAAGGGCCTCGGCCCTCTCCGTCCCCAAGGGCCTTCGCTTTTGGAGGACCGGAGTCGCATTCGGGTCTATGCTCAATGCGTGGCAGATGATGTTGCGGTCGATCCCCGTCATATCCGAGTGAGACCAGGCCATAATATCCTGGTTCTCCTTAACTTGGGCGATGATGGCAGCCCGGACATCCGCCGACAGATTTTTTCCGACTTGGATGACCCTGGCCGGATCGGTGTCGCTGATGCACACATCTTCAATCTCGTCCATTGGCTCCAGGATGCGGTCGTCCCTTATCCTCGGGTCCAGGTCATCTTCTTCCTGGATCACTCTCTCAGCAGGTGGGGGAGGAATTGGGTCGAAGAAGTCCTCAAAGGGCTCGTCCCGGACCATGTATATTGACCGGGCGGACACGTGGTAGCACTTCCGGGCGCTCTTCTGATCTTCTCGGACAGTCCCCACCCCTCCGTTGTCGCAGGGGAACTTCATGAAAAGATGACGGATAGAGGTGATGGCCCCGAACTCGACTAATGCGGGTCGGCTGAAAATAACGTTGTAAGCGGTGGGGCAGTCCACCACCACGAAGGTGAAGAACTTGAACGAGAGCTGCAACTCACTTCCCAACGTTACAGGCAACTGGATCTTCCCCATCGGGAGTAGCGCGTCTCAATTGAAGCCTTAAATCTGGGTCGGGCACGATGCTAGATCTACTTCAGTCAAGCCAATGGCAGTGAAGGCGGGCTTGAACAAGAGGTTGACGGAGCTCCCGTCATATACCAACACACAGGATACCAACTTGTTGGTGATCTGCGCATCTATGACCAGCGGGTCATGGTGCGGGAAATGGACATTGCGGGCGTGAAGGTGATGGGGAGGTTCATCAACTTCGGGAGCTGAGCCGGGGCCTGGACAAGGGTGCACACCTCCTGATCATGGTCGAGCTCGCTTAGGTAGCGCTTTTGATCGTTCCTGGACGGCCCTCCCAGGTGAGGTCTGCCTAAGATGGTGGCTACATGCCTGTCCACACAAAGGGGTGTCGTCTCGGATGGATAAGGCATTCCAGGGCCGGGTGCTTGCGCGATGGGGGCCTGCTGAGGGGTCTGTGCCGTCGGTCCCTGTGCATACCCTCCCTAAGGCGGGTATGCCCTGGGTCCTCCCGGGACCGTGGGTTATCCGGGACCTGCTGACAGGCCCGGGACTCCCACGGGCATCCTGACCCACTGGTGGAGATGCCCCAGCTTGATGAGATTCTCGATCTCGTCCTTGAGTTGTCGGCACTCTTCGATCATGTGGCCCACGTCCTTATGGTAGGCGCACTGCTTATTGGTATCTCTCGGATTTCTCCCCCCTCTGAACATGGGGCTAGGCATTCGGTAGTGGACCGTCCTTTATGTGGCTAGGAAGATGTTCTCCCTGGTGTCCACCAGATTGGTGTATTATGAATATTGGGGCTCGTAGCCCCTTTTTCCTTTCTTAGCCGGTTCAGACCGATTTTGGCCTTTGCCAGATCTCTTCCCCCGGGAGGGGTTTACGCTTGCTTCTGTCATTCCCGCCTGCGACTGCTAGGCCCCGACGGGGGCGACGCTGTGACTCGCCGGCGCGGCCCCATATCCAGAAAAGCGGGCGGATTGGGCTGGGGCATATCCTGAAGAGGCAGGACCGTACACCACGGGGTGTAGGTGATTCCAGGCGTAACAGCCGGTCCCGGGGAGATCGGGGGCGTGAAGTAAGACTGCGCCGAGAACTGCACCCCGTACCCTGGGAATGCTTGGGCACTTGGCTGTGGGGCCGGAGGCCATCCGAAAGCCTAGATCTGAGCCTCTTCCTAATTGATAAATCCTTGGGCCCTCCTGATGAACTCTTCCAGGGTAGCTGCCTTGTTACGCTCCATGTCATCCCAGATGGGGGACCCGGCCTGGATTCCGGACTGCAATGCCACTAGGCGCTGTCCGTCATCCACCTTGGTCTTGGAGGCCTCTTTAGTGAAGCGTTGGATGTAGGCCCTCAGTGTCTCCGCGGGGAGCTGTTTGATATTTGCAAGGGCGCTGATTTGCATGTCCATCCCTCATGGCGGCCACAAACTGCTTGCGAAACGCTGATTGCAGTCCTGACCAGGATTGGATGGATCTTGGCTTAAGCCTTTTCCACCACTCCTCAACGGGACCACCTAGAGTGATCGAGAAACAGAGGCACTTGCCGTCGTCACTGACGTGGGCCACTGTCATAAGCCGGTTGTATCGGGACAGATGGTCGCTGGGGTCGGTGTTTCCGGTATAGGTGGTGAGGCTTGGCATCTTTAACCCCTTGGGGAGCATAGCGTCTAGGATGTGCCTCGCGCAGGGTTCTTTGTCCTCCTCATCGGAGTCGGTATCTGCTCCTTCCTGCTTGTGGACCAAATGGTCCGTGACCTTTTTCAAAGCAGCCAGCTGCTCCATGAGCTGCTTTGCCGTGCCATCCTCCAGGGGGATTCTTTCGTTCCTCCTGTCGTTGATGTTGTTCTTAAGGTCGCCACCTCGGGGGAGGATCTTTTCCTTATGGGCCCGCTCTTTCTGAGCGTTCATCCCGTCGCGTAGGTCTACCCGGGATGTGTCGTCCCTTGAACTAAGGGCATGACGCTCCTCGTTGCGTGGCCGTTCCCGACGGTTTTTGTTTACCGAGGCGCTTGGGTGCAAAGACCTTTCTCGTTCGTCTCTCCCTGGGGCGTACCGGGGCTGTGCGTTCCGTGGTCGCGTCCCCTGCGGATCGATCGGGTGGCCCCGTCCTGGGACGGGGCGCACCTTTTCTTTCCTAGGGAGCGGCTGGGAACGGGTCCTAGCTTTCGTGACGGGGGTGTTCTTTTCTCGGGTCTTTCCACCGGCCTTCCTTTTCTCCCTGTTCGGGTTTCCTGGAGCTGGCTCAGGAAACTGCTCCGAGGGAGGGGCCGGCCTCGCTTCTTCGGGGACCCCGACTCGGGCTTGCGGAGCGGGCTGTTGTGCTCCCGGAAGTCGGCTAGCTGGGGGATTTGTCGCCGGACCCTGCGCGGCTATGAATACCTGCAGGGCTTGGAGAGACTCTTGCATCCGCCGATGCGCCTCCGCCTGCTCAGCAATCCTGGCCTCCTGGTCCAGGACATGCTGCCTCAGTCTAGTCACCTCCAGGTCCTGTTGGTTGGGCTCCCCTTCTGGGATCTCGGGATCTGCAGCTTCATCGCGGTACTCCCCCTCGTTTTCCTCTTCATAATATTCCTCCTCGTTCTCCTCTTTGTACTCTGTCCCACCTTCATAGTCTTGTGACTCGTCAAGGTGAGATGTTTGAGGAGGAACATTCTCAGGCGGATTCTGGGGAAGATGCTGGGAAGGCAACGGATCTCCATTGCCCTGCTCTAGGTTACTTGAGTCGAAAGTGGTGTGTCGTGTATTCATCATTGCAGTAGGGGTTTTGTGTTAGCACTAGCTTTCTCAGGCTCTCAATGAAAGCACCAAAATGTTTACCGAGATTTTCGGAAACTATACTAATGAATATTAGGTAAGATTAAGGATATGGAATTTAGAAGATAAGGACAGGATTTTTACGTGGTTGGGGCGTTAATGAACCTTAGTCCATGAGTCAGTTGTATTAGAGCTTGGAAAGTCTTTTACAATGGAGTTTTTCTCTATGTTTTGACAGAGTAACTGTATACAAGTCGAAGAGAGATCCTTTCTCCAGTGCTCTATCGCCTGTATTTATAGGCTCGTAGGAACACTGGGTCTGGGTCGGGTATGACCCAGGCCCATCAAAGATGTGAATACTCTTGGCTTCTCTGGCGGAAGCCCAATACAGAGGATAAAAATACATAGGTCCAAGAATAATTAAGGCCCAATGGGGCGGCCCAAGAACTATATTTCGCCCGACAAAATGGTGCTTTTAGTCTGGGCACTCCGAGTTACGAGGCAGATTCAGGGGACAAATCCAGTCAGTGTACTGGCAGCGTAGGTCTGAACTAGCGGCGTGCAATACCAAGGTGGCCTTTTCCGCAGGTGAAAAGTGGGGACCACCCCCACGCGTCATGGGGCGGCTTCAGGGTCATGGATGCCTTTTCCTGCCAACCTGGAGGACATGACCCGGGTTCATTTACTTCTGTCCCTCTTCGTTTACCATAGGCCCAGACCGTTACCAGGCTCCAGGATCATTTTTGCGTACACCGACCGTAATCCCAGCTGACCATACATCTCCTGGGTGACTGTCCTGGATCACCTTCCCGAACACCATCTGGGTCTGGAACCACCCCTTGGGCCGTCGTCCTTGGTTACTCCCGCACTAAGCGGGCCTGGGCTGGGCCCGTATCCAATCGCCCAGACCATGGGCCTGGACCATCGTCCCCGGCACACGACAAGAAATGGGGATAACACATATAAATACTAAAAAGGTTAAGTCATCATTATCTACAAGCTTTGAAAGTTAAGCTTTAACTTTCTCTCATTCTCTCTCAATTTCCTCACATAGCCGACTACCTTAGGGCTCCAAATTTCTAAGATTTTTCTTCATAAATATCTCCTTAGGGCTCCAAATTTTTGAGATTTTTCTTCATAAATATCTCGTCATTCATCTATAATACGCCTAGTTCTAAGAGTTTGGGTACTAATTTGAAGCTAAGAAGATCACACACCAAGTTAAATCCACCAATGTAGACACTAGACTATTTTTGTTTAAGTTTTGTGCTTAGTTAGTTTATCCACATAGATGAGTATATATATAATTGTATACTCTCATTTTGGGGCTTTTGGGGAGTAAATATATGTTGACTAAAGGCTGAGCAAGGAGTTCAAGGTGTTAGAAGTCACTAAATGTAATGACCCGACTAATTCTAGACCTTGGACCATTACAAACTACTAAAAAATAGTTACTATTTTGGAAGACATGTATAAAATAATAAAAACTTTACTAAAAATCCAAAATATAGTACGAAATACAAAATATGAGATCCCATTGTTTTTTACATAAAAACATAAACATAAACTTTGATTAATTGTTTAAAAACTAAGTGCGGAAATACATAAGAACATAAATTAAAAGACTTAAAATAACTTCATCCTTGATCTTCCAGCAGTCCATTCAATCAGTCCATCTCTAATACACATGCCAAGCTGCCAAATTTGTTCCGCCTTCCAAGTTTATTTTCCTACACCATCTAAAATAAAAGGAATGAAAAATCTACTAAAAACAGATATCATAAAATATATATTATAAAACATATGACGTAAAAACGTATATCATATAGGACTACAATATTAATGGCCATTAACTCATTACCGTAGCATGTGATAAAACCATTTAGGTCCTCAGTCTAGCAATCGAGGTAGGTTAGATCACAAGGTAGTATATGATAATCCATCAAGGTCCTCAGTCTACTAATCGAGGTAGGGTAAATCATAACTCTAAACCACGATAATGATAAAAATATTGGGGTTTGCTATCTAAGCAACTATAAGCCCCATGTGAAGACAAAACATATCCATACATATATACATAGCACATAACATATCATAGCATATAAACATATCATAACACATATAATCTAACCTATTTTCCTTATCAAAACCGAGATATTTGTGACAAGAACGGGATTGGAAAGCTCCTAAAACCAACAGTAAAAATCATGGGTTTCTAAAGAAATGGAGATGAAAAAGAGATCTAAACCATCAAGATAGAAACTTACCGAAGAACCTTAAGTTTCAAGAACTTAAACACCTAACCAAAATCCATAATAATGAGTTAGGATCTGAAAGAAAATGAAAGAAATAAAAGAACTATGATGAACTAAATCTGAGGATAGGAATACCTTGATAGACTAGAACTTCGATCTACACCTCAATACTGAAATGTCACTCTATCTTACTTCCCAACTGTTTATAAAGCTTAGATTGAAAAGCTTTTAATCCCAAAATCATAGTATTTTCTCTCTAGAATAAACTTAGCAGCTTGGAGGCTCTGAAGAATGCTTGAATGATGAATGAAAGGGCTGAGTACTAGGTCCTATTTATAGAGTTCAAGGAGTGAAACTAACCCTTTTTTAAAAAGAATAAATAAATGAATATAAATTCAAAAGAATTGAATTTTCAGTTCAACAAATGCCCAGAACTCGGTAAAAAATGTTCAGGAGAAAATCTAGGTTGTTGAGGGTTGTTTCTAATTTAAATCCACAAAGTTTCAAAAACTGGCCCCAAGAGCCGATATATCGCCTACCTTAGGCGATATATCGCCCCTACCTATCCCCCGAGCTTTCGTGGTTTAGTTCGTGCGAAATCGACTTGTTTTCCGTATGTTCCGTAGGCGATGTATCGGCCCTATAGCTGCAATATATCGATATACTATGATATTTTAAACACACTTTTGCACATTTTCAGCATATTTGAAGTTTGTTAAAACAACTTTGACTGAGTAAAACATGATCCTAACAACTGTTGGAAGGTTTTAGAGCTTCTAGATCTATCTTTTATTAATTTAGTCATTTTAAATGCTTAAATCCTCAATAAACATGCTTGTGACAAGTGTCACGTTCTTATTAGTTCTATCTAAACATTAGGTTATAATAAATAATATTTCTAGGACTAGCTATATTAATCAAACCTTATGTTAAAATTAATATTTCTAAACTATAGGTTAAACTTATAAAATCCATAACTATTTCTATGAGTTTCCAATTAAATCCCGACTTGAACCAATATCCACGAAAACTAAAATACTACAAGCTACTACTAACTACTACTACTACTACTGCTACTGCTACTGCTACTGCTAAGTAAAATTCTGAGACGCTACACTAAAATCCAAATTAAGGTCACCAAGAGGTAAATGGTCACCTCCTATGTTCTTTTGATTGAATCTTGTAAAATCTATCATGTTTTAATTGTTTAATTTATTTTAATTGATTATTGGAACCTTGATAATATTTAATTGATGGCTGATTATACATGCATAAGGGTTTAGATATTTATTAGTAATGGAATCTAATATTCCGTAGGCAAAATCTTGATTTTGTAAGAAAATGTTCAGGACCTGATTTCCAATGGGTCAAAAAAATTGTTGGTGAATTTGATTGTAGATTTTATTGGGGGCATGTTGTAATTTAGGATGTTCTTATGTCCATAGTATTTAAAAACGCGTAAAAAGGCTTTGAATTGACCAAGATATGGTTTTTGCAAAATTTATGTGCAATCTAGAATTTGGCTTTCTAAAACTGGGTGACCAGTCGACTTTGGACAACGATTTCTATATAAAAATTATTGAATTTTTGGCTAATTTTTTTAGTGAACGTTATTTTGATATTTATGAACCAACTGGCAAAATTTCAAAGAAACAAGAAAAAAAGGTTGAGAGTTATGAATTTACCAAGTTTGACAAAAATTTCTAGAAGCTCAAAATAGCTTATGAAGAGCCAATTTTGGGGACCTGTTTTACTAAGTATAAATGGTCCAAATGACTTGATTTTTGGTATGAATAATATATACATAACCTATTATGGGCCTAAGAAATTTAGACCAAAATAATAAACCAAATAGATTTTATAAGGTCCCAAAGTTTACTAAAAAGTTTGACCTATTTCTAGACAGCTTTGAATTGAAACTTTTGGAATTAGATTTCACTAAGCAAAAAGGATTATTTTTGTGTAAAATTATGCAAGGAATTTCTTGGAATATCCAGTTTAGTTCTGTACAGTTTGAGAATTTTTGAAGCTATAGTTTTCAAAATATAAATTTCTAAAACTAGACTACTTAGAAACTAAAGTTTCAAGGTTTAAACTTAGGGAAAAGGTGATAATTTTTCTAAGTATTTAACTAAGATATTTATAATTTCATCTTAGGAATTGTAAAATTTGGTTTAACACACTAACATGAATAATGATATTAATTGGATAATAGAGAATTAATAATTTTATTAATTGAATGGTTTTGTTTAAGAAAAATAAAAAGGGTCCAAAACCCTAATTTTCCAAGACATGAATTAAATAACCTTTTAAAAATAAAATTAACTTTTTATCTTAATTTCTCTTAAATAAAATAAATCTAATTAAATATTTCTTTTAATTATTTCTTAACTAATTATTTCAACTTAAATTATTAGAGTTCATAATTAATGTGATTTTACTAGAAAACGTGGAAATTTTGGTAAAATCAAAGAAAGAGTAAAGTTTGGTAAAGCTTAAATCTTCCAAAACAATATTTTCCCGGCTAAGCTTGGTAGTGAGAACAGAGCTGGGAATTCGGTAGAAAATGAATTTTAAATAACTAGACCCGAGAGGGAAGTTTTTCCAAAAATTTAAAATACCATTATGGTTTAAAATGCGTGAGGATGAAAATACCCTTGGTAGGTATTTTGTTATGACCTTAATGCCAAAGTAGAATGCAATCTACTATAATGCCATAATTAATCCAAGTACCATGTATATAGTGTTGGCTAACTAGGATTCTCCAAGGGAAGATTTCCCATGCGCTGCTAAGGTGTAACGCCCTGGCTACCCCAGAACAATTACGATGAACGGTGAATCGGAAATTTGACCCGCTACCCGAGTCCTTTGGTTAAAAACGTGATCTAGGTGTCATTAATAGGTTAAGGTGTAAAACCAGTAAAAAGAAAGGGTACATTTCATTAAGTAAACCAACTGCTCATGAGCCTTTTAAAACATTTACAAGTGGTTCGTAATACAAAAGAGTCGCTACAGTTTCAAATTTACAGTCCCCGCCGGCCTAAGCGGCAAAAATAGGGTAAACCCCTAGTCCCTCTGAGAACACCTTGACCGTGGCGGTCAAGCGGCCTTGTATGTACATCACACCGCCCAAGCTCTCCACTCAGGGTTGGCTAAGCTTCTCCTTTCCTTTACCTGCACCACGTAGCACCCATGAGCCAAGGCCCAGCAAGAAAACACAACAAAGCATGATATAATATCAACAACGATTATAACAGCCATTCAGGACCATCAGTCCAACAAATAGGTGACAATAGCCAAAAGTCACAATAATGAGCATCGCTCCCTCTAGCCATGTGACGATAGGATCACCAGGGCTTAACTGATAAATGATTCTTTCATAAGTTTTCTCAGGACAGGTGTATGGTGATTAGTCACCAATATAACCCTCCTCACGACTCTAGAGTCGAAACTATGGACAACGTCCCCTAGCCACGTGACAAACGGTCACCGGGGTCTTATACCTTGGCTATAGTCATCTGGTCGTAGACCAGGCCAGCGCTTATAAGTTCTTCAACCTTAGGGTCGGTCCCGCATTAATGCCATAGAGCTATTCAACGCGTGATCATCGACTTTAGAGTCGGTCCCTGACTAGTCAGTGTCTTAAACAAGTAACCAGCGTTCACTAGCATTTAATATGCAATCCACGTTCACAAATATCAACCAACATGCCTCAATATCAAACCATGCATGTCATATACCTACACAGGGTGCAACTGTAATCATACACTGTTTTCTTACCTCAAGTTCGAGCGAGAAGTATGATAAAGACGACCCCTGAGAACGATCGACCTTTTAGTTCCTTAGCGGTTACCTAATCACAACCAATTGTAACCTCCATTAATGAGAATTCACAATGATAGGGTCTTAACCTAAGCACCACCCTCGGGACCTCGAAACATGCCCACACGGTGAGTAGATTCGATCCCGGGCCTTAAGGATTGAAACCCCAAGTAAAAAACCCTTAAAAACACTCAAAACGGGGTTTGGAAGGAACAGGGTAGCGCTACAGCGCTCAACCCCTAGCGCCACAGCGCTATACTCAGAGCCTCCCAAAAGCCAAAAAAACCTCCTGAGGAGCGCTATAGCGCCCTAGGGTGGGCGCTGTAGCGCTACCTCCAGCCCCAAACACCCCTGAATCGACCTTTTTCATCTCCTTCATTTCTAACTCGATCTCCAAGCTTCCAAAGCCTATTCTTGATGCCAAATAAACCCAAAAACCATCCTAACACGCCCCAAACATCACAAGCATGGGAACCCTAGCCAAAACTCCCAACAAAACCACAAATTCACCCTAGAAATCTCAGCTGCAAAGTAAAACCAAAACAGAGCAAACCAGAGAAAACCATGATCAAAAACTTACCCAAAGCTTGGCTTATGAAGCTCTTCAATAGTGGAACACACTCCCAAACTTCCAAGGCTTGCTTCCCAAAATTAAATCCTCAAAGTTGGCTCAAAAATCACAAAGAAAGATGAAGAGGAGAAGGTACGGGAGAACTCCTTTTTGCATACTCTGTTTTCACTACTTTCTTCAGCCATCAAGAGTTATATCTATCCTAGGGGTGAAATGTCCATTTTACCCCTAGGTCAATTAATGGTTTCTAAAGACTCCCAATGGCATTTTTGGTACTTTCCTCCTAACTCGTTAATCATAATTAACGCTCTCTAATTCCCGCTATTCTCAATGATCTCAAACACCAATATTTCACAACCCGTTACCCTTTATCTCCCGGTAACGCTCTAATCATCAAAGTCACCCCGAGACTCAACCCAAGTCTCGGCACTTAAACCTGTTGTGACTAAACCGCTAATCAATAATCTACGATCGTCTCATGTCGAAAAGCTCGAACAAACCCAAATCATAATGTGGTCTTAACACATATCATCGACATGCATACAATTAACATTATATTATAATATAATTCTCATAAACATGCATAAACACATTTAATGGCATAATTAAACAATTATGGCCCTCCCGGCCTACTAATCCGGCCATTAAACCACATTATGGAATCCGGGGCATTACATAAGGACAACTGATAAGTCAATTTATGATTTACGTGTCTATAACATGAGTTAACTAGTGTATTGCTTGCTAGAAGTAGGGCTTATACACTAGTTAGAGAGAGAGAGCTCATTGGGAGACAGTCTCTAGGGGTGCTTATGCTCCACACGAGATGTTTTATATCAGTGGTCCGGGGTATACCCGAGACCTT
The DNA here is from genome assembly GCF_963169125.1 of Humulus lupulus. Taxonomy (NCBI): domain Eukaryota; kingdom Viridiplantae; phylum Streptophyta; class Magnoliopsida; order Rosales; family Cannabaceae; genus Humulus; species Humulus lupulus. Next base: position 187,702,030 of record NC_084794.1, on the reverse strand, counting down.
GAGGTAAATAGCTATGTAACCTAGAAGTCTGAATGATCCTAGGGGTGCTTACACTCCACATGAGAATTGATCGGGAAAAAAGCAGTCAGGTAACCTAGGAGTTTGCATGATCCTAGCGGTGCTTATGCTCCATTGTAATATGTTATTTTTATACAGTTCGCGACCATGATAAGTGGCTAGGAGATATGTAACGCCCCGTGTTTCGGGCGCTAGGTAGAATTTTGGTTGCGGGAAGTTTAATTCTCGAGAAATATTATATTTCCAAGTATGTGAATACTTTTAAGGGCTATTTTATGTTTTGTTTGAATGTTATGTTGTTTAGTATTGGCCATTATGTGATAAGATTGGTTTTTTTCCAATTAAATCAAGACCTTCGGTCTCGGACCAGGTCAAAATCTCTTAACTGGTAAAAATGTCAGATAAAATATTATGTGAGAAAACAATTATGGAAAATTAAGAAAATTGAGCAAACACTATTATAAAGTTGGAAAATGAAAATGGAAATGAAATTTTATGGAAATTTCCAATTTCTGTGGCATTTTGAGTAAAATGCTCAATTTCGCATAAGTATGTGATTAGGACAAAATAAATAATTTTGAATTAAATAATGGGCATAAAAAAATTATCTATGTGTGTGACAACATTTTTAAATTATTGTCACCAATAGGTTTATTTTTTCCAAAAAGTATGTCATAGTAAGAAAAATTAAAAATAAGATGGAAACTAAAAAAAAAAAAAAGACTTGAGTTTAAAAGCTTGGCTTGGAGAGAAAAAAAAATGGGAGGGCATTTTGGTCTTTCTATAGGGGGCGGCTACAAGGGAATTGAAGAGTCTTTTATTTATTTTTTATTTATTTAATTGTGTAATCACTACACACATTTTCTTAAACCCAAAGTTAAACTTGAGAAACTCAAAAGCTTCTTTTCAACTCATTTTCCTTCTTCTTCTTCTTCTCTCTCTCTTCCACTCCAATCACAACAAAAAGAAAAGTCAGGCCCTTTTCTCTCCATTTCCACTCAAAACTCCATGCTCCATCTCTTTCTAACAAAAGGAGGAGCCTCCATTGAAGCTCCTAGACTCATCTTGCAGAAACAAGTCACAAAAGAGGTAATGTTCATGAAAGTTTTTTTTCTTCTCCCTTATGCCGAACCTAGGGCTATATTTTTCCTTTTTGTTTAAGTATCCACTCTTAAAAATACTCGTTGATCTTTGATATAGAGCCTAGGATTGTTGCATGCAAGATCCAAGAGCTTCTAGGGCATACTTGGAGCTTTGGACACTAACAAGGTAAGCTTTCGTTACGGTTTTGAAATCTTGGTGTTTCTTCTCTTTTTTCTTCTTTTTATTGAATCAAATCTGATCTTGAAGAGGCATTGGGGAGATGTTGGAAGTTGAAAATAATTTGGGAAGCTTAGATTCAAACCATAGAAGTCAAACTCAAAACTTTAATACAAAGGTAAAATCTTGACTCTTTACCTTAAATCTTTTCAAATGATCCTGCCATATGAGTTTTTGGGTCATGTTTGGTGTTAAACACAGCTGGGTTGATAATTTTGATTGCTTTTAGGGTTGTTTGGTTTGCATGCATGCAAGTTGTGGTTGTTTGGTAGTGGAAATCAAAAGTTTCCATATGCTTTTTTGAAGATAGCTTGCTGCCAAAAACATTACAGTAGCTTCCAACTAGTTTTACAGTGCCTAAATGACCTGGTTTATAAATGGGGTTTTTAGTAATGCATTATTTTGGAAGAGTACATGATATTAGCATCTTTAACCACTAAAAATCTTTTGTATAACTCAAGTTATGAGCATTTTGGGATTTCATGTGCAATCTGAAATGTTGAGTGGCAGTTTTAATACTGAGACTTTGGGCAACGGTTTGAATGGGTTAAACTAATTATTTGTAGTTAAAATTTTAACTGGATATTTTTAGTATATTAAATATTAACCCTATGAAACAGTTTCTAAAAATTTTCTATAGGTTGGGAGTTATAATTTTTCTAAGCTGGAAGATTAAAATTGCAATTTCTGTAAAATGTGGACAACTTAAACTAGAGTTTTGAGAACAAGTTTCACCATGAAGGAGAGCTCCATTTTTGCTAAAATTTTGTGTAAACATTTCTGTTATATCAAAGTTTAGATCCGTATAGTCTCATATCAAAAAGTAATCGGTTTTGGAATGGTGGTGTTCCAAAGTTGGGAATTCCTCATAGAATGGATAGTTATCAACACTTACAAAATATTAGGATTTGCTACAATAATTGGTTATAAAACTTTTTCCACAATTTCATTATAAGTGGATTTTCAATTTACACTTAAACATGATTAAGAAAATATTTTTCTAAATTGTTTATCTTAATGTTTTCTTTAAATTAAGTAAAGGGGTCCAATTGCCCACTTTTGGAAAATAACTTTTAAAATTGGTTTTCTTTATAATGAGCAAACTTATTTTTCAAAAAGGGTTACCATTTTGATTAGGATTCCCTTAAAATAATTTTATTCTAAAAATAATTTAATCATTTAATTAAGTCTTAAATGGTAAAAAAAAATGGTATTTTTGACATTTCTTTACACAAAAAACTTTAAGTGGAGTTTATTGGTGTATTCAGTAATTTAACAAACTAAGCAAACACAACTTTGATTAAAATAAATTCTCTCCAAGAAAAATTTATATAATGGAAGTTGTAACTAGTTTCTTACAAATAATCATTAAGCAGTGTTTTTTTTTAGAGAATAAAAGGGATATTTCTTAGAGGGATTAATTAATGGCAGTTTTTACAAAAATTTGTAAGAACGTTGTAATTAGACCCTATCACCATTAGAAGTAGGACTCCACGAACTCATTAATGACTTCAAATACTAAATACTTTTAACTGGAAGACTAAGATAGTTATGGACCGGATTTCAGCAGTGGTTTTGGAAACCAATTTTCCCCGACACTTAGAGGCTGTATTATTAAATGTTTAAATGCATGTTAGAAATATGGTATGACTTAGCAAGAGTTGAGTGTTAGATTTTCAATGCCCAAATTGTTAAACAAAATTTCTAAGATAATTTTCATAATTAATCTGAGTCACTGTATGGATTTACTACAGTGTCACCTAAGTGGGAAGGCTGATCTCTTGATAAAGAAATACCCTAGAAAAACGATAAGAAATCCAAGTAAGTTAATCTTGACTTTGTTGGCTACAGAATGAAACATGCTAGTGTATTTTCTGTTATAGTTCTTTACACTAGATTGATTAAGGGTTGAATTAGTAATGGCTACGGGGTACTATTAAGTGTGCAGAATGTTCCAATGAAATCTAGTAATTACTAGATCATATCGGTATACGAGCAGATGATCGGGGTAAGGGGAAACATGGTTGATTTTCTGTTGATTTGTGACCAGGGTAGGGGAAGCACGATTGATTGACTATGGACTGATGACCGAGGTAGGGTGTAACACCCCAAGTTGCTAATAAGGTTTAGGACCTGATTAGCGTGCCTGGAGGGCAATAAGTGAATTAATATGATAATATATGAATTTGAATGAATATGTGATTAGAATGCATGTTTAGGTGGTATAAATATGCATGTGGGCCCCGTTTGTATGGTAGGGGTAAATTGGTAATTTTAGCCCGCTGAGGGCATAATTGTGATAATTGTATTATGTGATTTGTACCACGTGAGTGTGGTGATATTAATGTGATGCACGTGCCGAGACGATCCTAGGGAGCTAGTTAACTTAAAAGCCACAACGGGATTAAATACCCGACTCGGGAGGAGCCTAGGGGTATTTTGGGAATTTTGTACCTTGGTTTGTGAGCTAATGGTTAATGGTGATTGAGTAACTTGAGTGACCATTAATAACCATTAAGAGTAACAGATTTTAGGTGAGGAAAGTGGTAGATTTGTAAGGAATGTGAAATGTCTAGGATGTCCTTGAGGTTTAGTTAGAAGGGGAGTTAGAAGGAAGGGCAAGATGGTCTTTTGGCAGGAATTTAGATCACTTCAGCTAAGGGACATATCATTCACGTTTTTCTCACCTAGACAACTCAGTTTATGCTGAAAGTAAAGGAGAGCTAAGGGCAGAAAGGAAGAAAGGAAGGGAGTTGGGAATTTTGGGACTTAGGGGAGGAATCAAGGTGGTTTGAAGCAATTAAAGCCAAACAGAAGTCAAGATTGGTCAGAGGTAAGTTTTATCTCTGAAATTGTGTTTAAGCAAGTTCTTATAGAATTTAGGTTGGAATTGAAAGATGGTTTGTGGCTGGTTTGTTAGGGAATTCAGCTTGTGAAATCAGAGGGCTTAGCTTGAAGCTGGAATCAAGGAAGCTTAAGGTTGAATTCTCCACTTGAGGTAAGGATTCTGTGCAATTATGAGGTTTATTTCTGTTGTGGTTTAAGGAATTTGAAGTATGGTTTAGGTTTTTGTAGGCTTTGGTCTAAGTTTCTAACTTTCTGCTTTGAACTACTGAGATTTTGAATCAAAGTGTGATTTATGGAAGTGATTATGTGTTTATACTTGTGGATGGTGTTTATAGGTTGTTAGATGGTTTATTTGTGGTTTTAAATTGGTTTTGGGGTTTAGGTATGTGTTTGGGTTGAATTGGGAGTGTTTTGGCTCGGGGAAAACCCAGAATTTTGGGTTCGCGAAGGGGCGCCGCGGCGCGAGGCTGCATCAGGGCTGGGGGACTCTCTGACTTGCTGGGCGCCGCGGCCCTGAAGGGTAGCGCTGCGCCGCTAGGCTATTTTCAGGGCATGGAATTTTGTATTTTTGGGCATTTGTTCCGGGGGCTCGGGGGATGTTTCAAGTGCATTGTTTTAGGAATTTGGGGATCCCGAGAGTATGGGATTGGTCCCGGGAGGTGGTTTTGGATCGGTTAGTATTAAAGGGTGTTTTTTATGTGTTGTGAGTAGGTCTTCGAAGAGGCTCGGGATAGAGGACCGTGCTCGTGACTTTGGTGCATTGTGAAGCTCGGGATACAGGTAAGAAAAATGTAGCACCCGTAGATCAGGGCATGGGTCCATAGTGTTGTTGCAGGGCACGGCCCCAGATTGCATTATTGTTAGGGTGTAGCTTTGATTGAATGATTATATGCTTGAATGATGTTTAAGTATGCTATATGTGTGGATATAGTAGAATGAATGGCAAAGGAGCCGAGAACGGCGAGGGGCCGAGAACGGAAGTGGGGCCGGGAATATCACTTAGCACATAAAGTGCTTATGGTTAGGGTGAGACCCCAATGGGTACATGGGATATCCTTACGGTGTGGACCGAGAACCCAGGCTTTGGTAACGCTTCTGGGACGGCATGGGCGTATATGTGTTTAAATCTTATAGAGTATCTATTTATCTGTGGATTATCTGACATAATGGTTATATGTTATGCGTACGTTATGTGCTGTATGAGTTTTCTTGCTGGGCTTCGGCTCACGGGTGCTCTGTGTTGCAGGTAAAGGCAAGGAGAACGTCAACCAGCCATGAATACGGAGAGTGTGGGGGCGGCACGTACATGTTTGGCCTGCCCGACTGCTTTGGTTGGGGGCATTTTGAGAAATGGCTGTATTAAACTATGTTTTGATAATTAGTTATCTGTAAACCTATTTTGAATTGTAAATATTTTACAAACCTCATTTCAGGATCCCGAATGTTAAACTCTTGGAACTTTTAATGGAATGGAGTACTTTTAAAGATTACAGCCTTGACTTCTTGTTTAATCACACTTTTGTTCTAAAAACCTCGCCTTGCGAGTTAATTGCAAATTTTAAACTCACTTAGTAACGGCTCTAAGGTAGTAGGGCGTTACATAGGGGGAAGCACGGTCGAATGTTTGTTGCTTTGTAACCGGGGTACTTAGGGGGGGAGTCTGTTTTGTGTGTGAATTGAATATTGATATGTGAATTTGGCTAGCTGTCGGGATGTTTAACTGTTGTATTATTGTGAAATCCAGTGTTTGTATTGGGACCACGCTATTGTAAATCTAGTGATTACTAGGTAATGCTAGCACTCAAGCTGGTGACCGTGGTAAGGGGAAGTATGGTCGGCCATTGAAATATTTAAACAGGTAGTAAGCACCCAGTGAATTTTAGTGGTTGTGATCTAAGAGGTGCACGGACACTTCATTATATTTTTGTAGCTCTTCAGTGATTTTTATGGCCATTGTAGAGTGGTCTTATGCATTTATATCTTATATTTGCTTGTTCTTGGATTTTCTACGTGCAGGTTGATTTTGAATTTAGTTAGTTGTTCGGTACAACTAAGCTAATGATCTGGTTTGAATTTTATACCTTGTTTGATAGGGTTCGGAAGTTATCTGATACCCTAGTGACTTATGCTTCGGTTACTCTTAGTAGAACCTCGTCCTTGAGTCGTAGTATGTTTTTTTTTTTTTGGAAAGATTAATCTTACTAAGCTTAATTGCTTACCTAGTTGTTCATGTTGTAGGTAAGGGCAAGGTGCATCAGTGAGCGCCGGAGTCTACTTGTCGAAGTGTACATGTGGCCCGACCATTGGGATTTGGTTTTTTTTGGAAATGGCTTTCGGGAAACTTTTTTTATGGGCACTATTTATTTTTATTTAGAACAAAAGTTTAAGTTCACGAAAACAATGTAATAGTCTAAGTGTGCACACACGACTTTTTAAAAGTTTTTTATTACATGGATTTTTGGAGACTATTAAATTTTAAAAATGTTAATTTTCGCATTATTTTGTTCTTGTAAGTTGTGGGTCCTTACAAGATAAGTAGACCAGGTAACCTAAGTGTCTGAACGATTCTAGGGGTGCTTATGCTCCATTGTGATATGTTATTTTATTAGTCCGGTTAGCTATCGTGACATTTGACCACATGGTAAGTACGCCAAGTAAACCTAGAGGTCTCCATGAGCCTGTGTGGATCCACCAACCCCATTCTTTGTTTGAAATTAGTATAAATGCCCTAGGTAACTAATGGTTACCCACGAGAGGGATTTCTGATCTAGATATCAGTGTTGAGACTTGAGTCTCCTTTGCGAATTGAGCTGAGATGCTCAGGGATACTTAGGAAACTCCTGAATTGGCTTCTAGGGTCAATTTTGTTATTGGATATTGCTACTATTTTGTTTCTGCCCTGGATACTGTTTTCTACATGATTTTTATGCTTCGTAGTTTCTTCTTAAGGTATTATGATACCGCCAGGACGCTAGGCATTCTTGAAATTGTTTGGTTAGGGCCCGGATTTATCCAGAATCCTAAGTGTGGTAAGTTATGTATTGTGAGGATAATGACTAGGTCAATGATTCCTATTGTGTGTTTCTACTCTGTGTTGTTGAATTGACTTACTAAGCATTTTCGCTTACCTAGTTGCACATGTTGTAGGTAACGACAAGGAAAAAGTTGACGCAGTGAGAGTCAAAGTTTTCCTGCAAAAGTGTACATGTGACTCGACCTTTGGGGAGTCTGCACTTTCAGACTCAGTATTTTGATTTTGCTTAAGCTATGTTTAACTATGATGGGTTTACCATGAGCTCACATTAAGGTTAAAAAAAATTATACGGATTTTTGAGACCTTTTAAATGTTATAAATGATTTTAATTACACAAAACTGTTAGTATTTTCAAGTCGTTACACTTTTTTCACGAACGTCTTAGGTTAGCGGATCAAGAGACACTTCTCTCACTCTTTATCTAAACAATAATGACAAATTAACTGGTAATATTAAAAGGTGGAAAAGTAACAAGAATTTATTGCCAATGACTGAGCACATAACTCAGAAGCCTAACATTAACAAAGGCAAGGGCAAAGAAGTTGCCCACTCCAACTACAATGGGAATAGTTCCCACATGCATACAAATGGGTATTGTAGAGAGGAACTGTAAAAGGAACCTTGAGGAGTTAAAGCTAGAACAAAATGGAAAGTAAATCTAATTTGTTGAACATTGAGGCTTGTTGAAAATAATTGTTATAACTGGATAGTTGATTCAGGAGCCACTAAACATGTTTGTTTTGATTTATAAATACTTATCTCTTAGAGAGATCTCCAGGAAGGGGAGTTCACACTGAGAGTGGGGACAGGGGCTTTTGTTTTATCTAGAGCAGTGGGAGAAGAAAATTTTTATTTTACTGGAAAATAAATTTTTGTTTCTAAAAGACATCTATTTTATACCTGATTTCAAAAGGAATTTAATTTCTGTTTCAAAATGTTTAGAAAATGTTATTCTATTTCTTTTAATAATAATTATGTTATTATTTCAAGAAATGGTTTGCACATTCATAACGAAAATCTAGAGAAATTTCTATATGTGATAAGATCTGAAATGTCTTCACTACTCAATACTGAAATGTTCAAATATGAACAATCAAAGCCTAAATGACAAAGAGTACCTCAAGACGATATGTATCTTTGGCACCTAAGACTAGGTCATATTAACCTAGAAAGGATTCAAAGACTAGCTAAGGACGGGCCTCTAAGTGAGTTAAAGGTCGAAACTTTACCAGTTTGCGAATCTTGTTTAGAAGGAAAAATGACAAAATACTTTTCTCCTCTAAAGGTGTTAGAGCCAAAGAACCTCTCGAGTTAATTCACACAGACATTTGCGGTCCAATGAATGTACAAGCTTGAGGTGGTTATGAGTATTATGTCACCTTCATTGATGACTACTCAAGATATGGTTGTGTATACCTAATGCAAAAGAAATCGGAAACCATTGAAAACTTCAAAGAATTCCAAGCCGAAGCTGAAAATCAATTAGACAAAATTGCTATGATCAGATCGAGGGGGGGGGGGGGGGGGGAATACCTTGACAAGGAATTGGAAGATTTCTTGATAGAGCATGGAGTTGTTTCACAACTCACTGCATCGGGTAACTCGCAACAAAATGGTGGTGCAGAAAGGAGGAATAGGACTTTGCTAAACATGATGAGATCAATGTTCAGTTATTCATCGTTTCCCCTATCATTTTGGAGATATGCTTTACAAATAGATGAATACATCTTAAACCTAGCTCCATCTAAGTCTGTAGCTAAGACACCCCCAGAATTGTGGATAGGTCACAAACCTAGTCTGAGGCATATGCGTATATGGGGATGTACAACACATGTGCTAAAAGCTAAGACTGGGAAGTTGGAACCTAGATCTGAAGTATGTTTATTTATTGGATACCCTAGAGGCACTAGAGGAGGTTACTTCTATAGTCTGACAAAAAAGAAAATATTTGTATCGAAAAATGCTACTTTTCAAGAAGAAGACTATTTGAGGGACTTCAAACCTCGAAGTAAGGTTGTACTCGAGGAGTTACTTGGTGATAAGATCACACCACAACCGACTTTAGAAGTTGGAATAGAACATACCAAAATTCCAAACTAGGATACTACAGTAGTCTTTCGTAGTGGGAGAGTTGTAAGACAACCCGTTCATTACACTGGATTCGGAGAAGCACAAGTTGCAATATCTGATGGCAATGTTGACGACACGTTGACTTTTGGTCAAGAAATGAATGATCCTGATAAGAACAATGGCTTGAAGCTATGAAACTCGAGATGGAGTCGATGTACTCCAACTCGGTTTGGGAACTTGTAGATCTACCTCAAGATGTAAAACCCATTGGGTGCAAATGGATATACAAGAGAAAGAGATAAGTTGATGGGAAAGTAGAAACTTTCAAAGTGAGGCTAGTAGTCAATGGCTACACACAAAAAGGTGTGGATTATGAAGAAACATTTTCTCCTATGGCCATGCTAAAATCCATCATGATCCTCTTATCCATTGCCAATCATTTTGACTATGAAATTTGGCAAATGGACGTCAAAACGAATTTTCGGAATGGCCACCTTGATGAAAGTATCTTTATGGTACAACCAGAGGGTTTCATAGAACAAGGTAAAGAGCAAAAGGTTTGCAAACTACAAAGGTCCATTTATGGACTTAAGCAGGCATCCAGATCATGGAACATAAGATTTGACCAAGCTGTTCAATCTTATGGTTTTGATCAAAATTTTGATGAGTCTTGTGTATATTAGCAAATTGACAAGGACAAAGTTGTCTTTCTAGTTTTATACGTAGATGATATATTACTCATTGGGAATGATGTGAATAAATTATCTGACGTAAAAGTCTGGCTAGCCAACCAATTCAAAATGAAAGATTTGGGAGAGGCAAGCTATGTTCTTGGGATACGATTAATTCATGGCTGCAACAAGAAGCTATTGGCCCTGTCTCAAGTATCCTATATAGATAAAATACTTGTGAAGTATTCAATGTAGAACTCCAAGAAGGGAAACCTCCCATCTCTCCATGGTGTTCACCTCTCTAAGAACCGATGTCCTAAGACACCCCAAGAGGAAGAGGAAATGAGATGGATACCCTATGCCTCCGTAGTAGGAATCTTAATGTATGCAATGTTATGTACCAAACCTGACATTTGCAATGTTGTGGGTATAATGAGTAGGTACCAGTATCCAGAATTCAATAATTGGACAGCTGTCAAACGCATTCTCAAGTATCTTAGGAGAACGAGAGACTATATGCTAGTATATTCCAAAGAGAATTTGATTCCAATCAGATATACATATTCTGACTTCCAATCCGACAAAGATTCTAGAAAATCTACATCTAGATCTATTTTCACACTTAGGGGTGGAACAATTATATGGAGGAGTATATAGCAAGTTTACATTGTTGACTCCACCATGGAAGCAGAATACGTAGCTGCAAGTGAAGCAGCTAAGGAGGCTGTATGGCTTAGGAAATCTTTGGGTGATTTGTAAATTGATCCAAATATGGATAAACATATTGTACTCTAATGTGACAACAGCGGTGCGGTTGAAAACTCGAAAGAACAGAGAAGCCATAAAATAGCCAAGCATATAGAGCGTAAGTACCACCTCATAAGAGAGATATTACATATAGGGGGTGTAATCGTTCAGAAGATTGAATCAGCAAACAACCATGTTGATCCCATTACGAAGACGTTGCCTGCTACGAGTTTTGATAGATGTTTCTTAGATTTAGGATTATGCAACTGTAGAGTCCCAGAACTTTAATTAACTTGTTAGATAGTAGTAGTAGTAGTAGTAGTAGTAGTAGTAGTAGTAGTTATAGTATGATAGTTACTGTGGTTTTTGGTTCAAGCCGGGACTTAGTCGAACACTCGTAGCAACGCTTATAGATTTTATAAGTTTAACCTATAGTTTAAGAATATTAATTATAACATAAGGTTTAATTAATATAGCTGATTATAAAGATGTCATTTATTATACTATAAGGTTTAGGTAGTTTTAATAAGATCATGACACTTGTCGTGTGTATGTTTATTAAGGATTTAAGTATTTTGATGAATAGTTTAATTAAAAAGAAAGATCTAGAAGCTCTAGAACCTTCCAGCAGCTTTAAAATTGTATTATGACTCAGTCAAAGATGTTTATCCGATTCAAATTAAGCTGATAAAGTGCAATTGCGTGTATAATATTTCAACGTATGCCGATATATCGCAGCTATAGGGGCAATATATCGCCACACGGGAGATACAAAAAACATGTCAACTCCGCACGAACGAAGCCACGATCACTCGGGACCTAGGGCCAAGCGATATATCGGCCCTAGGACCATATTTTCAAACGTCGTAGAAACCGATCTTGATTCATCCCTTAACCTCTTGACTTGCCTCTGAATGTTTTTGACCGAGTCTTAAGCACCTGTTGAATGAATATTCAAATATTTTTCAATTAATATTCATTATTTTATTCAAGCTAAAAGGAGATATTTTCACTCCTTGAACTCTATAAATAGGACCTAGTACCCAGCCATTTTTCTCATTCTTCAAGCTGTGTTCAGAGCCTTCAAGCTGGTAGGGTTACTATAGAGTGATACACTTGGGTTTGGGATAAAAGCTTTATCATCTTAAGCTTTATAAACACTTGGGGAAGTGAGATATAGTGTGTTTTCTATATCGAGGTGTAGATCGGTTCTAGTACATTCAAAGGTATTCTTATTCTTAAGTTCATTTCTGTATTATTCTTTAGTTTTCTTTACTCAAGTCCTAACTCATTGTTTCGATTCTTGGTTAGGTATTTAAGTTCTTTGAACTTAAGGTTTCTTTTCAGTAAGCTTCTTCTTGGTGGTTTAGTTTTCTTCTTTATCATCTCTTCTCTTTAGAAATACTCACCATTCTTATTGTTGGTTTTCGGAGTGTTCCAAATCCCGTCCTTGTTCTCAAATATCCCGGTATTGGTAAGGAAAATAGGATAGATTTTATATTCTTTTATGTTTTGATATGTTTATGTATGATATGTTTTTAGTTCTTGGGTATATGATTTTTTTTAGATAACAAGCATATAATTGTTTAGACAATAAGCATATAATTTGTTTAGATAACAAACATATAACTTGTTTAGATAGCAAGTCCCAATAATATATTCCTTGGGCATATGGTTTGTTTAGATAACGAGCCCCATAAATTTATATGACTTGTTTAGATAACTAGCCCTATGAATTTATGGGTATATGATTGCCTAGCTAGCAAGCCCCAAGAAGTATGATGGCCATTGTAATACTTGTTTTTATTTATAGTCATATGTGTTTATAGAATATGTTTATGATATAGTTTTATGCTTATACGTGTTAGTAGATTTTCCTTGCTGGGCATTAGGCTCACTCCTTTATTTTATGTAATGCAGGAAAATAGATATGGAGGTGGAAGGGTTCTTGGTAGCTTGGCTTGTGTATTAAGGATGAAGGGATTCAATGGAATGCGTAACGATTCGAGGACGACGTTATTTGTAGTCTCTTTAAATTATGTTTTTATGTATTTTTCGCATTTAGTTTTGTAAACAACTTCATTTAAATTTTAAGTTCTGTTTTATTTTAAAAACAACGGGGTCCCATACCGCTCATTTATGTATTTCAATATTTACTTTGGAGTTTTTAATTAAGTTATGAATATTCCTTATGTATGTTTTCTCAAAAATAGTGGCTATGTCTAGTAGTTTTAATGGTCCAAGGTCTTAGAAATAGTTGGGTCATTACAGCAGCATGTCTCCTCTGCTTTATGGCAAGTGGGAGATTGTTGGGATGTGTGCCCTTAAAGCATATTTATGTATGAACGATTATTTTTAATTAAATAAGTTAATATTTTGTACTCATGTTTGTATTTAATTATACATGTCATTTATCATGAAGATCCAATATTATAGATGTGGTCTTGAATTAAGTGCATGTATAATGATATATATATACAAGAGGATTTAATTCAAGTTAATAATATAAAAATTGTCCGTAGTCACTAAATAAATTGTGAGATTTATTTAATAAAGATTATGAGTATGGTCTATCTTCTGTTTAAGACAGAACAATTTATCTAGACTGTTAAGTGTAGTGACACAAAAAGATAGAGGTACCGTATACAATATATATTGTATTGGACTGGAGCACGATGAAAGAAATAACTTCTAATAATCTCCATTAAAATATAGAAGTTCAACATTCATCAATCGATGGTCATTTGAGACTTGACCTCAATCCTGAAGTGAGTAATGAACTCCTATTTGTGCTTTTATGACTTTGACTTATTGGGTAAGGTTCAATATTCCTACGACCGAACTCTTGATATCTTGGAGTCATAGAACTACAAGTGGCTAGGAACGTACTTCACAGATATGGAATATGCTCCTTACTTATATGAAAGCATATTAGTTTTTCCTTCTAGTGTTGATTCGGAGCTTGAACTTAGAGCGAACAATTTCTTTTAGAGAACAGAAATTTCATTCTATAATTAAATTTATAGAATAATGTTCAGTAGAGGATCAATGGAACTAATTGATAAAGACATAATCAGAGAGGTTAACGGACATTAAGACCTAGCTTTAATTATGAACAACTAGCAGAGGGTCATAACCCATGCAATGACTAATAATATAAGATTATAGTTTTGAGAGTTCAACTATGAATTTCTAGTGGAATAATTCATAGTTAATAAATTAATTAAATTATTGGAGCTTAGAACTACGGGTCCATATTGTCCCCGTACTAACTTGATAACACAAAGATAGGATTTTGGTATTAAAAGAAAATAATTAAAATAATAAAGTATTATTTTTAATCTCACAAATTAATATTATTTGTGAAATAATATTTAATGGCAAATAAAATTATATTAATAATTTTGTTAAATTAATTTTTTATCATATTTAATTTTGTGGTACAATTGTATCATGCATAAAGTAATATGTTAAATGCCCAACAAATAGCATTTTATAGAGATAAAATACCACAGGGCCCAAAGCCTCGTAGTTGGCGCCAACCACAATCCAAATGGACTGTGGCCCACGCAGAGGCCCAATTAGATTAGGGCTAGGTCTTATTTCTATTGTTATATTAATAAAATATAACATCAAGAAAAAAAAGGAGAAAAAAGATCATATGCATTTTAACATTATTTGTCAAGAGAGAAAAATAGAGAACTTTATTCACTCTGAATTGTGAGCCATATGTTGAGATTCAAAAGTGTGTTCTTGTGTATCCTACCAAATAGCATAGACATCTACCTGTCTCCTTCTCTTTGTGTGAGCCATAGTATGGAAGATGATGGGTTAGGAGCCTAAGACGCTGTTTGATCTACACATATTCTACATCTAGAAAATGTATTTGAAAGTTTCTATTTTATTCAGATTCGTGCGCATGAGAAAGATCTCATTCTAGTTATGGTTCGTAGAGTGATTCTTTCTTATGCTTTAATAATTGTTATTATCGCATTTAAATGTTATCCCATGCTTCTGCTACACTGTCAATCACATGTTAAAAAAACCAATAGCTGAGATATTATTCTATAAGTTCTATAAACCATGTTATTTAAGTTTTATGGTAGACTTAGGATTTGGTGATGAAAATGGTTAAATAATTGTGTTAATTGGTAAACTGATGCTTATTAGTCATCTAGGATTAATTTTATTTGGATTATAAGTGTTAGAATTTTTTTTAAGGTACTTGGCTATGTGATTTAAAGTTAGTTTATGATTGGGTTGACAATTGGGTTAAAATCGCAATATATGATTTTAGGGTTCCCAATGAGCGCGACCGTACCCAGGCAATGGCGCGACAGCGCTCCTTGCCCAGAAAGTGGGAATTCTCTGTGAACACAACTATGCCTAGGAAATGGCGCGATCGCGTTGCTCGCCTAGAAATCAGGAGCTCTCTGTGATTGTGACCGCACCTAGGCATTGGCGTAACCATGCTACTTGCCCAGATAAGGGGAGTTTGGGTTTTATTATCAATTTAGTTATGATTTTGGTATATCTGGCTATGGGTTCTGTATAAATTGGTTTTAGGACTTTTTAAGGATATTTTGAGTATGAATTTACCTTAGGTGGGGCATGGGTGTGACTAGGGCTTGCTAAGGATACTTGAAGGGACGTGTTTGTGAGTATGGATCATTGTATCTATCGAGGTAAGAAGAATGGACACCTGCACGTAGGGTGTACGCTCGATGTACTCTCTTATCGTAGAATTGTATGATTATGCTTTTAGTATGAATATGCTGTATGTTTAGTTATGTTCTAAGTGACTTGTGTATCTGTATGTGTATATGTTAAATTCATGTCTAATGTGCTTGGTTGGCATGCTTACGTTATTAAATGGACGTCTACATTACGAAAATTTCATGCTTACGATACATTAAAAATTGCATGCTTATGTTGTTTCATGCTCATTTGCACAACTGGCAAGTTTATTCTAGTCTACATACTTTTGGTGATGTTTATGTATCTATGATTATACATTTTATTATTTTAATCATGTTGTTATTAATTTATGTTACCTGGTTAAGATTAAGGGGTTGTGTCCTACACAACTCTTCTTGCTGGGCTTTGGCTCACGGGTACTCTGTGCTGCAGATAAAGGCAAGGAAGTTGTTACAACACAATGAGTTAAAGAGATTTAGTGAAAGACATACATGACTAGGACTTAACGACCATCAAGGTCGGGCCTATCTGGGATTGTTTATCATTTGATTTTTGTAACGTCCCAAAATTCCTAATAGGGCTTAGTGCCTTGATTAGTGGGCCAAGAGGGCCTAATTGGATTTATTTGTGGTTTTATTGAATATTTATGTGAATATGAGAATTACATGAGTTATATTATAATATGATTTATTATGCATGTTCAAGTGTATTAAATATGCTTAAAGCACGCTTTTGTTAAAAAATGGGCATTTTCGTAATATTGACTCGTTGAGGGTATAATTGTAATTATATGGGTTATATGTTTGAGACCACATTATTATGTGGATATATTTGAGATATTCGGCACGAGATGGTCCTTTTGAGGAATTAGCGAAAAAGTGACAACGAGGATTAATATCCAGCTCGAGGTGAGCCTAGGGGTATTTTGGTAATTTTGTGAATCACTGGGAATTATTGGGGTGTGATATATATTTGGGGGGAAATATTGGTATTTGGAGGATTAGTGGATTTAATGGGGAATTTTGAGTGTAATTTGAGGTTTAGTGAAGATTTAACCAAATTACCATTTTTCCCTTGTGGGGGCTTTAAGGTCAAGGTCAAAGGAAGGGGCAAAAGAGTCTTTAGCCTAGCGGTTTGATATATGGTTAAGTCAAAAGTATTCTCCCTCACTCCCACATTTTTCCTTCTCTCTTTCTCTTCTAGTGCTTTCTCAACCTAAGCTAAGCATTTACAAGCTTTTAAGTGTGTAATCCTTGAAACCTTGATCTTAGAAGCAAGATTGGTTGAGGCTTGAAGCTGCTCTTGAGGATTAGGAGCTGTCAAACTTGGGTATTCAGCTGGGGACTTGTGTCCGGGAGGTAAAATTCTAGTCTTAAACTTAATGAGTTTTCATATGGGACTTTTGGGAAATCTTGGGGTATTGTGTTCTAGTAGTTCTAGGGTGTACTTTTGGGCCTATTGATGTTGTAGGACTAGTTTGTGGTTGATTGGTGGCGTGAATTTGAGCTATGGGTCAGTTTTTGGTCTGTTTGCGATTCTTGAAACTCGCAAATTTTGGGTTCTCACGTTAGCACCGTGACTTTGAGTAAGAGCGTTGCGGCCTGTTTGAAGGTCTTCGAGGCTGGGTTTTCCTTAGACCGCCATGGCGCCGTGGCCCTTAGTGGGGAGCGTCGCGACTCAAAATGGGGAAATTTTTATGGGTTAACTCTTTGCCAAGTGGGGCGTCGTGGCGCAAAATGATTGGAAATTCTTGGAGACCTCTTGGCCTATTGTGGAGCCACAATGCTAAAAGGGGAATTTTTAAGTATGTGGCTTTGGGTTTTTGAAAACCAAATCAGAGGGCTCAGGAATGATTCCACTACTCGGTTTAGTGGAATCTAAGGTTTCGAGGGCTGGGGCTCGATCTTAAAGCTCTTAATTTGTTTAGTTCTTGATGGATATTCCTTAATGTGTGTGACTAGGGGTTTTTGCTCGGCTAGGGAAGAAAGGATCTTGCTCGTGGTCACCTCACATTATCGCTTAGGACTTGAGGTAAGAAATTTGGCACTTGCACTGAGTGTAGTGCATGGGCCTTGATTATAGGACATGTCTGCTTTGTATAAACCTCTGTTGTTATAACTGCTTTTATTGATTGATTGTGATCGTGATTGCTCGGTCGTGAGACCGTTATTGTCATTACATGTATAATGTAGGTCGTAGTGGCAGCACCATTACAGGGGTGCGATATGCACCATGGTGGCGGGGCCATTGTAGAGGCATGATATGCATCTTCTCAGCATGTATATGTTAATATCTATCTGGATATTTATTTACTTGTTTGGGTTTTCTTGCTGAGCCTTGGCTCACGGGTGCTTCATGGTCCAGGTAAGGGCAAAGGAAAGATGGACCAACCATGAGTTGGAGAGCTATAGGAGCGACGTGTACATACTCAGCCTACTCGGCTGCCACAGACAAGATACTTTTGAAGAACATGGGTTATTAGTTTGATATTTTCGCTTGGGTCGGCTAATTCTGTAATTATAAAAAATCTATATTTTTTATTTAAAACCCTTAGGATCCCTTGTATTTAGTCAAACCCTTTTAATGAAAAATTCAAGTTTATTTACCATACTTTTTAGTAACTATACCATCGTTTAATTTTAATTACACTTTTGAGTCCAAATGACTCGCTTACCGAGTTAAGCACTATTTTAAACACACGGTGTAATGATCCTGGATTAGTAGGATGTTACAGTTTTCATAAAGACATGTTTTACTTAGTGTCTATGAGTTTGGGTTTACGATTTAAGTTTTATTGTTTTGGTAAAAAAAATGTTTATTTTTGTTTAGCATTAAATATGTGATTTAGGAGTATCTTTTCTTTTTAACAGGGTTGTCGATTATGCTCATTTTTCTTAAAATAAATGATGTTTTAGCCAAACGACATAAGACTTGTTTTGAATCTTATTTCGAAATTATTTATTAAATGGGTCATTTAACGTCTCATAAATTGGGGCATTGCATGTATCATTGTGCAAATTCTCTATTTCATAGTCCTTCATGGATGCTTGAGACTTTCTCTTGTAGGAAATGGAATTGGGATTGAATAAGCCTTAAAATTCACAAAGACAAGCACTTTCTTTATGAATTTATTGGAGAAAACTTATGATCTTGAGAGCTAGATATATATATATAGAGAGAGAGAATTGAAAGAGTAATCAAGTCTATCAAAACTCTAAGAGACATCTTTTATAGTGTAGGCAGTGTCACTAAGTCCAACCAATAGGATTAGAGCATCTGAACACATCATTTAGAGCTTAAAATACGCGTCTGTATGGACACGTCAGGCGATGAATCGCCTGACTATAGATGATACATCACCTGCCAAGAAATGTGTTGCCTCTCGCATCTCGCCTAAATTTCAAGCTCTTACCTCCAACTTCTCAACATTGACCTTAAACACCTCTAAATGTTCCCAAAAGTTTTGGGCATTCTTAGATACCTCAATGTATCACTTTGGACCCAAAAATATAATTTTAAATGCCTATAAGAAAAAGTCAATTTTCACATCTTCATCGTGTGAAACCATTAGGTTTTTACACCTAGCTTGTGTAATACCACTTGAGCTTTGTATTTTAACTAATCATAACATCCCCCCACTTGGTTAAATACAAACTTCTTTCTCTAGCTCAAATACACTGTTGGTGCCTAAAATAAAGTGTCTTTCGACTTGAATTTTACCTTAGTGAAAGTACCCCAAAGTCTTATCTAAATTATTTGTTTCTTAAAATCTTGAACCAAGTATTCCTTATGGTAATACTGGCGATATTGCCCAATAAACTCCTAAGCGATCGCGATAGTAATCGAGCTATGTTGTATCAACAAAGAGGAAAAACAAAGGTAAAGATTAGATTAGTAAGGTAAAATAAATTGAAAAGATGAATTTTGTGAAATTAAAATGATAGACTGGAATTGATCAGATAAAAAACTTGGTAAAGTAGAGAAGAACTTATGTAAATCCTATTCTAACACTAATATTAATTCAAAATGCAGTTGCAATTCCATAACATTAATTGCAATTGGAAGATATATATATATATATATATATGATAAAAGCTCAAACTATTTAATCTTGATTAAATTGAATCTAACTTCTAATTTGACAACATATCATATCATATATCAAAGAGCGACAAAATACCACTGACATAATGTGGTGAAAGACATATAATATAACAAATATACTAAAATCAATTAACAATCTAAGTTGCATAAGAAAAGTGTGACTAAACTTATATAAAAGGTGCTAACTAATTTTAGAAAAGAAATTAGAAAATGAGAAACAAAATAATTTATGAGATATGGAAATGAATCACAAATAGAATCAATATCAATATTAAAATGAGAAGTACAAAAGCTACACTCTAACCTCACCAAAATAACTACTCTAGTTCACTCATTTTTGTCACATAAAATAAGTAGAATTATAATAGAAATAAAGAAATGAAAAAACTAAAAAGTGCATTTTTCTACTCTAAAATCTGACCCCTTTACACTGGTTTTGGTTCTCTAT
Source organism: Humulus lupulus (assembly GCF_963169125.1). Taxonomy (NCBI): domain Eukaryota; kingdom Viridiplantae; phylum Streptophyta; class Magnoliopsida; order Rosales; family Cannabaceae; genus Humulus; species Humulus lupulus. The sequence goes on along the minus strand of NC_084794.1, from coordinate 187,682,073 downwards.
TTATAGAGAAAATTTGCTCCACATTTGTAAAAGACATGTAAAGTGTAGTGGAGAAAATGACTTCAAATTCTGAGACAAGTGGGCCATGTGTTAAGCTAAGATTGGTTGTTTGAGTGAAAATGGACAGGTGGTGTGCATAGATGAGCTCTTGTAGCTGTTATCTGTGATCATTGGCCCACGTCTGGTATGGGTGCAAAGATGGTGGAGAATGGTGGGGGATATAAACTCGGACATGTGTCACATGTGCAGCAACAAGCAAGTGGGGGAAAACATCTGACACGTGTCGCGTGCATAGGCAAGTGGGACAAGTATTGTGCGCACAGGGGAGTCAACAGAACGTGGGACCTGTGTGCATCATTTGCTGTTGTAAAGGAAGGAAGCAGCTGCCACGTGGGAGCGTGGTAGTTGAGCTCAAAAATGGCTTGGGTTTTTATTTGGGCTTTGTCATACTTTTATTTTTACAATTTTCTTACTCCCAATCTAAATTTGTAAGCACAAAATCATATTAAATTAATATTTTCAATATAAAATAATTTCGCAATTAAAATGATGAAAATATGTAACTCATTTCTAATTTATTTGCCCAAATACTCCTAATAATACACAACTTTACACACTAATCAACCAGTGATACCTCACACACCTTCATTTGATCATTCATTTTCCCATTTTTATTGCTTAGCACTAATATGGTCATGTGCTCATCCTTTCATGAACTTTTGAGGGACAAACTCTAACTCCTATGAGAGGCGGCACCACCTCTAACTTCACATAGGTGAAGTTCTTACAGGATATTTTCTACCTTTAGATATGCTTGTTGCACTCAACATAACTTCATTAAAAACCTTAGGTTTAACCCTCAGTCGGTAGCAACCAACACTAACCGTCTTGGATGGAACTTACGATTGTTTTAGTGTTAAAACTATCCACTTATTAATGACTTGTTCTTACCCATTGAAATATTTCCCTTGATGTTAACAAGGTTGGAGTTGGGTTACCATCATTGGTGAATCTCTTATTTTAGGAGTTTAAGTCGCATCCCTCTACATGTAGAAATTACTAAACTTCTCACAAGAGGTTTTGTAAGTGGATCCGCTAAGCTCTCACTAGTCTTTACATATGAGATAGATATGATTCCATCTTAAATTAATTGTCTCACAAACTCATGTCTTAGACTTATATGTCTAGGCTTCTTTTTGTATACACTATTATATGCTCTACCAAAAGTAGCTTGACTATCACAATGTATCAAGATCATCGATACCATATCCTTGGTAAAAGAGATGTCCATCATAAGATCCTTAAGCCACTCGAATTCTTTTCCAGTTGTCGCTAAAGCTTTAAACTTACCTTCCATGGTTGAGTATGATATACAAGTTTGTTTCTTGGAACCTCAAGAAATGACACCTCCTCAAAGTGTAAACACCCAACCAGTGGTAGAGAGAATGTCTCCGACTCATGATATCCAACTAGTGTCAGAGTATCCTTCAAGTATCCTAGGAAAATTTGAATAGTTAAGGTTATGCTCTTTGGTATACTTAAGATATCCTAGAATCCTCTCAATAGCCTTACAATTCTTGATACTTGGGTTGTTAGTAAAGCTACTAAGTTTACTAACCGCATTTGTAATGTCCACTCTAGTACAATGAACAACATACACTAGCCTCCCTATTGCACTTGCATATTCCAATTGAGACACCGCTCTTCCTTCATTCTTTTCAAGCTTCATGTTTGAATCGAATGGTTTATTGGCCTCTTTGATTTTGAGATGACTAAATTTGTCAAACACTTTCTCAACATAATGGGCTTGACTTAAAACAAAAGCCCCACTATTTCTTCTAACTTTGATACCTAGAATGGTATCGACCCTTCCAAGGTCTATCATCTTAAAGTTAGAAGATAGAAACCTCTTTGTTTCAATTATTCATTTCATGTCATTACTCAAAATCAATGTATCATCTACATAAACATACACTAATATGACACAGTTATCACAAGTCTTAGCATATAAGTACTTGTTCGCATTTTTGTCTCTAAACCCATCCAAAATAATGAATTTATCAAATTTCTCATGCCATTGTTTTGGAGCTTGTTTTAAACCATACAATGATATGACAAGTCTACACATTTTATGTTCGTTTCCTTAAGAACGAAACCCTCAGGTTATTCCATATAGACCTCCTCTTCGAGATCTCCATTTATGAATGTCATTTTAACATCCATTTGGTAAACATAAATGTATATATAGATGATAAAGTAAATAACAATCTAATAGAAGTTGTCATTGCTACTGGTGCATATGTGTCAATGTAATTTATTCCCTCTATATGTTTGAATCTCATGGCTACTAATTGTTGACTGTGAGAACTTGTCTACAAGGTTAGGTTAGAAAACTCAAAGTGTAGTTAGAAAATGAAGAACTAAAAATGACTTAAGATAAACTTGAATAAGAAATGCATAACAACAATAAAGAAAACTTGTATATTTCTCTTAGATAAGTCTAGTGTTACAAGAATTTTCCAGCAACCCATTTGCCTCAAGGGTAAGGATCTATTTATAGGAGAGCTTTAATGGCTCCTGATACATGGTGATCCCAAGAGGATGACATAGTACTATGAGGTGTCGCATGTGTCAGGATGCAGAGAGTAGTGGTGTTGGGATAGCGGTGGTCAGATTTAGACCATGTCAGAAGCATGTAGGTAATGCTACCAATTCTTGTACTAACTTGTACCACCACTACTTTTCTGATATGAATGTGAGGGTCATACCTCTGACCTCCCCAAGTTTGTACGTCCCGAACCTAGTAGTGTACCTCGTACCTAATGGTTGTTCTCACATTTCTAAGATATGCATTTGTTCTAGGCTTCTTTATATTAGACTAAGTGCTGGCAAGCTTGTGAGTTCTTGACTAAGGTAGAGTGGGTTTCCTTTAAGCTGAATCTTGAAGCGGTAAATGGACTCCTGCACAAGCTTTCTTGAGACATCTTCTAGCATATCTCTGGGTAAATACTTACGGGGTTGGGTTACCACCTTCAACCCTTTGTGTACACTTGCAAAGGAGCCTTGGGATGATGATAAGAGATCACCACTTCGCATAGCGAGGCTCTTCTTTTGAGGTAGCCTTGTGTCAAGACGTTAGTGTAGGCGTGGCCTCGCAATGTGAGGCCCTTCTCTGAGGCAGCCTCACATCGAGGTGTTGGTGTAGGCCTAGCCTTGCATAGTGAGCCCTTCTCTGAGGCAGCCTTACATTGAGGTGCTTTGCATGCACCTGGCCTCGCATAGCGAGGCCCTTAGTTCTTCGCCCGACCTTGTGTCATAGTGAGGCCCTCCTACATTATCTTCGCGCAAGGGCGCTACGTAACACCCCAATTTCCTGAGATATTATTTAATAGTTTGTTTTAATAAAATAAACAGTTAAGACATTCAAAATCGTTTAAACAATTAAAAACATGCATGAGATCTCATTATTTAAAAACAAAATAACTTAGTGTTTAAAACAATGATAAAACTAAGTAACCAAAATACCATTTAGGTTCACAACAAATATTTTTATATGAAAATACGTGACATTATCCCAAAAACCTTATTCAAACACAATAAAAACCAAATTACTGCGGCTCGATCCCTAGTCATGTAAAGCCATCGCCTTGAGCCACCATCTCACTGCTTTGACTTTCCTTTACCTGTAACACAATACCCGTGAGCTAACGCCCAATAAGAAGAGTTGTGATGGACACAGCTCTCCCGACTATGATAAAACCATGATCTCAATCACATGTCACAACCAAAAGCATATATACATGCATGATATGCTCACATACATCACAATAATCACAATATTGCACATTATTCTCACATGCAGACATATGACTTGCATTCACATTGATCAGACGCGTAATATTGTTTGCCCTACCACATGTTATTCGCACACATGACATTCACTCGGGCCAAAACTTACCATGAATTGTTCTCACCCATGTTAACAACAAAATCCATGCAAGTGTTGTTCGCACACAGGCAGCCATAACCATAACTCATGCACTAAACATAGGCATCAAATAATGCAATTTCAAATCATACATAAGCAAACAATTATCAAGCCTAGCATCTCATTATGCTAACAATTTCCTAACAAAATTAACAAGTAACCTAGTGTAAACCTTGTGCGAAGGTGTCCACTCTTCTTGCCTTATTGCGATAAAGCAACCTTTCATCTCTCGAACCTCCTTGTTGAGTTTCCTTATCAATACCGAGATCTGAGCTCACCAGAATCTTCTTCTTCTCTGTCATCGATGAGATTCTGTGTAACTCCCTACTAATCCAGGACTGTTACACTGTGTGTTTAAAATGATGCTTAACTCATTAAGCGAGTCATTTATACTCAAAAATGTAATTAATTATAAACAATGGTTAGGTACTAAATATTGTGGTCAAAAGAATTATAATTTTCATTAAAACGTTCAAATATATACAAGGGATCCCATAATTTTTTTTAAAAATACAAATATAGCCAAGGTTACAAAGGTATATGACCGAAGCAGCAAAATCAAACTCATAACCTAAGTCCCTCAAAATAACTCGACCATGGAAACCGAGTTGGTCAAATATGTACGCACTGCTCTTGAGCCCTCCAACTCATGGATGGTCCATCTTTCGTTTGCCCTTACCTGCACCACAGAGCAATCATGAGCCAAGGCCCAACAAGAAAACTCAGCTAAGCAGAGAAAGTATGCAAGTAAACAAAAACATCGAATACATTCTTTGCAGATTAGAAATAAACTCATATTAACTTTATAACAAGGCATACGACCTATACCGAATAAGTGCATAACGCACCCCCATAGTGGCCCTACCATGACGGCCTACATTTCGCATGATTATTGCTGATTATGGCCCCCTTACCGATCAAACACAAACAATTATAAACAACATATGCAACTACAGAACGAAGAGATTTATAATTTTAGTCAAAATTAGCATACAGTTATAATCGTGCTCAACAGTCGGGTCATTGCCCTATTCATAGTGCATGTGCCAGTTTTCCTACCTCGAGTTCTGCGTAGAAGACGAAATGACCTTGAATGCGATCTTTTTCCTGAGTCTTGCAAAAACCCTAGTCACAACATGAATGATACGCTTAATAGGGATTAACTCTGAATCCCAAGTTCAAACCAAAACCCTAGCTCTTGGGCTTGAAAGCCTCACTCAACCCGAGAGTGGAATCATCCCCAGAGCCCTCAAGTGGGCCCCCAAATCAGGTCCTAAAGCCCTCGAACCAAGTCTCAAAAACCTCAGAAAACCCATGTTTCGAGGCACCTAGTGCGGTCGCACCTGCCCCTAGCGCGGTCGCGCCCACAGAAAGTTAGGGATTTCTGAGGCACTAGCGTCGTCGTGCCTTATCCCAACGCAATCGCACTGGTAGCCTAGAAACCCCAAATTGAACCAAAATTTATTTGGTTCTAGGACACTAGAGCGGTCATGCTACACCCTAGGACGGTCGCGGAGAACTAAAAATGAACCCATATTTTATGTTCCTCCCTAAACCCATAGTTAAAGCTAGATGTTGCTTCAACAGCTCCTAATTCCTTCCCTTGCTACTCAATTCCTCAAAATTTTCTTCAAAATTCCAAGGTTCTCTTAGAAATTGACATGCATTTGAAAAATAAAAAGTTTACAATATTATATTTTCATAATAAATACACTTTTTTCATCAGGTAACCCTTCCAAAAATTTGAAAAAATCAAAATTTATTTTTAGAAATATTAATTAACAACTATAAATATGGATCATTTATCTTAATCCAGTAGTTAATATTAAAATAATCATCCATGAGTTGAAGAGTGCACCGTACTCAATGGTTATGTCCAAAATATATCATGATTACATTAATTCTAATCATTGGATTGATATTGAATGGTTGTAATTAATTTAATAATTAAGTAAAATATTTAATGAGTAACATATAACCTAATACTTTGTTTCCTTATAAAACACTAATTAAGATTTATTTTATTTTAAAAATAAATTTAATTATAATTAATAAAAAACAAATTAATTAAAATATTTGATAAGGTTCTCTTAGCAATTGAATTTTTTTTTTTTTTACTTAAGTCTCCAATATTAATTTGGAGCTGGGTTGAAGACTTGAAGTTTTGGAGTTGGTTAATTTACATTTTATGTTTTATGTCAAGTCTTTCGTGTGTGATTATGATAGAAATTGGATTAAGATTACAAGGGTTGGCTCACATTCTCTACTTGCTTTTATCTTTAGGTGACTATCCCTTCAATATGACTTTAACGACTACAACACCATCATAAAAGGAACCTATTTATGAATTTTAATTTATTTTTTACTTTCTTAAGTTTTATTTTAATTTTGTTTTATGATTGTTCATAAGCTTGCTTGAGAACAATGCCTTGTAGCTTTCATATGCTATTCCAACTAGTGGTTTGGCATGGGGAGGGGGAGGGAGAGAAAGCTTAATTGTAAATCTTTGAACAACAAACAAAGTGTTTTGTTTTGTCAACAGCAGTACAACTTGGAATGAATTTCTATTGAAAATCTCATCAGTATATAATACATTAATGTTTGATGACTTGTTTTGCATCTCTGTCTTTTTTTTTTTCATTGGAAAAATCTACATTAACGAAGTTTTCTAAAAGTGAGGATTGATAGTTTTAAAATGGTACTTAAAGAGAGAACAATTGAATTTGAAGTATGGCATAAGGAAAATAAAGAATGAAGAGCATCATTTGCTACTATATATGCCACAACGAAATGATACAGGATAATAAATTAAAACAACGGAAAAAAAAATCATCTGTGGGAGTAGTTTCTCCAAATCCCAACTAATTCTGTTAATAAGTTGTTTGGTTATCAACTGTCATAACAACCTCATTAACTTAAGTGTTATTTCATTCCTTGGTATATAAAAGGACATATTAACTCCACTTGTGAAGAAGAAGAGAAAGACAGAGAAAGTTCGGTTGAAATAGCAGAAACACCAGATTAGAGAGAGATAGCTCAAGTGTGGAAATCAAGATTGAGTATTGAGAAATGTTGTGAGAGTTGGGTTTGGGGAACTGTATTGAGAAGCACAACTGTTGGTAAAGTGCTTGCTCAGGGATTGAGAGAAAAACACCTATGTGATTGAGTGTTTAGAGAGTTTGACCCAAGATTGTTCCAAGAAGCTTCATTGAAGTCTTGTACTCATTTCGTTGATTGAATAAAGAAGAGATAGTGGTTCCTAAAACTGGATTAGGTTCAAGATCACATTGATCTTGTTTTGAACCAGTATATATACTTGTGTTGATTTATGCTTTCATATTTTTTATTTTCTAATTGTTTGATAATTAGTCTTACTGATTTGTGTTCTTAGATTCATCTCTAGTTTACCGAGATTCATCTGAGGTTCTTGAACTGGGAAATTTATCCTCATTTCCAACAAAATCAGAGTCAGGTTTCAAATCAAAACGGGAGAAGAAAGTTCAAGATCCTAGAGCTTCCGCATTATAACTGATACAGAACACAAGCTAGAAGACTATGTCAACCATGGCCAAGTTCGAGCTTGAGAAATTTGATGGTACAAATGATTTCTCATTGTGGAGAGAAAGTCTTAAAGGAATTTTGGTACACCAGAAAGTAGCCAAGATTCTTGGAGATCAGAAGTTGCTGGCTGATAAGAAACCTGAAGAAATAGCTGAGATGGAAGAAATGGCCTATTGCACCATAATCATGTACCTATCAAATGGAGTACGGAAGAAATTGACTTCAGAGACTACGGCAAAGGAGTTATGGGATAAGAAGGAAAAATTATATTTAAAGCATTTTGTTTCTAACAAAATTAATTTACTTGAAAGGCTTTATGGTTTTAGAATGAATCCTGTTATGTCTTTAGATGAAAACATTGACAAATTCAATGAAATCATTGTAGGTTTGGCAAATATCGAGCACAAGGTGGATGAGGAAAGCGAAGCAATAATCTTGTTGCGCTCATTACCAATGGCATACCAAGAAGTGAAAGCTGCAATAAAGTATGGAAGAGATATCATCTCACTAGATGGAGTTCTTGGAGCATTGAAGTCCAAAGACTTTGAACTTCAATTGGAAAAAGAATCCAAGAAGGATGAAGCTTACTTTGTTCGTGGAAGATCAACAAAGAGAAGCTCTTCAAGAAGCCATACACCATTTCACTCACATTCTAAATCAAGAGGAAAGGATTCAAGAACATGTTACTACTGTGGAAAGGCATGACATATCAGGAGATTTTGCAATCTGGTAAGAAATCAACAAAGATCCATATCAAACCAGGACCAAAGAAGACCCCTATACAATCAATTTCATAATGAGAACAAACACTAGCAAGGAATGTAGTCTCGAAATGATTCAGCTACTGTAGCAGAAGGAGAAAATGAATGTGTTTCAGAAGGAGAACTTTTCTCCATCTCAGAAACCTCCATGACAAGGGAGTGGATTGTTGATTCAGGATGCACATTTCATGTGTCCCAATAAAGAATCATTTTTTGATTATAAAGAAATTAGTGTTGGTAAAGTACTAATGGGTAATGATGTTTCTTGCAGGGTCTATGGCATTGGTAAGGTAGCTGTTAAACAATTTAATGGTGAGGTCAAGGTATTGACAAATGTGAGGCATATACCAGAATTAAGGAGAAACTTGATTTCTCTCAGATCTTTGGAAGATGAAGGATACAACTACAAGTCTACAAATGGCATCTTGAAAATCACTAGTGGCTCTCTAGTAGTGATGAAAGGGAAGAAAGTTAATGGATTGTATGTACTAGAAGGATAAACTGTAGCGATTGCTAAAGCATTTGTTGTTAAGACTCAGGAAAGTGAGATGCATTTGTGGCACCAACAGATGGGACATATCAGTGAGCCGGGGCTGAGAGGGCTTCACAAACAAGGAAGCATAGACAAGTTGAAGACTTGTGCATTACCTTTCTGTGAAGCATGTGAATTTGGAAAGCAGCATAAAATTAAATTCACTGGAGCAAAGCACAATACCAAAGGAGTCTTAGAGTACATTCACTCGGAGTTATGGGGGCCTAGCAAAATACCAACACACTCAGGTAAGCATTACTTTCTATCTATAGTAGATGATTATTCTAGATGTGTTTGGGTATATTTACTTAGGACTAAAGATGAATGTCTAGAAAATTTTAAAGTATGGAAAAATCAAGTGGAAAATCAAACAAGCTCTAGAATTAATACTCTTAGAACCGATAATGGCTTAGAATTTATAAACCATGAATTTGACATGTTGTGCAATGAGTATGGTATCACTAGACATAGGACAGTAGTTAGTACTCCAGAACAAAATGGAGTTGCTGAGAAGATGAATCGTACTCTACTAAATAAGGTTAGGTGCATGCTAGTAAGTTCAGGGTTGTCTAAATCTTATTGGGGAGAAGCACTTGCTACTGCATGCTATTTGATAAATAAGAGTCCTAACAGATCTATATATTTGAAAACTCCATATGAAATGTGGTATAGAAAATCCCCAAGCTTAAAACATTTAAGAGTTTCTAGTTGTACAGCATATGCACACCAGTCCAATGATAAACTAGGCACTAGATCTGTCGAGGGAATTTTTCTTAGTTACCCTATAGGAACTAAATGTTATAGACTTTGTGTTAATCAAAATGGTAAGCCTAAAATTATAATTTCAAGAAATGTTATCTTTAATGAGCATGATTTTCCTCACTTGAAAGCCGAGATTGGTAGTGTTTCAAATGATGCAGGTGGAACAAGTAAAAGGAACATGGCTGAGTTTGAAGTTAAGCTGAGAAACTTTGAAGGAAATACTCAAGCTACTACTGATATGATTGACCAAAGTGAATCTGAAATTGAGCTAAATGCAACATAATAACCTGATCTATCTGGGTATCAACTGGCAAGAGATCGAGAGAGAAGAGTTATACAACCTCCAGCAAGATATGCTGAAGCTGACTTGCTGGCTTATGCACTTGCATCAGTGCAGCAAACTGACACACCAGAACCGAACAGTGTTGAAGAGGCTCTTTTAGGGAAGAATAAGGCTGAATGGAGTCAAGCAATGAAGGAAGAAATGGATTCATTGAGCAAAAACAGAACATGGGATTTAGATGCAAAACCAAAAGGTCAGAAAGTGATTTCATGTAAATGGATTTTCAAGGTGAAGGAAGGTCAGAGTAAAGATGATCCTTTGAGGTTCAAAGCAAGGCTCGTCACAAAAGGGTTTACACAAGTGGAAGGAACCGATTTAAGTGTTCTCACATGTAGTAAAGTATAAGACTATAAGATTGATGATATCTCTTGCAGCACAACAAAATTTAGAAGTAGAACAGCTTGATGTCAACACTGCCTTCTTAAATGGTTTTATAGAGGAGGACATTTATATGCATCAACCACCTGGTTTTCAGGTGGAATCAAGCAACAAAGAGATGGTGTGCAAGCTTAGAAGGTCACTGTATGGACTTAAACAGTCACCACGACAATGGAATAAGAGTGTTTGAGTACCTCTATGAGGACAATTTATGTCCAACCCCGGATTAGAGCATTGGAATGCTCTTAAGTGGCTACTTAGATATCTAAAGGGAACTACTAAGATGGGACTGAGATACAAGCAGATGGATCAGAAAGTTACACTTGAAGGTTTTATAGATGCAGACTATGCAGCAAGTAAGGATACAAGGAGGTCAACTACTTCATATGTATTCACAACAAATGGAGATTGCATATGTTGGAAATCCCAACTACAGTCAGTGGTGTCACTATCAACAACTGAAGCTGAGTTCATGGCCACCACTGAAGCATTCAAAGAGGCAATATGGTTACAAAGAATGCTACAAGAGCTGAAGATGATGAAAGGTAAAGCTAAGATATACTCAAATAATCAATCTTCAATTCACCTCTGTAAAAATCCAGTATACCACGAAAAGAGCAAACACATTGACATTCGTTTGTTTTGGATAAAAGAAAAGATAGAGGAAGATGTGATATCTTTGGATAAGATTGGTACTGAGGATAATCCAACTGATATAGGAACTAAGGTGCTACCTGTGAACAAGTTTAAGTATTGCTTAAACTTTCTCAACCTTGGTAACTAATGCTGGAACTATAGGATCACTATCTCTACAAGTGGAATTCTATTTAGGTTGTGATTTGAAGAATCTAGGTGGAATTTGTGGGAGTAGTTTCTCCAAATCCCAACTAATTATGTTAATGAGTTGTTTGGTTATCAACTTTCATAACAACCTCATTAACTTAAGTGTTATTTCAGGCCTTGGTCTATAAAAGGACATATTAACTCCACTTGTGAAGAAGAAGAGAAAGAAAGAGAAAGTTCAGTTGAAACACCAGATTAGAGAGAGAGAGCTCAAGTGTGGAAATCAAGATTGAGTATTGAGAAAGGTTGTGAGAGCTGGGTTTGGGGAACTGTATTGAGAAGCACAACTTTTGGGAAAGTGCTTGCTCAGGGATTGAGAGGAAAACACCTGTGTGATTGAGTGTTTAGAGAGTTTGATCCAAGATTGTTCCAAGAAGCTCCATTGAAGTCTTGTACTCATTTTATTGATTGAATAAAGAAGAGATAGTGGTTCCTAAAACTGGATTAGGTCTAAGATCACATTGATCTTGTTCTAAACCAGTATATATACTTGTGTTGATTTATGCTTTCATATTTTTCGTTTTCTAATTGTCTGATAATTAGTCTTACTGATTTGTGTTCTTAGATTCATCTCTAGTTTATCGAGATTCATCTGAGGTTCTTGAACTGGGAAATTTATCCTCATTTCCGACATCATCTCATTGTGAAAATGAAAAATTAATTATCTTCAACGTACTTGACACTAATTTTTAATTTTATGTTTTATACAGCCGAAACTTTGATTGATATATAACTTAGAGACTTTTTTTTAACAATTAACAAGAAGAGCAGGAAAAAGAAAAAGAAAAAGAGAAGCAATATCACCCAGTAATAGATGAGTGTGAATATCATTCAACCATAACTGAACAAAAATTTCTGATCTTGATTATCTAGACTAAACTAAGAGAGTAATACAAAGAAACCCACACACTTTCAACATAGGATAAATAGATTGCCACAAAGAGGAGAAAGAGAGGTGGTCAGGAATTGTCGACGATGACGTTGACAAGCATTGACTGTAGCTAGAAATTTCTTCTTAGAAAAAAAAAAGAAGAAAGAAACCAAGCTGGAAGAAAAAAGATAGAAATTGGAATCGACATAACTAGAAACACCAAATTGATTGGAATTTTAAAATGCAAGTTCATATACAATGACTAAAAATTCTTAACAAAAAAAGCTAATAAAATTGGAGAAAAGGATTGTGTGCAAATGACTTATAATTGGAATTGATTGATTTTTATCTTTTGGGTATATGAATAAACCATAAGAAATTGAAAGCTGCTTCACTATAAAAAAAAAAGGAAGAAACATAAAAATGAGTTGATGTACATATTTTCTTGGTTTTTTTTTTTTTTTACAGAACAAGGAACAAACCTCTTAAGGTGGACGAAAATGACGGCTACAAGAGTATATGCAATGGAAGACCAATCAGATTTAAAAGATCTTGAAAGGAGGACGGAGATTTTTTTTAGGTATTTAAAAAAAAAAAATGCTCTAATTTTTACCTTTGGATTTAGTTTGATCCAAGGATCTAAAAATAATGTAAAAAGAAGTGTAAAATATAGTGTCTATCGAAGGGGACTCATAAATAATTAATTAAATTTTTTATTTAAAAAAAATAATTATTATTTTAATTCTGAAAATAGAAACTTTATAAATAATAATATGTTAACCTATTATAGCGAGTCTAAAAATATAACTTCCATGTTATGTAACCATTGAAAACTCTTCTCTCTCAATATATATATATATATTACATACAAGCAACGTGCAATGCAAGTTTGCCTAATTTTATTTATAGAATTTATTAATTGTTTTTCTTAAATTTGTATCATCATCATATAAATTTCAAATAAAAAAATATTATATATAAAATAATGACATAAGCATATTACATGAAAAATTAAACTAAAAGATTGTTTATAATTTTTAAAAAAAATATATATGTAATATGATAATTTTTTAAACATAAATGATAATTTTTTGAATAAAACTCAAGAATATTATTATTATATTTAAATTTATATTAATATAAGTATTAAATATCTAGTATTGTATTAAATATTATTATAGTAATAGTTTATAATATTTGAATTCATATGAACATAATTACTAAAAAAATTAGGATTAAATATTATTATCATAGTAATATTTTATAACATTTAAATTTATATTAATATAATTATTAAATATCCAGTTTTGTATTATATATTATTATAATAATGATACTTTATAACATTTGAATTTAAATTTATATTAATATAATTATTGTAATATGTAGTCTTATATTAAATATTATTATAACAATTATATTTTATAATATTTGAATTTAAATTAATAAAATTATATATTTAAAATCTGCATAAGTACTTACGCATTCATATTTAAATACTAATATAATATATATTTTTAAATAATGCAATAGTAAAAAAATGAAATTTTTTAAAAAAATATTCAAACTAATTATTTAAATGCAAAAATCTAAATATACTCGTTAATCAATTTTTAAGTATTAAAAAAATAAAAAATAAAACGAATTCTAACTTTCAATTTTGAATTTGAATAATTTTGTAGTATGATATAATAAGAGGACACTCGAGACCACTTCCAACGTCAGATGGATGAGGTCAAAGAAGGGAAAAGGAAAAGAATAAGGGTCGCCCTTTATCCAGATCCGGACAATGAGCCTAGACCGATTCCTCTCGACCCTACGCTCAAAGTAACAATCGCCTTCAAGCCAGGTGATCTTCAATTCTCGCTGATGGGGGAACCTTCTACCTCGCAGCCAAGGAGAGAATTCTTCGAGGCCGAGCATTATTGGAGCTCGGTTACATTGCTAGGACAGATAATTGATATCCTGGCCTTTCACGACATAGGACTATCGGGCTCACTGAGGTGTCAAGCTCTGACCACCCATGAGAGGAGTTACCATGCTTCGGGAGATGGAAATCCTGACAACAAACTGAGATACGCAACTTGGAGCCAGGAATATATGAAGGCAGGGGCAGTACTGCCCTTGAAGTCTTTTTTCAAAGACTTCACGGACTTCGTTGGGCTGGCTCCCTTCCAGCTCAACAACAATTCTTACAGGGTTCTGTCTGCCCTGAGGTCGCTTTACCACGAGCTGAAGTGGAAAGGACCTTCGCCTGAAGAGATCTTATATCTCTTTTGCTTGAAAAGCAATCCCTCCCGAGCTCGAGGAGAAGATGGCTTCTACTATCTCTCAAGATATCCCAAGGAGAAGAAGATGTTTGAGGATCTTCCCAACCATCCTCCTAATTTCAAGAAGGTCTTCTTCTAGACAGATGGCCTAGCCCCGTCTAGATTCTACTCTTTCAGACGGATTCGTAAGTATTTCAACTTCCCTCTTTTTTGTGCTCGAACTTTGTTTAGGCTCGTGCTTAGCTGAAATGTGTTCAATCTTCCAGCCAATTACCATCACCCTACTCCCACCAAGGAGATGAGAGAGCACAGAGAGACTCTACTCCAACTCCCCTACGGCAGGAGGTCCCTCTCCTATCTTCTACATGAAGGCAAGCTCCGGGCATGTGGTCTCTTGGGGGAGGATCAGTCTACATCTGACTAGTCCAATAAGAAGTACGACCAGTGGGAGCTTGTGCCTCTGCCGACCGGCAACCTTCCCCCAAGGAGAGATGCGAGGCCTCCATCTCCAGCTCAACGTCATAGGAGTCTGCAATCAGGGAATGAGGCCAACGATGAGGCCTCGAGCTCAGACTCCGATGAAGAAGGTACAGTCATCCTTAGCTCAGATTTGTGGTCTCCCTCACTACTAAAACATAAAATCGATAGATTAATATTGTGCGAGGATGATAGGAACCATTTCTATGTATGGTCTTGGGTAGATGAGAGGGTACATAGGTTCGATAGCTGGCTCGGGAAATACAACACCATGTATAGCCTGAACAAGGTATGGGACGGAATAGCCATTCAATATGGGACTAACGACTATAGGGACCTTTTGAGGTTGACATCCACCTATAGGGAAGGTACTCCCCCCGCCTCTTCTGAAGATGGGGGAATTTCGTGGTCGCCAAGCACAAGCTCGGGGAGAGTTCCAGTTAGGTTTCTCTCCACTTGTATTTTTATCCCTTGTCTGTGTGCATCATGTTAATTTATTTTGTTTTGGGATAACTCATAATGTGGTGTAAATGTGCAGGCGAGATGGACTCCGACCTTGACAACATTCTAGTCAGTGGTGGAGCCAAGAGAAGTAAGCGCCCGAGGGGGTCATGAAAAACAGACAGGCCTGCTAAGGTCCTTAAGAGGATCGAGAAAACGCCACCTCCCCCGGCTCTGGTTGCTCCCAACACAGCTTTGAGTCCACCTGCTCAGGCCGAGACTCCCTCCTTGACCTTGCCTCGTGTTCCTCCTGCACCCCAGGTCAATCACACAGTTGGTCTACCTCCAAAGAAACCCTCGTCCTCAAAGACACCGCTGCTTTCGATTTCTACTCATGTTGATGAGTATGTGATCGACAACATAGCTGGACCCCACTGGGCTACGCTAGGCTCGGACGTTCTGTCTCGGGTGGGTCAGAGTTTTGGCAGCTTCGACGCTCCTCACTGGCAGTTTCTGAACAATTCCCAGGACTGCAACACTCTTTACGAGAAGAGCATCGAGCTCCATGTTGTGGTGACCTTTCTTCTCTCACTATTAGCTGTATTCACACTTGGTCCATATGCTAATTTGATTTCTTTGCATGCTAGACTCTTGCTGTCTCTGCTCAGCTTACTTATAAGTTGAACAACGAGGTCCATTCGAGCATGTCTCTTGTTCAAGAGGCAAAGGATCTTCAGCTCAAACTGAGTGACGAGCTCAAGGCAACAAAAGCAAAGGTGGAGGCAGGAACTGAGGAGCTAAAGGCCAAGACATCTGAGCTTGAAAAGTTGAATGCCCGGCTCGCAAAGCTTGAGAAGGAGAATGCTCAGGTCAAGGAGATCAATGCCAAGCTTGAAGAAGAGAAGGCCATCACTTTTGAGATCATGGAGGGTGAAAAGGCTCGTCTTCTTGAAGAGTTTAAGGAGAAAAAGGATCGGGCAGTCGACTTGGCCATGTACAGAATCTGGGCCAACAATGTCAACCTCGACACCAGCTTCTTAGGCCTTCTTGAAGCGAAGCTCGTGGCTAAATGGCAAGCTCGGCTTGATGAGGAGGGGACTGCTAGGGATGAGGTAGGGGAAGCTGGGGATGATGCTGATGCTGAGAAGGCCAAGGAGAATGCTCTTTCTTCTTAAATCTTACCTCGGGGGCTGCGTCCCTCTGTATTTCTTGTAATGATTTTGTTTTCTTATTATCTTTTATGCCCATGGGGCCAAGACAATTCTATAGCTCGTAAAAGAGCTGCCTTTTCTTATGATATTTGAGATACCGTTCTTTGACTTCATTTTAATATATATGCTTTACATTTCTTGGGTTGAAATGTTTTGCACAATTTATATTAAAGTGTCATATATGCATGTTTATTCATACAAACGTAATTTGGATTTAAGCTCGAGGTTCAATGCATTCATGCACAGTTTGCTCGAATTATCCGCTTCCGATCTCGTTATTTGTCAAGGTCGGATATTACTTTTACCATGCACCTGAAAGTACTTATATGGTGTGTAATGCTAATGGTTTAGTTATATCTTACTTTTTTAGTTACTTTTTCTCATCCTCGGGTAGCTCCCCTATGTTATGAGGTCGAAACTATTGTTTTGCAAGATACTCCAGCCTCGATCTCGACTTAATGCGAAGTGGGTTATGCTCTAACTTACTGTCGATTAGTTTTAGCTGGTTTGTTCCAAACCTATTAAGGTCGTGTTTGGTTTATAATCCATACACTTATATTTCTGTCTCTTGATAATTTGATTATGTTCAAACTTTCTTATCTCATGCATTTGGTTACGTCCAAACACTTGTATGTTTTTGATAGTTTGGTTCTTAGCTCGCGCATTTGGTTATATCCAAACACTTGTATTTTTTTCGTATATGCTATTTTATTTTTTCAAGCTGATGGTATATATACCACTAATGCCCCCTTAATATCCTATGAATGTGACCATATGTTATTCAATTAAGAGAGGCTGCAAAAAATACAGCATATTAAAACGAACTCAAACTTTATTTGAAAAATCAAAAAATAGAAAAACAGTACAGATAAACAAGCATGGTTATAGGCGACATACTTCCTACACTATTGATAGTAAGGTCGTAGGTGTTCGCCATTCCATGCTCGTGGTACCAGACTTCCATCCAATCTTGCCAACTTGTACACGCCAGATCGGATGACTGATTCTATCTGATAAGGTCCTTCCCAATTTGGCTCGAGCACGCTAGCTGTTGGATCCCGTGTTGCCAAGAATACACGCCTCAACATCAAATCTCCTATGCTGAATTTTCTATCTCGAACTCTTTTGTTGAAGTACCGGGTAGCTCGTTGTTGGTATGCAGCATTTTTTAATTGAGCTTCATTCCTTCTTTCTTCGATCAGGTCCAGAGTTTCTTCGAGCTGAGAGTGGTTTGAGGTTTGGTCATAAGTGAGGACTCAAATTGTGGGAATTTCTACCTCGATTGGCAACATAGCCTCGCAACCATACGCTAGAGAAAATGGGGTATGTCCTGTTGATGTACGGGCCGTGGTTCTATATGCCCATAGGACTTGGGGAAATTCTTTGGGCCATCTTCCTTTAGCTTCTTCCAAATTTTTCTTTAGCGAACTCTTTAGGGTCTTATTTACAGCTTCGACCTGGCCATTCGCTTGGGGATGGGCCACCGATGAAAAGCTCTTTATTATCCCATTTTTTTCGCAAAAGTTGGTAAATAGATCGCTGTCGAATTGAGTACCGTTATCGGACACAATCTTCCTTGGCATCCCATATCGGCATATGATGTTTCTCACTATGAAGTCAAGGACTTTCTTTGAGGTTATTGTTGCTAAAGATTCGGCTTCAGTCTACTTTGTGAAGTACTCTACGGCGACTACTGTGTATTTTACTCTGCCCTTGCCAGTCGGCAGTGAGCCTATGAGGTCGATTCCCCAGATCGCAAATGGCCACGGGGAGGTCATCATAGTTAGCTCGGAGGGTGGAGCTCGAGGAATTGTGGCGAACCGCTGGCACTTATCACACCTCTTGACGTAGTCGAACGAATCTGTTTTGATGGTAGGCTAGAAGTATCCCTGACATATGATCTTCTTGGACAGGCTATGCCCCCCAGTATGGTCTCCACAAAACCCTTCATGAATTTCCTCTATGATTTTCTTAGCTTCGGGTGGGGTCACACACCGGAGTAGCGGCATGGAATATCCTCTTCTATACAGCTTTCCATCTACAATGGTATACCTAGGAATTTGATACATCAGTTTTCGAGCCTTGGTCCGTTCTTCCGGGAGAACGCCGGTCTCAAGGTATTCAACTATTGGAGCCATCCAGGTTGGCTCGAAATTGATCATGCACACATCCTCCTGATCAGGCTCGTTAATACGGGGTGTTGCGAGATGCTTGATTGTCATGATATTCAGTTCGTCAGTCTCGATAGAGGTAGCGAGCCTGGCTAAGGTGTCCGCATTCGAGTTCTGTTCTCGGGGGACCTGTTCTATCGCATAGAAGTTGAAATGCTCCAGTGCTGATTTTGCCTTTTCTAAATATGCTACCATTCTCGTACCACAAGCCTGGTACTCTCCTAAAATTTGATTAACCACTAGCTGGGAGTCACTGTAGCAATGTATCGCTCTAGCTTTGAGCTCCTTGGCTATACGAAGTCCTGCCAGTATAGCCTCATATTCAGCTTCATTATTCGACGCGTCGAAGTCAAATCTCAAGGAAAAGTGAAATAGGCTTCCTGCTGGGGTGATCAAAATTACTCCTGCTCCCGATCCATTTTCATTAGAAGACCCGTCAACATAAAGTTTCCACAGCTCGTGGGCCGGGGTTATAACTTCATCGTTGGCCATGCTAGTGCACTCCACTATGAAGTCAGCCAAGGTCTGTCCTCTTATGGTCATCCTTGGATGATAAGTGATCTCGAATAGCCCGAGTTCAATGGCCCATTTGAGCAGTCGACCTGAGGCTTCTGGCTTGGACAAGACTTGTCTTAGTGGTTGATCAGTAAGTACATGGATGGGGTGCGCCTGAAAATAGGGTAGAAGCTTTCGAGATGAGTGAATTAGGCTGAGAGTTAACTTCTCCATTAAGGGATATCTCGATTCTGCCCCCAGTAACCTTTTACTAACATAATACACGGGTCTTTGCACCTTTTCTTCTTCCCGCACGAGTACCGCGCTTATGGCGTGCTCGGTCGTAGCAAGGTACAGGTACAGAACTTCTCTCGTAGTGGGTTTTGACAATGTGGGGGATTCTGTGAGGTGTTTCTTGAGCTCTTGAAAAGCTAACTCGCATTCCTCCATCCATTCGAATTTCTTGCCTCCCCTCAAAAGGTTGAAAAATGGAAGACAACGGTCCGTAGATTTCAAGATAAACCTACTTAGCGCTGCCATCCTGCCAGTCAAACTTTGGACATCCTTATGCTTCCGAGGTGAGGGCATATCAATCAGAGCCTGGATTTTGTCTGGATTAGCTTCTATTCCCCGAGCATTTACAATGAATCCCAGGAATTTTCCTGAAGATACTCCGAAAGAGCACTTCTGAGGGTTGAGTTTCATGTTATATCTCCGTAACACGGCGAAGCATTCTTCGAGGTCATCCACATGGTTATTGTTAAGTTGAGATTTAACTAACATATCGTCAACATACACTTCCATGTTATTAGCTATCTGTTCGGAGAACATTATGTTCACGAGTCGCTTGTAAGTGGCTTTAGCATTTTTGAGCCCAAATGGTATGACGTTATAACAATACAGCCCTTTGTCTGTTATAAAACTCGTATGCTCTTGGTCAGGAGCATGCATGGAAATTTGATTATATCCATAATAGGCATCCATGAATGACATGAGTCCATGCCCCGCCGTGGCATCCACGAGCTGGTCAATCCGAGGTAAAGGGAAGCAGTCCTTAGGACAGGCCTTGTTGTGGTCCAAGTAGTCAATATAGGTTTGCCATGTCCCGTTAGGCTTCGGTACTAGTACCGGGTTGGCTACCCAATCAGGGTAAAAAGCATCCCTGATGAATTGGTTTGCTTTTAACCTGTCGACTTCCTCTTTAAGGGCCTTCTTCCTATCATCATCCAGTAGTCTTCACTTTTGCTGCTTCGGCGGGAAGCTCTTGTCGATATTCAACATGTGGCTCACCACATTTGGAATTATCCCTATCATGTCCGAATGTGACCATGCGAAGAAATCCTGGTTCTTCAAAAAAAAACAAATTAATTGCTATTTGGTTTCTTTGGGGCGGTTTTTCCCGACCTTTACTGTTTTCGGGGGGTCTGCTTCTTCAAGCCTGATTTCTTTGAGCTCTTCCAATGGTTCGAGATCAACTCTTTCCTCTATTCTTGGATCGATTTCTTCATCTATCTCAAAGACTGTCCCGTCTTTATTCTAAATAACGATGAGCGCTTGTGCGCTCATCTACTTCTTTCCTCTTATGGAAATGCTATAGCATTCCCTTCTGGCTAATTGGTCTCCCTTCAATGTCCCGATGCCACTAGAAGTCGGGAACTTGATGGCCAAGTGCCTTACAGACGAGACTGCCCCCAACCCTACTAGGGCGAGTCTCCCGAGCAGCATGTTGTAGGCGGATGGCAGGTCCACTACTATGAACTCCATCATCTTGGTTGTTGAGACTGGGTAGTCTCCCAAGGTCACAGGGAGTTCAATGGACCCCATACTGGCAATCCCTTCTCCTGAAAAAAAATACAGCGTCGTCGCACAAGCTTTTAGGTCACGAAGCATGAGTCCCATCTTTTCTAAGGTGGCCTTATAGAGAATGTTCACTGAGCTCCCATTATCAATAGGAACTCGGTGAACCCTCTTGTTCGCGAGCTGAAGAGTGATGACCAGTGGGTCATTGTGAGGAAACTGAACATGGGACGCATCGTCCTCAGTAAAGGTTATAGGCTGAGATTCAACCTTTTGGTACTTTGGAGCTCTGGGTTCGGGTTCATAAGGGGACCCGTCCCCAGTTTTCAGCTCGTTCACATATCGCTTTTGGGCATTCTTGCCCGATCCAGCGAGGTGAGGCCCACCCGAGATAGTTACCATATCTTCTCCATTAATCAGAGGGGGTCTCTCTTCTTCCCTAGCCCGAGAATTGTTGTTTTGGGCAGGCGATAGTGCAGCTATCCTCTGGCTAGTAGAAGCCTGATTATTGTTCTGGTTCCTGACATACTGCCTGAAGTATCCTCTCAAGATCAGACCTTCGATCTCATCCTTCAGTTGCCTGCACTCATCAGTAGTGTGCCCAGTATCTCTGTGAAATTGACAGTATTTACTGGAGTCTCTCTTGGACTTTTGGTTTCTCATGGGGTCTGGACGCTTGAAAGGGACCTGGTTTTCATTAGCTAGGTAAATATTCTCCCGAGACTCATTGAGCTCGGTGTACCTTGTACACGGAGAAATACCTTTCCCCTTTCTTCTTCTTTCCCCCTTCCGCCTCGGGGTTACTTCCTTCTTTCTTCTTTCTTTTGGAAGGGTTTTCTGCATGGGGCTTCGAGGCTGATGGGTCCGCCGAGGTCGAGGTAGAGTTTACATTTGTCGTTGTAGTTATAGGCTAAGAGGTCATATTCAGTGTTGACCTCGCCTCTTCTACATTGACAAACCTCTGAGCTCGTCTATTAAACTTTGTTATTGACGTCACAGGCTTCCTCTGTATATCTTCTCAGAGGGGACTTCCCAGCATTACCCCAGCTCGGACGGCCACTAAATGATCAATGTCGTCTACATCCCGAGCTCAGGTGACTTCCAGATTGAATCTTGTAAGATAGGTTTTCAGCATTTCATTTGGTTGTTGCCAGACATTGGTCAGGGCCGATGCCTCGAGCCTTATCTCGATCATGGCTCTAAATTTCTTCTTGAAATATTTTGACAACTGATCCCAAGAAGTGATTGAATGCCTCTTATATTTTTCGAACCAGTTTTTCACTGGTCCTGTAAGCGACGCTAGAAACAGCATGCATCTGAGCTCGTAACCCACATTACTTGCTCTCATTATAGTGTTAAATGTACTTAAATGACTGTACGGGTCAGATTTCCCTTTAAAAGGTGGGACATGAGGAATCTGAAACCCTTGAGGAAACGGAGTGTTGGAAATGTGGGGAGCGAATGGTTTGAGCTCCTCATCAGAATCTTCGTCCCGATTCCGACCTCGCTCATTGTGTAATAGCCTAAATGTTCTTTCCAGTTGATCAATTCTTTCCTGAACTGGATCCACAGGGGGTCTCGCCTAAAATTGGTTATCGTTGATCACAATTCCAGGCTCGCGCCTACGCATGGGATCCTTGCATCCATTCAGGTGATCTCTCAGGTCTGGGTTCGAGGGCTTACCCCTACCCCGATTTTGATTCAGGTGTTCCCGCTAGTCAGGGTGGTTCCTTTGGTACCCAGTATTTCTACGTCCTTGATCATACATACTGACTGATCTGGTGTCCCCTGAGTCATCGCTGGCAAGGCTCGTTGCATGATTATTTTGAGATGGATTCCTTTCAGACTGCCTCATCTCTGCAGTGCGAGACCGAGACATTTGGCTTCTCGTAGGCTGGGCGCCTCTCCGTTCTCTACTAGCTTCTCCATTCCCCTGCTTCCGTCCAGCCTGTCTTTCCTTATCACGTTGAGTTAGTTGTGTGTTTCTCTAAGGCAGTGAGGGATATCTTATTGTCGATGGAGGGAATCATATGGGTGATGGAGGTTGCCACCCATTTCGGGGTCTGGATGGTCCCGAGTTCGCCTGTGCCGGCTCAGTAACATTCTGCGTGTTACCAGGATTCTGAGTCTAAGCCTATACAGGGTCTCGGTTATTCCCAGTTTCAGCTGGTAACTCAGCAATTAAGTTAACCGGAGCTCTAGCCCGGGTGTTTCTTTGGGGCCTCGAGGGAGCAGGTTGTTCTTCCAGTGGCGGAGGTTGTTCCGTTCTTCTTGTGGCAGCATTTTTGCGAGGTCGCCCACGAGGCCTGCGGGGAGGAACATGAACGTCCTGCGGAGGTGGGACTTGGACCTCAAGTGGTGGTTGGGGCTGAGCCGCCTACGCCTCCGCAGCTAATCTAGCTAGCTCCTCATTACGCTTCTTGGCCTCAGCCAACTGTTTTCTTAACTGTCGGTTTTCGAGTTCCACAATGGGGACATACCGCTCGGGATTATAATACATGTCCTCGTCGTCCCTGGGAGCCGGAGGTCCTTGAGAATCGGAGGACTCACTTCTCTCTTCTGGTTCTGGATTCGTCATTGGTTGTTTCCCAGGGCGTCGTGGATAGTTTTCTTCAGGAATATTCAAATCATTTGCGGCCATATCTAATCAGGGATTGTACTGCTTAAGGCTCTCAATGAAAGCACCAAACTGTTGATGCCGTTTTTAATTAACTTAAAATGTAGAGTAATTAAACAATAGGAACTATGGCGCAGATGAATAATATGGTAGAACAACAAGAGTTTTACGTGGTTCAGTAGTTAAATCTGCCTAGTCCACGAGTCTATTTTATTTAGACTTGGAGTTTTCTGGAAATCCTTTAGAGATGAATTCTCCAGAGTTTCTCTCAAGATATCAGAAGATCTGCCTCTACAAATGTTCATGACCTCTCTATTTATAGAGACTTCTCAGAGTTCATTCCCACATATTTCAGGAAGATACTTCTACTTATTAATTAAAATAAAGATATTAAATACTGTAACTCCTATATACAAGGAAACGTCCCCTGAAGACCAGGAAACGGGTAACAGAATTGTTAATATCCCTTTAATGTTGGGATGTTACAACAATAAATATCTTTAAACATACGGAACACGTTACATCAGATGACTCATCAAATCTTCGAGGTCAGCAACCAGCATCATGTCAGTCAAGGTTTACGAATAGGTTACGAACTAGCCTCCTTATTCCAAGACCAGCTCGGAGCAGATAAATACCGTCGAGGCTGTTACATTTCGAGCTTATACTTTTAAGCTCGGGCTACTCGATCTGAAGACACCCGACAACAGATGTATCCCGATGCTATGTTCTTTCGAGCTTAGAAAGAATCCCAAGGTTACCGGTCTTCGAGGTTGCCGTCTTGCTTCGAGGTTTTGACATCTAGATCACGAACACGTGTTTTATATATCTCAAGCTCACACTTGACAAATCCAGCTTTCGAGGTTACAATCTCAGATCTCGAAATCTGGGTGTAACAAAGCTCAAGCCTCCCTGGAGCTTGGGGGCGAGTTTAGGCATCTCTAGAACTAAAAACATGGTCACAAACTCAGTTAAAAACCCAACATACATAGGGTACAAGCTTGGAGTAATGTCGATGAGACAACGATCATGAATGAGGAATTCAAGAGTATGAGGTATGAACAAAAGAGAGTTGTATGACAAAGGCGTGAAGGCACTAGAGTACGGACTAGGTACACCCATCAGAAGGGTGGTGGTCGTACAATGTCAGAACTAGGCGTGAAGGCACACGAGTATAGACTAGGTACACCCATTAGAACGGTGGTGGTCGTACAATGTCAGAACAAGGAGGAAACACTGCACCATGTCTCCGAAAAATAACAAGCTGGACATCCACCTTGCCAATACTGCAACCACCTACTCTATGATCTTCTGTTGTACCTCATAGTACCATTTTATTTTTTGTTCTTTGGAGACCACAAGGTAATAGAGACTAAAGTTCTCACCTATAAATAGTGACCCTCTGCCATGAATGAGGGGAGGTTGGAAAATCATTGTAACACCTGATTATAGAGAGGTACACACATCTTTCTCCATTTTTGTTATGCAACTTTTCATTGAGTTTTCTTTCCAAATTCTTCTACGTTCATTGATTTCTTGCTAGACTTTTCATTTTTTGACCATAACGTAGTTGACGAGTTTTCACCGTCAACAGTTTGACATCGTCTGTGGGGAGAACAAGTGTGAAATAGTTGTTCTTCCCTTCTTTTTGTCATCCCAAACGCATGCATGGCATAGAGATTCATCTTGGCGGAACCTCATTGAGAGCATCTAGGAGAGATTCTCCGCCACCAAAGGATGGAGATGCGCCAGAAGTGAAGTGATTCCATGGTGACGAAGAGGAACTATCTTCTCCAGCAATACCACCTTATATTGCCCCTCCGGTACAAACAATCGCTCCTATCAAGAACTTGGAGAAGCCTCTTCCACCAAGGCCATCAATAGCTCCCCACACAGACCAACATGGCCTAGGCCCCTCAACTTGTTGACCAGAGAGAAACACATCCTAGATGCCCTTGGCAAGCTCAAGTTCTAGAACTCAAATCTATGAAGAAGAGATAGATGAGAAATGCCTGAAGAACCAAAAGTTTGAAGAAAATGGTGGAAAAAATGTAAGAGGTGTTCAACTGCATAGTGCAAGCAAAATCTGGTGTACCTCTCACCATGCGTGTAGGAGAGGAACTGAGAAGGAAGGAAACAATATTCCCCGTTGATAATAGGAGGAACCAACTTTCAGAGAGCATTCCCCCACGTTTAGAGCACCATGAAGGTTTCATGCCAAAGATGTGATCAAGAAGATGGGAGCGACAACATGGTGTGGACGCCTCTACTCCAAGAAGACAATGTTGGATGGAAGAGATGTTCCCAAACAAAGAGAAGGTGGAGTAAAGGGAGAAAAGGTCCCCACAACTTCTTCCATGGAGAGGAATAAAACACAAGCTCCGTCCACTAAAAACCTTTTGAACTCATTAAACAAGAGGAGAAAGGAGCTAGACGCAAACATGAAGGATCTTAGAAGTAAGATAACAGTCGCACCAGGTGGACAACTAGGTGACAATGAGTTTGATGAGGAATCTCCACTTTCAAGAGATATACAAGCAGAACCTCTGCTAGACCCAAAGAACACACATGACACCTTACGAAGGTATAACAGACCCAAACTATCACTTGGACGCCTTCAATGACTTGATGAAATTGAAAGGAGTCTCCTCCAAAGCTAGATGCCAATGTTTTGCAGTCACCCTAAGAGGAGCCGCCTACAAGCGGTTTAAAGAGCTAGGCCCAGGGACAATTTCCTCATGGAGGCAACTCTCATAGGAATTCCTTCAGCAACACTATGCCTCCATGACTACATGGCACCCACGAGCCTTGCCAATGTAAATCAGCGTGAAATGAAAGCCTAAAAAAGTACATTCATCGCTTCAACGTAGAGGCAGCTAAAGTAGGAAAGTTGCCTAAGGATGAGCTAAAAATGGCCATCACTACATAGATACATCCGAAGAGAAAAATGTGGGATAGCATGCTCAAGAGAGAGATAGAGGACCTAGGAGACTTCTATGAAATGGCTCTAAAGTACATCCGAGTGGAAGATGGCTATGACCACTAAGGATAGGCAGACCGGAGCCTTGCCTAAAATCACCTTCCATAAACACCAATGAACACTCTAGGCAACTAGAGAACGTTATTACATCCTCTTACGAAGATTCATCAAGATCTGAAAGCTTGTGATGTCAACGTTCATGAATGTTGGGAATAGTACCCTTAAAACAATTATAGTTGACAAATATTTTAAATGAAATAAATAATTGAATTGAATTATTATATATATACTATGTCCGATATTATGTTGATAATATTAAGTAAATATCAAAAAATTCCAAAGTTTATCTATGTGGTCTTAATTTCATATTGGTATGAGATGATCGAGATTAATATAATAAACTTGAAACAGTTCGCAGTAAAATAAAGTTATGGAATCTTTAGATTAATTACTGCTAGTACGGTTCGCTAGTATTATGAATACAAGTGACTTATATTCGGGTCACTTGTGTAGTTGGACACTTTAGTGAAGGTACTTTATATATAATGATATATAGAACTGGACCAGATGTGATTTGTTAATACTTGTTTAAACATCGTTTCATAGTATTGATCAAACACAGCAAACGATGATCATATACATGATGATCTTAATCCTAAGGTTACTATGAACTCTTATATATGTCATATGCTCATTTGATTCATGCGTTAAGGTTTGTCAGAATGATTAGGCTAGGAACAATTATTTTGGACACTGAATGATATTTATGGCTGGGATCATAGTTTAGCAGATATAGAATCTATACCTTCTTATAGATTGAATAATGGTTCCCTATTGGGTTGACTTTTGGAACTGAAAAGGTTATGAGCACTCACGTCGCAAACTTGTTGTGACACAACCTTCACTTGTAAAGTCAATGGTACACTAGGAACAAGATATAGTTAGAAGGGTAAAACGGTAATTTTATTCCCTTTTAATTATGAACCATTAATAGAGGATTAATGTTGTATGTAATGATTATATCAATGGACACTTTATTCTTTAATAAAGTACTCTATAAATATATGTCTATAATTATCAAGAGTTCAATCTCTCATATTTATAGTGGAGTAATCATTAGATTAATAAATATGATTATTTAATTAAAGAGATTTGATTAATAATCTAATATTTATTGGAGCTTGATATTATAGGTCCGTAGGTCCTCAGTGTGGCTCTATCAACACCATATCAAGGTAAGAGTTGATACAAGGGTAAAATTGTAATTGGGAAATTTAAGAAGAATTTTATTCTTCGAGTAAAATATACAATTATATAATAATTGATGTTGAATAATTAATTTGGAATTAATCATTAAATTTTAAAAAATATGTTAATTGATTTAAATATATAATTTCAAAATATATATAAATACATTAATTAATTTTTTAAATTAATTATTTTATTTGAGTGGGAGAAAATAAAATTGGTAAGTCAAAATAGTTTTTGATTTATTGAATTTTAAAAAGATGATGATAATGATGATCATCAATTTGAATTTGAATTTTGGATTTAAAACTTAAATTTTGAAATATGGTTGTGATTTTTTCCTTAAAAAGATAATACCATATTTTGTGGAATGATTGATTTTAATTAAATAAATAAATAAAAGAAAATTGCAATATTCCTGAAAGGGAATACTGCTATACATGCATTGTACAGTCCAAGGACTGTGCCATGCATTAGCAGTGTACTGATAAAATATCAGTATTGTTGTTATTCTATTTTTATTTATTTAATAATTTGAAAATATATATTTTCAAATTTGGTTAGTTAGATATTTACCTAAATCAATTCCTATCATCGTTATGATATTATTAATATATTACTATTATTATTAGGAATAATAAGGTAATATATAATCTCTACATATTGTTACACCCAGATTTCGAGACCAAAAGTTATGACCTCGAAAACTGGACTCGTCAAGTGTGAGCTCGAAATGTATAAAAACATTGTATGGTCCAGCTATAAGATCTCCGAAGTAAAACAACGACCTCGAAGATGGGTAACCTCGGGATGCTTTCTGAGTTCGAAATGACATGACGTTGGATACATCCATTATCGATTGTCTTCGAATGAGACAGTCCGAGCTTGGGAAGTGCAGGCTCGAGTGTGCTAGCTTCGATAGTGTCAATCTACTCCAAGCATGTCCTGAAGTAGGGTGGCAAGCTCGTCGCAATACCATAAGTCTCAACAGCCACAGGGTCGATCGCTGATCTCGAAGAACCGATGAGTCATCTGGGACAGCCCGTTACGTATGAGCATATTTATTGTTGTACAATCCCAACATTTAAGGGATATTATTTAGTCTGTTATCCGTTCCTGATTCTTATGGGACGTTTCCATATATGTAGGAGATATTGTATTTAATTTCATTATTTAAATTGATATACAGAATATCTTCCCGAAATATGTGGGAATGAACTCTGTAACCTCCCCTATAAATAGAGGAGGAATGACCACTTGTAAAGAATCGATGTCTTTTGGCTGGAGAATAATTTCCGGGTAATTCATCTCTGAAGAATTTCCAGAAATCTTTAAGCCTTAATAACATAGACTCGTGGACTAGGCAGAGTTAACTGCTGAACCACGTAAAAACCCTCTTGTCTTTCTTCATTATTCATTCGCTTCATAGTATACGTTGTTTAATTGATCTATGATTTAAGTTGACGAAAAATGGCGTCAAAAGTTTGTTGCTTCCATTGAGAGCATTAAGCAGTAAGTACGTGAGTCTATTCAGTCGAAGAAGCCTCCCTGAATCAACTATGGCCGCGAATGATCCCAATATTTATGAGGAGGAAATCTTAGAGGAAGTTGACTATCCTTGGGGCCTTGGGAAGCAGCCGATGATGAATTCGAACCCAGATGAGAGGAGTGGGTCCTCTGACTCTCAAGGACCACAGGCCCCCAGGGACGACGAGGACATGTACTACAACCTTGAACGATATGTACCTATTGTGGATCTTGAAAACCGTTAGTTGCGAAAGCAGTTGGCAGAGGCCAAGAAACGTAACGAGGAGCTGGCCAGATTGGCTGTTGAGGCGCAGGCAGCTCAGCCCCCGCCTTCGCCTGAGGCCCAAGATCCACCTCCGCAAGATGTTCATGTTCCACCACGCAGGCCTCGTGGGAGACCTCGGAAAAACGATGCCACACGAAGAATGGAGCAACCTCCGCCACCTACAAAACAGCCTACTCCTTCAAGGCCCCGGAGAAATACCCGGGCTGGAGCTCCTGCCAACTCAACTGCTGAGGTACCGGGCGAGATTGGGAATAACCGAGCCCCCACGGAGGCTCGATCCCAAAATCCTGGTAACACACAGAACGTTCTTGAACCAACATAGGAAAACTTGGGACCTTCTAGGCCCCGTAATGGATGGCATCCACCATCACCCATAAGGCACCCACCATCGCCGATAAGGTATCCCTCACCAACTCGGAGAAACACTCAACTGACTTAGGGTGATAAGGAAAGGCGAGTGGAGCGAAAACATGGGAATGGGGAGACCACTAGGGAGCATAGAGGTACCCAACCAACGAGAAGTCAAATGTCTCGGTCTCACACTATCGAGACGAGACAACCAGAAAGGAACCCATCTCGAAACAACCGCGCGACGAGCCATACTAGTGAAGGCTCAGGAGATACTAGATTGGTTAGTATATATGATCAGGGACGCAGAAATACTGGGAATCGAAGGGATCACCCAGATTTACGGGAACACCTGAACCAGAATTGGGCAATGATAACCCCTCGAACACAGACTTGAGGGATCACCTCAATGGACGCAAGAATCCTATGCGGAGGTGCGAAGCTGGAATTGCGATCAATGATAACCAGTTTCAACTCAGACCCCCCATGGATTCTGTCCAAGAAAGGATCGAACAACTAGAAAGAGCGTTCAGGCTCTTACAAAATGAATGCGGTCAGGATCGAGACGAAGAGTTTGACAAGGAACTCGAACCCTTCGCCCCCCATATCTCCAACACCCCGTTTCCTCAAGGATTCTGAATTCCTCATGTCCCACCATTATATGGGAATTCTGATCCATACAGTTACTTTAGTACGTTCAATACAATTATGAGAGCAAGTAATGTGGGCTACGAGCTTAGATGCATGTTGTTTTCGGCCTCGCTCACAGGACCAGCAAAAAACTGGTTTGAAAAATATAAAAGGCATTCAATTGCTTCTTGGGATCAATTATCTAGAGATTTCAAGAAGCAATTCAGAGCCATGATTGGAGAATATCTACCTGGCTAATGAGAATCAGGTCCCTTTCAGGCGTCCGTACCCCATGAGGAACCAGAAAGCAAAGAGAGATTCTAGTAAATACTACAGATTCCATAAAGATATCGGACATACAACCAACGAATGCAGGCAACTAAAAGAAGAGATTGAAGGCCTAATCTTGAGAGGATACTTCAGGCAATATGTAAGAAACCAAAATCCCAATCAGGCTTCTACTAGTCAGAGGGCAGCTGCACCACCGCCTGCCCAAAATAATAACTCCCGAGCAAGGGAAGATGAGAAACCCCCTCTGATTGATGGAGAATATGTTATAACCATCTCGAGGGGACCTCATTTCGCAGGATTGGGCAGGAACGCCCAAAAAAGATATGTGAATGAGCTGAAAACTGGTGACGGATCCCCTTACAAACCTGAACCCAGGGCTCCGAAACACCAGAGGGTTGAATCTCAACCTATAACTTTTACTGAGGATGACGCCTCTCATGTGCAGTTTCCTCATAATGACCCGCTAGTCATCACCCTTTAGCTCGTGAATAAGAGGGTTCATCGAGTCCTGGTTGATAACGGAAGCTCAGTGAATATCCTCTATAAGGCCACCTTAGAAAAGATGGGACTCACGCTTCGTGACCTAAAGGCCTGTGCAACGACATTGTACGGCTTTTCAGGAGAAGGGATTGCCTGTATGGGATCTATTGAACTCCCTGTAACCTTGGGAGACTACCCAGTCTCGGCAACCAAGATGATGGAATTTGTTGTAGTAGATCTACCATCGGCCTACAACGTACTGCTTGGGAGACCCACCCTAGTAGGGCTGGGGGCAGTTTTGTCTGTAAGGCATTTGTCCATCAAGTTTCCAACTTTTAGTGGCATCGGGACACTGAAAGGAGACCAGCTCGCAGGAAGGGAATGCTATAGCATTTCCATTAGAGGAAAGAAACAGACAAGCGCACAGACACTTGTCATAATTCATAATAAAGACAGAACAGTCTTCGAGATAGACGAAGAAATTGATCCGAGAATAGAGGAAAGAGCTGACCTTGAGCCATTAGAAGAGCTTGAAGAGGTCAGGCTCGAAGAAGTAGACCCCCCAAAAATAGTGAAGGTAGGGAAAAACCTTACAGAAGAAACAAAATAGCAATTAATTTTCTTTTTGAAAAGGAACCAAGATTTTTTTGCATGGTCACATTCGGATATGGTAGGGATAAATCTGAATGTGGTAAGCCACGCTCTAAATATTGACAAAAGCTTTCCCCCGAAGTAGCAAAAGCGAAGACTCCTGGATGACGACAGGAAGAAGGCCCTGAAAGAAGAGGTCGACAAGTTGAAGTGAAACTGATTCAATCGAGATGCCTTCTACCTCGATTGGGTCACCAACCCGGTGCTAGTCCTGAAACCTAACAGGACATGGTAGACCTGTATTGATTACTCAAACCTCAATAAGACCTGTCCAAAGGACTGCTTCCCTACCTCGAATCGACCAGCTCGTAGATGCCACAAGTGGGCATGGACTTATGTCATGTATGGATGCTTATTCTAGATATAAACAGATCACCATGCATGCCCTAGACCAAGAGCATATGAGTTTTGTGACAGACAAAGGACTGTATTGCTACAATGTCATGCCGTTCGGACTAAAGAATGCTGGAGCCACTTACCAACGGCTCGTAAACATGATGTTCTCAGAGCAAATAGGTAATAACATGGAAGTTTATGTTGATGATATGTTGGTTAAATCTAAACATAACAGTAACCATGTGGACGACCTTGAAGAGTGCTTTGCCGTGTTACAGA
Source organism: Humulus lupulus (assembly GCF_963169125.1). NCBI lineage: Eukaryota > Viridiplantae > Streptophyta > Magnoliopsida > Rosales > Cannabaceae > Humulus > Humulus lupulus. Next base: position 187,649,499 of record NC_084794.1, on the reverse strand, counting down.
AGTATGACATGAAACTCAACCCCCAGAAGTGCTCTTTCGGAGTATCGTCAGGAAAGTTCCTAGGCTTCATTGTAAATGCACGGGGAATATAGGCTAATCCGGACAAGATCTAGGCTTTAATTGATATGCCCTCACCTCGAAAGCATAAGGATGTCCAAATTTTGACTGGGCGGATAGGGGCACTAAGTAGGTTTATCTCAAAATCTACAGACCGTTGTCTTCCATTTTTCAACCTTTTGAGGGGAGGCAAAAAATTCGAGTGGACAGAAGAATGCGAGTTAGCTTTTCAGGAGCTCAAGAAGCACCTCGTGGAGCCTCCCACCTTGTCGAAACCCATCACGGGGGAAAGTTTGTACCTATATCTTGCTACAACCGAGCATGCCATAAGCATCGTGCTCGTCCGAGAAGAACAGAAGGTGCAAAAGCCTGTATACTATGTCAGCAAAAGGTTACTGGGGGTAGAATCGAGATACCCCTTGATGGAGAAGCTGGCTCTCAGCTTAATTCACTCATCTTGAAAGGTCCGACCCTATTTCCAGGTGCATCCCATTCATGTGTTGACCGATCAACCACTAAGACAAGTCTTGTCCAAGCCAGAATCCTCGGGCCGATTACTAAAATGGGTCGTTGAACTTGGACAATTCGAGATCACCTATCATCTGAGGACAACCATAAAAGGACAGGCCCTGGCAGACTTCATAGTGGAATGCACTGGATTGACCAACGATGAAGTTATAACCCCAATCCGCGAACTGTGGAAACTTTATGTTGATGGGTCTTCCAACGAAAATGGGTCGGGGCAGGAATATTACTGATCACCCCAGTAGGAAGTCGATTCCACTCCGCTTTGAGATTTGACTTTGAAGCATCAAACAACGAGGCGGAATACGAAACTCTACTAGCAGGACTTCGAATAGCCAAGGAACTCAAGGCTAAGGCGGTACATTGCTACAGTGACTCCCAGTTGGTGGTCAACCAAATCTTAGGGGAATACCAGGCTCGCGGGATGAGAATGACTGCATATTTAGAAAAAGTGAAGGCAGCCCTTGAGCAATTTGAATTTTACACGATAAAACAGGTTCCCCGAGAGAAAAATTCGAATGCAGATGCCTTAGCCAAGCTCGCCACGTCCACCGAGGTCGATGAACTGAATGTCGTGCCAATTGAACATCTAACGACACTCAGTATAACCGAGCCTGAATAGGACGATGTATGCATGATAAACTCCGAGCTGACCTGGATGACCCCAATAATTAGGTACCTGGAGACCGGCATTCTCCCAGAAGAACGGACCAAGGCTCGAAAATTGATGTATCAGATCCCCAGGTACACCACTGTGGATGGAAGGCTATATAGAAGAGGATACTCTATGCCATTACTCCAATGTGTGACTCCACCAGAGGCTAAAAAGATCATGGAAGAAATTCATGAAGGATTCTGTGGAGACCATACTGGGGGGCATAGCCTATCCAAGAAAATCATACGCCAAGGATACTTTTGGCCTACCATCAAATCAGATTCATTTGATTATGTCAAGAAATGCGACAAGTGTCAACGATTCACCACAATCCCTCGAGCTCCACCTTCCGACCTAACTATGATGAACTCCCCATGGCCATTTGCAGTTTGGGGAATCGACCTCATAGGCTCGCTGCCAACTGGCAAAGGCGGAGTCAAATACGCAGTAGTCGCAGTAGATTACTTTACGAAGTGGACCGAGGCCGAGCCTCTAGCGAAAATTACCTTGAAAAAGTTTTGGACTTCGTGGTAAAGAACATTATATGCCGATACGGGATGCCAAGGAAGATTGTGTCCGATAACGGTGCTCAATTCGATAGCAATTTGTTTACCAACTTTTGCGAGAAAAATGGGATAATAAAAAGCTTCTCCTCTATGGCCCATCCCCAAGCGAATGGCCAGGTCGAAGTTGTAAACAAAACCCTAAAAAGTTCTCTGAAGAAAAAGTTAAAAGAAGTAAAAGGGAAATGGCCCAAAGAATTGCCCCAAGATTTATGGGCATATCGAACCATAGCTCGTACTTCAACGGGACATACCCCCTTTTCTCTGGCATATGGATGCAAGGCTATGTTGCCAATCGAGGTCAAAATACCCACAATTCGTGCCCACACTTATGACCAAGCCTCGAACCAATCCCAGCTCGAAGTAAGTCTGGACCTGATTGAAGAAAGAAAGGATGAGGCTCAGCTAAAAATGTTGCATACCAACAGCGAGCTACCCGGTATTTCAATAAAAGAGTTCGAGATAGAAAATTCAGTGTGGGAGATTTGGTGCTTAGGCATGTGTTCTTGGCAACACGGGATCCAGCTGCTGGCGTGCTCCGGCCTAATTGGGAAGGACCTTATCAGATCGAATCAGTTATCCAACCTGGCGTCTACATGTTGGCAAGATTGAATGGGAGTTTCGTACCACGAGCATGGAATGGCGAACATCTACGACCTTACTATAATAGTGTAGGAATGATGTCACCTGTAATCATACTTGTTTATCTGTACTATGTTCCTATTAATAAATTATTTAAATAAAGTTCGATTTCATTTCAATATGTTGTATTTATTGCAAACTCTCTTAATTTAATAACCTATGGTCAAACTCATAGGATATTAAGGGGGCATTAGTGGTACATATACCATCAGCTTGAAAAAATGAAATAGCATATATTATTAAAAATAAAGTGTTTGGATATAACCAAATACGCGAGCTATGATAGTTTGGAGATAACCAAATTATTAAAAATAAAGTGTTTGGATATAACCAAATACGCGAGCTAAGATAGTTTAGAGATAACCAAATTATTAAAAATAAAGTGTTTGGATATAACCAAATACGCGAGCTAAGATAGTTTGGAGATAACCAAATTATTAAAAATAAAAGTGTTTGGATGTAACCAAATACGCGAGCTAAGATAATTTGGAAATAACCAAATTATTAAAAATAAAGTGTTTGGATATAACCAAATACACGAGCTAAGATAGTTTGGAGATAACCAAATTATTAAAAATAAAAATGTTTGGATATAACCAAATACGGGAGTTAAGATAATTTGGAAATAACCAAATTATTAAAAATAAAGTGTTTGGATATAACCAAATACGCGAGCTAAGATGTTTTGGATATAACCAAATTATGGAAAAATAAAAGTGTTTTGATGTAACCAAATACGCGATCTAGATATAACTAGATCAAGAATATAAGTGTATGGATTACAAACCAAACATAACCTGAATAGGTTTGGAACGAACCAGCTAAAAATAATCAACAGTAAGTTGGAACACAACCTACTTCAAAATAAGTCGAGATCGAGGCTAGAATATCCTACAAAAAGATGGTTTCGACCTCATAACCTTGGGGAGCTACCCTAGAACGAGGAAAAGTAACTAAAACAGAAAGATATAACTAAACCACCTACGTTACACGCCATAGAAGTACTTTCAAGTGAATGGTAAAAGTAACTTTCAACCTTGACAAATAACGAGATCGGATACGGATATATCGTGCAAACTATGCATGAATGCATTGAAGCTCGAGCTTAAAAATCCACCGCGTGTTTGTATGAATAAACAGACATAAGGACACTTTAATATAAATTGCATAAAATATTTCGACCTAAGAAATGTAAAGCAAAAATATTAAAGTAAAGTCAAATATTATAAATATCATAAGAAAATAGCTCTTTCACGAGCTATAAATTGTCTTAGCCCTAGGGGCATAAAAAGCAGAAAATAAAAAAAAAAGCTATTACAAAAAATTTGAAGGGACGCAGCCCCAGATAAAGACTTAGGAGGGAGGAGCATCCTTCTTAGCCTTCTCAGCTTCCTCCTTGGCTCTCTCTGCCTCCTCCCGAGCAGCCTCCTCCTCATCGAGCCGAGCTTGCCACTTGGCCACAAGTTCTTCCTCGAAAGAGCCTAAGAAGCTGGTATCGAGATCGTCATTACTGGCCCAGATCCTATACATGGCCAGGTCGACCACCTGATCCTTCTTCTCCTTAAACTCTGCAAGGAGACGAGCCTTTTCACCCTCCATAATATCGAAAGTGGCCGCCTTCTCATCCTCAAGCTTGGCATTAACCTTCTCAAGCTCCACAAGCCGGGCATTCACCTTCTCGAGCTCGGCTGTCTTGGCCTTTAGTTGTTCAGCATCATCCTCCATCTTTGCCTTTGTGGCCTTGAGCTCATCACTAAGCTTGAGTTGGAGATCCTTCGCCTCTTGGGCATAAGACTTGCTCAAATGGACCTCATTATTCAACCTATAATTAAGTTGAGCAAAGACAGCAAGAGTCTGAAACACAAGAAATCAAATTAGAACATGAACTAAGGACAAGTACAAATAATAACATAAAGTGAGAGCAGTTACCACTGCAGTGAGCTCGATACTCTTTGTTGACGCGGTTCTTCGGCAACAGATAATTAAGAGAAGAAGAGAAAGAGATTAGTACTAAAAGTAGAACCGTCACAGATATGAAATCTTTGGGAATGAACTAGGTGACTCAAGACACGTTTTTGAGTGGTTCGAAGGTTAAAATCCCTCTACTCCACTAGTCAATATTATTGATATTCTCTGGGTATTTGGTTTACAAAGTATATAGTTCTTCAAAGACTATTTTTTCCAACCCCTATCAACTCCCAGGGTCTCCTTATTTATAGGAGAGGGCACCTGGAAGTTGGTAGGGAGGTCATCCCGTGACCTTACCATTTGTCATATCAAATCTGTGACATTCATGATTAATTCCTAAACCTGACACACAAGTGTGGTCTAATCAGTATGGAAGGAGATAATGGGCCGCACGGCCCAACCCGTCCGTGGGTGTCTGATACGTACGTTCCTGCTGCGTGTCCGAGAAGTCAGGGGGATATCGGACATGTGATGGCAGGAATATGCACGTTTATCTTGCGTGTTGACTTCCCATAGGGTCGGAGCTTCCTGAGAAGCTCGCGACCGGAGCAGTTCATAACCCGAGCTTCTCCGTCCGTGGCCGTTGGATGTCATTCTCAGCTCCTGGGGCAACAAGTGCGAGCTGGAAACAGGACCCCCTCGAGCTGACCAGGGCCCGTCCTGGAAATAGAGCCTCCGGCCTGTGGGAGCCTCGGACTAAACCTGATTTAGTCCGAGGCTCGTCCTGCTAAACGGCCCGTGGGAAAACCAGGGCGTACATCTGCCCCCCAAGCTCCTGCTCGTGGTCTATGACGTCAGATACAGGAGACCACAGTAGGGGCTTCTAGACTTCCCCCACAACCCTTCACATTCCATTCTTTTCGCAGGCGTCTGATACGTGGAACGCCGTGGGTGGCGACGGTACACTCTACGAGAACCGCATTAAATGGCCTAGCCTACTGTCCAGCCGTCGTTTCACATTTCGAGTGGAGGGTCTCCCAAGAGCCTTTTACACGTGATCCTTCCCTTGTATAAAAGGAGGTGGTCATCCCACGCACGGGCCACCTTATCATTCAAAAAAAATTCCCAAATTTCCTTCTTCTTTCTCTGACCTTCCAAAGAACGAAACCCTCATCTCTGCTGTTCTCATCTTCTCCGTTCACGAAGCTTAAGCGTACGGGTTCCTTCAAAGCCTTGGAGGCCACTGTACCAACGAAGCTCCTACCAGCGCAGCAACCTCGCTCACCATCCAACCATATACTGTAAGTTCTTCTGACCCTGTTCACTTTGAAAGCATGCCACTGTAGCTTAGGTAAAAAATATTACTGTAGCCACATGCAGGGGTTTTCTGAGTTGCGTGAATACAGAGGGTGACAGCCCTTCTTAGGTTAGGGCACGCCTGCCATGGGACACCGTTTTAGAGTATGGGCTTCATGGTGTTTCTTCAGGAACAATTTCTGGGTAGGACCTTTAGGAATTTTGGGTGCAAAAACCGGGTAGCTTAGGGAATACGCCTCAAAAGTGGTTTTGCCACGCTTTGCCTGTTGAAACTTTCCCCCCAAGGCAAATTTTTACTCTGAGCCCTCTGACACACGAATTCCGAGTAATCTGGGATCTGTTGAGGGCATAGGTGCGTGTTCCTCGGAACGCGTGGCACCACTCTCCATGGGTTGGGCTTACCCCAGCTCGTGTACTTAATACTTGCTTCACTCTCCTGCTTGGGTCGCCTTTTCTAAAGTGTTTTCTTTTGTTCGATAGGCGACCAGATGGCTCCAAAGAGAAATCTGCCACAGAAGAACGTGGGAAGTTCGTCTTCCCAGCAGGATAAAGGAAAGGCGGTGGTTGCCAGCTCGCCAATTCCTCACTTTGGGCCGGCGGTGGAGAAGCAGGCCGAGGTGGCCCCTGACACGTTTTTTGAGGCGGAGAGAATCGTCTCGAAGATAACCGACCAGGCAAAGGTCACCAAAATCTTCCTCAACCACAACATTTCCCTGGGGATGGCCTCCGTGATCGCCCGACCTGCTGCGGATGGGGAGCGGAGCTGCACGCCGCTCGACGAGTCGTTCGCGGCCTGGAGCGGTGAACACTTCAAGGCAGGGGCCTTCCTCCCCCTGGATCAGTATTTTGTTGATTTCTTGAACTATGTGGGGTTGGCCCCATTTCAGCTCCCCCCTAACTCATACCGTCTGCTGGCGGGATTGAGGTATTTGTTTCAAAAGCATGAGTGGGAGGTCCCCACTCCTGCTGATATTCTATACTTCTTTTGCCTCAAAGCCAGCCCGGACCAGCGGGGGCGAGGCGACGGGTTCTATTATTTAACCCGCTTCCCTAACACAGCAGCAGTCATCGAGCTTCCGAGCCATCCAAACGACTTCAAAGACCAGTTTTTCATGTCAACTGGGTTCCGCAATTGCGACCATCACTACTTCAACCGTCCTCGTAAGTGATTCTTGATTTAGTTCGCCTTTTAAAGGTTATCTTGTTTTAGCTCCTCCCTTATTCCACTTCTGACTTCAACCAACCTTGCAGCCATCTACGCGAGGACCGAAAAGTCTGTGACCCTCGGGGGTCAATATGATACATTGGCGAACTTGCCCCCCAGTAAGAAAGACTACCGCGTGCTCGTGACGGACGAGACGATGGTATTCTGCAAGCTGATTTTCCCAAATCATACTTTGAATTTGAAAAGGCCCCGGGGGCCTCCCCCAGCTCGCGACAACAGACCGACCGTCGCGGAGGAGGCCGCAGACGACGAAGGCGAGGAGGAAGGTGAAGACGTTCCTCTCGTGATGAACAGGAAGAGGACCTTGGAGGTCGCCCAGGTTATGGGCGAGGAGAGGGTCCAATCCGGAGCAGCCGCGGGTCCTTCCGGCCAAGGTAACCCTTACTTATTTAAGAATGTAGATAGGGCCACTGCAGACCCCAGCTGGTTAGGTTCAATCCTAGGCAGATCGTCCATCGTCATCAGAGGAATCTGGACCTGGATACGCTCTTACTCCATTGCGTTGACCAGCTCGTGCTGGACAACCAAGAGAGCCGGCCTAAGGGTACCGTAGTAGTAGATAACACCCTAGCTTTTAGGTCGGTCCTCTTTGAGGAGTACGGGACCAACTTACGCACGTGGCCAGCGCTCCAGGGGGGCATCTATGCTCCGGGGATTAGGCAGTACGTAGGAGAGTCCAGCCCCGAGTCAGAGCCGGACCTAGAACCTGCGACAGTTCGCGAGATAATCGTCCTAGGTTCCTCCAGCTCGGGGGGTAGGGCTCCCTTAGTATTCGCTTACTTGTTGCCTTTAAACCTTTTGTCTCTTTCTGCATGATTGCTACCTTGTAATAACCATGTTTTTTTGTTCTTAGCAGAAGAGATGTCTCAGCCCGGAGGTAGTCTACGGGGCGTGGTCTTCGGCGGGAACCCCCTAGTGGGGCCGAGGTTAAAAAGGCTCCGAGAGTCCAAGAGCTCGGCTGGGACCTCCACCAAATCCCCGGCTAAGGAGAAGGAGAAAGCCCCTCCATCCCAGGGCGCAGGGGTGATCCTTCCTGTTGCCAGGACAGGACCCATGCTCCCGCCATCCCAACGATCTCCATTAGCCGTCCAGGACGGGGTAATGGAGATCGGGAACCCGGCCACGGCAGCCCCGGATGTGCGCATCCCGGTCGATCCCCAGGATCTGGAGAAGATGCCGGAAGCATTCCGGGGGACGGTATATGAGTCGGCGAGCTATGCCGTCAGCCATTTCTACAAGCTCAAGGAGAAGGAGCTCCGGGCCATCGAAGCAACGAGTCCGGTCCGAGTTATAGAGTCTTCGATGGACATGACCCTAACGGTAAACTGTCCCATTCCTTTAAAGCTTTAACACTCACACGCCGCCTTTTTTCTTCCAGTTAGTTAATTTATCCTTCCTTTCATGCAGGGCATTGCTGCCGCGTACAGAGGCATTGCCAGGACCAAGGCCCAGCTCGAGGGTATGGAGGCTGAGCGCCAGACCGCGCTTCAGGAGGCCCAAGAGGCAAAAGACGCGCTGGCGGCCTCCAAAGCCGAACTGAAGAAGATCCGTTCCGAGAACCAAGAGCTTAAAAACTCCCTGACCGCGTCGCGGACGGATCTCGAGGCAGTGAAGACCGAGGCCCAGGCCGCACAGGCCGCCCTGGAAGCCGAGCGGGTCGTTTCAGAGCAGTCCTTACAAGACCTGTTCTATCACTGCTGGTCCCACAATCCGGACGCGGACTTTTCTTTCATGCCCCCGGACCTCTGGGCGTTTTTGTTGCCGAAGCTCCAAGCCCGCCTAAATAAGGAGGCTCCTCCCTCGGAGACTGGAGAGGCCTTTGCCGCGGCGGGGCAGGACGATACCGCGACCTCCAAAAGATCAACTGATGGGGCTTAGGATACTTCTCTTTGGGCATTTTGAACTCTTACTTTACATTGTAATAAGATTTTTTATGAGGTGCTTCCACCTCGAGACAATTTGCTCAACCAGTTTAACATATATATATTTTTATGCATTTGGCTACAATTCATCTCTTTATTTCTATGAACTTAGTTCGGGTTAACCGTTATTTATATCCCGGGCTGTTTAGAGAAGGGCCACGATCTATAAATTTTAGTTAACTTCTAAGTTTTCTGACCTGGTTAAAACCAGGAACTTATTTTAAAAAACTTAGTTCGGGTTAACCGTTATTTATATCCCGGGCTCTTTAGAGAAGGGCCACGATCTATAAATTTTAGTTAACTTCTAAGTTTTCTGACCTGGTTAAAACCAGGAACTTATTTTAAAAAACTTAGTTCGCGTCAACTTTTATCCATATCCCGGGCTCTTTAAAGAAGAACCACGGTCAACAAATTTTAGTTAACTTCTAAGTTTTCTGACCTGGTTAAAACCAGGAACTTATTTTAAAAAACTTAGTTCGCGTCAACTTTTATCCATATCCCGGGCTCTTTAACGAAGAACCACGGTCAACAAATTTTAGTTAACTTCTAAGTTTTCTGACCTGGTTAAAACCAGGAACTTATTTTAAAAAACTTAGTTCGCGTCAACTTTTATCCATATCCCGGGCTCTTTAAAGAAGAACCACGGTCAACAAATTTTAGTTAACTTCTAAGTTTTCTGACCTGGTTAAAACCAGGAACTTATTTTAAAAAACTTAGTTCGCGTCAACTTTTATCCATATCCCGGGCTCTTTAAAGAAGAACCACGGTCAACAAATTTTAGTTAACTTCTAAGTTTTCTGACCTGGTTAAGACCAGGATAGGACTTAGTTTGTGATAACTCTTATCCATAGATAAAAATTAACACCTAAGTCGTTAAGGAGACCTGGTTATATCCAGGTACCATATGCCCCCCAAGTAACTGGGAAAGGGTCTTTCGTGGTTACTTTAAAATTACACTTGCAAATAAAGAGAAACATTTGATTTTTATTTACACATGGAAGGTGACCTTCTAGGCCTTACAAATGGATCATTGATAGTATTTCTTTAGGTGGATAGCATTCCAAGTCCGCGGGACCGCCCCTCCACCAAGTCGAGCTAACTTATAAGTTCCCTCTTTGATGACTTCAATGACCTGGTATGGTCCTTCCCAGCTTGGTCCCAAAACCCCATCTTTGGGATCCTTCCCGGCCAGGAAAACTCTCCTCAAGACCAAATCACCGACACCAAAGGCACGTCTTTTGACCCTAGTGTTGAAGTAGCGAGTGATCTTCTGTTGATAATGAGCGAGCTTGAGTTGTGAATCCTCTCGCCTTTCATCCACTAAGTCTAAGGAATGGCATAGGAGCTCGTGGTTCCCGTCTTGGTCGTAGGACCGGACCCTGTGTGACAGGACCTTCACCTCCACGGGGAGAACTGCTTCACTTCCAAAGGTTAGGGAGAAAGGAGTGTGACCCGTGGGAGTCCGATGTGAGGTCCTATAGGCCCACAGAACTTGGGGGAGCTGTTCTGGCCAGATCCCCTTTGCCTCATCTAGCCTCTTCTTGAGGCTCGCCTTCAGAGTTTTATTGACAGCCTCGACCTGGCCGTTCGCCTGGGAATAGGCCACGGACGAGAAGCTTTTCACAATTCCGTGCCTTTCGCAAAATTTGGTGAACAGATCGCTGTCAAATTGAGTACCATTTTCGGAGACGATCTTTTTAGGTAGGCCAAATCGACATACGATGCTTTTAACCACGAAGTCTAGTACCTTTTTCGATGTTATTGTCGCCAACGGTTCTGCATCGGCCCACTTGGTGAAGTAGTCAATGGCTACCACGGGGTAACGGACCCCGCCCTTTCCGGTGGGCAGGGCGCCTATTAGATCTATCCCCCAAATGGCAAATGGCCAGGGAGATGAAATCATTTTTAGCTCGGTCGGAGGAGCTCGGGCAACCGCAGCGAACCGCTAACACTTGTCGCACTTTTTTACATATGAGATCGAGTCTTTGGACAGAGTCGGCCAGTAATAACCTTGCCGGAGGATCTTCAAGGCTAGGCTTTGCCCCCCAGTGTGATCTCCGCAGAATCTGTCATGAACTTCTTGCAGGATGGCCTTCGCTTCGCTTGGAAGAACGCACCGGAGGAGAGGTAATGAATGCCCACGTCGGTACAGCACCCCCTCGACTAGCGTATACCTCAGAGCTTGATAAAGGACTCGTCGTGCGTCGTTGCGTCGTTCGGGTAACTTGCCCCCGACGAGGTACTCAATAATGGGAGTCATCCAGGTCGGCCTGATGTCAATCATTTCAATATCTGCCTGACCTCCGTCTATGCTAGGTTTCTTCAAGAACTCAACTGGCACCAACCCCAGGGTTTCTGTCTCTCCCGAGGTGGCGAGCTTGGCGAGAGCATCTGCGTTGGCGTTCTGCTCCCGAGGTATCTGTTCAATCGACCCTCGCCCAAACGCAGACAATTCGGACTTTACCTTTCCCAAATAGGTGGCCATCTTGGGACCCCGCGCCTGATACTCGCCTAGAACCTGATTCACCACTAGCTGGGAGTCGCTGAAGCATTGGACAGAGCTCGCCTTTAGCTCGCTAGCTATCCTAAGTCCAGCTAACAAGGCCTCGTACTCTGCCTCGTTGTTAGATGCCTTGAACCCAAACCTTAGCGCCGAGTGGAATCTATGCCCCTCTGGGGATATCAGAATGATTCCGGCCCCGGAGCCGTTCTCGTTAGATGAGCCATCAACGAAGATCTTCCACGATGAACTTGAGGAGGCGAGCTGATGTGAGTCTTCTGATGGGATTTCATGGAATCCTGCTCATTCTGCCACGAAGTCGGCCAAGGCTTGACTTTTTATGGTAGTTCGGGGAGTATAGAAAATCTCGAACTGACTGAGTTTGACCGCCCACTTTAGCAAGCGTCCCGAGGCTTCAGGCTTTTGCAAAACCTGCCTTAGAGGCTGATCGGTCATGACGTGTACAGAGTGGGACTGGAAGTATGGCCTGAGTTTTTGCGAGGCCGTGATTAGGCAGAACGCCAGTTTTTCCATCAATGGGTACCTTGACTCAGCTCCGAGGAGTCTCTTGCTGATGTAATAAACCGGTTTCTGAGCCTGGTCCTCTTCGCGCACCAGAACGGCACTAGCTGCGTCCTTCGTTACGGCCATGTAGAGGAAAAGAGGTTCTCCTACCTTGGGCTTTGATAGCACAGGCGGTTCAGCCAGGTGCGCTTTTAGGTCGAGGAATGCGCCTTCTCATTCTACTGTCCATTCGAACTTCTTGTTTCCCCGGAGCAGGTTGTAGAAGGGCAAGCACTTATCGGTCGATTTGGAAACGAACCGGTTCAGTGCTGCCACTCTTCCGGTGAGGCCTTGAACATCTTTCCGCGACCGGGGGGAAGGAAGCTCGAGCAGGGACTTGATCTTGTTGGGGTTTGCCTCGATTCCTCGGGTATTGACTATGAAACCTGTTTACCGAGTTTTTCGGAAATGAATATAAACAGAATAATAAAAAGATAAGAACTGTAGAAATGCTGAAATGTAACTAAACAAACAGTGTTTTTACGTGGTTCAGGCGTTAACAAGCCCTAGTCCACGAGTCGATGTTATTATACTTGGAAAAGGTTACAGTAAGATGGCTGGTGAACAAGAACTTCACACACTCACAGTGTTTCTCTCGGGTTCTCTTGAAGAAGATGAAGCTAGAGAGATTTTAGTAGAGTTTTTGCTATGTGATTTGTTGGTCGTCCCTCTTCTTGTAAAATGAAGGGGTCTTTATAGCTAGGGTTTCGGATTAGGGTTTTTCTCTACCTACCTGAGTCTTAATTACACCAGCCATAAATAGGGGATACAATTACTGTAGTAGCATGGCTACAAGACTCTATGTGGGTATATTTACGTGAAAGTATGGGGAACACACAAAGTCAGCCGTCTTTTCCAAGTTGTCAGCGGAACAGTAGGCGAAAAGGTACCCTTAGGCGTGCTGGGATGTGTGCGGCTTTGACCTGACGGGCGTGTCAGGCGGGATCCTGTGTCAGACGGATATCGTTCCAAATATGCCTTCTCCCGGACTCGACCGTTCGGTTCTGTTCTGTGCGAGGCACGGAACTGTTTCCGCGGAGACCACTCGAAGAGCCTCTCCTGGAAGGGGCCTCCCCGAGGGGTATCCTTCGGGAGTCCGGGAGAGTCGACGAGTTTCCGTGTTGTGCTTGCTTGGAAGAGTAATCCAGATACTACACAGGAGAGACGAAGCCTTTCTGTCCATCCGCGAGCTCTGGTCACCTACCGTGAAAGACATCGATAATTCTGCTTCCCCGAGGACATCAATCTAAACGCTATCCGGAAATCTGGATAACATTTACCCCCCAAGGTCACGGAGCTTTGAGAGATCTGGGAGCTTGTACAGTCCTCCGGGTATTTCGGTCTCTTAGATTAGGCGAGGGGCCACCTTCTGTGTTCTCGGAAGAGTTCCTTTTTCCCGCCTGAGTGTTAGTATGAAAAAGAAAGGGAATTTCTTCTGTTTGAACTCAAGTACTCAAATGCGGCAAGGACCACGTGTCATTCTGGGAATGGTTCTGCGACCAAGACGTGTGCGTGAGGCGACTGGTTGAGTATGCGTGCGTCAGTCATCTGAGTAATGATTTGACGGTTTTTAATGGTACTCCAGGCCCGAGGTGGTGTAATGATGGGAAATAAATACTTTATTCCCATCCGAGGAGTCATAAATAGGATCGTCGCATCATCTCCAGCCGTTGGATCCGATGCACACGGAATGGGAAGATCGGGACCGTCCATTTGAGGAATTCGAAACGACTTCTTCCCTGCTATAAGAACGAGGGAAAGAACCTTTCTTCCTCTTTACGCTTTCAAATTCTCTACCTTTCGGATTTTCAGATTTCTAAACCTTCGAACTCTCAGGCTTCCCAGCTTTCGTTCCTCCGAACTTGCCACTTCTTTTGGTAAGGATCTGGAAACTTTTTCTTTTGATTTGGCAGTGGGTTTATTCGCCGAAGTTCCTGGTTTGAATCGTCGTTCGTCTTTGCAGCTTTTACTTCTCGCGATTGTGCTGGGCAGTGATCCAGTTACTCCTTCAACCTCCAACTACCCGAATATCAGTAAGTATTTCCACTTTGCTCTTTCCTCCCAGACCTTAGGTTGTTGGTAGTTGTTAGAGTAGAGGTTTCTGCCATTATCGCTTATGTGCATGCGTGAATAGGGCTTTGGTAGGCATGTGATTGATGTGAGTCGATAAGTAGCCTTTTCTGCATGCTTTGGCGACTTGCGTTTGGAAAGTCGTCCCTTGTTTTGCTGTTTTAGGGCATAAGCATGAACGCCTTTAGGGTGTCTTTCTCTGGAAAAGCACTTCTTTTGGTGGGCTTAGGCTTGGAGTCTGACTCTGGTTCCTTGCCGCCCTTCGGGTGGCATGGTGCCAATCCCTCGGTAAGCTCGGTGGGAGCCTCTCCAAGCAGTTTTCGGGGAGGGTCTCCCCGACGCCTTTGATACCACTAGGGTATGACAAGGGTGCTGACTGCTTAGAGTGTTTTCTTCTTTCTTTCTTTTGTCCAGTGACGAACATCTCAAAGGAACAACTCCTTGCTGTGGGGGAGGCTGATTCTGCCCAAGAGAAGGGCTCTCCTGTCGCTGGTGGAAAGGGGAAAGGAAAGGCGAAAGTGGTCGCGGCTAGCCCACCGACCTCCAATAGTTCTATCTGGGAGATGGACCAAAAGCCGAACCTTTTCAGGAATTATGGCATGCTGGAGCTGTATTCCTCTGAGGCAGGCTTGAAGAACATCCCAGGTTTGATGTGGCACCGTCTGTCGGTGCTGGGCGAGTCAGCTAGCCAGAGTCACGAGGGCTTTGGTGCCTGGAGCTGGGCACACATAGTGTGTGGGGCGCACTTGCCCCTAAGGAGTTACTTCGCCAATTTCTGTGTGAAGGCGGGGATTGCCCCCTTCCAGTTGATTCCTCCCAGCTACAAGCTCCTAGCGGGGTGGTTCATCTTTTGCAAGTCCCGGAGACTGGAAGCTCCTACCCCGGAGGAGGTGCTGTACTTTTACGGGTTGAAGTCTCAGCCTATGAGGGGTCATTCAGACAAGGTGGGGTTTTACAGGCTAGAAAGGCACCCGGACGTGATGTGCCCCACTTGTCATACCGCGAGGGTTCCGGACCTCCGGGAATACTGGTTCCTGACGACTGGCTTCCCGCTGAAGAGGGTGCCAGCCCTATCTTTGGACTTCAAAATCCCTGGTAAGTGCTCCTTCCTCTTCTTTTCAACTTTGTTTCTTTGCGTTTGATTTGCCTTTTGGGAGGATCTCTAACGCTTGTATTTGATTTTTGCAGAAGTCGTTCCGCGAACACCTCGCTGCGCGGAGATGATAAGGAGGTCCAAGTTCTACGAAGGGCTTTCTGAGGAAGAGTTGAAAGTGGAGGGACTTGTGACCTTCGAATCGTTGAGGGAGTATGGGTTACTTGCCTCCTTCCAAAACATCGAGCCAGTGAGTGGCAGGGGGCAAACTCAGGTGTCAGCTGACATCCGGGAGCAGATTGCCCTGGAGCTGTCTAAGGTGATCACCCAAGCAGCTCGGGACGAAAATGCTTTATCTCCTAGTTGGGCGGAGAGGTTCCCCGACCCCCAGCCGGAGGAAGAGGAGATCGAGGCTCGCCACGCCGCGGCTTACCCTAACGAAGGGGCTCCGGGGGCTAGTACCTCCGGGAGAGGTAAGACTAGTTTTCGATTGATCCACACCCCCAGCCTGTCTGAGGTTTCCCGGACCTCTCAGATGGGGTTTGATCCCCGTTTCCTTAGGCTAGATCCGCGTAGGATACCCTTCGACAGGTAATGCGATAGGGTAGATGAGCTCCTCTGGTGTCTGAGTGACGGTAGTTTGCCAGAAGGTGTCATCATGGTTGACCCTTCTTCTCTCAGCATGTCATTCCCGGACTTCAAGGAGTACGGGAGCTTCCTGGAGCAGGAAGCGATGTTTTGTTTTGCTCGGGGAAGGCCATCCACGTTTCTCGTGCATGGTCGTCCCTTTCAAACTTTTCTTTTTCTTGTTTCTTGTTCCCTGCTGGCGGGCTTGCTTGTGCTTTTATGTTGTTGATTGTCTTGTCTTCCGCTTATCTTCTTTCTCATTGCTTGTTGGTTCGCTAACCTGTCTTTGAACGTTTCTTGCAGAATATCCAGAAGCCAAGATGCTGGGGAGGGTTACTTTACTCATTAAGAAGGCTGCCATCAGCCAAGACCCGTCCACGGGGAAAGGACGGAAGACCAAGGCTGGTAGGGGAGGTAAAGCTGCCTCCCCCAAGAAGACAAGTGGCGAGGCGCAAGCGTCTCCGAGGGTAGAGAAGTCTCCTGCTGACGAGCCTTCCGAGACTATGATGGTCTCGAGTAGCAGCAGCGACGGGGAAGGGCTTGTGTTCCCCGTGAGGACAACTGGGGTGAGCAAGCGTCCCAGAGAAGATGCTGAGGGCGCTAAGCACAAACGCCTTAGACACTCTTCTCCCGGTCGAAGGCAACAACAACAGCAACGACAGCAACCACAACTACAACAACAGCAGCAACAAGAACAAGAGAGACAATCACCAACGCCGCAACAGCAGCAACAACAACATCCAAACCAGCAGCAGCAACAAGGGCAATTACTTCTGCTGCCGCAGCAGCAAAAGCAACAGACCGGGGCCTTAATACCCCGGCTGCCTCCTCCTCCAGTCCAAAGGGGGTCCACCCTTCCGGGGTCTCCTTCTTCTCAGGCAACCAATCTTCCCCTGCCTGGCCTGAAGTTCCACTTTCCGCGGAAGCCAACCAGTTTCCCAGCTACTCTCCTGGAGGGTGTAAGACGGGCCGATAGTTTTTTGAAGAGGCGGTTAGAGGCGGAGAAGGCTGTTACTCAGGGAAGGGCAGATAACTTGTCTGCCGTGAAGAGAGCTGAGCTGGCCGAGGGGGTGAGATCCCTTCACCCGGCCGGAGCGGTTTTGGATGGTCCAGCTTTGGAGAAGAGGCTGGTGCCTAGGCTCGGACGTGCATTGGCGCCATTCGGAGCTGAGATGATGGAGGACATGGCCCTGAGCTTATGGGAGCTCAATTATGAGAAATGGGCCATCAGTAGCAGTAAGGATCCGCTGTTACTGACACACGCTGTGAAGCAGCAACTATCCGGGGTAAGCCGTCAGTTGTTATTTTTTGGGATCATCTGTCTTTTTGTCCGGCTTTAGCTCATTCTGTTGTCTTTTCTTGCAGGCCTCTATGATCGCGGAACGCTCGTTCCGGGAGGTTGGTGCAGTTTTGGTTCAACTGGAGGAGAGCCAGCTGGCTCGCCAAGCCTTGGAGGCGGAGAAGCAGAAACTGACCCAACAGGCCTTGGAGGCCTCGGAGAAGATTGATCAGGCCCGGCGCACGACTGAGGAAGAGGCGGACAAGAAATATCTTGCCAAATATCAAGAGTACCGGGCCAAGGCAGAGAATGAGTTTAGACAGCGGTCGGATGGGATGAAGGCCGAAAACTCTAAGCTCCGGGAAGAGCTGTCCCAAGCTAAGGTGGAGAAGGATACCCTGGAAGCTCGCTTGCAATCAAAAAATGATCTCCTCCTTAAGCAGCAAGAGGAATATTCCACTCTTCAGAGTAAGCTGCACGGGGAGGAGCAACTCCATCAGAGGAGCAGGGATCTCGTGTCTATGCTGCAGTTGGGGCTCGCCGAGAAGGATAAAGAGATCGGGGCCTTACAATTCACTGCCAGGGGGCATGTGACCGAGAAGCAATCCGTGCTGAGCCAAAATAGGGAACAGCGCAAGGAGATTGATTCTCTTAAGGGGGAGCGTGATGCCTCCAAGGCCGAAATGGAAAAATTGAGGGCTCAACTAACTGTCGCGGAGGCACAGCTGGCAACCTCCGAGGCGGAGCGCTTGAAGGAGAAGGAGGATGCTGAGGTGATACTGAACAGGACGATTAATATATCGCATGTGGTCCTCATGCATCAACTCTGGAAAGTGAACCCGGAGGTATTAGGCTATCTGGGAGATGATGCCGAAGCCATGAGGGAGAAGCTACTCGTGTGGGATCAGGGCCCAGAGGCGTACGTCCAAACTTACAACATTGACGAACGTGCTGGAGCTCCTGAGGTGGGAGATCCCGGAGAGGCGGGGACCTCTGAACCTTCTCATGACAAAGTTTCGCCTTCCAATGAGCCGACTCCGCCAGCCTCAGTTGAAACCGATGCCCCCGAAGCTGCGGTCGTGGAAGCTGTAGTTACCCCCAATGCTTGAAGGGGTTTTATCTTTAATTATTTTTTATTTTGAGTTTTTCATTGCGGACATTTTTGCCATAATCATAGCATTCTCCTTTCTTTTCTGCCGAGTTCTTTATTTATCTTTGCGCTTAGGGTAGACATTTATACGGTAGAAACTGTTGTAGGGGCGTATGGGGTTTTGGTTCCAACGGCCACAACCTATGCACTTCCCACTTGAAGCTTTAACGGATGATGTCTTTTCCCACGTAGTTTCTAGGTTACGAAGGTTTCCTGGTTCCAACGGCCAGGCTCCTTTCACCGTATTTTAGCTTTCCTGAGGCAAATAGCCAATCCCGGGACTTGTAGTTATAATGTTCGCTGGGATTGCTAAGGTGAGTCGTTCCATTGTTTGGAACGGGAGTTCTTTTGGTGAGCGTCGCTAGACTCAAGGTTAGATCTTTGCGAAGCAAAACTAACTGTTGTTGCGAACCTCATGGTGGCTGACTTCAGGGACCTGGCATGGAGCCCTGCGAGGCAAGGCTCATTGCTGTCGGGGAAATCGCCACGCCTACCAGGTGTGATCCTGGAGCAGGGGCTTTGCGAAGCAAGGCCGGCTGTGAGTGGGGGATCGAGCATGTCTGCTTCTGGAGCTGAAACTTGCAATGGCCGTGGAGCTTGCCATGCATTATTTTGTGAGATCCGGAGTTGGAGCCTGCGAAGCAAGGCTCACAATGGTCGCGGATCTTGCCATCTTTCGCCTCGCGGGACCCGGAGCTGGAGCTTGCGATGCAGAGCTTTACAGCGATCACGGGTCTTGCCATCTTTTGTCTTGCGGGACCCGGAGCTGGAGCTTGCGAAGCAAAGCTCTATAGCGCTCGCGGATCTTGCCATCTTTCGCCTTGCGGGACCCGGAGCTGGAGCTTGCGAAGCAAAGCTCTACAGCGCTCGCGGAGAATTCTGCAAAGGACTTGTCAGGGAGTTGGGGGTGTTTTGGCGTAGCTCTATGAACGTGCCTCAACCCCCAGTCCCGTCCATCGCTGGGCTACACAGGAGATAATTTTCATGATACATAATGGCAAGCATTTCCATGGCAATTTTCACATAAGCACATAATGCACATATGACACGTAATGCAAGCATGTTCATGGCAACAAATAAACCTAAGCTTAACAATTTAAACATTTCAAACAATTTTAAAAATTTCAAACACAATGCTAGCACATAAGTGGTGTTCTGTGTACGTTTTGTTCAAGGGGCGTATGGCTATGCCTTAGCCATGTATACCCCCCAAGTGAGCGTGGGGTCCGGACGTCTCCGGACCGCGTGGTCACTTGTTAAAACGCAGCTTTGAACACGGGGATAAAAAGTGCAGTAAAAGCGGAGTGAATCTCTCCGTGTTTTATTAAATTAGCCTGCTAGGCGTGAGTTTTACAACAGGGAGGATTATTTCCACATTTTTCACTTTTGCTAATTTCACCAAGGACTTTCGACTGGATGGTCCGGGGCCTACTGGTAGTAGCGGCGGAGGTGCTCCGCGTTCCAGGCGCGCGGGACTTTAGATCCGTCGAGTCTCTTTAAGTGATACGTCCCATGGCCCACTTTTTCTTGGACTTCGTAGGGGCCTTCCCAGTTGGGTCCGAGGACTCCTACTCCCGGATCCTGCGTAGCAGGAAATACTCTCCGTAGGACAAGATCCCCAACTTCGAATGTACGGCTCTGGACTCTCGTGTTAAAGTGTCGGGCTATCTTGCCTTGGTACATTTTTAGTTGGACCTGCGACTGCTCCCGGAGCTCTTCGATCATGTCCAAGGACTCTTGGAGAAGGGCATGGTTCCGGGTAGGATCGTAGGTATCTTGTCTGTGAGAGGGGATCATAGTTTCTACTGGGATGACGGCCTCGCAACCGAAGGTCATGGAATAAGGCGTGTGCCCCGTCGAAGTTCTCTCTGTTGTGCGATAGGCCCAAAGTACTCGCGGAAGTTCTTCCGGCCAGTGAGCCTTGCAGGCTTGGAGTTTTTTCTTCAACGTGGTCTTTAATATTTTGTTTACAGCTTCCACTTGCCCATTAGCCTGGGGTCTGGCGACTGCGGAAAAGCTTTTGATAATTCCATGCGAAGCACAGAAGTTCGTGAAGTGTTCACTGTCAAACTGCTTTCCGTTGTCGGACACAATTTTTCGTGGAAGCCCAAAACGACACACTATATTCCTGATGACAAAGTCCAATGCTTTTTTAGATGTGACCGTGTTCATAGGTTCAGCTTCAGCCCATTTGGTGAAGTAGTCTACCGCGACTATGGCGTACTTCACTCCACCCTTTCCAGTTGGGAGGGAACCTACTAGGTCAATGCCCCAAACGGCGAACGGCCAGGGGCTGGTCATTAGGGTAATTTCTGTAGGCGGTGCTCGCGGAACCTTGGCGTATCTCTGGCACTGCTCACATTTCCTGACATAATCCACACAATCCTTCTTCATGGTGGGCCAGAAGTATCCTTGTCGAAGGATCTTTTTGGAGAGGCTCAGCCCGGAGGTATGATCGCCACAGAAGCCTCCGTGAATCTCGTGGATGATGGTGCTGACTTCGGTTCCGGCAACACATCTAAGGAAGGGTATGGACAACCCCCTGCGGTAAAGCTTCCCATCCATAACCACGTATCGGGGAGCTTGATATTGGAGCTTCCTTGCGTCAGCTTTATCAGTGGGGAGCTCTCCGGTGGTGAGAAATCTGAGGATGGGTCCTATCCAGGAGTGGGAATGGTCGATGATGGCGTTTATCCTTCGTGTCTCAGTACTGGGGGCTTCTAAGTGCCCGATGGGGACTAAGCCATACTGTTCAATCTCCGGGTCCGTTGCAAGCTTGGCCAGCGTGTCCGCGAGTGAGTTCTGGTCCCGGGGGACCTGGCGGACTTGGTAGCCTTTGAAATGCTGCAGTAGGTCGCGGGAGAGAGACATGTAGGCATCCATCCTTTCGCCTTTCGTCTGGTATTCCCCGGATATTTGGTTTACCACAAGTAAGGAGTCGCTGTATACTTCGATTTTTTGGGCTCCGACTTCTCTGGCCAGTCGTAACCCAGCTAACATGGCTTCGTGTTCTGCCTCGTTGTTGGATGCTGGGAACGCGAAGCGGATGGCGCTCTGGAGCTGATGTCCTTGGGGAGAAATTAGGATGACCCCCGCTCCAGCTCCTTTTTCATTTGAGGCTCCGTCTACATAGACCTTCCAGGTGGGAAGTTCCGGGACAGGATCTTCCAGGAGGTCATTCATTCCTGAGCATTCCACAATAAAGTCCGCGAGAGCTTGACCTTTTATGGAAACACGTGGTTGGTAGTGGACGTCGAACTGGCTCAGTTCCATGGCCCACTTAAGCAATCTGCCAGAAGACTCGGGCTTCTGCAGGACTTGTCGGAGAGGGTGGTTGGTGAGTACTTTGATGGTGTGCGCCTGGAAATATGGCCTCAGCTTCCGTGAAGCGATCAGCAAGCAGAGGGAGAGTTTCTCGATCATTGAATATCTGGACTCGGCGTCCAATAACCTCCTGCTTACGTAATACACAGGGAGCTGGATACGGCCATCTTCCCGGACGAGAGCGGCACTCACTGCGTGCTCAGTCACAGCTAAGTATAAGAACAACGCCTCTCCTTCGACAGGTTTGGACAGAATGGGAGCTTGGGTTAAATGTTCTTTGAGGTGTTGGAAGGCTGCTTCGCATTCGGGGGTCCACTCGAACTTCTTGTTTCCTCGCAACACATTGAAGAAGGGGATACACTTGTCAGTGGCCTTGGATACGAAGCGGCTGAGAGCAGCTATCCTTCCGGTAACGCTCTGGACATCCTTATGCTTCCGGGGGGAAGGCATATCTATGAACGCCTTTATTTTCTCAGGGTTGGCTTCCACTCCGCGGGAGCTGACAATGAAACCGAGGAACTTCCCAGACGAGACCCCGAAAGTACATTTCTTTGGATTTAGTTTCATCCCGTACTTTCGGATCACGGCGAAAGCTTCCTCAAGGTCGTCACTGTGGTCCCCTGAGGTCTTGGACTTTACCAACATGTCGTCCACGTACACCTCCATGTTCCTCCCCAGTTGGTCCTTGAACATTCTGTTTACCAGACGCTGGTACGTTGCCCCAGCGTTCTTCAAACCGAAAGGCATGACCACGTAACAGTAGACACCCTTGTCCGTGAGGAAGCTGGTGTGTTCCTGGTCCGCGACATGCATCTTGATCTGGTTGTATCCGGAGTACGCATCCATGAAGGATAGGAGTTCGTACCCGGAAGTAGCGTCTACCATCTGATCGATTCGCGGAAGAGGGAAACAATCTTTCGGGCAGGCCTTGTTTAGGTCCGTGAAGTCAATGCACATTCTCCAGGATCCATCGGGTTTCGGGACCAGAACTGGGTTGGCCAACCACACGGGATAGTGCGACTCCTGGAGAAAGCCTATGGACATCAATTTGTCCACTTCAGCTTTGACGGCTTCGGCTCTCACTGGGTCCAGCGGCCTCCTCTTTTGGCGAATTGGAGTTGCAGATGGGTCTATGTTGAGAGCGTGGCACGCAACATTGGGATTAATCCTCGTCATATCAGCGTGGCACCATGCCAGGATATCCTGATTATCCTTCACAGTGGCCACGATTTTATCTCGAATGGCCGACGGCAGGTTTTTCCCCACCTGAATGACTTTGGTGGGTTCTCCCGGGTTGAGGATCACCTCTTCGACTTCCTCCATCGGCTCTATTGCTTTCTCGATTCCCACTCTTGGGTCGAGTTCGTCAAAGTATGCCTCCTGAGCACCCCCAGTTTCCGGTAATTCTTCCGCCAAAGGAATGGCAGCAAACGTCTCCTGGACCGTGCAGACGGATCGGACGGAGACGTTATAACAGCTCCGTGCACTTCGTTGGTCTCCTCGGAGGGTGCCAATACGCCCATCGTCACATGGAAACTTCAAACATAAGTGGCGTATCGAGGTTATGGCCCCACAATCGATCAGGACCGGTCGGCCTAAGATGGCATTATACGCCGTGGGGCAGTCGACCACCACGAATGTGCTATGCTTGAAGGCACAAGCGTCGCTTTCTCCTCTGAGGGTGACTGGAAGTTGAATTTTTCCTAATGGCATGAGTGCGTCCCCATTGAAACCTTGAAGCTGGATGGGGCAAGGGGCCAGGTCCGTCTCGGTCAATCCGATCGCGTGGAAGGCCGCTTTGAAGAGGATGTTCACGGAGCTTCCGTTATCGACCAAGATCCGTGAAACCTTCTTATTGGCAATCTGGGCTTCCACCACGAGGGGATCGTTGTGGGGGAAGTGCACATGTCGAGCATCGTCCTCCGTGAAGGTGATGGGAAGATCCATCATTCGGGGACGTTGAGCAGGTGATTGAACCAAGGCGCACATCTCCTCGGCGTGCTCTAACTCCCTCAAGTACCTCTTCTGGGAGTTGCGGGTACTTCCGGCAAGGTGCGGTCCTCCGGAAATGGTGGCGACGTGTCCGTCAACGGGTGGCGGAGCAAGGCCGGGCGGATATGGGTTGCCTGGTCCTGGAGCCAACAAGGCAATGGGCGCCGGAGCGGGTGGAGCAGGAAGTGTTGGGAACTGAGACCCGGGAGCTTGGGGGTGACCGGCTCCAGGAGCGCTAGCGGCCCCCCTCTGTCCCGGGGAATATGCAGCTCCGTGAACTACCCCTTGTCCGGGATAGATAATGGGTATCCTCACCCACTGACCGAGGTGTCCCGCTCTTGCCAGGGACTCGATCTCATCCTTCAGCTGAAGGCACTCATTTGTGGTGTGCCCCACGTCTCCGTGGAACTCACACCTCTTATTGGAGTCTCGCGGACGCCTTCCTCCGTGAGACACTTTCGGGGGCTTCCTGTAGTTGACCATATTACAGGTCGCCCGATAGACATTCTCTCGCGAGTCTATCAAACTGGTATATTCCGTGAACTTGGGCTCATAGTCCTTCCGGGGTTTCTTTGAATGGTCTCCCCGGTTGGAGTTTCTTCCGCTTCGTTTGCTCCGCGATTGGCTCAAATTTTGTTCTGGGGCTTCCGCTTGCGGCTGCGGCATGCCAGGAGCAATACTACATCCGGTTTGTACTGCTCCGTACCCATAGAAATGGGTTTGACTCGGCGTCTGAGCAGACGCGGAAGGCCCATACACACTTGGAGTGAATCGGGCTCCTGGAAGCGTGAGGGCTGGTGCGGGAGCTTGCGAAGCAAAGCTCGGCACAGTCACGGAAGGCGTTGGAGCCGGGGGAACTCCAAAGGCTTGCTGGTAGGCATCCTCAAGGTTGATGATTCCCTGAGCTTTTGACATGAATTCGGACAGTGTTTCTGCCCGCCTCCTTTGCATTTCCCCCCATAGCAGGGAGCCAACAGTAAGGCCCGATTGAAGGGCGATCAGCTTCATGTCATCGCTGACCTTGGTTTTTGCAGCAGCTTCCATCATTCTCTGAATGAAAGCTTTGAGGTTCTCAGTGGGTTGCTGCTTGATGTTGGTTAAGGAACCAACCTCCATGTCGTGGTCGCGGGCAGCAATAAACTGCCTCCTAAACGCGGACTGTAGCTCCTTCCAACTGTGGATCGATCCGGGAGCTAATCTTTTCCACCAGTCCTCCGCGGACTTGGTAAGGGTGAGTGAGAAGCACATGCATTTGGCGTCCTCACTGACACGCGCCACTTGCATCATTTTATTGTATTTAGCTAGGTGGGTACGCGGGTCTGTCCTCCCATCATATAATTCTATGTGAGGCATTTTGAAGTTATCCGGGAGGGACGTTTCCGCGATCCTCCGAATACATGGTTCCGGGTCTTCATCCTCAGAGTCTGACAGGGCCCCACTTTGCTTCCGGACCAGCTTGGTCAAGGCCGCAATCTGCTCCTCGAGCCTCTTCGTATCACTCTCCGGGAGGTCACGTCCCCGGAGCTTGTCATTAATATGATTTCGGAGGTCATCTCCGCGAGGCCGGGCCTTTTCTCCTTTGGCCTTTTCATACTTGGCCTCCAACCTTCTTCTTAGGTCCACCGTGGACCAGCTATCCTCGGAGTGCGAGTTCGCAGCCCGACCGTCCTGGTTGACGGAATCACTGGGGCGGTTGTTCCTTCCCCTAGGCCTGGGTGCCTTAGCACCGGGCCCTTTAGGCACAGAGTGCCCCCTTGGGGCTGAAGGACGTCTGAGCTTAGGAGCGCCAGAGACCTTCTGCGCACGGGGGGGGGGGGGGGGGGGGGGCAGTCGGCCTGGTGATTCACGCCTTTAGGAGGTGCAGGGGCGTCAGCGCGCACAGGCTCTCCAACTTTTTCTTTGCCCTTGTTAGGGGCGGCTTTGGATGGTCCAGCAGCGGCTGGATCCGGCATGGGGGCATCAGCACCACCTAAAACAGAGGCATCCTCGTCCGAGTCGCCTAGGTCTCCGAACTTACTTTGGAGGCGCTCCATCATGCGTTGCATTCTTTCGGAGACGCGCTCCTGTTCAGCAAGCTTGGCCTTGGTGGCCACCAGTTCTTTGGCTACTTGGACCAGTTCTGGGTCCTTCTCATAGTAGCAGCCGTCCTTGTAATAACCGTCTTGGACATACTCTTCTTCGTCTTCTAAGTATGTTGTATCTTCGGTACTGACCCGATCCTGGCGGGATGTCGGGTCTTCACCTTGGTAGTCCAAGGGTTCGCTTTGCACCACATCTTCCATCACGGTATCGGGGTTGACCGTAGCATTTTTGTCAACAGCGGATTTTCTCGTAGTCACCATCTCTTTAGCACGAAGTGAATACAAAAAACGTACACAGAAAAAGAGCTGACTAACAACTTCCTACAGCTCTCAATGAAAGCACCAAAATGTTTACCGAGTTTTTCGGAAACGAATATAAACAGAATAATAAAAAGATAAGAACTGTAGAAATGCTGAAATGTAACTAAACAAACAGTGTTTTTACGTGGTTCAGGCGTTAACAAGCCCTAGTCCACGAGTCGATGTTATTATACTTGGAAAAGGTTACAGTAAGATGGCTGGTGCACAAGAACTTCACACACTCACAGTGTTTCTCTCGGGTTCTCTTGAAGAAGATGAAGCTAGAGAGATTTTAGTAGAGTTTTTGCTATGTGATTTGTTGGTCGTCCCTCTTCTTGTAAAATGAAGGGGTCTTTATAGCTAGGGTTTCGGATTAGGGTTTTTCTCTACCTACCTGAGTCTTAATTACACCAGCCATAAATAGGGGATACAATTACTGTAGTAGCATGGCTACAAGACTCTATGTGGGTATATTTACGTGAAAGTATGGGGAACACACAAAGTCAGCCGTCTTTTCCAAGTTGTCAGCGGAACAGTAGGCGAAAAGGTACCCTTAGGCGTGCTGGGATGTGTGCGGCTTTAACCTGACGGGCGTGTCAGGCGGGATCCTGTGTCAGACGGATATCGTTCCAAATATGCCTTCTCCCGGACTCGACCGTTCGGTTCTGTTCTGTGCGAGGCACGGAACTGTTTCCGCGGAGACCACTCGAAGAGCCTCTCCTGGAAGGGGCCTCCCCGAGGGGTACCCTTCGGGAGTCTGGGAGAGTCGACGAGTTTCCGTGTTGTGCTTGCTTGGAAGAGTAATCCGGATACTACACAGGAGAGACGAAGCCTTTCTGTCCATCCGCGAGCTCTGGTCACCTACCGTGAAAGACATCGATAATTCTGCTTCCCCGAGGACATCAATCTAAACGCTATCCGGAAATCTGGATAACAAAACCCAAGAATTTCCCCGATGCGACACCGAAAGTGCACTTCTGAGGATTGAGCCTCATGCCATATTCTCGCAGTATGTTAAAGCATTCTTCCAGATCAGCGACGTGGTTGCTGGCAATCTTTGACTTGACAAGCATATCATCAACGTACACTTCCATGTTTTTCCCGATCTGGTCCGCGAACATTCTATTTACCAGCCTTTGGTAGGTAGCCCCGGCATTCTTAAGACCAAACGGCATGACCTTATAGCAATAGACATTAGTCGGGGTCATGAAGCTGGTATGTTCCTGGTCTGCTGGATTCATCGCGATCTGATTGTAGCCTGAGTACGCGTCCATGAAGGACATGAGCTCGTGCCCCGCCGTGGCATCCACCAGTTGATCGATCCTCGGTAATGGAAAGCAATCCTTGGGGCAGGCTTTATTCAGGTCGGAAAAGTCGATACAGGTCCGCCACTTCCCATTGGGCTTTGGAACAAACACGGGATTGGCAATCCAAATGGGAAATTTGGCTTCGCGGATAAAGCCACATTTTTTGAACCGGGCCACTTCTTCTTCAAGGGCTTCGGCTCGGGTTGTCCCTAAACGCCTCTGCTTTTGAGACTTGGCAGGGACGCTTTTGTCTAGGTGGAGCATGTGCATGATTACGCTCGGACTGATCCCTATCATGTCCTCGTGCGACCATGCGAATACGTCCAGGTTCTTCTTCAGAAACGTAGTTAGCTCCGCCTTTCTTCTATCGCAGAGGTTCTTTCCGAGCTTAACCATCCGTGACGGGTTTTGCTCATCGATGCTTACCTCCTCGAGCTCTTCAATAGCTTGGAGCTCGGACCTGTCCTCGCCTACTCGGGGGTCAATGTCCTCGCTTAGGGTGAGCTTTTCGCCTTCGGAAATCTGAGGTTTTTCAATCTCGGGAGCCGCCTTGGGTCCTCGAGATTCCTCTTCGTCCTGAACGGCCATCGTCGCCTGCCAGGGTTTAGGTTTTCCCTTCATGGAAATGCTGTAGCATTCCCTGGCAGCGAGCTGATCGCCCTTGATAGTGCAGATCCCTGTCGAAGTAGGAAATTTCATGGCGAGGTGCCGGACGGAAGTGATAGCCTCAAAATCAATGAGCGTAGGTCGGCCCAAAATGGCGTTGTAGGCAGCGGAGCAGTCAATGACTACGAATTCGAGTAGTTTGGACACCGTTCGGGACTCGTCCCCTAGGGTGATCACCAGCTCAATCGTCCCTATCGCTGCTGATCCTTCTCCTGAAAAACCATATAGCATCATCGAGGTTGCCTTCAGCTCGGAGACGGTCAGACCCATTTTTTCTAAGGTGGACCGGAATAGGAGGTTCACCGAGCTCCCATTGTCCACTAACACTCTCCTTACTCTCCGGTTGGCGAGCTGGACTGCTACGACCAAGGGATCGTTATGAGGGAATTGGACATGGCTTGCGTCTTCCTCCGCGAAGATAATCGGTTGTTTCTCTAATCTTTGTTGTTTTGATTGACGCTGTTCCGGGACGAACTCCGCTCCATTGTGGGCCTTCAACTCATTCACATACCTCTTCTGGGTGCCTCTACTCGTGCCAGCCATGTGTGGTCCTCCAGAGATGGTGGAGATCTCCCCCTCGACCGCGGGGGGAAGGACATCCTGATCTACCCGAGGTCCGGGCTGATTGGCTGGGACCTCTGGAGCGGGTCGACCTGTCGGGACCCTGTTTCGCGAGTATTGCGCCAATGGACCTGCTCGGATTAGAGTTTCGATTTCATCTTTGAGGTGCCTGCAGTCGTCGGTATTGTGCCCGACGTCGTTATGAAAACGGCAGAATTTGGAAGCGTCTCTCTTTCCCTTAGGGTGTTTTAATGGCTCCGGCCTCTTCCACGGGACTCGCGTAGCGTTGGCCAGGAAAATATTCTCTCTGGTCTGAGTGAGCTCGGTATACGTTGTGAACACGGGCTTGAATTTATCCACAGACTTATTCTTCTTTTGACCGTGCTGGCTGTTTTCACCATTTCCTTTTCTTTTGCCGCCACCGGGCTGGTTACTCTGCGTGACGTCGGGAGTCGCCACTACGATCTCTGTTCCCGTCCCAGCGGGCTTCTCGAGGACCTGGCTGGTCCCCGCGGCTGAAGCTTCAGCTTCTTCCAAGTTTATCCACTCTTGGGCTCTGTTAAGGAATTCACTAACCGAGCTGACCCCCCTCCTTTGAATATCCTTCCACATGTCTCCGCCGACTAGGATCCCGGTCCTCATGGCCATGAGCTTGGAGCTATCGTCAGCATCCCTGGCTCGAGCAGCGACATTTGCAAATCTGCTCAAGTAGGCTTTCAGTGTCTCACCAGGTTGCTGTCTCACATTAGCTAGGGAGTCGGCCTGGACTCGGGCGGCCTGGGAGGCTCGGAATGCCCTTTTGAAGTCAGCCGAAAATGTCTTCCAGGAGCTGATTGACTGCCTCTTACTCTGCTTGAACCACTGCCTGGCGGGCCCAGTTAGGGTGGAAGGAAAGATCAAGCAAAGAAGCTCCGGTCCGATGTTATGGGCCATCATTAGGGTGTTGAACATCCCTAAGTAGTCAAACGGGTCTCCATCTCCGTTGAACTTTGACAAGTGGGGCATACGAAAGCCAGAAGGGTATGCCGTTGCTGCTATATTGGGGGCGAAGAGTTCAATCTCATCCCCTGAGTCATATTCGTCTTTTTCCTTTTCCGATAGGAGTTTCTTCATCAGCTCCTCCATCTGAGTTAAGCGCTCTAGGGTTTTGTCCTGAGATCCTGGGTTATTCCGGGGTTGTTCAACAGCTCCGGACCCGTTGTACATATTAGGCGGGTTGTTGCCCCTCCTATCTTGAGATAGGTCATTTGGGGCATTCCCGCCGTTACGTACTTCGGATCGGACCCCAACTGAACGGGCCTGGCTACCATCCCTAACTCGATCCTCTCTGTGAGACTTGAGGCGATCTCGAAGGTCGCCTCCCTGGGTAGTATGGTGACTTTGTGCTGAACTTAGTCGCTGGCGCAGGTCTCCTCCCGAGAGATCACTCCGTGCACTGCCGGTCCAGTGACTCCTGCTGGACAGACTCGGAGTGCGTCTTTGGCGGCCATGACCTGATCCTTCCTCCGGCACCCTGCCACGCCAGGAGGGTCCAGCTGACGGCGGGCCCCTCCTGCTATTCTCGTAGGTCGGGATGTCTTGGACGGGCTGAGGAGACGGATATCTGATGGGAGAAGGAGGATGCCTGACTGGAGAGGCGATCCTGGAACCGTCTGGTCGGACTAAATTTGGTGGGGGCCTCTCGGCCCTGCCAGCTTGCTGGTTTCGCGCTGGGCGAGCTGGACGAGGAACTGGACGTTCTTCTAGGACGGGCTGACGTCTCCGAATCTCCTCGGCCCTTCTTTGGGAATTTCCTCGATCTCTTCTGGGCGTCCTCGAGGAAGGCTGAGAGCTAGGGGTTGACGTCCTAACCGAACGGTTGTACTGCTGCTGTTCGGTCCGAGGCATTTCCCTGAAGTTTGCCTCTTGATGGTGTGATGAAGGGGTGGAGTTGGCTGTAGGAAGTCTACCCGAACGGCTATGCCTGGATCGATTACTCCGGTGAGACTTAGGAGCCTCGCCTTGCCTCTCTCCAACGTTACCGTTGGTTGTGAGAGGGGGTATTCTGCTCAGAATATCCTGGATTTGCTGACCAGCTGCTACTAACTGGCTCCTCAACTGAGCATTCTCCATCTCCACCGCAGTGTAATAACATGGATTCGGATTAGGCGGCCGGGGCGCTGAACTACCAGTGTCGTCTTGGCCCGCCGGCTGCTTCCCTGGCCTCTGCTGGACTTCAGGAATTTGCTCATCAGGGAGGGCAACATGGTGGGCCTCCTGCCCATCATGCTGTTCTGCCTCGTTGCCATGTTTGGATCGAGTGGTCACCATAGTTGTATGTTTGTGGTAGTACTAATCGGACTTGCTCTCAATGAAAGCACCAAACTGTTGACGCGGTTCTTCGGCAATAGATAATTAAGAGAAGAAGAGAAAGAGATTAGTACTAAAAGTAGAACCGTCACAGATATGAAATCTTTGGGAATGAACTAGGTGACTCAAGACACGTTTTTGAGTGGTTCGAAGGTTAAAATCCCTCTACTCCACTAGTCAATATTATTGATATTCTCTGGGTATTTGGTTTACAAAGTATATAGTTCTTCAAAGACTATTTTTTCCAACCCCTATCAACTCCCAAGGTCTCCTTATTTATAGGAGAGGGCACCTGGAAGTTGGTAGGGAGGTCATCCCGTGACCTTACCATTTGTCATATCAAATATGT
The DNA here is from genome assembly GCF_963169125.1 of Humulus lupulus. Classification (NCBI taxonomy): domain Eukaryota; kingdom Viridiplantae; phylum Streptophyta; class Magnoliopsida; order Rosales; family Cannabaceae; genus Humulus; species Humulus lupulus. The sequence continues at coordinate 187,618,473 of NC_084794.1, read as the reverse complement.
GACATTCATGATTAATTCCTAAACCTGACACACAAGTGTGGTCTAATCAGTATGGAAGGAGATAATGGGCCGCACGGCCCAACCCGTCCGTGGGTGTCTGATACGTACGTTCCTGCTGTGTGTCCGAGAAGTCAGGGGGATATCGGACACGTGATGGTAGGAATATGCACGTTTATCTTGCGTGTTGACTTCCCATAGGGTCGGAGCTTCCTGAGAATCTCGCGACCGGAGTAGTTCATAACCCGAGCTTCTCCGTCCGTGGCCGTCGGATGTCATTCTCAGATCCTGGGGCAACAAGTGAGAGCTGGAAACAGGACCCCCAATAGCTGACCAGGGCCCGTCCTGGAAATAGAGCCTCCGGCCTGTGGGAGCCTCGGACTAAACCTGATTTAGTCCGAGGCTCGTCCTGCTAAACAGCCCGTGGGAAAACCAGGGCGTACACTATTCTCATAAAGTGTGTTGCAGTCTCGAGAACTGTTCAAAAACTGCCAATGAGGGGCTTCAAAGCCACTAAAGCTCTGACCCACTCGAGACAGAATGTCCAAGCTGAGTGTATCCCCATGGGATTTGGCGGCATTGTCGATTATGTACTCATCGACGTGAGTGGAAACCGACAACATGCGTGTTGTGGAAGCCGAAGGGTTTTTCGGAGGTGGACCAAGCGTGGAGTGGACCAGGGTCGGAGGAACCACGGGAGGAACGACCATAGTAAACGCCTCGACCTGAGGAGTTGGATCCACAGCCGAGCTCGCAGCAGCTAGAGCTGGTGGAGGAGGTGTCTTCTCAGTCCTCTTGAGGACCTTGGCGGGTCGGTCGGACTTCCGCGACCCCCTCGGACGCTTTCTCCTCTGGGCTCCCTCACCACTAGCAAGCACAGTGTCGAGGTCAGAATCCATATCACCTGCACATTTACATCGCATTATGAGATATTCTGAGACAAAACAAGTTAGCATGATGCAGGCAGGCAAAGAATAAAAAGCAAAGTAGAAAGAAACCTAACTGGAACTTTCCCCCGAGCTCGTGCTCGGCGACCACGTGATTCCCCCATCTTCAGAGGATGCGGGGGGAGTCCCTTCCCTATAAGTTGAGGTCAACCTCGAAAGGTCTCTATAGTCATTTGTCCCGTATTGAACGGTTATTCTGTTCCATACCTCGTTCAGACTATACATAGTGTCATACTTCCCGAGCCAACTATCGAACCTATGAACCCTCTCGTCTACCCAAGACCATACATAAAAATGGTCCCTATCATCCTTACACAACACTAATATGTCGGGCTTATGCTTAAGTAGTGAGGGAGACCACAAATCCGAGCTAAGGATCACTGTACCTCTGTCGCTCGAGCTCGAGCTCGAGGCTTCATCGCTGGCCTCGTTCCCCGATTGCGGGCTCTTGCGACATCGAGCTGGGGATGGCGGCTTAGCATTTCGCCTCAGAGGAAGGCTATCAGTTGGGAAAGGCACAAGCTCCCACTGGGTATATTTTTTGTTGGACCAGTCAAATGTGGACTGATCCTTCTCCAGGACGCCACAGGCTCGGAGTTTGTCTTCATGTAGAAGATAGGAGAGGGACCTCCTGCCATAGGGAAGTTGGAGCAGAGCCTCCTTGTGCTCTTTCATCTCCTTGGTGGGGGTGGGGCGACGATAGTTGGCTGGAAAAATGAACATATTATGACTAAGCGCGAGCTCAAACAAAACTCGAGCACAAAAAGAAGAAATTAGTTAGAGACTTACGAATTTGCTTGAATGAGTAGTGCCTGGAAGGAGCCAAGCCATCCATCCAAAAGAAAGCCTTCTTGAAGTCTGGGGGATGGTTAGGAAGATCCTTAAAGATTTTCTTCTCTTTGGGATAGCTCGAGAGGTAGTAGAAGTCGTCCCCTCCCCGAGCTCAGGAGGGATTTCTTTTCAAACAAAAGAGATACAGGATCTCCTTTGGCGAAGGTCCTTCTCACTTTAGCTCGTGGTAAAGCGACCTCAGGGCGGACAAAACCCTGTATGAGTTGGTGTTGAGCTGGAAAAGGGTGAGCCTAACAAAGTCCATAAAGTTTTTGAAAAAGGAATTTAAAGGCAGTACAGCCCCTGCCTTCATATGTTCCTGGCTCCAAGTTGCGTATCTTAGCTTGCTGTCAGGATTCCCATCTCCCAGGGCGTGGCAACTTTGCTCATGGGAGGCCGGAGCTCGACACCTCAGCTAGCTCGACAGTCCGATATTGTGGAGGGCAAAAATGTCAGAGATCTACCCTAATGAAGAGATCGAGCTCCAATAATGCTCAACCTCGAAAAATTCCCTCTTCAAGGTGGGGATGGAGGTTGGCTGTGAGGTAGAAGGTTCCCCCATCAGTAAGAATTGGAGATCACCTGGCCTAAAGGCAACCATCACTTTGAGCATAGAGTCGAGGGGAATGAGTCTAGGCTCGGGATCCGGATCTGGGTAGATAGCGATCCTTAGCTTTTTCCTTTTTCCTTCTTCGACCTCGTCTATCTGACGTCGAAAATAATCTCGGATGTCTTCTTGCTCACACCTCAGTTCGTGCTCCCGAATCAAGGGCTGGTTCCAAGTAAAAGGGGACTCCGAGCTTGGAGTTACTGGTGAATAAGAAATCGCGAGCTTTGACCTCCACCACTTTCCCGAGTTCTGTGGCATCTAGCAAGAGAGCAAAAGGGTGAAGGCCAAGCGAATAAGAAATAATGAAAAATTGTGATGACCTAAGCTCGAATGATCGAGGCTACAAGGAAAACTCGATCCAAAGGACGAGGCCGGTCTCAGAGCATGTATTCCACTGAAAGAAAGGAAGGTGGATTTATTTTTTAAGATCCCGATATTTCAAGGAAAAAGTTGGCAGTTACTCAAAGAGTGAAATTTTTGGGAAACGTGCATTTTATAAAACCCTAACTTTATACCTGATATCTTGGTGTACAAGATATGCCATTCAAAATTCAAAGAATTCAGTAAAAGAACCATGTCTGGGTCTTCTACGCATGAACTAGGTTTGGAACCCATGATATCAGAACTTAAGACTAGTATGTCCTGAAACATTCTAATGTGCAAAACTAGCAAGGGAACTAACAGTGCAGCAATATAAACATGTATGAAAAATATACAGGCATACGAAGCTATGAACAGAAACTTACACAATGTGGTCGGTGGAAACAGAGAGATTGATGATCGAATAAGTGGTTGCAAAAACGATCTCACAGAGTCGAAGAGGTGAACGTTGCTCTGTTTTCGTGGCTTGGAGAACATGCAAGAACTGGGCGATATTCTCTGGTTGTTTCTTCTTTTCTCTCTGCAAAGGCTTGAACATGAAAATAAAATGGGGATGATGAATGGAGACTTATTTATAACCCATGGGAGTGTAAAAGGCTGAATTAATCTGGGCCATTGGTCAAATTTCGTATCAGATCTACGACTAGGGACCTATGAGTTGATAGTACCATAAAGAGTGGCAAGCGGATGGACGTGGGCAGGCTTCCAAGGTACTCAAGTACTTTGATTGATCAATACCCGGTTGACGCGTGTCCACACTCGAGTGTTTTTTATGGTACAGTTTCCAAGAGGAGCAGTTAAAAAGTTTCCTTCTCATAGGATTCGAACTAATGCTTTTGAGGGGTAAAATTATTACACCTAGATTTCGAGACCAAAGGTTATGACCTCAAAAACTGGACTCGTCAAGTGTGAGCTCGAAATGTATAAAAACATTGTATGGTTCAGCTGTAAGATCTTTGAAGTAAAACAACGACCTCGAAGATGTGTAACCTCGGGATGCTTTCTGAGTTCGAAATGACATGATGTTGGGATACATCCATTATCGTTTGTCTTCGAATGAGACAGTCCGAGCTTGGGAAGTGCAGGCTCGAGTGTGCTAGCTTCGATAGTGTCAATCTACTCCAAGCATGTCCTGAAGTAGGGTGGCAAGCTCGTAGCAATACCATAAGTCTCAACAGCCACAGGGTCAATCGCTGATCTTGAAGACCCGATGAGTCATCTGGGGCAGCCCGTTACGTATGAATATATTTATTGTTGTACAATCCCAACATTTAAGGGATATTATTTAGTCTGTTATCCGTTCCTGTTTCTTATGGGATGTTTCCATATATGTAGGATATATTGTATTTAATTTCATTATTTAAATTGATATACAGAATATCTTCCCGAAATATGTGGGAATGAACTCTGTAACCTCCCCTATAAATAGAGGAGGAATGACCACTTGTAAAGGACTTGTAAAGGATCGATTTCTTTTGGCTGGAGAATAATTTCTGGGTAATTCATCTCTGAAGAATTTCCAGAAATATTTAAGCCTTAATAACATAGACTCGTGGACTAGGCAGAGTTAACTACTGAACCACGTAAAACCCTATTATCTTTCTTCATTATTCATTCACTTCATAGTATACGTTTTTTAATTGCTCTACGATTTAAGTTGACGAAAAACGGTATTAACATATATATATTATATAATAACAAGAAGAAAAAAAAGAGTAAGAATTCATAAAAAGTTTCAAAATTTGTCAAAAAAGAAATTGTCATCTTCTTCTTTTATTCTAACCTTTCTCAAGCCATAATCTAAGTTCTCATGTGTTGAGATTAAACTTGTGATTTCTAAATTACAAACTCTTGTTCTCTATGTGCCCACACACATCTTGAGGTGTAGAGAACACTCCGAAAGATTGTGGTTTGAGTACTCAAGGCATTGGATTGGAAAATTGATATATACGAAAAGACTCAAGGACACTTGATAGGCTTCAAGAGGTAAATATTTATGTTCTTTAATATTTGTATACATGTGCATATGATATATATATAAGTATGTGTATATTTATAGATATGTTGCATGATTAATAATATTGTATGTTATCCCTATTTCCTCCCCGCACACATGGCCCCGTACACAAAGTCCATGGGCTATCTTGAAGGGACCCGAGGCCCAAGCCGAGCCCAATAGATAGGGAAGGAGTACATCTTGGTGGCCCAAATATCAGTAAGCCCAACATTGTCCCAGAATACAAGTCGGGACCACAAAGTTGGCACGTTTAGTCTTCCTGGACCTAGTGTAAGGTTTCATCCAGGATGATGATAAGGACGACATTTCCCAAGTCTAAAGTGAATTGAGACAATAATAAATGAACCCAGGCTCTGGTAAACGTACCAGGGTCCTGGTAAATGGATCAGGATGTTGGTAAACGAACTCGGATCAGGTGACTGGGTTGGGCGTGATAAACTGTCCCCGACACTGACATCACCCCGAGAAACACGGAGTTTTGTCTCCTCAACTAACTTGCAGAAGAAGTTACATACGGAATGTACGCTGTTATTCATAACAGTATTGCCACTACTCTGACGGATTTTGTCCCCCGGATCTCCTTAGAAGCCCACACGAACCAGACTGAAGTTGCGTACTGTTGTCAGTCTTACAACGTGGTTATGTTCAAGCTAGCCCAATGGGCCCTGATTAGTGTATTTTATTTAATAAAATCATTTGTATTAAGCCTCCATCATTGAGCAAATAGTGTTTATACCCTTATTGGGCCCGAATTAGTCCGACCCAAACCCAGTGCACTCAACTACCTATAAATATGAACAGTTGTGCACTGTGGAAAGGATCCCAGATTTTCTCTTGTAAGTAGTTACTCTTCTCAAACTTGCAGAAAACTCCATTGTCCAAAGCTCTCTAAGCTCTAATACAACTAACTCATGGACTAAGGCTCATTAACGCCCCAACCACGTAAAAACCTTGCTTGCATATTCTAAATCCTTTCTTTTTAAGCTCTCTTATCTTTTATAATTCTAGTTTCTGAAAAACTCGGTAAACATTTTGGTGCTTTCATTGAGAGCTGAAGAAAGCTTGTGTTGATCTTGAACATCTACAACAATGGTGAACACGAGACATACTATATTCGATCCTACTCGCCAAGAATAGCAAGGCAATGGGGAGCCATTGCCCAATCAACCTCTCCCTCAAAACCAACCTGATGGTCCACCCTATCAAATGCCCCAGCCTGACGATTCCCAAAATTTTGAGGACAGGGCAGACTACGAGGAGTGTTACTATGAGGAAGACGAGGAAAATGAAGGGGGATACCATGATCACAAAGTTGAGGATCCTATGATCCCCGATGAAGAAATGGATCCCGACCAGGAGGACCCAGAGGTGGTTAAACTGAGACAACAAAACCTGGATCAAGAGGCCAGGATAGTCGACTCACCAGATGCAAGAATCCCTCCTGGCCCTTCAGACCTTCATTGCTACCCAAGGATTATCGACCAATCCTCCAACTGTTCCTCCTCCAGGAACATGATCGTTGGCCCCACCAGTTAGGATCAGCGTGCTCGAGAATATGAGGCTGATCCCTCCTCCGGGACAGGATCCCGGAGTCGGCCCATCTAACCCAGCTCAAGAAAAAGGCAAAGCCCAAGAGGCTGACCCTGTGGGAAAAGCAAACCCCCAGAGGAAAACTCATCCCATCCTAAAAATCGGGGCCAACCCAGGGTCTCTCCCTAGGAAAGAGAAGATGTGTCCCGTCCCAGGATGGGATCATCCGATCAATCCGCAAGGGATGCGCACGCAGGATACCAAGCCTTAGGTTGTCCCTAGACAGACCGGACGGGAGCAACGTTTCCACCCCAACACCTTCGTGAATAATGTTCACCGAGGGCGTCAGCATGCGGACGAGCCAGAAGTCATTAGTTCGAGGGATGACACGTCCCGGATAGACCTGCGCGACGGTCTAAATGCCCAAAAGGAGCGGGCCCGCAAGGAGAAGAACTGCCCCCGAGGGGGAGATCTGAGGAATAACCTTAACGACATGAGGAACGAAAGGGTCCCCTTGGATGACGGAATGGCCAAACAGTTCATGGAACAGCTGGTCGCATTAAAGAAAGTCACGGATCGTCTAGTCCGTAAACATGAGGGAGGAGGTTCTGACTCTAAGGAAGAGGAATAGGAACTGTGCGCCAAACACATCCTAGATGTGGTGCTCCCTAAGGGTTTAAAATGTCGAACCTGCCCACTTACACCGGGAACACAGACCCCAAGGACCACTTGTCCTGCTATAATCGATTGATGACAGTAACCCACGTCTGTGACAATGGCAAATGCCTGTGTTTTTCAATCACTCTAGACGAACCCGCGGAAGAGTGGTGGAAGAGGCTCAAGACGGGATCTATCCAATCCTGGTCCGGACTACAGTCGGCGTTCCACAAGCAGTTTGTGGCCGCCATGAGGATGGACATGCAGATCAGTGCCCTTGCCAACATTAAGCAGCTCCCCACGGAGACTCTGAGGGCCTACATCCAGCGCTTTACGGAAGAAGCCTCAAAAACCAAGGTGGATGATGGGCAGCGCCTAGTGGCCCTCCAGTCCGGGATCCGGGCCGGGTCCCCTCTCTTGGACGACATGCAGCACAGTAAGGAGACCACCCTCGAAGAATTCATAAGAAGGGCGCGAGGCTTTATCAACTAGGAGGAGACCCGAATCCAAGCATCCAGATGGCAGCAGGGTCCCTACCCGAGTGCCCAAACCTTTCCCGGGTACGGGATGCAATATACGACCCATCACTATCCAACACCCTCTGCTGCTCCAGGGTCGACGGGTACTCCCGGAATGACCTTTGCAGGCCCTACGGTCCGGCTTCCTCAGGATACACGCCGGCCTAATCTGTCCCATTTTCTGGATATGGAATGGCACCGGTCGGGTATAGTGTTGCCCCCGTTGAGGCCCATCCATCTATAATGGGGGGGACAGAGGCAAGCGTAAACCCCTCCCGGGGGAAGAGATCGGGGAAAGGGCAAAACAGATCCAAGCCCTCTAAAAAGGGCAAGAGGGGCTACAAGCCCCAATACTCAGAGTACACCAACTTAGTGGACACTAGGGAAAAAATATACCTGGCCACAAAGAGAACGGATCATTACCGGAAGCCCACCCCCATGCTCAAGCGGGGAAAGAACTCGAACGACACCAACAAAAGATGTGCATATCACGAAGACATGGGTCACTTGACCGAGGACTGTCGTCAGATGAAAGATGAAATCAAGAATTTGATCAAGCTAGGGCATCCCCACCAGTGGGTCAGGATGCCCGTGGGAGTTCTGGGATTGCCAGTAGCTCCCGAACAACCTGCGATCCCGAGTGCACCTGGATTGTATCGACCTCTCCAGGGAGGGTACGCGACAGGACCGGGAGCACAGGCCCCTCAAGGGGCCCCAATAGTGCAGGCATCTAGACCCGGGATGCCTTTCCCCTCCGGAACTGCGCCCCCACGGATAGATGGTCACATGGCCACCATCTCCTCTAGCAAGTGTTACGAAAACCTGAATCTTCGGGGAGACTCCTGAAGTGGGCCATGGAACTAAGTTAGTTCAACATTGCATATGTCCCTAGGATATCAATCAAGGGGCAGGCTCTGGCTGACTTCATCGTGGAGTGCACCGGGATCACTGAAGATGACGATCCCATTGACCCCGCAGCACCCTTATAGAAGGTCTTCATAGATGGGGCCTCGAACGAAAATGGGGTCGGGGCTGAGATCATCTTAGTATCACCACAAGGACACCAGTTGCAAAGTGCCCCACGTTTCCAGTTCGATGCATCGAACAACGAGGCCGAAAACGAGGCCATGTTGGTCGGATTACGTCTGGCTCGGGAGGTAGGGGCAGCGAGTCTAGAAGTCCATATCGACTCCCAATTATTTGTCAGAAAAATCTCGGGGGAATACCAAATGAAGGGGGAAAAGATGGCAGCTTATGTGATGCGAGCCCGAGAGCTACTCCAGTCTTTCAGGAAATATTCCATCCGCCAGAATCCTAGGGAACAAAATGTGTTTGCAGACACATTGGCAAAACTTACCACGGATGCTGAGGCAGAGCTCTTTGGGCTCATCCCGATCAACCATCTTCCCGCACCGAGTATTCAAGCCCCCACGATCAACGCCATAGACTATTCCACGTCCTGGATGGGACTTATCATCCACTACTTAACAACCAGGGGGTTTCCCGCGAACAAGGCAGCGGCCAGGAAGCTTCAGTACCAGGCCCCCAGATACGTCATGATGGAAGATATACTCTATCGCAGAGGGTTATCCATGCCATACATATGATGCGTTTCTAGGACTGAAATGAGTGCAATCATTCATGAGGTGCACGAAGGTTTTGTGCGGAGATCACACAGCTGGATTCAGCTTGTCCAAGAAAATCCTAAGGCAAGGATATTTCTGGCCAACAATGAAGAAGGATTGTGTCGATTACGTCTGCCAATGCGAATAATTCCAAAGTTACGCGAAGATCCTGTGAGCCCCTCCAACAGAAATAACCCTGATGACCAGTCCTTGGCCTTTCGCAGTGTGGGGTATCGACCTAGTAGGGTCACTCCCGACCGGGAAGGGTGGTGTGAAGTACGCCATCGTGGCCATCTATTATTACACTAAGTGGGTCAAGGCGGAACCAATGAACACCATCACCTCAAAAAAGGCCCTGGACTTCATCATCAACAACATTGTGTGCCGATATGGCCTCCACAAAATCGTGTCCGACAATAGGAAGCAATTCGACAGTGTCCACTTCACTGACTTGTGTGAAAGACATGGCATCATCAAAAGCTTCTCTGCAGTTGCAAGGCCTCAAGAAAACGGGCAAACAAAGGTTGTGAACAATATCTTGAAGGGAACATTGAAGAAAAAGCTTCAAGCCTGCAAAAGCAAGTGGCCAGAAGAGTTGCCCCGCGTACTATGGGCATACCGGACCACCGAAAGAGCGTTTATATGGGCATACTCCCTACTCCATGGTGTACGGATGTGAAGCAGTCATCCCAGTAGAAACAGCTATCTCGTCTCACCGACAGGACACATATGATCCCGTCCAGAACCACGCCTTACTCCAAGAATCTTTGGACCTTATTGAAGAGATCCGGGAAGAATCTCAGGTTCAGCTGAAGATGTATCAAGGAAAGATCGCCAGGCACTTTAACTCTAAAGCTAAGAGCCGAAGGTTTGAAACCGGTGATCTATTCCTAAGAAGAGTCTTCCTTGCAACCCAAGATCCGAGAGTGGGAGTTCTGGACCAAACTAGGAAGGACCGTACGAAATCCAACATGAAGTATGTCCGGGAACGTATTGCTTAAGGTGACTTGATGGTATAGAAGTCCCAAGGGCCTGGAACGTATAATACCTCCATAAGTACTATCATTAGTCACGAGGACGTGTTTTTGTTTTTAATTTTTCTTTTAAACAATGTACGCCCCAAGGCGATTTCTTATTCAATGAAAATGATTTGTACAAAACATCATAAAGAAATATTGTAAAGAAATGAAAAGTTCGCGTCCGTCTTCACAAACAAGTGACCCAAGACTACAGTTTTCGCTCACTTGGGGGGTATAACCATCTGTACGAACAAAGTCCTGGAACAAAAAAACACAGGATGCAAAATACAAAGTTTAGTCCCAATCTGGACCATACAGACTGGGGGTAGCAGAAACCCAATTCCCAACAAAAGGACGCAAGGCTCAGGCCTAGTCCCAACCCGGACATGCATGGTTCGGGGGTACAAACCCAACTCCCAACAAAAAGATGCAAGGCTCAGGCCTAGTCCCAACCAAGACATGCATGGTCTGGGGGGTAGAAGCCCAATAGGACGCAAGGCTCAGGCCTAGTCCCAACCCGGACATGCATGCTCCGGGGGGTACAAACCCGATAGGACGTAAGGCTTAGGCCTAGTCCCAACTCAGGCATACATGGTCCAGGGATATAGAATACCTAAAAATCGGATGACCGAACGTGGTCCCAAATAACCAAATGCCTATCCACGTCTTCTCTATAATGGCCCAGAACAATTGGAACGTGAATCCTAGGTATAAGTTATCGAAAATTAGTCTTATAAATGGCTTAGGCCGTTGGAACCTGATCCATAGGTTCAAAATAAGTTAATCAACTAATCTCTGATGGACCAGGCCATTGGAACCTGAACACCAGAATCATGACAAATAAATTTGGTGATAATTATTAACTCCCTAGTGGCCCAGGCCGTTGGAACCTGAACAACAGGGCTAAAGCAAGTTAATAAGTTAAAACCTAAAAAGAGATCTCTGATGGTCCAGGCCGTTGGAGCCCGTATTATAAAATCAAGATAATTCACTCTAGGTCGTAAAGACCCGAACACGAGTCCCCAGACGAGATAAACGTTTTCTGCAACTTTTCCCCAATGGTCCCCGCCATTGGAACTAGGACCGAACATTCGACTCATTCATACAAGGTGGTAAAACACTTAGTGAAATTTTAACAAATGGAAACAGGAAAACCTTGTGCAAGAAATAAAGTAAATACGAATATAAAAATTGTCTTGGGCGCACCTGCGTCCGTAAAAATGTTACAAAAAAAAAGAAGCCACGAAAAACAAATTAAAGGCCCAGGCCTAGGCTTCGCCCTGCTCTAATGCCTCCGGATCAGCTCCATCTGCTTCATCCTCGGCCATAAGCTCCACGTCGGCTTTCTCCTTAGCCTCAAACTCAGCTCTCTACGTGGTCGGATCGGGATAAACCAGGAGGTTCATGTTCTTGTCCTAGAGCCAGGCCATGTAGATAGCCTCGTCAAAGGTGGTCTCCAGCAAGGCATCCTCATGCCTTTTCACCTCCAGCTGAAGCAGGCCATCCAGGGCCTGACCCGGGATTCAAGAGCGGTAATCTTCTCCCAATCCTGGTGAGACTGGGCCTTGGCTGCCTCCAGGAGGATCTTAGATGATGCCTTAGTGCCCCGAACACGAAGAAGTTCCGCCTCCAGGCTATCCACCAACTTTTTGTGGTCGGCTTCCTTCCTGGACAAAGTTTCTTCAAGCTAGAACCGAGTATGGGCGGCCTCCTCAAGGTCTGCCTTGGCTTGAGCAACTTCCTTGGCCAGGGCCTCTGCTCAGGCAACCTCCTTGGTCAGGGCTTCCCGCTAGTTCATGCCCCCCTCCAACTCTAGTTGGCCTGTCTCCAGCTTCATCGCTATCTCCGCCACTAAATCGGCATTCTGATGGGCTAGCAAAGCATCCTGGAACAAATCAAAGTTAGAAAACATACGGGTTGAAAATATGAAAAGCAAAGGAAAATATGGACATATGGCTTACAACGGTGGCTTGGTGACTGATGGCCTGAGAGATAAACAAGGCATCCCGGTTGGCCAAGGTGGCATACCGTTTTAGTTGGAGGTTGGACATGGTAGTCCCAACCTGATCCAACAAATCCGTGGCAAGCGGGGTCGTGTCCTGCCCCAGTTTGGGATGAAATCCAGTCTCAACAACGAGCCAGTCCACGATCGGCTGCGGGGCACTGAAAGCAGCTGAGCACTCGACGAACTCCACCTTGCGCTGGATCGTCAAGGCCCGGTAGACCTCCTCCCTTCTATCCCGACCATCTTCCCAGGCCCAGGATACCATCCTCGATTTCTCCTCCTGGAGGATCATGTCCCCCTCCTCAGGGAAAGCCGAATTGACGGGGAGCGTGGGAGCCTCCGGGAGCTCCCGGGTGACGAGCAAGCTTTCCCCGGAAGAGTTCTCCTCAACCAAGGAAAGGTCCTTGGTCTTATCCCTTTTGGCCCCATTCGCAGACCCCTAAGCAGCTGAGTCCGCAGATCTTTTCCCAAACCCCCGACTCGCCAGGGGCTCCTGCTCCAAGTCGATGACCGGAGAATGAGCAGGCGGGGATGGGACGACTTCAATACGTACCGTCGGGAGAGGGATCGCGACTGGAGCCTCCTCGACAATATCCAGCTCCGACCTCGAGTCCCCAAGGACCAACTCCAATACTTTATTCTTTGGCACACCTTTGGCAGCTTTCTTCGCTGACGCCCTGGCCTTGGCCGCCCGGGCCTCCACAGCCTGCTTCATTTTAGCCACGGGGTTGGACATGTCTGAATCACCTGAAAAAGACAAACAAAAAGAAACAGTCAGCAAGGTATACAAGTAGGGATAAAAATTAAATAAAATCTAGTCTAAGGTCCTCCGGGACAAACCCTTATCTAGCACTCAGGCTCGACTCAACTCTCCTAAAGTGAAGGAATGGATTCAATCCCCCATGTCGTCCAAGTCCAAGAAGTTACCATATTGAAGGAATTCAAACGAGTACATGAGAGTCTCCGGGTCTAAGATAATGGGGGTGAAGGTCCCATTTCTCTGACAGCCCCGAACAAGTGGCCTTGGTAAACTTGCCTATCCCTAACTAAGTCCCCAAAATGGGGAGCATAAGTCAAAAGCAAAGGCAAATTACCTTGCCCCGATGAACTAGCCCCGGGAGCCCCTGTGTTTGGCTGGGCCTCATCAAAGAGGGCATCCAGCTCCTCAGATGCAGCCCTCTCCGTCTGTTGGGCCTGCTCTTTTCTCTTCTTCGCTGCGTTCGCCTGAGCCGCAACCTCGACGACCTCTATATGAATGAGGGCCAGATCCTCCCTCAAGGAGGGGTCCCTCTCGCATTGAATCCCCAAGAGGCTAGGGTCCATAATCGTCTGATTGGCCATCAGCATCTCGACCACTCGTATATTCACGGTGTTGACGTAGCCCCCTACATCCAGATCCTCCGCGCTCAATGTGGCGTAGTATTTCTTTCGATCCATAATCGACTTGGAGAGGGAAGTCTAGGCATACAGTCCTGTTATCCGGAAACGTAAGTAAAAAAAAAGTGGGAAAGAATGAAAAAGATTAAGAAAGACGACCACTTACCCACGTGCTGGAAGTCCAACACCAATGTGGGGTTTCGATCCAAAAGGATCCCGGATGTCATAAACCAGTAGTGTTTGACATCTGGGGGATGCTTCCAGGAGCTAATAGGGGCATGATGCTTGCTGCGAGGTTTCAGTCTGTAGAAGCCATCACGAGTCTTATCCATGGTGTTGAGTTGTGGCTTCAGCGTGTAGAAGTACAACACCTATGTTGGGATAGGCTCCGTGATGCCATTCTTCACGCAGAAAATGCACTATCTCACAAGAAGTTTGTAAGCTTGGGGTAGGAGCTGGAAAGGCGCGATCCCCACAAACTTCAGGAATTGCACAAAATAATCATGGAGTGAGATAGTGGCTCCCACACTGATGTGGCCCATGCTCCAGGCCCCAAACTCACCCACGCTGGTATGGGCTTTTTCCTCCTTCCTAGCCAGTCGATTGTAAAAGAGCCCGGGGGTCGACTCCCCTCCCAGATGCTTCTCCAAAGCATCCAGCATCCGGTAGTTCTGGAATTCATTTTTCTCCCTGTCCATATCCCATGTGTTGCCACGAGGAGGTTTGCACCCTTCCAGGACGATGGGAGCTAACTGGATGTATTCTTCCGAGTGGAGAGTAATGCCAAGGCTCATGGTTGGTGATTTGGGAACAAAAAAAGAAGCAAACAACCAAGCAGTTAGCACCAAAACCCAAAAAGGTTGGTTAAGGTACAGGGGCTCTCCTAAGAACTACTTGGAGGAGTCCCCTCCAGACCAGATCCAGGATCACTAAAGATCCACGGAATCTTGGTCGGGAACAAGGAAGAAGGATTTTTTCTAAGTTTTCCCAAGTCGGCCTATTACTGCTTGTTCAGAGACGACCCAGACCTGAGAAGATCCGGGATGATCTAGACCGCTTGTTCTACAAACCTAACATGCCCAGAACAACACTAAATGGTGGCCCCGGCTCTAACAACCCTATAGCCACAAATATAACACCACAAACCAACAAGTACAAGAAAACAGAAATAAAGGTTCAGGGAACATACTGTAAAGTGCTGGTTGTGAAGGGTACAATGTTTCCGGCGAAAGGGACGGCAAGATCACGGTCTGGAATAGGCAGAGGCGACACAAGAGTTTGTCTAATGGTCGAACCGAGATCGCACTGTCTGACAAGGGCACGAAAATACAATGTGTTGAAAAGAGGCAGCGACGAAAACAGAGTAATCGTTGGAGAAGTTCGTCGGCAAACTCAGACATAAAAAGTTCTCTTTTTAACTTCGGTTGTTCAGAATGCATAAACTTGCAAATGAAAATCTGGGGGTATTTATAGGGCCAAAAACACATTTCTCAATCCGACGGCTCAGGATGACTTCCCCCATCTAACGGTCCTGGATTATGCAGTGGCTTTAATTAGCCCACTCAAGTATTGAATTACGGATTCCCCAAGTCGTAATCCGCACCATCCCAATCTAATGGTCCTAGGAAGGAAATTTTAAAATATTACTCATCCGACGGTCCCAAGTGATGTAGGAATATTAAAGGATCCACTCGATTACCCTATCGACATCACTCGTACAAATGGGACGCCTCAGAGTTCATGCTGACGTTTGGTTGCCAACACAATAACCAAGAGATTCCCTCCAAATCTGTCAGGCGCGAGTAATATTGACGCACCAGTTACAGGGAGACACGTGCGTGTAGCGTGATGAAGTCGAAAAGTCGAGGATCACCCAAACGGCCTTGAAGTAAATGAACTCGGGCTCTGGTAAATGAACCGGGGTCCTGGTAAATGGACCGAGATGTTAGTAAACGAACCGGGCCTTTGGGATTTGATCAGGGATACTGGCACAAAGCTTTTTATGCGAGTTTTCAGTAGGCGATCCCCCACGAAAACGGACCCATTTCCCGGGGAGCAAACCGAGAAATGGAGAATTAATCCAAGAAGAGAAGCAAGCCTCCACTGTGAAAACACAAAGAAAGGCTTGGGGGTAAATGTTACCCCCGTTTCCTCCCCACACACGTGGCCCCATACACTAAGTCTATGGGCTATCCTGAAGGGACCCGAGGCCTAGGCCGAGCCCAATAGATGGGGAAGGAGTACATCTTGGTGGCCCAAATATCAGTAAGCCCAACATTGTCCCGGAATACAAGTTTGGACCACGAAGTTGGCACGTTTAGTCTTCCCAGACCCAGTGTAAGGTGTCGTCCAAGATGATGATAAGGAAGATGTTTCCCAAGTCTAAAGTGAACTGGGATGATAGTGGATGAACCCGGGCTCTGGTAAACGTACCAGGGTCCTGGTAAATAGATTAGGATGTTGGTAAACGAACCCAAATCAGGTGACTGGGTTGGGCGTGATAAACTGTCCCCGACACTGACATCACCCCGAGAAACACGGAGTTTTGTCTCCTCAACTAACATGCATAAGAGGTTTCATACGGAATGTACGCTGTTATTCAAAATAGTACTGCCACTACTATGACGGATCCTGTCCCCCGGATCTCTTTAGAAGCCCACGCGAACCAAACTGAAGTTGTGTACTGTTGTCAGTCTTACAACGTGGTTATGCTCAAGTCGGCCCAATGGGCCCTGATTAGTGTATTTTATTTAATAAAATCCTTTGTATTAAGCCTCCATTAGTGAGAAAATAGTGTTTATACCCTTATTGGCCCGAATTAGTCCGCCCCAAACCCAGTGCACTCAACTGCCTATAAATATGAACAGTTGTGCATTGTGGAAAGGATCCCAAATTTTCTCTTGTAAGTAGTTACTCTGCTCAAACTTGCAGAAAACTCCATTGTCCAAAGCTCTCTAAGCTCGAATACAATTGACTCGTGGACTAAGGCTCATTAACGCCCCAACCACGTAAAAACCTTGCTTGCATATTCTATATCCTTTCTTTTTAAGCTCTCTTATCTTTTATAATTCTAGTTTCCAAAAAACTCGACAAACATTATATATTAATGTTTCTGTCTGGATGTTTTTTTGAACATATAAATTGTTTATATGAGAGATAGAAATTTTTTTTGTGTGTTTATAAACTGGGCCCACCACGCCATTTTCGTTGTGCACTCTGAATGTTTTTCCAACAGTGAAAGGGAAGAGATCTACAATGTAATCAAAACAATTCCCACCAATATGTGCACCTAAAAGGGCATGTCTAGTAAGATTTTATGTTTGATATAATGAATCAAAGAGGTTACCCCAATTAGCCTCATAATGTAGTAATAAAGCATCCCCATCTGGCTTAGGATGTGTTAAGTCAAAGAGGCCACCTTAGTAGACATCATGACAAATGGGTGCATTGTCTCCATACATGTCCACGCACTTTACTCATCATCAATGTAATATCAAGCATCTATCTTACTGATCGTGTTTCATATATTCAAAGCTTTAGTTCACTCATAGTAGTCATTGTCAATCAAAATTGAAAATGTGCAAATGAGAGTAGAGTAATCAAAGTGTCTGGCAAGATTAATCTCACAAACAACTTGGGGGGCATAACTCCAGTAAAGACAAAGAAAAACTCCATGGCTTCTATGAGGATTAGCTACCCCTCATTGACATCATAAGGGTGAAAAAAAATTAAAAATAAAAACCCATGGCATCTATAAGGACTAGCTACCCTCATAGATGTCATAAGGGTGAATTTTTTTTTAGAAAAAGGGCACATCTATACAAGGGTGGTTAACCTAAAGGATGACCACCCTATACTATGCCCCGACCTCATGACCCTTGGCTCCGTGAGACATGCCTCGGCCTCACAGCCCTTGGCTCCGCAAAATACACCTTTGTCCCATGGGCCTCATAGCCCTTGGATCATGAAATAAAAAATAAATAAAAAAGAACCCCACAAAGGTTCCTTAACATAAGTCTAGATCGACTTGAGTCGATTAGCCAAAAAGGGTCTCAATGAAGATGATTTCAAAAATAATGTTATGCCTAACAACGAGAAGGATGCTTCTTGAATGAAAATCAAAAGTGCACGCAAAAATTAAAAAGAGGATGGCAAAAGCCCAAAGAGTTAACATGTCCTTATAAGAATAGTCAAGTGCACCTAGGAGACTATTGCCACTATGAGAAAGAGGACTTGTATAAATTCCTCATACAAAAAAAAAGGCTTCTCAAAGTCCCATGATAAAGAAAGAAGTGGGCTTCTCAAAGTCCCATACCAAAGATAACAGGACTTCTCAAAGTCACATACTGAAGAAAAAAGTGGGCTTCTCAAAATCTCATACCAAAGAGGGAAAGGGAAATGGTTTTACCCTTCCCTTATACTTGGTTCACAAGAAGGCGCACAATACTACTACCAATGCGTAGTAGGGGTAGCATCACAAAAAGTCTACAAGAACACTTAAAAGTCTCATTCTAGACTAGGGGCAACAAAGTGTTGATCTAAAAAAAAAGACTATCTTACGAAGAATAACTACACTTTTCACGTGAGGGTCATCCCATCCATGCAAGATCGCACCTTGGAAAAAGCATCCCTATATCCTGGACTATTTTTTTGTGAAACCCTTATACAAGGTCATGTCTCACAAGGCTTCTCGAGTCTACTATGCAAGGCTTCTATGCAAGATCCTATTTTGATTAGTCTCGATGGTCGATCACGTCACAAGATTCACACGCTTCGAGACCCATGTCGTGAGAGGTAGCCCGTGCAAGAAGTACACTACACGAGACCTCTATGAGAGGGGCTTATGCGAAAGGTCTACATGAGAACATGCGAGATGACATTTCTAGAAGTCATTGTACTTAGGCGTTACCTTGATACACCCCTAAAGGTTATCCCGCAATACCTCACCTCAAAGGGTTGCTATGCGAGGCTACACCTCGAGAGCACAGCTCGCCGAGACAATTAGATGAGATGAACGTCAAGAACTATTGGTAACTAGTTTACCATGTGCGTAGCGGAAAGCACGGGGTGGTGGGCCCAGAGATTTAAAAAAAAAACTATTTAAACAATCTTTAAATAATGGATCCATTAATGTGCAAAACATTAATCAAAGAAAAAGATAAGGATTTACCAATTGTAGAACAATCAAGAATCCTTGTTGTCTTTTAGTAACTCCAATGAACATCCAATTCAAAGCAGCATTTTGAATACTCAGACCAAGATCTTCCAAGATGTATCTCTACACATCAAGATGTGTGTGGGCACGTAGAGTAATTGTAGGAAAATTTATGATTCACAAGATGTACTCAACTCATGAGATCTTAGAATATTAGGTTTGAGACAATTTTCAGGGATAGAAAAAATATTATGTTATATTTTTCTCTCTGTGAAAAGCTTAGAATTTTCTCTCAAGAATATTCTCTCAATTAAGCGTCTATTATGAAACAAATTTTACCTAATAGATTTACAAAAGAATTAATTAAATTCAAAATTCAAATTATAAACCAATAATTAAATAGATAAAAGAAATATCCAAGATCCAATCTTGGACCTTGTTACACGGTAACTATAGTGAATGCACTGTAATTGGCATGTAACACATACCTGATTTCAGGGATGTGTTCCAACCATCTTCTTTTAATTATTATTTAATAATTATTTATTCAAAAATATCTAAACTTGATAACTTATCTTATCAGATTAATTAAAAAATAAATATCAGTTCAAATTCAAATCCAATTTGAATTATCATAAATATATTTTCACATTATTTAAATAAGTAAACTAATTAATTTAAAATTAATTATCTTAATTATTTAAATGTTATTTTTGAAAATGTCATTTTATTTAAAAAATAATTTTATAAAAAACATATTTATTAATTTTGAAAAATTAATATATTAATTAATTTATTTGTCTCAGTTACATATTTGACCAAGAAGAACAAATTTCTTCCAAATATGTCATTTTCCTGACTCTTCCTAATTTCAACTCTTACCTTGAATAATATTGATATGCCCATCTCGGGGACCTATGGACCTATAATTTGAAGCTTCAATAAATTTAGATTATTAATTAAAACTATTTAATATAATAACCTTAATTTATTAATCTCAATATTATTCCACTAAAATTATAAGACTGCGCGCTTGTAATTATAGACATTTATTAATTGAGTACTTTTAAATATATAAAAAGTGTCAATCAATTGAAATCACTGCATACAATTCAATCATATATTAATGGTTCATAATTAAAGTAGGAATTAATTACCGTTTAACCTCTTTAATTATATCTTGTTTCCTTAAGTTCCATTAACTTTACTAGTGAAGGTTAATTCATAAACTTATTTATGAATTATAGCTCAATAACATTTTAGTTCCAAAAGCCAACCCTTAAGAGAACCATTATTTAATTCCATTCAGAAAGGTATAGATTCCATATCTTTTTATATTATGTCCCTAGCCATCTACATCAATGAGTTCCCAAAACAAAAGTTTTCAGCCTAATCATTCTGACAAACCATAACGAGTGAATCAAAGAACTCATATGCATAAAAAAGAGTTCATAATAACATCAAGATTAAGATCAATTTTTATATGATTATCTTATTGATATGTTAAATTAATACTTATAAAATAAACGATATTATTAAGTATTAATAACATATCGGGTTCTGTTCATGTATAACCACTTTATACAAAGTACCTCCACTAAAATGTCCTACTACATTAGTAATCCAGATCTAGATTACATGTATTCAAAATACTATTGAACCGTACTTACAATATTTAATCCAAAGATTCCATATAACATTGTTTTACTAAGAACTATTTAAATTTGTTCCCTACAATCTTAATCAATTCGTACCAATACAAGATTGTATTCACAATAACGAATTTTTGAATTTTCTGATATTCATATAATATTATTCTAATAATACTGATAAACAATAATATACGCTAAAATTTATTTCATAAAACATTGTTCAATACATATGCTTTAAAGTGCACTAATCACAACAATCTCCCACTTGCCCTAAAGTAAATGAGGCATCTCCCTCACACCCATATTTCTAACATGATCTTTAAAAGACTTGGTAGACAAAGTCTTAGTAAAAGGATTGGGAAGGTTATGTTCTTAAGCTATCTTCATAACTGCTACATCTCCTTTGTGATCAATATCTCTGATCAAGTGGTATTTCCTCTCAATATGTTTTCCCCTCTTGTGACTCCTTGGTTCCTTCGAGTTAGCTACCGCCCCACTATTATCACAGTACAGGACTAGTGGCTTATCAATGTCTAGAACCACTTCCATATCATAATAGAACTTTTTGAGCCACACAGCCTCTTTAGTTGCTTCACAAGCTGCTATGTATTTGGCTTCCATGGTAGAATATATAATACTGGTTTGTTTAATACTACGCCAAATCACAGCTCCTCCAGCAAGTGTGAACACTGATCCAGAAGTCGATTTCTAACTATCTCTGTCTGATTGAAAATTAGAATCAGTGTATCCATTGGGGTTCAAGTCACCACCTGAATATACAAGCATATATTCTCTAGTTTTCCTAAGATACTTGAGAATATTCTTTACTGCAACCCAATGACTCAATCTAGGATTTGATTGATAACGACTGATTATGCCTACTACATAACAAATGTCAGATCTTGTACACAACATGGTGTACATTAGACTGCCTACCGGGAAGGCATAGGGATACTGTCACATATCTTCTTCTTCTTGAGGTGTCTTAGGACACTACTATTTAGAAAAGACAATTCCATGACGGGTTGGCATATTACCATTCTTGGAATTTTCCATACCGAATCGCTCCAGTACCTTATCTATATAAGTACCTTAAGACAAAGCCAAAAATTTGTTCTGGTGATCCCTAAGGACATGGGTGCCCAGCATGTAGTTTTCATCTCCCAAATATTTCATTTGGAATTGCTCGGCTAGCCATTTCTTTACTTTTGTCAATGAACTACGTCAGTTACAATCATTAGAATATCATCAACGTAAAGAATCAGGAATACCACAATGCCATCTTTGATTTGTTTATCGACACAAGGCTCATCAAGCTCGTATGTTCCTGATCGGGTGCATGCATGGCTATCTGGTTATATCCAGAATATGCATCTATTACACCCAAATTTTGAGAATAAAAGTATTTGATCTCAAAAGTTAGGCTCGAAATAAGCCAAATCGTCATAGTCAGCTTTAATGAAAATATCAAAGACAGTCTCGCTAAGCAGTAAATGCAACAACATCAGTATTGGTGAGCTCAGAAACTATATGGTCTCGAAGGAGTTTCAAGGTTATAAGTCAGGCTCAAAGTCACAGTGACAGTGGTTCAACACTTGTATAAATTTCCTGATTCATTTCCTGCCATCAGACAACACGGTTCGAGCTCGGGCATTGTGAGCTCCAAGAAGATGATCTCGACAACGTTTCTTGTTGGAAACCAAGGTGAGCTGAGATGTCAAGCTCGTGATGAGTGAACGGCCTCGAAGGCGTGTGAGTCTGGTGTTCAAGCTCGTAAGTTGTGTGTGAACATGTTTATTGTTATAGAATCCCTATGTTTAAGGGATTAGGTGTAATCTGTTATTAAATCCCAAATATCATCGGGTGTATACGCGTACATAATAACCATACGCGTTTATTTGCATTGATTTAATTGATTTTTATTATAACTCCTCGAAATCTGTGGGGAGATATTCAGTAAACCACTCAATAAATAGAGTGGAACAATTCATTTGTAAGGAGAGAGGGATTGGTATTGGGAAGACTCTGTAAAATTGCTTCCAGAAAGCTTTGAGAGAATTCCATAAAATAAATAACACAGACTCGTGGACTAGGCAGATTTTAACTGCTGAACCATGTAAAAATCGTGTCTATATTGTTTGTTTCCTCTAGTATTTTTTGTTTGATTGCTCTTTATTTCTAAGTTGACGAAAAATGGCGTCAATATTTTGGTGCTTTCATTGAGAGCCATTAAATAAGACATGAGACTATTTAACCAGAAAGCCTCCTGAATCATCAATGGCCGCTGCAAATAACCTCAGTACTGGTGGGCGACCATTGAACCAGATACCCGAGGAGCAGACTCCTCATACTAAAGACTACCCCCAACGGCCTGGAAAACAGCCCATGGTGGATCTGGATCTTGAAAAGAGGAGTGATTCGTCCAAATCTTGGGGGCCACCTGCCCCCAGGCCTGACGAGGATTTGTATTACAATCCTGAAATATATGTTCCTATTGTGGAACTTGAAAATCGCCAACTGCGCAAACAGTTGGCAGAAGCAACAAAACGCAATGAAGAATTAGCTAGACAGGCTGCTGACGCCCAGACACCTCCCCGAAGGCCTAGGGGATGTCCTCATGGGAGCACGGCCGCCAGGAGGGCGAAGCAAGCGTCGCAGTCGGCGTCGCAGCCAGATCATCCAAGGCCCCGGAGGAGTAACTAGGTTGAGGCTACTGCCAATCCAACTACAGAAGTACCAACAAGAATGGGTAATAACTGAGCCCCCCCAGTGGTTCGGAACCCGAATCCTGATACTGCATGAAACTACCCAGAGCCTGACCGGGCAAACTCTGGACCATCCAGGCCCGATAATGGGAGACAACCACCATCACCAATAAGGCACCCCTCGCCAGTCCAAGAGGTCCTATGAACTGCACCTCGGAGGCCATCTCGCAGTGGCAGTCGAGATGGAAACCAATAGGCTAGGCCTGGAGAGAGAAATGAAAGAGAGGCTACTCGAGATCGCAGGGCTCCTCAGCCTTTGGAAATGTCAAGATCACAAACTTCTAGAACAAGGAGGCCAATAGGGAACCCATCTCGTAATCATCGAGCTATAAGTTACGTAAGCGAAAGCTTGGATCACACTCAGTCCGCGAGTATTTATAACACCAAGCCAAGGCATACAAGGAATCGAGGGAATCACCCTAATCTGCGGGATCATCTAAATCATACTCGAGGGCGAGATAATCCCCCGAACCCTAATCTGTGTGACCATCTAAATGGCCGCGAACAACCAGCGTATAACCCTATCCCAAGATAGGGAGCTGGAGTTTTATTAACGATAACCAGCCCCCTCAGGTCCAGGCTCGACCCCCAGTGGATTTAGTCTAGGAAAGGATTGACCAATTAGAAAGAGCATTCAGACTCCTATAGAATGAGGGACATGGCTAAAGAGTCTGATGAAGAGCTCGAGCCTTTTGCCCCACATATCTCTAGTACTCTGTTCCCTCAGGGATTCAGGATACCTCATGTCCCGCCATTTGACAGAAACTCAGACCCGTATAGTCATCTGAGTACCTTTAACACCATCATGCGAGCCAGCAATGTTGGCTACGAGCTCAGATGTATGTTGTTCCCATCAACACTTACAGGACCAGCAAAAAACTAGTTTGAGAATTTTAAAAGGCATTCAATCTCGTCCTGAGATCAATTATCTAGAGACTTCAAGAAGCAATTTAAGGCTATGATTGGCATCAGTCCCGGGGCCTCAGCCTTAATGAATGTCCAACAACAGCAAAACGAGTCATTAAAGAATTACCTCATGAGGTTCAACCTAGAGGTCGCCCGAGCTCGAGATGTTGATGATAGCAATCACTTGATGGCTATTAGGGTGGGTATACTGCCAGGAAGTCCCCTTTAGGAAGACTTACAAAGGAAACCTATCAGGTTGCTAACTGAGTTCAATTGAAGGGCCCAGAGGTTTGTCAATGTAGAAGAGGCGAGGTTAGCACTAAACATGACCTCTCAACCCATAACTACAATGACAAATGTGAACTCTGCCTCGACCTCGGTGGCCCCCTCAACTTCGAAACCCTCTAGAGATAACCCTTCTGAAAGGAAAAAGAACGAAGGGAATAACCCAGAGGTTGATGGAGGGAAGAAGAAAAAAGGGACAAATATTTCTTTGTATGCAAAGTGTATACCAAGCTCAACGAGTCTCGGGAGAATATTTACCTGGCTAATGAAAACCAAGTCCCATTCAAACGACCTGACCCCATGAGGAACCAAAAGGCAAAAAGGATCCAAATAATATTGTAAATTCCATAGAGATATCGGACACACAACCAATGAATGTGGACAATTGAAAGACGAGATCAAAGGTTTGATCTCAAGGGGGTATTTTGGACAGTACGTCAGGAACCGAAATCCCAATCAAGCTTCAACAAGCCAAAGGGCAGCAGAACAATAACTGCCCAGAACAATAACTCCCGTGCTTGGGAGGAGGAGCGACCCCCTCCGATTGATGGAGAGGATGTAATAACCATCTCGGGGGGACCTCATATCAAAGGTTTGGGTAGGAACGCCCAAAAGAGATACAAGAATGAGGTCAAGACTGAAGACGGTTCTCCTTACGAACCTGAGCCACGAGCTCCAAAACAACAGAGAGTTAAGACTCAACCCATAATGTTTACTGAAGAGGACGCATCACACGTCCAGTTTCCCCATAACGACCCCATGGTCATAACTCTCCAACTCGCGAATAAGAGAGTATGTTGAGTCCTGATTTATAACGAGAGCTCGGTGAATATCCTTTATAAAGGCACTTCAGAAAAGATGAGACTCACGCTTCGCGATTTGAAAACATGTGCAACAACGTTGTACGGTTTTTCAGGATAAGGGATTGCCTGCATGGGACCCATTGAGCTCCCTGTGACCTTGGGAGACTACCCAGTCTCAGTGACCAAGATGATGGAATTTGTAGTGGTGGACCTCCCATCGGCCTACAACGTACTGCTTGGAAGACTCACCCTAGTTGGGCTGGGGGCTGTATCGTATGTTAGGCATTTGGCCATCAAGTTTCCGACTTCTAGTGGCATTGGGACATTGAAGGGGGACCAGCTCGCAGGAAGAGAATGCTATAGCATCTCCATAAAGGGAAAGAAGCAAACAAGTGCACAGGCACTTGTAGTTATTCAGAACAAGGATGGGATGGCCATCGAGATAGATGAAGAGATCGACCCCATTATAGAAGAAAGAGTTGACCTTGAACCTTTAGAAGAGCTCGAGGAGGTCAGGCTCGAAGAAGTAGATGCCACGAAGATGGTGAAGGTGGGTAAGAATCTTTCTAAAGAAGCAAAATAACAATTAATTTTCTTCTTAAACGAAAACTAAGATGTGTTCGCATGGTCACACTTGGACATGGTGGGAATCCGTCCGAATGTCATGAGCCACACGCTTAACATTGACAAAAGCTTCCCCCCGAAGCAGCAAAACCAAAGACTATTAGATGATGATAGAAAGAAGGCCTTCAAGGAAGAAGTCGATAGGTTAAAGGAAAATCGATTCATACGAGATGCCTTTTATCCTGATTGGATTGCCAATCCAGTGTTGGTTCCAAAGCCCAACGGCAAACGGAAAACCTGTATCGACTACTCAGACCTTAACAAGGCATGTCTTAAAGATTGTTTTCCCTACCACGAATAGACCAGCTCGTAGATGCTACTGTAGGTTACGACATCATGTCGTTCATGGATGCTTATTATGGATATAACCAGATTGCTATGCACACACACACAAGCTTCATAACCGACAAAGGGCTGTACTGCTACAAGGTCATGCCTTTCAGGCTAAAAAATGCTGGAGCTACGTACCAAAGATTGGTGAACAGGATTTTTTCGAGCAGATAGGAAATAACATGGAAGTTTATGTTGATGACATGCTGGTGAAGTCCAAACATAACAATAACCATGTGGATGATCTCACAGAATGCTTTACGGTACTATAAAAGTATAACATGAAACTTAACCCACAAAAGTGCTCTTTCGGAGTGTCTTCGGGAAAGTTTCTTGGGTTTATAGTAAATGCACGTGGAACAGAGGTTACTCCGGACAAGATTAAGGCATTGATAGATATGCCCTCACCTCGAAAGCATAAGGATGTCTAGAGCTTAACTGGACGGATGGCGACACTAAGTAGGTTTATCTCAAAATCTACAAACCGTTGTCTTCCTTTTTTCAACCTTTTAAAAGGGGGAAAAAAGTTCGAGTGGTCAGAGGAGTGCGAGCTTGCATTCCAAAACCTAAAGAAGCACCTCGCCGAACCACCAATCTTGTCGAAACCTATCGCAGGAGAAGTCTTGTATTTATACCTCGCTACAACCGAGAACGCCATTAGTGACGTGCTCATCCGAGAGGAGAAGAATGTACAAAACCAGTATACTATGTCAGCAAAAGGTTACTGGGGGCAGAATCAAGATACTCGTTAATGGAAAAACTGGCTCTTAGCCTGATACATTCATCTCGAAAGCTCTAACCTTACTTCCAAATACATCTCATTCATGTGCTAACTAACCAGCCACTACGACAAGTTTTATCTAAACCAGAAGCTTCTAGAAGATTGTTAAAGTAGGTTGTTGAACTCGGGCAATTCGAGATCATGTACCACCCGAGAACGACCATCATGGGACAAGCCCTGGCATATTTCATTGTTTAGTGTACTGGTATTTTGAATGATGAAGTTGTAACCCCAGCCCGCGAGCTGTGGAAACTTTATGTCGATGGATCCTCCAATGAAAATGGATCAAGGGCAAACATTATACTAATTACCCTAGCAGGAAATCGATTCCACTCAACCTTAAGGTTCAACTTCAAGGCATCGAATAACGAGGTTGAATACGAAGCATTACTAGCAAGACTTCAAATAGCCAAGGAGGTCAAAGCAAAGGCTATACACTGCTATAGTGACTTATAGCTGGTGGTCAAACAAGTTTTGGGGGAATATCAGGCTCGGGGTATAAGAATGGTCACTTACTAAGAAAAAACAAAGGTTGTGCTTGGACAGTTCGGATTCTATGTTATAGAGCAGGTCCCCCGAGAATAAAATTCAAATGCAGATGCATTGGTCAGGCTCGCTACGACTAGCAAGGTCGATACACTGAATGTGGTCTCAGTAGAGTTTCTATCAACCCCGAGTATCAGCGAGCTTGACGAAGAAGACATATTCATGATCGACTCTCAACCTACCTGGATGACCCTAATAGTCAATTACCTCGAAACCAGAATTCTCCCAGCAAAAATAGAACGAGGCTCGGAAACTGATGTATCAGATCCCGAGGTACACTATTGTGGAAGGAAGGTTGTATTGAAGAGGGTATTCTATGCCATTACTCCGATGTGTAACTACACCCGAGGCGAAGAAAATTTTGGAAGAAATTCATGAAGGATTTTGTGGAGATCACACTGGGGGGCATAGTCTATCAAAGAAGGTGATAAGACAGGGGTATTTCTGGCCCACAGTCAAGGCAGACACGTTCGAATATGTCAAACGATGTGATAAGTGCCAGTGATTTGCTTCAATATCACGAGCTCCACCTACCAAACTTACCATGTTGACCTCCCCGTGGCCATTTTCAGTGTGGGGCATCGACCTTATAGGCTCGTTACCAACTGGAAAAGGTGGAGTAAGGTACGTTGTTTATCCAAAAATGACTCCTGATAACGTGGCAAGAATTTATTACATGTGGTTGGCACGTGGCAGTGTCAAAGTGAAGGAGTGTTGTTCGCCTATCGACCAGGTGTTTCTTGCCTCATCAAATCTCGCGATTAGATGCGACCAGTCTGGTCGCATGATTCGGTTTAATTCCTTTAAGATATGTAATCTTGTAATAACTACATTTATTATCTTTTCTCTTTATTGCCTTGATACGCTGATATTAAGGATAATTAAGGCCCATTGGCCCACGTAACCCCCTTTAGCCTATAAATATACGTGAGAGGGCTCAAGGAAGGGATTTTTTTGGGGGACTTTGAACTTGAATATTCATAGAGAGAGCATAGTGTGATTATTCACAAAAAAGTTGTAATTCTCCTGAAGCTTGTGAAACTCAAGAACCCTAGTTCTTTGATCACGACATTGGGATTCAACATCAATAAGAACATTAAGTGGACGTAGGTTATTACCACACAGTTGGGGTCGAACCACTATAAATCATTTGTGTCACCTTCTTCCCATTTGATTTCATTCTTGATTTCCTTTTTGTTTCTTTGTTGTTTTTTTGACTCCGTATCATTGGCCAAATCGAGGGTCAACATTCTGGTGCTTTCATTGAGAGATTAGTCAAAAAGCTTAAATAAAATCAAATGGCGAAGACATCCAATAGAGTTGGACAGGCTGCTTGTAACGACCTAAAATCACTAATTTGGCTTAAGGGCCTTGATTAGTGTGCCGGGAGGGTATAATTGGTTTGTACGTGAATTTATTAGTTTAATGCATGATTTTAGGATAAGCATGCTTGTATGATTATATGTTATATTTGTGAGAACCACATTATTATGTGGGTAAATCTGCAGCGTGAGACTTGAGGCGATCCTAGGGAGCTAGTTAGCAGGAAAGTGACAACGGGGCCTAATATTTGACTTGGGGCAAGTCAAGGGGGTATTTCAGGTACTAGATGATTATTTGGGTTATCAAGTCATGGAAATAAATAATTGGAGATATATTTGACGTTAGGAAGTTTAGGAAGGAATATTGGGGAATTTTACCATTTTGCCCTCGGGGACGTTTCCGGTACCCCGAGCCTCAAGATTGGTTTAATTGCTTGAGGATAGATAGATAAAACTTAGAAAATAGTGGAAACTCAAGGAACCGACCCTTTCCTTTCTCTCTCCTCCTATCTTCTTCTCTCCCAAGGAAATCACTGAAAACTAAGGGGATTTGGCTGGGAATTCAGAGGTTTGAGCTGAGGAATTGGAGGATTAACTCAATGGAAGCTAGGGAATCAAATTAGAAACTAAGGTAAGCACTGAATTTCATTTGATCAGTTGATTATGAGGATTTTGGGCTGAAATCTAAGGGTTCTTAGGTTCTTAATTTCATGGTTGAATTAAGGCAGAAAGCTTAGGAGATAGCTCAGAATTTTCTTAGAGAAGTGGTTCTGCAGTGGAGGTAAGCTTGAATTTATGATCTAATGGTTGAATTCTGGTGTTTCAAGGCTGGTTTTTTATGTTCTTAAGCTTCTGGGTTTCAATTAATTAAAATGGGATTTTAATGAGTTTCTAAGCTAGGTTTTTGTTGGATTATGTTGCTAGAATCATGTTAAAAGTTTTGTGATCAATGGGTTTTGGAATTAGGATGGTTTGGGGTGGTTTTGAGCAAGGTTGGGATGTTAAAAATGGTGGATTTTCTGAGCACGAGGGGCTGGGCCGCGGCTCTGTTCTAGAGTATCGCGGCCCTGCGTAGCAAAGAAGAGCCAAGGAGGCTTTATGGTAGGGAAGCGTCGCGATGCCACTGGGCAGGGTCGCGTCGCGTGTCTGTGATCAGAGAGGCCTAGCCTCTGTTTTAGGGGTGGGTCGTGGTGCAGGTTTTTAGGGTCGCGGCCCTTAAGGGAATTTTTGTTATTTGAAGGTTTTAAGCGCAGGAACCCAACCTCGGGTTCTCGGGATCGATTCCACCACCATGCTTGGTGGAATTCGATGTCCTGGAAGCTAGAACTTCACCCAGAAACCTTTATTCAAATATTAATGGAATCCCTTTTCTTGGTAGTGACTAGGTAAAAGCTAGGGCTTGGGAGACGGATCATGCTCAAGGGGCATTTCTCGTAATCGAAGCGTTTGGAAATTAAAGGTAAGAAAATTACACTCGGTTATGGATTCATAACGGGACTAAGGGTTCCCTATTTTGTAAGCTTTATAGAGGATGGTATTATGCCATGTAAATAGTAGACAAATGGCCTAAGAGTGCTGAAGTTTACATTAGCGCATAGGGCGCGGCTCGACCACTGGTAGCTGAGGATAGCTTATTATACACTAAGCTCGGTTTAAGCGGGTCGGAGTCAGTGGGGTAAACAGAGGGTGCGACCTAAGGGTGTCGACCCTATTTACTGTGTAATCTGGTTGTTGTGGTTGATTGTTGAATACAATGTGCTGAATGGCTAAGTGTTAGTTTGTGAATTCATGTTTATATCAATGAGTTATATGTTTATTAGGGATTGTTAAGTGTTTAAACATGCTTAAAGAGTTATGATTATTATCAGTACTTGTGTTATGACATTGCGCTTTCTTGCTGGGCCTTGGTTCACAGGTGCTTCATGGTGCAAGTAAAGGCAAGGGCAAGCTTGACCAGCCCTGATTTGGAGAGCATTGGGAGCAGAATGTACATGAATAGCTGCTCAGCCGCCACGGTTGAGGGGAGACAGGGACAGAAAAACCATAAACATCTGTTTTTCCTTTAGAATGGCTAGTGGTTGTCTGTACTCCGGAAATTTTGTAAACAGACTTTTAAATGCTGTTTCTTTTGAGATCCCATGTATAAAATGTTTAATTATATGAAAAGTATCTTTTGAGACAAAAACCTTTTAACCCTAGCGCATTAATGACTTTAGCAAACACGTTTTTAACTAGTTGACTTGATTAGCAAGTACTGTACCTTTAAAAATACACAGTTTAACGGTCTTGGCTATCCAGGGCGTTACAACTTGGTATTAGAGCATCCTAGGTTTAAGGGTTCCTAAAGATCGGCTAGACATGTACATTCGCTGCTAGAGACAAGCTCGATTCAGGGTTTGGTAATGTGTATATATGCTTATATGCCTGGAATGAATTATGAATGTTATTATTTGTTGGATTAATAGGAAGCATGAGACACTGATAGGGCCTAGCCCTTAACACTATGTGATAATATTGAGGCCTGCTTATTAGCATTGTCGTGCATGTAAATGAATATTTGAATGATTAACTGTATATTGTGTATGGATGGGTGTTTATATCTTAGCTGTTGTGTGGAAATGTTGGGGCATGCTTATTAGCAATGCCGATGCATGTGAATAAATGCTTATATCTTGATTGTTTGTGATTGGTTATGGTCCTTTGGTGGATTTCGAAGAAGCTTTTACCCTATCATCATGGTCTGATTGTTGAGTCGTTGATTGCAGATTGACTTGGATAGTTATGCATCCAAGAAAATCTACGCGACTAGCTGGCACTAGGTATGGGACTGGAGGTGATGACTAGGGCCAGATTCCTTCGTCAGTCCCTGAGAACTGGCAACAACTTATGGCAGATATGCAAGCGCAATTACAGAGCCAAGATGAACAAATTCGTCTGCTGCGATAGCAGGCTCCATCAGGGAGTGTTGCCCCTATTGTACCACCTACAGTGGTACCAGTTGTACAGCCAGAAAAGGTTGGGAACAGGTGGGAGCCATTATATGTGCGGTTCAGAAAGCAGCAGCCCCCAATCTTTGAGGGAGGACCTGATCCACTGAAGGGCGAGCAATGGTTGACTATGATTACTATTATTCTAGATTTTATGAGGGTAGAGGGATATGACAGAGTGGCCTGTACCACATATATGTTAAGAGAGGATGCCCGCATTTGGTGGGAAGTGGCCTCACAGACCAGGGACGTCACTGCTTTGAGTTGGGAAGGATTTAAAGACTTATTCAGCCAGAAATACTACAATGTTGCCATCCGGGCAGCAAAATTTAATGAGTTTGTGGGTTTGGTGCAGGGAAACATGACATTTACTGAGTATGCCCTGAAGTTTGACAGACTCGCAAAATTTGCACCAGACCTTGTGCCTACAGATGCAGCTACGCAAGACAAGTTTATTCGAGGGCTTAATGCTATAATAGCCCGGGATGTTAGGATCACAACAATACCTGGGGGAACAACTTATGCCTAAGTCATTGAGAAGGCTCTTACCACTGAGGAAGCGAAGAACAAGATTTGGAAGGAAAGTGCAGTGAGGCGCGAGGGTCGCAGAGTGGTGCCTCCTTATTCTGGGTCAATTAGGGGCGGAGGCCCCAGTGATTTAAGAGAAAGACCCCTGACACTTCGACCGCTATTAGTCCTGATATGAGGGGTCAAGGTGGTTGACAAGGTGGTGGCAAGGCGTGGCGGACCTATCTGGAGTGCCTGAGGTGTAGAAGATGCCATCAGGGCAAATGTCGGGCCAAGGCTTGCTTTGTGTGTGGAACGGTGGGGCATCTCAAGAAGGACTACCCAGCAGTGAAGAAAGGGGAAGCAGGAAAGGTGGATAGCTTGACTCCAGCTCGAGTATTCACTTTGACACAGGCAGAGGCCGAGTCTAGTCCCTCGGTGGTGACAGGTCAGTTTCTAGCGCTGGCTCTCCTTTTACTGTATTGATTGATTCTGGTGCTACATATTCCTTTGTTTCTAGTAAAGTGATTGATAGACTGTGTAGACCTAGTGAGTATCGGACTACGGGGTTTGGGACTTTATTGCCTACTGGGGAACTAGTAGTTTCTAGGAGGTGGATCAGGGCACTGCCAGTGATGGTTGATAGTAGGGAGCTTTCAGTTGACTTGATTGAGTTAGATATGGAGGATTTTGACATGATCCTAGGAATGGATTGGCTGGTCAGGTATGGGGCTACCATTGACTGTAGGAAGAAGATGGTGACTTTTGAGCCTGAGGGCGAGGATCCTTTTGTCTTCGTGGGTGCGGTATGTGGACCCTGCGTACCCATGATTTCAGCATTGAGAGCCAGAGACCTGTTGCAGGGTGGATGTATATGTTTTCTGGCTAGTGTGGTGGACACTACCAAGGTTATGGCAGCAGGGCCGGGGAGACCAGATTTAGTTTGTTATTGAGTTACCACCAGGGACAGAACCAGTATCAAGAGCACCATATAGGATGGCACCAGTAAAGTTGAAGGAGTTGAAGATACCGTTACAGGAACTTCTGGATTTGGGATTCATCAAGCCTAGTTACTCTCCATGGGGTGCTCCAGTTTTGTTTGTTAAGAAGAAGGACGAAACTCTGAGGATGTGTATAGACTACAAGGAATTGAACAAGTTGACCATTAAGAATAAGTATCCTCTACCAAGGATTGATGACTTATTCGATCAGCTGCAGGGAAAGACGGTGTTCTCAAAGATTGATCTTTGATCTAGTTATCACCAACTGAGGATCAAGGACGAGGACATACCGAAGACGGCCTTCCGAATGCAGTATGGGCACTATGAGTTCTTGGTCATGTCTTTTGGTTTGACCAATGCCCCGGGAGCTTTCATGGATCTGATGAACAGGGTGTTCAAGGACTTCTTAGATCAGTTCGTCATTGTCTTCATCGATGACATCTTAGTGCACTCCAGTTCAGAGGCAGAGCATGAGTGACATCTTCGATAGGTCTTACAAAGGTTAAGGGAACATCGGTTATATGCCAAGTTTAAGAAGTGTGAGTTTTGGTTGCCAGAGGTGACTTTTCTTGGGCATATAGTTGGCATAGAAGGGATTAAGGTGGATCCATCCAAGGTGGAGGCAGTAAGGGATTGGCTGAGGCCAAGGAACGCCTTGGAGGTGTGAAGTTTCCTTGGGTTAACAGGTTATTACAGGCGGTTTGTAGAAGGATTCTTGAAGATTGCTTCACCGATGATAGAGTTGACACGAAAGAATCAGAAGTTTGTTTGGTCAGAGAAGTGCGAGCACAGTTTCCAGGAATTGAAGCAACAACTTGTTACTGCACATGTTCTGAGTCTTCCTTCAGAAGAAGGAAAGTTTGTAGTATACTGTGATGCATCGAGGATGGGATTGGGCTGTGTGTTGATGCATAATGAGAAGGTTATAGCTTATGCATAGCTTATGCATCGCGACAGCTGAAGGAGTATGAACAGCGATATCATACCCATGATTTGGAGCTGGCAGCAGTGGTATTCGCACTGAAGGTTTGACGGCATTATCTGTATGGGGAGAAATGATAGATATACACTGACCATAAGAGTTTGAAGTATTTCTTCACCCAGAAGGATCTCAACATGAGGCAAAGGCATTGGTTGGAGTTGGTTAAGGATTATAATTGTGACATTCTTTATCACCCAGGGAAAGCCAATGTTGTGGCAGATGCTTTGAGCCGGAGGGGCTCGGGGCAGTTATTTAGTTCTGTTCAAATCTCCAAAGAGTTAGCTAATGAGATGACCAGGGCGAGGATAGAGCTGGTGGTAGGCCGGTTAGCCAATATTACCTTGCAGTCGACCCTGCTAGAGTGGATCAAGGAGGTTCAATTGGTAGACGCACAGCTACAGGAAGTTCGACAAAATGTCTTAGCGGGGGTAGCTAAGGATTATTTTGTTTCTGAGGCTGGTATGCTTCGATATCAGGGGCGGATTTGTGTTTCGGCAGATTAAGAGATCAAACGAGAGATACTAGATGAATCTCACACTACGTCGTACTCGCTTCATCCGAGCACCACAAAGATGTATCAGGATCTACGAATATTATACTGGTGGCCCGGGATGAAGAAGGATGTGGTAGAGTATGTGGCCAGATGTTTGACATGTTAATAGGTGAAAGCTGAGCATCAGTGACCAACAGGGTTGCTTCAGCCTTTGGGTATTCTTGAGTGGAAATAGGAAGACATTACTATGGATATTGTGGGAGGTCTACCCAGGATAGTGGGACTTTGTGACTCAGTGTGGGTCATAGTGGACAGATACACCAAGTCAGCTCATTTTCTGCCAGTGAAGTCAACTTACACAGTGGAACAGTATGCAGAGTTGTATGTGAGGGAGATAGTTCATCTCCATGGGGTTCCTAAGTCTATTGTATCTGATCGAGACCCTATCTTTACCTACAAGTTCTGGGGAGCTCTGCAGAGAGCTATGGGGACTCAGTTGAAGTTTAGCACAGCCTTTCATCCTCAGACTGATGGACAGTCTGATAGAACAATTCAGGTGTTGGAGGATATGCTTAGGGCATGCGTGATTGATTTCGAGGGATCTTGGAGTAAGTATCTCTCGTTGATCGAATTTTTGTATAACAACAGTTATCATTCCACGATTGGAGTGGCTCCTTATGAGATGCTATATGGAAGGAAGTGTAGGTCACCCATTCATTGGGATGAGATGGGTGAGAGAAAATATTTGGGGCTAGACATGGTTCAGAAGACAAGTGAAGCTATTGAAAAGATTCGAGCCAGAATGCTTGCTTCACAGAGTAGACAGAAAAGTTACGCTGATCCCAAGCATAGGGATGTGGAATTCCAGGTTAGGGACCACGTGTTTCTGCGAGTTTCACCACTGCGAGGGGTAAGGAGATTTGGAGTAAAGGGAAAGTTGAGCCCTCGGTTTGTTGGACCTTTCGAGATTCTAGAAAGGATTGGACAGGTGGCTTACAGGTTGGCCTTGCCACCGTCATTGTCAGGAGTTCACGATGTATTTCATGTTTCTATGCTGCGGAAGTATGTTTTAGATACAACGCATGTACTGAAGTATGAGGACTTAGAATTGCAGACAGATTTGTCCTATGAGGAGCGACCGGTTCAGATTTCAGATCAGAAGGATAAAGTTCTACGGAATAAGACAATTCCGTTAGTTAAAGTGTTGTGGAGGAATAGGAAGGTCGAGGAAGCGACTTGGGAGCTAGAGACGGTGATGTGGGATCAATATCCTGAGCTATTCAGGTAAATTTCGAGGACATAATTCACAGTAGGAGGGGATAGTTGTAACGACCCAAAATCACTAATTTAGCTTAAGGGCCTTGATTAGTGTGCCGGAAGGGCATAATTGGTTTGTGCGTGAATTTATTAGTTTAATGCATGATTTTATGATAAGCATGCTTGTATGATTTTATGTTATATTTGTGAGAACCACATTATTATGTGGGTAAATCCGCAACATGTGACTTGAGGCGATCCTAGGGAGCTAGTTAGCAGGAAAGTCACAACAGGGCCTAATATTTGACTTGGGGCAAGTCAAGGGGGTATTTCGGGTACTAGATGATTATTTGGGTTATCAGGTCATGGAAATAAATAATTGGAGATATATTTGAGGTTAGGAAGTTTAGGAAGGAATATTGGGGAATTTTACCATTTTGCCCTCGGGGACGTTTCCGGTACCCCGAGCCTCGGGATTGGTTTAATTGCTTGAGGATAGATAGATAAAACTTAGAAAATAGTGGAAACTCAAGGAACCGACCCTTTCCTTTCTCTCTCCTCCTATCTTCTTCTCTCCCAAGGAAATCATTGAAACTAAGGGGATTTGGCTGGGAATTCAGAGGTTTGAGCTGAAGAATTGGAGGATTAACTCAATGGAAGCTAGGGAATCAAACTAGAAACTAAGGTAAGCACTGAATTTCATTTGATCAGTTGATTATGAGGATTTTGGGCTGAAATCTAAGGGTTCTTAGGTTCTTAATTTCATGGTTGAATTAAGGCAGAAAGCTTAGGAGATAGCTCAGAATTTTCTTAGAGAAGTGGTTCTGCAGTGGAGGTAAGCTTGAATTTATGATCTAATGGTTGAATTCTGGTGTTTCAAGGCTGGTTTTTTATGTTCTTAAGCTTCTGGGTTTCAATTAATTAAAATGGGATTTTAATGAGTTTCTAAGCTAGGTTTTTTTTGGATTATGTTGCTAGAATCATGTTAAAAGTTTTGTGATCAATGGGTTTTGGAATTAGGATGGTTTGGGGTGGTTTTGAGCAAGGTTGGGATGTTAAAAATGGTGGATTTTCTGAGCACGAGGGGCTGGGCCGCGGCTCTGTTCTAGATTGTTGCGGCCCTGCGGAGCAAAGAAGAGCCAAGGAGGCTCTATGGTAGGGAAGCGTCGCGGCGCCCCTTGGCAAGGTCGTAGCGCGTGTCTGTGATTAGAGAGGCCTAGCCTCTGTTTTATTGGCGGGTCGCGACGCAGGCTTTTAGGGCCGTGGGTCTTAAGGGCATTTTTGGTTATTTGAAGGTTTTAAGCGCGGGAACCCAACCTAGGGTTCTCGGGATCGATTCCACCACCATGTTTGGTGGAATTCGATGTCCTGGAAGCTAGAACTTCACCCAGAAACCTTTATTCAAATATTAATGGAATCCCTTTT
Source organism: Humulus lupulus (assembly GCF_963169125.1). Classification (NCBI taxonomy): domain Eukaryota; kingdom Viridiplantae; phylum Streptophyta; class Magnoliopsida; order Rosales; family Cannabaceae; genus Humulus; species Humulus lupulus. The sequence goes on along the minus strand of NC_084794.1, from coordinate 187,581,138 downwards.
CTTGGTTGTGACTAGGTAAAAGCTAGGGCTCGGGAGACAGATCATGCTCAAGGGGCATTTCTCGTAATCGAAGCGTTTGGAAATTAAAGGTAAGAAAACTGCACCCGGTTGTGGATTCATAACGGGACTAAGGGTTCCTTATTTTGTAAGCTTTATAGAGGATGGTATTATGCCATGTAAATAGTAGACAAATGGCCTAAGAGTGCTGAAGTTTACATTAGCGCATAGGGCGCGGCTCGACCACTGGTAGCTGAGGACAGCTTATTATACACTAAGCTCGGTTTAAGCGGGTCGGAGTCAGTGGGGTAAACAGAGGGTGCGACCTAAGGGTGTCGACCCTATTTACTGTGTAATCTGGTTGTTGTGGTTGATTGTTGAATACAATGTGCTGAATGACTAAGTGTTAGTTTGTGAATTCATGTTTATATCAATGAGTTATATGTTTATTAGGGATTGTTAAGTGTTTAAACATGATTAAAGAGTTATGATTATTATCAGTACTTGTGTTATGATATTGCGCTTTCTTGCTGGGCCTTGGTTCACAGGTGCTTCGTGGTGTAGGTAAAGGCAAGGGCAAGCTTGACCAGCCCTGATTTGGAGAGCATTGGGAGCAGAATGTACATGAATAGCTGCTCAGCCGCCACGGTTGAGGGGAGACAGGGACAGAAAAACCATAAACATCTGTTTTTCCTTTAGAATGGCTAGTGGTTGTCTGTACTCCGGAAATTTTGTAAACAGACTTTTAAATGCTGTTTCTTTTGGGATCCCATGTATAAAATGTTTAATTATATGAAAATTATCTTTTGAGACCAAAACCTTTTAACCCTAGCGCATTAATGACTTTAGCCAACACGTTTTTAACTAGTTGACTTGATTAGCAAGTATTGTACCTTTATAAATACACAGTGTAACGGTCTTGGCTATCCATGGCATTACACTGCTGGCACTGCATCATCTAAACCTCCTCCTCCAAATGTGGCTGAAAATGAACCACACTTGGATTTTGAAGAGGAGGAAATGGATTCTGAGACGCTGAGGGCAACACTAGGCATTTTGCAGGATGAGTTGTCCAGTCTGAGGGCCAATCAGGAAAATGCGGCAGAGACCTTGGTGCTGCAATAAAGGGAGATTGAGCGTCAGTGCTAGGAGCTAAATGAGCGATTGGTAGAAATGGACTGTCGGCAGAGAGATGCCACAGCCGCTCTTGAAGCAGCCATTCAGTTGGTCAGAGGGCATGCTGCATCGGCCTCTCAACCGGATCAGCCACTAAGTGCAACACTGCAACGGACCCCTAATTTGAGTCCTCCGATCCAACCAACAAGCCCAAAAAGGCCGAAGTAGCCACCTATTACTTAGGATGATGTCCCAATTCAGGATCCTGAGCAACAACCACCTTCTCAAGCTGGTCGCGGTAATCCCCAGCGCCAGAGGCAGAATAGGGCTGAGAAGCTGCCCCGTAGCCCTAGACGCCTAGGGGACGATGAGCCAAATCCACCGAGTAGGGGGCAATGTCCTTCTACCCACAGAAGGCATAATAAGTCAGGCTCTGCGGTCAGGGACCCCCCACGACATAATAATGCACGGGGACCCACTGACCAGCATAGGCCTCCCCCTGATGCTCGAGAAATGCCAGCCAAAGGAGGAAACAGCGTGACCAGCCGGTCGCGCCAAAGTCAGCCGCAATTTAGAGGTGGCCATGACTACAATGAGGTCGATTCTGGCAGGGAGAATGCTGGTTGAAGGCATGAAAAAGAGGTGGAGACAGGAACCCCCCACCAAGAGACAATAGGCATGTAAGCCATAACGCTGGGGGGCAACCCAGACAGTATAACGTCTTTGATTGGCTAGGAGTTAGCGAGTAAAGGCACAGGGATGATGACTTGAGAGATGTACTCAATGACAGGCACGAGAGGTACAATGAGTATGCTCCTTCAGCACCAGTTGCCCCAGCAATCCCAAACGCGGTTCAGGCTCAAATTGATGCTCTGAACCAAGCAGTACAGCAGCTGGTCGGGAGCCGGAGATCCTACATAGAGTACGACCGGAGGAGAGGCACTCCGTTTGTGCAGAGGATTGTTATGGCAGATACCCCCAACAAGTTCAAAATGCCAGTACTAGCGAACTTTGATGGGTACAGGGACTCAGTATCTCATGTGTACAAATTTGAGATACAAATGGATATTCAGAAGGTGTCGGACAATGCCCGCTGCAGGATCTTCCCCGCCACACTATCTGACACCACCCAGGTTTGGTTCTTTAAATTCCCTCCTGCTAGTATAGTATCCTAGGAAATGTTCGTGAAGGAATTTTACGGACAATTCTACGTGGGTCGCGTACACCCCACTGAGGCCAACGAACTGGTCGAGATACGCCAAAAGGAGGGAGACCCTTAAAGGAGTATGTCCAATGCTTTATGTGAGCATCGGCTGGAGCCAAAACAGTGGGCGACGAGGGAAAGATGATGGCCCTAACTACTGGGTTTAGATGCCCTTCCCCCCTCTGGAGCAGCCTAAGAAAGAATGGGGTAAGGAGTACCCAGGAATTCCTGGATCAAGTTGATCAATACATCTAGCTCGAAGATGCGATCACCAACGAAGGGAAGTCCCCCATGAAAGATAAGAGACCAAAGGAAGATCTCGCCAATGTAGAGTCCAAGAACTTTACTTATCTAAATGTTTAGTAGTATTATAGTGTGTTTAGTGTTATCTTTGTTACCATGGATTTTTGGTTCAGACCGGGAATTATTTGGACACTCATAGTAGTACTTATAGATTTTCTAAGTTTAATCTATAGTTTAAGAATATTAAGTATAACCTAAGGTTTGATTAATGTGACTGATATTAAGGATTATATTTATTATATTATAAGGTTTAGACATCAACCAATAGGATTTTAAGCACATGTTATGAATGGTGATTAAGGATTAAAGATTTTTGAGGATTAAATTAAATAAGGGTAAAGTTTGAATGATATAGGGTCAGTCAGCAGCTTTGAATACGTTGAAGGCTTAGTCAAGGCTGCTTACTCCATTCAAACTTAGCTAAAAATGTGTAATTTCGTGTTTAAATATTCAGCGTGTGCCGATATATCGCAGCTATAGGGGGCGATATATCGCAGCACGTAGATACGGAAAACACGAGACGATGCACGGTCGCCTCGAGCATACTGGCCCAGGCGATATATCGCCTACAGGGGGCGATATATCGCCTCCTCCAACATGTTTTCAAATACTTTTGAATTCTTTTCCTTTCAGCCATTCAAACTCCTCCATAAGTCCAGCATCTTCTGAACGAGTCTTCAGCCTCTGCTGAACGATTATTCAAATGATTTTCACCTAAAAAGCCATTATTTTTATTCAAGTAAAATCAAGATACTTTCATTCCCAAACTCTATAAATAGGACCTAGTACCCAGCCATTATTCACCATTTGCTCTAAGTTCAGAAGCTGCTAGTGTTAAGTGAGTGTGAGAGTGTAAACACCTGGTTTGGGGAAAAACTATAAGCTTAAACATCATAAGCTTATCAAACACTTTGGGAAGTGAGTTCTATAGTATTTCGGTGGAGGTTAGATTGATCTTGCAAATCTTTGAGGTAACCAAAACTCTAGTTCCTTTCTGTATTATGTTTCCTTTCTCTTAGTCTTCTACTCAATTTCCTAACCTCATTCTTATTTTGGTTAGGGAATCCAAGTTCTTAAGCACTTAAGTTGTGGTAAGCATATTTTCTTTTAATGGTTTAGTCTTCCTATTCTCTTTCATTTCATCTCCTTTCTTTAAGACTCACTCTTGTTCATTATGGTTTTAGGAGTGTTCCAAAAAGTCCCAACTCAGTCCATTTTTATCCCGGAAACTTTGGTAAGGAAAATAGGCTAGAATCAATATGTTATGTGCTTATGTTATCTATATGTTTTATGTTATTAAATGTGTTATGATATGTATGTATGTTTGTAGGCTTGGGCATATGACCCATATGGCTAACAAGACCCCAAATGGGTTATGGGCATATGACCTACTTAGCTAGTAGGACCCCACTAATTCCATGGGCATATGCTTGTTTAGTCTATGGGACCCCAAGTAATAATGGGCATTATAATAAGTGTATGTTATTTGTATTATGTTAAGTCTTTATGTTCTTATGAAACTATGTGTATGACTATGTGTTAGATTTTCCTTGCTGGGCATTAGGCTCATTCCTTTCTGTTTTATGTGCAGGAAAATAAGCTTTAGAGGCAGAAAGATTCGTGACGCTTGGAGGATGTGTATCAATGGTGAATGGAGTCAAGGGGCCGAGCGTTATTCGATTCGAGGATGTAGTCTCATTTTATGTTTTTTTATGGTTTTACATGTATTTTCCGCATTATTATGTAATGTCTTTTATTTTTAATCATGTTTTGTTTTTAAAGACAATGGGATCCCATAATCCTTCTTAGTATTCTGTTTATTTGTAAATAACTCTTATTTTGCAAGTTATTCAATAAATTATGGTATTTTCGTAAAAATGTACGTTTTATGTATAGTTTCGTTAATGGTCCAAATAGTCTAGAGTAGTGGGTCATTATAGCCAAGGCCGCCAACGGGTCGGATAAACCCAATGGAAACGGGAACGAAAATGGCAGAAATGGTGGAAAAAGGGCAGGCAATGAGCCATCAACATCTAAAAATAAACGTCCCAAAGGCAATAAATATGAGCCAAGATTCACCAACTATACGGCCCTTGTTGAAAGTAGAGCAGAGGTCTACCAGGCGACCAGCTCAAATGTCCCTTATAAGCGACCAGCGCCTATAAGGAAGGATATCTCCAAGAGAGATACGAAAAAATTCTGTCGTTTTCACAACGACTATGGACATGACACCAATGAGTGTAACCAGTTGATGGACGAGATCGAGTTCCTGATCAGACAGGGACACCTAAGGAGATACGTATGAGCCGCAGGAGGTTCTCAGCGAGAGGCTCCAGGTGGCAACGAGCAGGCACCTACATGCCAACGCTCGCCACCTTTACAACCAGCTCCTGTGGCAGGAACGTTACTCACCATCTGTGGTGGCCCACACATTGCAGGGGATAGTGGGAAAGCAATGGAGCGATACGCTCGGACTTTATGCCACGACCAGAACATCAAGATGATGAGTGTGGAGGATCGAGCACCAAAGAAAGCTCGAACAGAGGAGGAGTTGATAACCTTCTCTGAAGACGATGCTCAGCACATCCGATTCCCACACTCTGATCCGCTGGTCGTTGACATCCAAATCATCAACATGATGGTTAAAAGGGTGTTGGTTGACACAGGAAGCTCAGTCAACATCTTGTACAAGTCTTCACTAGAAAGGATGAAGTTGTCCGTCAAGGACCTGGAGCCATGCAACCAAACCATATATGGTTTTTCTGGTGAAGGGCTCGCCCGACCAAGATCAATTAAGCTCCCAGTTACAGCAAGAACTGCACCTACAAACAGGACATTACTCACTACTTTCATAGTAGTTTATTGTCCTTCAACATATAATGCTGTAATTGGAAGGCCAATCTTGGTCGATCTACAAGCCGTTACCTCGATATGGCACCTTGCCATGAAATTCCCAACCGACGTAGGGATAAGATGTGTGTTGGGAAACCAGCGGGAAGCGAGGAAGTGCTACAATGCCTCAATATCTAAAGCGAAGAAAGGTGTATCGAGGGAAGCTGCCGGGAAAGAGTTGCATACGGCCAGTGATATGCAAACCCAATCAGGTGATTGTGTCACCAAATAGGGAGTTTCCCAAAGTGAGGACAGGGATTTGGATCCTTGCTTTGGGGATTTCGATGAAGAGATAGGACCCATCGAGGACCTTGAAGAGGTCCAATTCGATGACACAGATCCAACCAGGGTTGTGAAAGTTGGTAAAAACTTAGAGACAACAATGAAACAAAGGCTAGTGGAATTTTTAAGAAAGAACCAAGAAGTCTTTGCCTGGTCGCATAAAGACATGGTTGGAATAGACCCTGCGGTCATTAGCCATGTCCTGAACATAGATAAGAATTTTCCACCAGTGCAACAGAAAAGGAGACTGCTCGAAAAAGACAGATCAAAAGCTCTAAAGGAAGAAGTTGAGAAGCTAAAGGAGAATGGATTCATCTTGGTAGTGTTTTATCCATCCTGGGTCTCTAATACCGTACTTGTTCCAAAGCCAAATGGCAAGTGGAGAACATGCGTGGATTTCACAAACCTTAATAAATCCTGCCCTAAAGATTGTTTTCCACTCCCTAGAATCGACCAGCTGGTCGATGCCACTACGGGGCATGAGATCCTGTCATTCATGGATGCGTACTCTGGGTACAATCAGATCAGTATGCATCCCCCTGACAAGGATCACACTAGCTTTCGGACCTATACATGGCTCTACTATTACAAAGTAATGCCCTTCGGTTTGAAAAACACTGGTGCGACTTACCAGCAATTAGTCAAGCACATGTTCAAGGAGCTGATTGGAACAAACATGGAGGTATACATCGACGACATGCTGGTTAAGTTGAAGAAGGCAGAAGGACATATAGGGGACTTGCAAGAGTGCTTCAATGTCTTGAACAAATATTAGGTGAAGCTGAATCCCCTCAAGTGTTCCTTCGGAGTTGAATCAGGGAAATTCCTAGGATTTATAGGAAACTCACGAGGAATTGAGGCCAATCCCAAGAAGATCAAAGCCCTGGTCAATATGAAATCGCCAACAAAAATCAAAGATGTTCAAAGCTTGACCGGAAGAATTGCTGCTCTCAGTAGATTTATTTCCAAATTGACAGACAAATGCGTCCCATTTTTTAATCTACTCGAAGGCAACAAGAAATTCGAATGGATGGAGGAGTGCGAATAGGCTTTTCAAGCTTTAAAGACTCACATGTCGCAGCCATCGATTCTATCAAAACTGGTTGATAAAGAAACTTTGTTCAACTACTTGGCAATCACGGAATACGCTGCTAGTGCTGTTCTAATAAGAGAGGAAGAGGGCGTGCAGAAGGTCGTATATTATGTAAGCAAAAGGCTAATAGGAGTAAAGCTGCGATATCCACCTGTTGAAAAATTAGCCTATTGCCTGATCTTAGCCTCCAGAAAACTACGGCCATATTTCCAAGCTCACCCAATCACAGTTTTGACTGACCAACCTCTACGACAAGTTCTGCAAAAACCAGAAGTCGCAGGCCGATTGTTGAAATGGGCGGTTGAACTTGGGTAGTTTTATATCTCTTATTCACCATGAGCAGCAATAAAAGAACAAGCTCTGGCCGACTTTGTCGCGGAACTCACTGAACTTCCAGATAGCGAGCAGCCAGAAGAGCCTGGAGAGCCTGAACCTCAAAGCCAAACTCCCTCATGGAAGTTGTTTACAGATGATTCTTCTAATGAGCATCACGTTGTAGCCGGAGTGATTTTTATAATGCCTAAAGGGCATTGATTTCACTGCGCGATTAGATTCGACTTCACCGCTTCAAACAACGAAGCCGAATATGAAGCGCTGCTCGCAGGATTACGGTTAGCCAGAGACATGCACATAAAGTCACTTGATATCTACAGTGACTCTCAGTTAGTGGTCAATCAAATCATTGGAGAATGTCAGTCCCAAGGTTTAAAAATGGTCGCTTACTTGAATAAAGTGAGGGATCTATTGGCGCAGTTTGATAAGTACACTCTCCAGCAAGTACCTCACGACCAAAATTCAAACACTGATGCTTTGGCCAAGTTGGTAAGTGCCAAGGATGCTGACACCCTAGACATAGTGTCGGTTGAGCGACTATCTGCGCCAAGCATCCAAGCAGAAAAGGCCTCTTTGGTGATTCAAGTGGTGGATACATGGATGGAACCTTACATGGAGTACCTGACGAAGGGTGTGTTGCCAACGGACAGAAACAATGCCAGGACCCTTCAGTGGCAGGCTGCTAGGTATATCCTGGTCAATGGAATCTTGTACCGAAGGGGATACTCAATGCCCTCCTCAGGTGTATTTCAAGGGAAAAGGCCAAAGAATTGATGAAAGAGGTCCACGAAGGCTTTTGTGGAGGCCATGCTGGGGGGTAGAGCTTATCAAAAAATATCCTAAGGCAAGGATACTTCTGGCCAACAATGAAAGAAGACTCGGTGGAATTCGTGCGGAGGTGCAACAAGTGCCAGAGGTTCTCCAAAATTTCGCGAGCAACCCCTAATGAACTAAAATAGATGCAAATTCTGTGGCCATTCGCAGTCTAGGGTATAGACCTAATTAGATCTTTGCCCACAAGAAAGGGCGACATCAAGTACGCCATGGTGGCCATCGATTACTTCAAAAAATGGGTCAAAGCTGAGCCACTTGCAACCATAACAACCAAGAAAGTGCTGGATGTCATGGTTAAAAACATTGTGTGACGCTATGGATTGCCAAGAAAAATTGTCTCAGACAACGGCACACAATTCGATAGTGATCTGTTCACAGATTTCTGCGAATGACATGGAATTATCAAGAGCTTTTCTTCAGTTGCTCACCCTCAGGAAAACAGACAGGTCGAGGCAGTCAATAAGACACTAAAAGATACTCTAAAGAAAATACTTGAAGAAGCAAAGGGGGCATGGCCAGAGCAATTGCCTGAAGTCCTCTGGTCGTACAGAACGTCCCATCGCACAGCAACAGGCCATACTCCATTTTCCTTGTCTTATGGGTACGAGGCTATGTTGCCTGTCGAGTTAGATCCGCCATTGCATCAGAGAATGATGTACGATCAAGGCTGTAATAGCCAGCTATTGATGGAATCTCTAGATTTGGTCGATGAAAAGTGCAAGCAAGCCCAACTCTGAGTAGCGACTTACCAGCAAAAGGTCGCCTGGTATTTCAATTCTAAAGTACGTGAGAGGAAATTCAATGCAGGAGATCTAGTACTTAGAAGGGTTTTCCTCAACACCCGCGACCAGGTCGCTGGAGTACTCAGACCTAACTGGGAAGGACCGTACCAAATTGAAGAAGTCCTCCACCCAGGCACTTACAAACTTGCTCGCTTGAATGGAGATCTCATTCCTCGCTATTGGAATGGAGAACACCTACGCAAGTACTATCAATAAGCAATTCTTCTTAAAGAATTGGCTTGTATTAATTTTACTTTTTACAAGTTATGAAAAAGGCGAGGTCATTTTATGTGACTGATCGCTTATAAGTGTAAGATCATTTTGGTGATCACTCATACAGACACGTTTTGTCCATTTATTACGAGAAATAAAAGGGACTGTGCACAGCCAGTCAATCTTGCCAACTATTGTATTTATTACAAGTATTTGCTCATTACGTGTGTTGTTTTGCTATATTCACATTTTAAAATTTATCCTACAAGCAAAAATGTTCGAACAAGTCTTAGTCAAGGCAAGTGACCGAGGACCTAAAGCTCCTCAATCACTTGGGGGGCATATAAGGTACTAGTAAACAAAGCATATCGAAAGGTATGTAAACACATGAGCAAAATAAGTGAAAGCATGTTAGGGTACTTAGAGTATTTTTCAAAATTTTGTTATTTTGTTAAATCAATCCAAAGTACTAAGCTAAGTTTGGTCATGCGAACATATGTTATAATAAATGCAAGTATTATAATATCAAAAAAGAAAAAGAATTCCTTTACACTGCGAGCAGTACTGCTCGGATGTAATTGGTTGATTAAAAGGAAAAAATGCTGCCCATGCAGCAATAAAAATTAAAAAAGAAATTGTCTTTACATCACGACCCATAGGTCGCATATTTAAAAGATAATAAAATAAAGAGAAAAATAAAAGACTACGGGGCTGGAGGATCTTGAGTAGTGTCTTGGTCTACAGTAGTACCAGCTTCATTGTCCGCGCCGTCAATCCCCGTTGCTAAGGAAATTTCTGGGGAAGCAGGAATTTTGGCTCTTTCTTCTTCCTCCAGGCGAATAGTGCACCGGGTTATTTGAGTTCGTCTCAAGCGCTCAGACAGATAGCTGAAGTCGGCCTCGCGGTTATGCTTCCAAAACTCGTAGAAGCAAAGGTGGGTGGCTTCCCTATACTTCTTCAAGTTTCTGGCATTAGTCTCTTCAAGCTCCTTAACGATCCCCTCCAGCTCCTCCGTCTCCTTTCTGCTCGCAATCAGATCAAGCTCAAGTTGTTTGGCTTCTTGGTAGCTGAGTTTGGCTTCTTGGTAGCTGAGTTTGGCACTCTCCCTGAACTTTTCTTTGTCTTCATTAGATTTGGTCAGGGCAGCCCGACACTCCAACAGCTCTTCGGTCAGCTGGGCTTTTTGCTCACGCAGTTCATTGTTCTGGTTGGTCAGTTCTATGTTTTTCTCGAGCAGTTCAGCATTCTTCCCCTCAAGCACCTTCACCGCCTCAGTGTGCTTGGTGTCAAAGTCTTTGGTCTGGATGACCAAAGTCCCCGTGCAGCGCCAACCAACAGTGATAGTCAGCAATCCCTGCGATCAAATAAAACAGGTAAGATGATGGCAGAAATTAACAAAGTAAAATGACTCAGCAATAGAAAAAAACTTACACTGGCTATCTCGTTCAGCCCTCGGTTTATTATTTGGTCTGCCTCCATGGAGCTGGTGACGATGGTGGCCTCTTGGCTGCGTTTGTGCTTGGAGAGTTTGTATATTCTCTCCCTGGCCGAACTAACCACGGTGTTGGTTAGGGTATCTTTGGGTTGAGTGTGGTGTGGTTGGTCGATAAGTGCTGGAGGGGTAGAGTGCTGGTCGACCGGTGCAGTTGGAGACAGTTGGTCGAGTGGAGAAGGAGGTGGTGTTGTTTCCTTTGTGGGAGGTGGCGTGGTTTCCTTCGAAGGAGCAGCTGCTAAAGGACCCTCAGTCTGGGCCTTCTTTGAAGCAGCTTTGATGCTTTCTCCACGAACCCTCTTGCTGTCTTTCTTCCTGCTCAAGGGAGTAGCAGCGGCGATGTAGTGATCGAACATATCTTTAGACGACATACCTGCAAGTAAGGAAGCATCGCGAGCAGTTAGATAATAAGCATAGATGGAACTGAAAGTAAAGACAAGGAAATTATAAGTGAAGTACCCATGCTATAACTACTATTCGCTATATTACTTACTGAACTACTACTACACTCACTCACTGCCTGGAAGAAATCTGAATTTAAATTGGGAGTATACTTAAAGTTGTCATCTCCGTCAAATAAATGACAAGGAATGGGCAAACTGTCTAAGAATGAGAAGACAGTACCGTTCTCATCTGAAGAATCGCCGATGGGTGCAGATGGTTCGGAAGCTTTCTTTTTTCCCTTTCCCAAAGGGGCAGGGCGAGTAGCTGCTCCCGGGTTCTGGAGGGTTCCCTGATTGTCACTCTAGTTGGTCTCCTTCTTGGAGGTTGCGACACGTCTGGGTGCTGCTCGGGAATTTCTCCACTAGTGGCACTCCCCGCCGTTGACTCCCTCACGTCCTGGTGAGGTGCTAGAAGCCCGACCAAGCTTAGGTTGGCTTCAATAACCAGTTGTTTGATGCTTTTTTCTACATCAGTCATGCTAGCCAGTAGTGCTACTCGGACCTCCATTTCTGGAGTAAGAGTCGGTCGCAGCCATGGACCTAAAATGTGCTAATTTTCTAAGGGGAATGCACATAAAATACAAGGAAAATAAATGACTATAAAAATGAAGAAGTTACCTCCTTGGGTGAAGGCTAGGTTGTTGGCGACCAAGTCAGTAGTTAAAAAGTACTCTTGGTAGTACTTTCCTACATTAGACTTGTAGGTAGTCCCACTCAGGAAGGTGCGGGTCGATTCCTGGTGGAAAAAATGAAAGAATCCTGTGTTGTCCTAGTTGGGGTTAGATTTGAGATAGAATAGGTAGTTGATCTCATGAGGAGAAGGGACAAGCCATTTTTTATGGCTGTAAAGGATGTAGAGTGTCGAAAGCATTCTATACACGTTTGGGGTTATTTGGAAAGGAGCGACCCCAAAATAATTGGCCACTCCTTGGAAGAAAGGATGGAGAGGCAGGATTGCTCCTGCCTCAATATGATACCTTGACCAGGCACTGAAGGCGCCACCAGGAAGGTTTGCCCATTAATCAGTGGTAGGAAGGAATAAAGAAACCCCAGAAAGTCCGTACTTTCTGAGGAAATTATTTACCATGCTAGCAGTGATTATGCTAGGAGGAGCAAGGTACCATTCGACGTCTGGTTGAATGGCGTCGCAGAGGTTGGCCTATGTTTGAATTTTGGAATCAGTGGTTTCGGCTCTGCCACTGGTCAAAGGAATTTCAGCTCGAGGAGCGGGCTGGTTTTCAGAAGGTTTTGATGATTTCTTTTTCTGGGCAGTGGATTTTACTCTACCCATTTTTGATGGACTGGAAGGAGGTTTGTTTGGTGGAATTCGAGAAAAAGGGATTTCTGGGATGAGTAGCAATGGTTGTTCTTCATCCACGAGCAGTTGTACAAGCAGGTCGTCATCAATTGGCCTCTCACCTCCCCACGGATCTTGCATGAAAATCTGCGAACAGAGAAGGGGAGATGAGAATATACGGCCTAAAAACTTGTGTTAAAATTTGGAATAACGTGGCTCGCGTATAAAAGTTAAGCTTTTATACAACCAGCAGCATTCTAACAAAAACACTATGTTTCATACGAGCAGTTTGGAAAATGGATCAAAAAGCAGAAGTAAAAAAAATTTCAGGAAAATCTTTTTCGACTCTAAAGGGGCGGGAAAAACCCAGTTTTTCTACAAGCTTAAAAATCAAATGTTTACTTCGATTTTACGCCCTAAATTCGTGATCCTAACTACCAAACTAATTCCTAACTCCAGAAAGGTGTTATTTTCCTACCATATTTAGCACAGATCAGTGTACCCATTTATCCCAAGGCCATTTTGCAAGAACTGACAAAGATATTCAAGAACTCAAAAGTTGAAAATGAAGGGAAAACAAGCATTACACGGCACAACATGACAGAAAAGAATCGATTAGAAGACTTACTTGGATGAAGGATTGAGAAGATTTCAGAAAATCGGACAGGCACACCGTGGATCAGCAAACTTTTCTGGGTTTAGTTGTGCTTGGTTCTACAGAGTTCTTGAAGGCAAAGGGTTCGGTAAAAGGTAAAAAGTGAAAATGATGGGTTATTTATATTGATCGTAGCATTGTAAAAGAGGTAATCATGGAATTACTTTTTCAAGACATGGGGAAATGCAATAGTCGTCAGACAACTTTTGGGAAACTGAAAAGACATGATTGGTTGCCTTTTTCGAGAAGGCATGGGCGGTTCTGACAGATTTGGTAGGGTACGCGAAGGGTCAGTCTCTTAAGTTTACTTTATGCTGGTCGCAGTAAAATAAACTTGGGGGCAAATGTTTATCCAAAAATGACTCTTGATAACATGGCAAGAATTTATTACACGTGGCAGTGTCAAAGTGAAGAAGTGTTGTTTGCCTATCGACCAGGTGTTTCTTGCCTCATCAAATCTCGCGATTAGATACGACCAGTCTGGTTGCATGCTTCAATTTAATTCCTTTAAGATATGTAATCTTGTAATAACTACATTTATTATCTTTTTCTTTATTGGCTTGATATGCTGATATTAAGGATAATTAAGGCCCATTGGCCCATGTAACCCCCTTTAGCCTATAAATATACGTGAGAGGGCTCAAGGAAGGGATTTTTTGGGGGGACTTTGAACTTGAATATTCATAGAGAGAGCATAGTGTGATTATCCACAAAAAATTTGTAATTCTCCTGAAGCTTGTGAAACTCAAGAACCCTAGTTCTTTGATCACGGCATTGGGATTCAACATCAATAAGAACACTAAGTGGACGTAGGTTATTACCACATAGTTGGGGCCGAATCACTATAAATCATTTGTCACCTTCTTCCCATTTGATTTCATTCTTGATTTCCTTTTTGTTTCTTTGTCGTTATTTTGACTCCGTGTCGTTGGCCAAATCGAGGGTCAACATACGCTATGGTCGCGGTTGATTATTTCATGAAGTGGACTGAGGCTGAACCTCTAGCCACTATTACCTCGAAAAAAGTCTTAGACTTTGTGGTAAAAAATATCATCTGCCGATATGGGATGCCCGGAAAGATAGTGTCGGACAATGGTACCCAGTTCGACAGTGACCTATTTACCCATTTCTGTGAAAAAAAATGGGATTATAAAAAGTTTCTCCTCCATCACCCATCCCCAATCAAATGGCCAGGTCGAAGCAGTCAACAAGACCCTAAAAAGATCCATAAAGAAAATGTCAGAAGAGGCTAAGGGAAGGTGGCTTGAGGAGTTACCTCAGGTTTTGTGGGCTTATCGAACCACAGCTCAGACTTTAACTGGGCACACTCCTTTCTCCCTTGCATATGAGTGCGAGGCCATGTTTCCTATTGAAGTCAAAATACCTACAATACATAGCCATGCGTACAATCAGGCCTCGAATCAATCTCAGCTTGAAGAAAGTCTAGACCTCATTGAAGAAAGGCGAGATGAAGCTCAATTGAAAAATGATGCATACCAGCAACGAGCTGCCAGGTATTTCAATAAGCGAGTTGAGACAGGAAATTCGGATTGGGAGACCTGGTCCTACGACGTGTGTTTCTGGCTACAAGAGATCCGTCTGTTGGAGTACTCAGACCTAACTGGGAAGGACCTTACTAGATCGAGTCTATCATCCGGCCTGGGGTATATAAATTGGCGAGACTAAACAGAGAGTTGGTGTCGCGAGCTTGGAATGGTGAACATCTACGACCTTATTATCAATAATGTAGGAAGGGTGTTTTTGTTGTAACCAAGCTTGTTTATTTTTCAAATATTTGTTAATAAAAATGTTCAATTCTGTTCAAAAATTGTTTTCTTTTTTAAATGTTGTATTTTTTGCAAACTCTCTCGATTCAATAACCTATGGTCACACTCATAGGATATTAAGGGAGCATCAGTGGTATACAATCATACCATAAGTTTGAAAAAATAAATAACATAAAATAAAAATGTCTGGATCATTAACCCGACATGAAAGTTTTAAGTATACATGCAAAATAATAAAAATGTTTGGATTATGAACCCGACATAGAAATTATAAGTGTATACGCGAGCTAAGATGGTCTGGACATAACCAGATTATAAAAATTACAAGTGTATGGATTAATAACCAAACACGCGAGCTAAGATGGTCTAGTGATCTGTGAAATATGTACGCAAGTATACGTAGTCGTGTCAAGTAATAAAGTTTGTAAGAATAGAGATCGTCCCATAGAGACTACTAACCAATTACCCATAATCATTTTTCACTTTCTATTTGGTGATTAAAATAAAGATGAATAATTATAAACTGTGAACACAATTTAAATAACTATAAACAGAATAATAAATCAATGAATTAATAATCAATTCTAAATCTCTTCTTCCTATTCTAATAGCAGGTTAACATAATCGATTCCTATTATTTTTCAAGATATAAGATCTCGCCTATATGCAGGTTTTCTACATTTATGTGATAAACTTAAACATATAGAAGGCATTAAGCAAAGAAACCTAATTACTACACAAGTCATACAGGTACTTTCGTCCAATATGCAACCTATGTCTATATAATGATAGCATATTCAATTCTCATCTTTCGAATTTTGAATCAAAACCATTAAATCAAGTAAATAGTGATCAAGTATTTACTAGCATTAAGAAAACATCATATAAATTAGAATAGAGAAGAAGTATCAATAAAACATCATAGTAAAATTAAATTAAAGTTCAAGTGACTACATTAATCCCTAGATAAAAGATTTAGTTCATAGATAACATGATAAAAATAAAATTCAAATAATTGTTCATAGAAAATAACCTAAAGAATTCAGATGAAGAAGAAATCTAGAAAGTCATAAACCAGATTAAGAAATCTAATTACAACTGTCTTTTCTAGATCTAGGGTTTATACAACTAAAACTGCATACTCAATTCGCAGAATAATGTCCCTTAAATAGTTTTCCAATGCTCCCAAGTGAAAAGACCGTTTTGTCCTTCTAAAAGTGGCTAAAAATCTCAAAACCGCGTCAATAGCTGTAGCGCTATTGATAGTGCCAAATTTCCTCAAAAATTGATGTACTAGCATTGTAACGCTAGTAATGTAGCGTTAGGGCGCTAATCTTCATACCCTTCAAGTGTTGTAGCGCTTGTTTTGTAGCACTGGGGCGCTATTGACAGAAACAACAGATTTAAGGTCGCCTTTCTAGCACTGTAGCGCCACTATGATAGCGCTGTAGCGCTATCCACAGAAACAATACTCTGACCTATTGCTCCCGAAAGACTCGATTTTCTCCAAAATAACTCTATTTTCTTCCACTTCCACTTAATTCCACTCTTTTCACCATCTTAGCATCAAAAACTTGAAACATGAACAAACAAGCATAATTCTACAATAAAATAACCCTAAACTAATGAAAACCTTCCTAAAAACTAGACCATAAACGAGCCTAAAACTCGTTTATCAAACTCCCCCAAACTAATCTTTTACTCGCCATCAAGTAAAGAATCTAACTAGACTTAAACCTAAACAAACCAAATTGACATAACCAACCAATTCCAACACTCAAGACTGCTATGCACATATAATTCTCAAGGAAAAAAATCATGCTATTTAAAATATTAATCTAGATTTTCAGTCAAAACACTTCACCCCTTCACTGCAATCTATTAACGCCAAAGCTCCTTTACTCATAACTCGCAAATAAAATAATTGAACCACTTTATGCACATCAAATTCTCACCAACTAACCACATAACCAAGTTATTTCCATATGCTTGCACTACTTATTATTCTCCATTAATATAAACAAATGCACAAATAAGAATCAATAGGGCTTTACAAAGGTTGTAATAGAAGGCTTAGGTACAAGTAGATAAAGAAACATTTTAAGCTTAATCATACCACAAGCATTCCAACTAACAAACTTTCCCATCAATTTCATACCACTCATCCCTTGTTACCCCTTTTTCTGTGCAATGATTGAGATTTTTTTTTCTTTCTTTTCAACGATTGAGAAAACTATGCAAAACCAACTCATTCTTATTGTTCTTTCTCATAATACACTCCCCCAAACTTTGATTTTTCAAGAGATAACTGTTTGGGAGTGTAAACATTTTGCACTTTTTTTTTAACTTTTCTCAATCACAAGGAATTTTCTAAATAACACATGATGCATACATCCCATTACACATTCACTCCCTTCATATAATAGTTTTCATGCTCATGGTATGGTCAAAAAGAGTAAATGGTAATCCAGTTCACAGCTAGGCTTAAAAGAATGTGTTAACAAGAAAATAGTTATAAGGCTCAAAAGGGTTAACTAAGGATAAAATTGAATAAGGATAGCTTGAAAGGCACAACCAGTCCTAAAATTGCGTATATCCTTTTCCTAAATGTGCATTGTTTAAAATTTCATCTCAAATGGTAAGAAAATAGGTTCTAGAATTTTTTCAATATTTTTCAATCCACAATCCAAATTCGACATGCATAAAATTCTCAATTATAACATTTGCAATTTATGAGCAATAGATCTCTATTGTCAACAAATCATAGTGAAAAAAACAAAGTAATCTAACCAAGCACACAAATTGTTTCAGAAACACATCAACTTTTCCTTTGGATTATACTACATCACAGTCAATCATATTAAAATGGCAATTATCATCAACTTAATTCACACTCTAAAACACAACTCAATACAACTAACTAAAAAAAACAAACTGAAAAAAATGCATCAAATAACACTAAAAATAAATCTCTCCCCCAACCTTTAAACCTAACATTGTCCCCAATGTTTAAAGTGCATAAAGAATGAGAAAAGAGACTTACCTGAATTGCCACATCAGTATGGCAGTTGTGGAGGCTGGAACGAAGGTCCCTCAAATGGTTGAGACGGCGGAGGCTGCTGTAGCGCTATAACCACCTAAACTTCAATTTTTTTCACGCTTTTCACAGGTTACGAGTTACAAAACAATTTTTCTAGAATAAAACTAAAAACAACTAAAACAAAATCTCTAAAAACATTGTTCCAATAAAAAAACAAAAACGAAAACAAATAACATAAAATTAAAAATAAGCATAGGAATGCCTCCTAAGAGCGCTGTCTTTAACGTCTTTTAGCAGGATTCTTGTTTTCATTCATATTCAACTTGGATCAAGTCCTCCCCGCACGTCCTTAAGAGCCATAGTGTCATGAGTTGGCCCTCGTTTCTTGTGATTAGAAATTATCGGAACTTTCCTTCGCTCATATAACATTCGAATCCTTTCATTAAAGTATTTTTTTTTAACCGGTTACGCCCCTTTCTCATTCCGGTTTTAACTATGGAGCTTTTCTTAGAGACTTCCAACTTGTTCCCTTCTTGGTTTACCACTTCAACTCTACAACAAGTTGGAATTTCTATTGTTGCAAAAACTTTAAATATAACTTCCTCTTTTTGCACTCGCAACTTTAACTCACCCTTTTATACATCAATTAAAGCCCTACCAGTCGCTAAGAATGGCCTTCCAAGTATTATTGGAATATTTTCATCTTCCTCCATATCTAAAATAATAAAGTTCGCAGGAAAGATGAATTTACTCACTTTTACCAATACGTCCTCAATCACTCCAAGAGGGTGATTAACTGATCTATCTACCATCTGCAAAGATACCGTAGTTGGTCGAGCTTCTCCCAAATTCATCTTCTGAAAGATTGATCGAGGCATTAAATTCACACTGGCCCCTAAATCACATAAAGCCTTTGTTCCTACTAAACCCCCTATAGAACATGGGATATTGAAACTACCAGGATCTTTAAGCTTTGGAGGTAGTTTCTTCTGAAGTATTGCGCTGCACTTTTCAGTTAGTGCAACCATCTCATAATCCTCTAACTTCCTCTTCCTTGACAAAATATCTTTCATAAACTTCACATAACTTGGCATTTGTTCTAAAGCCTCTACAAAAGGGATGTTAATGTGTAGTTTTTGAGAGATATCCAAAAAATTATAAAATTGTTTGTCAAGATTAGCCTTTCGAAACCGTTGAGGATATGGAATTTTTGGTCGAGGCTCGGTGTATTTTGGCTTCTCTTTGTTTGGAAGGTCTTCAGTAACCTCATCTTGTATTGGACTAGTAACATGTTGATCCTCTATCTTCTTGCCCTTGTTTTCTACTGTAGGCCCCTCATACTTAGTCCCACTCCTCAACGTGACAGCTTGACATTGCTCCTTAGGATTCACCACAGTTGAACTAGGTAAAGCCCCTTGATTATGATCCACCATTAACTTTGCAAGTTGGCCAACATGTGTTTCTAAGCTCCGAATAGAGGATCTGGTTTCTGTCATAAATTGGCTCAATGAATCAACAGATACCTCTGGTTTAGTCATTTGAGGCGGTGGTTGTTGATTTTGCAGCATTTGTGGCCTTTGAGTATCATAAAAGGGTCTTGGGTTTAGCCCATAAGATGGTCTATGTGGAGGATATTAAGGTGGATTTGGATGATACTGTGGTTGGTGCCCTTGATTATTACTCCGCGACAAATTTGGATGGTTCTTATATGCTGGAGTATAAGTGTTAGGGTATGGGTTGTTATTCGGTTGCCTTGGGAAATTACCAATGGCTTGAACCTGTTCAAGTGGAATATCATCTACCGAATAAGAACTCATAGCTAGACATTGCTGAAAGTGATGAGGGCCTCCACATGTCTCACAACTGATAGGAGCAGGTTGTAGTTGCATCTCTTGACCTGAAATGTTGTTTTGTTGTTGCATTTGTTTCATTAGTGAAGCAATTTGAGCAGTGAGCATAGCAATAGGATCAAATTCTAGAACTCCTGCCACCTTCTTATTTTTCGCTCAGCTGGCCAATTATGATTATTCATGACCATCTCCTCTAAAAGCTCATAAGCCTCGTCAGCATTTTTGCTCATAAATGTTCCACCTACTGCTACATTAATTATAGTCCTTGTGTTTCCCCTCAGTCCATTGTAGAAAGTGTGCACCAACATCCATTTCACTATACCATGATGTGGACATTTTTGAAGTAGCTCTTTAAACCTTTCCCAAGCATCATATAACGATTCCCCCTCAAATTGACAGAAATTATTGATTTCACCTCTAACCCGTGTTGATTTAGCGGGAGGAAAATACTTAGCGAGAAATTTTTGAGCAAGGTCTTCCCATGTCACAATGGAATTGGCTTGCAGCAAAATCAACAACCTTTTAGCTTTGTCTCTCAACGAAAACGAAATAACCTCAAACGGATTGCATCATTACTTACTCCGTTGATTTTGAAAGTATCACATAACTCCAAAAAGTTGGTAATATGGAGGTTCGGATCCTCATTAGGTAGCCCCCGAAACTGAACGCAATTCTGAGCCATTTGTATAATCGAAGGCTTGATCTCAAAATTATTCACCTCTACAGTAGGTGGGCGAATACTAGAATGTACCCTTGTAACAGTAGGAAGTACATAGTCCCTCAGGGGTAGGTCTGCCTCAGCTATAGCGTTCCCCGCATTACCCTGATTCAGATTGTTATTAGCAACATTATTAACGTTTTGGGCTATCTTTTCAAGTCTTTTCTGTTTTCTTTCTCTTTTGCAGGTCTTCTCAATCTCGGGATCAATAGGTACTAGTATTTTCGAACCCTTACGTCGCATAAAAATAGGTCACCTGAAATTGAGAAATTTAAAAGCAACTCGATTTAGAAAAACGTTAAATTAAAACAAAAGTAGATTGAAAAAACAATTATATTTGATATTTATTATTAGTCCCCGAAAACGGCGCCAAAACTTGATCTGTGAAATCTGTACGCAAGTATACGTAGTCGTGTCAAGTAATAAAGTCTGTAAGAATAGAGATCGTCCCACAAAGACTATTAACCAATTACCAATAATCGTTTTTCAATTTCTATTTGGTGATTAAAATAAAGATGAATAATTATAAACTATGAACACAATTTAAATAACTATAAACAGAATAATAAATCAACGAATTAATAATCAATAATAAAAAAGCCTAGGAATTAATTTCATCAACTTTTCATTTTATTAATTTTACTAATCAATTATAAATCTCTTCTTCTTATTCTAATGGCAGGTTAACATAATCGATTCCTATTCTTTTTCAAGATATAAGATCTCAGCCTATGTAACGACCCAAATTTACTAATAAGGCTTAAGGGCCTTGATTAGTGTGTCGGGAGGGCATAATTGGAATATATGTGATTTAATGACTTAAAAGCATGTTATATGACTATTTGAATACTTTAGATGCATGACTATGTGTATTAGTATGCATGTAGGCCCTGAATAGGTTAGAAGGACATTTCCGTAATTTTGGCCCGTTGAGGGCATAACTGTATATATATGTGATAATTGTTGAGACCACATTATTATGTGGATATATCTGTGAACTATGATTCGAGACGATCCTAGAGAGCAGATTAGCGAAAAAGTTATGGCGGGGATTTATACCCGGCTCGGGGTGAGCCTGGGGGTATAAATGGGAATTTAGTGAGTATATTGGAGTCTATTTTGACATTGAGGAATATAATTGGTGATTAATTAGGTATCGGGAAGTAAGCGAGAAATATTAGGGACACTTATGGATTTAGCGAGAATTTGGTAAAATGACCAAAATGCCCCTAAGTGGATTAAAAGACTTAGGATTAAAAATGAGGGCATTATGGTCAATTGGCTTACAAGAGATAAGTATGCTGAGGCTTTATACTTAGTGGAAATTGTAGAAAAAGGTAGAAGGCTGAGGAAAGAAAGAAAAGAAGGAAAAGGAAGAAAAAGAAAAGGGAGAAAACAGAGCAGTTTTTCCAAAGGGTCGGTTTGTGGTTCTCTCACCATTTCTCTTCAATTTTCTTGGAGCAAGACTCAGAAGGGAGCTAGATTAGGCTGAGAAACAAGAGTATTGAGCTAAACTTGAAAGGTTGGCAAGGGATTAACAAGAACACATCAATATTTGAGGTAAGCCTTTAGAGTTTTCAGTTTCTGGTTTGGTTAGTTTAAACTATGGTGTCTAAGCTGAGTTGATGGGAACTTTAGGGGAATTCAAGCCAAGGAATTGGGGAAGAACAAGCTAAGGAGTCAAGAAGTTAACTTGAAATCGAATTTCCATCAAAGGTATAAAATTCTAAGCTTTAAACTTTGAAGCTCTGACTGTTTTGCTGAGTTTCTGAAGTCTAGGAGCAACTATGGTGAATTTCGGGATTAGGGGTGCATGTGGTTAGGTCTTGCATGATTATGATGCTTGGGATGAGTTAGACATGTTGGTGAGCTTGATTTTGAGTTTGGTGAAGGTTTGGAGAAGTTTTGGTTAAGTTTGGCTCGGGGAAATCGCAGGAAGGGAAAATAGGGTGTTGGCAGTCTGTGACTAGCGCTACAGCGCTAGCCTTTGGGCATTGTAGCGCTAGGCCAAGCTTGCTAAGGGAATTTTTTTCTGTTTGTAGCGCTACCCTATCTTCATAAAGGGATTTTAGGGTTATTTACAAGGGTTTTTGACCAAGGGTTCGGGGTTCGATTCCACCACCCTGTTTGGTGGAATTAGGACTTCCCGGGGGCTCGGGATTGGTCCCGAGGCTAGGTTTTGGACTTGAGGTTTGGTGATGACTTTAATCTATGGTTGTGATTAGGTGAGCACTAGGGCTCGAGAGGGATCGTGCTCAAGGAATCAAGTGAACAAACCTAGTGAATCTAAGGTAAGAAAACTGCACCCGGTTATATGTTTGTGATGGGACTAAGAGCTCCCGATATCTGTATAATGTCAATGATAGTATTATGCCATGGGACATGTGATCACGGCCTAAGGGTGCCATACACAATATTTGCGCACAGGGCGCGGCTTGGCCACTGGTAGCCAAGGACAGCTTAATATTCACTGAGCTCGGTTTAAGCGGGCCGGAGTCAGTGGGATAACGGAGGGTGCGGCCTGAGGGCGCTAACCCTAGTTATCATTGTAATTGATGTATGATATGAGTTGATATGTTTGGTATGCTGAATACTTGGTTATCCTGAATATCTAAATGGTTGAGAACATGTTTATGGAATATGTGATATTGAATTGTCTGTTGACTGCTTATGCTCTGTTGTTGTGTTTTCTTGTTGGGCCTTGGCTCACGGGTGCTACGTGGTGCAAGTAAAGGCAAAGGCAAGTTGGACCAGTCCTGAGATGGAGAGCTGCGGGGCTGGATGTACATAGTCAGCTGTTCGGTCGCCTTGGCCGAGGAGTGGATCAGGACAGGGATCACTGAACCGTCTATTTTGCCTTAGTATGGCTAGTATTGTATTTAAGTTGTAAATCTTTTGTAAGTGATTTTAATCTGATCATTTTTGGGATCCCGTGTAAACAGGAATTGATATTTAAAAGAAATGCAACTTTTAAGACCAAAATCTTTTAACCCTAGTACCAATATAGCTTCAGTAACACGTTTTTAATTAAATGACTTGATTAGCAAGTCTAGCACTTTTATAAACACACAGTGTAACGGTCTTGGCTATCCAGAGCGTTACAGCCTATATGCAAGTTTTCTACATTTCTGTGATAAACTTAAACATATAGAAGGCATTAAGCATGGAAACCTAATTACTACACAAGTCATACATGTACTTTCGTTCAATATGCAACCTATGTCTATATAATGATAGCATATTCAACTCTCATCTTTTGAATTTTGAATCAAAAACCATTAAATCAAGTAAATAGTGATAAAGTATTTACTAGCATTAAGCAAACATCATATAAATTAAAATAGAGAAGAAGTATCAATAGAACA
The DNA here is from genome assembly GCF_963169125.1 of Humulus lupulus. Taxonomy (NCBI): domain Eukaryota; kingdom Viridiplantae; phylum Streptophyta; class Magnoliopsida; order Rosales; family Cannabaceae; genus Humulus; species Humulus lupulus. Next base: position 187,557,442 of record NC_084794.1, on the reverse strand, counting down.
TCATAGTAAAATTAAATTGAAATTCAAGTGACTACATTAATCCCTAGATGAAAGATTTAGTTCATAGATAACATGATGAAAATAAAATTCAAATAATTGTTCATAGAAAATAACCTAAAGAATTCAAATGAAGAACAAATCTAGAAAGTCATAAACCAGAAAAAGAAATCTAATTGCAGTAGTCTTTTCTAGATCTAGGGTTTATACAACTAACACTACCTGCTCAATTCGCAGAATAATGTCCCTTAAATAGTTTTCCAATGCTCCCAAGTGAAAAAACCATTTTCCTTCTAAAAGTGGCTAAAAAACTCAAAATTGCATTGATAGCACCGTAGCGCTAGGTTTTGAGCGTTGTAGCGCTATTGACAGTGCCAAATTTCCTCAAAAATTGATGTACTGGCGTTGTAACGCTAGTAATGTAGCGTTGGGGTGCTAAACTTCAGACCCTTCAAGCGTTGTAGCGCTTGTTTTGTAGCACTAAGGTGCTATTGACAGAAACAACAGATTTAAGGTCGCCTTTCTAGCACTATAGTGCCACTATGATAGCGCTGTAGTGCTATCCACAAAAACAATACTCGGACCTATTGCTCCCGAAAGACTCAAGTTTCTCCAAAATAACTCCATTTTCTTCCACTTCCACTTCATTCAACTCTTTTCACCATCTTAGCATCAAAAACCTAAAACATGAAAAAACAAGCATAATTCTGCAATAAAATAGCCCTAAACTAATGAAAACCTTCCTAAGAACTAGACCATAAACAAGCCTAAAACTCGTTTATCATCTGGACATAACCAGATTATAAAAATTACAAGTGTATGGATTAATAACCAAACACGCAAGCTAAGATGGTATGGACATAACCAGATAATAAAAATTATAAGTGTATGGATTAATAACCTAGCACGCGAGCTAAATAAGTTTGGAACAAACCAACTAAAACTAGTCGACAAAAAGTTGGAGTGTAAATAAACCTACTTTGAATTAAGTCGAGTCTGAGGCTGGAAAATTTTGCAAAAATAAGTTTCGACCTCATAAACTTGAGGAACTACTCAAGGATGAGAAAAAGTAACTAGAAAAGCAATATATAACTAAAATACTAAAACTACATGCCATATGAGTACTTTTGAGTGCATGGTAAAAGTAAGGTCCGACCTTGACAATAACGAGGTCGGACATGGATATATCGAGTAAACTGTGCATGAATGCATGGAAACTCGAACTTAAATCCAACAAATGTGTTTGTACAAATAAACAAACATAAAAGCAAGCCTTTAGTATAACATGCTTGAAATATTTCGACTTAGAAATGTAAAGCAAAAATATTAAAGCAAAAGCTAAATGTAAAATCAAATGCATAAAAATTAAAATTACTATCTAAATAAATATAAAATAGCCCTAAAACGAGCTATGTATTGTCTTTGCCCCAAGAGCAAATATATATATATATATATAAAGAAGGTATTACAAAAATATTGTTGGGACGCAACCCAGGACCTCGCTTTCAGGAAGCAGGCACATCCCCCTCAGCAGTACTGGACTTCTCCGCCGTTTCTTCTGCTTCATCCTTGGCATTCTCCTCGTCAAGCCAAGCCTACCACCTTTTAAGGAACTCATCTTCAAGGTTGTCCAAAAAGTTGGTGTCGAGAACAGTGTTGTTGGCCCAGATGCGATACAAGGCCATGTCAACAGCATGATCCTTATTCTGCCTGAACCCCTCAAGAAGGCGAGCCTTCTCACCCTCGATTATATCGAAGATGGCCTTCTTATCCTCCTCGATCTTGGCATTCAGCTTCTGAAGTTCCTTGATTCTGGAGTCTCTCTCCTTGATTTCAGAATCTTTGGCCTCCAGTTTTGACTCGAGCTCAGACATCGTTGACTTCGCAGCCTTGAGCTCGTCAGCGAGCTTTATCTAGAGGTTCTTCACCTCTTGAGCGTAGGACATGCTCGCATGAACTTTGTTGTTCAGCTGGTAATTAAACTGAGCAAACGCGGTGAAATCCTGTACACATAAACAAAAATGGGTTAGTAAACATACAGGATAAGTCCATAGAAGCAACATGATAGAGTAAAAGGACTTACCGAGGTAAAGAGCTCGCTGCCCTTGTCAAAGATTGTATTGGTGTCGCGGCAGGAGGTGAGAAACTGCCATTGAGGAGCACCAAGATTGCTAAGACTTTGGCTAACTCAGGATAGTACCTCCGAGCCCAGACTAACTCTGTGTGTCCCCACAACGTTATCGATCACATACTCGGGAACATGGGGCGAGACCGACAACAAACATTACCATGTGGGAACCTGGTTCTTTGGGGCCGGAGCAGTCTATTGGGAAACTTGGACTTCAGGAAGAGGTGGGGGAAGTGAGACCTCGATAGGTACTCTGACCTCGAGGTTTGGATCGACAGGTAGGCTCGGGCCATGAGTGTCCGAGGCTGGAGGAGTCGCCTCGGATTTCCTCGGGACTTTGGAGGGGCGCCCCCCTCTCTGCGATGCCCGTGGGCGTTTACTCTACTTGGCTCCGGAGCGGCGGTTGAGCACATTGTCTAAGTCAGATTCCATGTCCCCTACACACACACAATTTACACATTAGTGATTGAGCCTAAACTACAAAAAGAAGCAAGGCTAAAGTTAGAAGAAACCTAACTGGTACTCTCTCCTGAGCTTGTGCTCGGCGACCAAGAAATCCCCCTATCTTCAGAGGATGCTAGGGGAGTCCCTTCTCTATATGTAGGGGACAGCCTAGAAAGGTCTCTATAGACGTTGGTCTCGTACTGAACGATGACCCCATCCCAAACCTCATTTAAACTATACATGGTTTGGTACTGACCTAACCGGCTATCAAACCTACGTACCCTCTCATCTACCCAGGACCAAGCATGAAAGTTATTCCTAGAATCCTCAAAAAGGACAAGTACATCGGGTTTGTGTTTATAAAGAGAGGGAGACCACATGGCAGAGCTAAGTATTACTTTACCTCCACCACCCGAGCTTGAGGCCTCGTCTTGGACTTCATTTCCTGAGCCAGGCCGATCATGATAGCGATGTAGAGTCCAAGAACTTTACTTAGCTAAGTTAGATAGTAGTATAATAGTAATAATAGTATTATCTTTATAACTGTGGATTTTTGGTTCAGACCAGGATTTATTTGGACACTCATAGTAGTACTTGTAGATTTTCTAAGTTTAACCTATAGTTTAGGAATATTAATTTTAACCTAAGGTTTGATTAATATGACTGATATTAAGGATAATATTTATTATACTATAAGGTTTAGATAAGAACCAATTAGATATTAGCACATGTTATGAATGGGTTTATTTATGATTAAGTATTTTGAGGATTAAATTTATTAGGGTTAAAATTTGAATACCCTAAGGTCAGTCAGCAGCTTTGAAAACGTTAGAGGGCTTAGTCAAGGTTGTTTACTCAATTCAAATTAAGCTAAAAATGTGTAATTTCGTGTTTAAATAATCAGCGTATGCCGATATATCGCAGCTATAGGGGGCAATATATCGTAGCACGAAGAAACGAAAAACCCGAAACAATGCACGATTGCCTCGAGCATACTGGCCCAGGCGATATATCGCCTACAGGGGGCGATATATCGCCCCTCTTAGCATAATTTGAAAGTTTTTGAAATCGTTTTCCATTCAAACCTTCAACCTCTTGATAAGTCCAGCACCTTTTTGAACGAGTCTTCAGCCTCTGCTGAACGATAATTCAAATTATTTTCACTTAAAAAGCCATTATTTTTATTCAAGTTAAATGAAGATCTTTTCATTCCTAAACTCTATAAATAGGACCTAGTACCCAACCATTATTCATCTATTACTCTAAGTTCAGAGGCTGCAAGTTGCTAGGTGAGTGTGAGAGTGTAAACACTTGGGTTGGGAATCATAAGCTTGATCATCTTAAGCTTATCAAACACTTGAGAAGTAAGGTTTTATAGCATTTCGGTTCAAGGTTTAGATTGGTCTTACAAGTCTTCAAGGTATTTCCACACTCTAGTTCATTGGTATTATTTTATTTAAGTTCTCGTAGTCTTCTACTCAGCCTTCTAACCTTATTCTTTATGTTGGTTAGGAAATCTAAGAACTTGCACATAAGTTTTTGGTAAGTATATTCTCAATGGTATAGTCCTTCCATTCCTTTCATTTCTTTTCTTCAAAGTACTCACTCTGTTACAAATGGTTTTTAGGAGTGTTCCAAAGTCCCAACTCTGCCCTCATATCCCGGTAATTTTGGTAAGGAAAATAGGATAGAATTTATATGTTATATGTTTTATATGTTATCTTATGTTTAAGTATGTTTGTAGGCTTGGGCATATGACCTATATGACTAACAAGCCCCAAATAGATTATGGGCATATGACTTGCTTAGCTAGCAAGACCCCACTAATCTAATGGGCATGTGACTTGTTTAGTCTATGGGACCCCAAGTAATAATGGCCATTATAGTATGTATGTGATATAAGTGTTATGTTATGTTTTTATGTTTTTATGAAATTTATGTATATGGACTATGTGTTAGATTTTCCTTGCTGGGCATTAAGCTCACTCCTTTTTGTTTATATGTGCAGGAAAATAGTCTTAGTGGCGGGAAAGGTTCTTGGAAGCTTGGAGAATGTGTATTGAGGCGGAATGGATTCAAGAGCCGAGCGTTTCAATTCGAGGATGTAGTTTGTTTCTTATGGTTTTTACATGTATTTTTCCGCATTTTATTATGTAAATCTCTTTTTAATTATGTCATGTTTTGATTTTAAAACAATGGGATCCCATATCCTAACTTGAATTTTATGTAAGTTTAACCTTTATTTTTACAAGTTTCTTAATAAAGTTATGGTATTTTCACTTGTAAGTTTTATTAAGGATTAGTGTTTATGTATAGTTTTCGTTAATGGTCCAAAAGTCTAGAGTAGTTGGGTCGTTACAGGCGAGCCACAGGAGGACGGGCCTGTGAGCTTGAGGACCTCCGTCTCGAGGGAAGTGGCACGTGCTCCCACATGAAGTACTTGCGGTAGGCAGCATCATCAGTCGACTGGTCTTGCTCCAAGAGGCCACAGGCTCGGAGCCTTTCTTCATGAAGAAGGTAGGATAAAGAACGCGGACCATAGGGCAGTTGGAGTAGAGCTGCCTTATGTCCCACCATCGACTCTGAGGGGGTGGGACGGTGGTAATTGGCTGAAGAAAAGGTTACATATTATTATTCCGAGCCTAGTCATTAAACGAAAAGGAAAGGGATAAGTATGAGTACTTACAGATGCATTGGAATGAATAAAATTTGGGAGTGAGGCCATTCGTCCAGAAGAACGTGAGCTTGAAGTTTGGGGGATGGTTTGGAATATCCTCAAATATTTTCTTCTCCTTCGGATAACTCAATAAATAATAGAAGCCATCCCCTCCCCGAGCTCGGGAGGGGTTACTTTTGAGACAGAAGAGATATAGAATCTTTTGGGGTGAGGGTCCTTCCCACTTCAGTTCGTGGTACAGGGACTTGAGGGCAGAGAGAACCCTATATGAGTTGGTCTGGAGTTGGAATGGGGTGAGCTTAACAAAATCCAGAAAATCCTTAAAAAAGGATTTCAGGGGGAGTAGGGCCCCTGCATTCATATGCTCGCGACTCCAGGCCACGAGCTTAATCTTTCTGTCAGGGTTACCAGCACCTGGGGCAAAACAGCTCCACTCGTCAGGAGTTGTAGGTCGACACATCAGTGTGTCGGAGAGCTTCAGGCTATGGCAAGCTAGTAACTCAGATATTTGGCCTGTTGAGGTCACTGAGCTCCAATAATACTCAGCCTAAAAAAAAACTCTCTTGCAGCGTCGGGATAGATGCAGCTCGAGAAGTAGAAGGGCGATTTGAAGGGCCCTCCATCAGCAAGAAGGAAAGTGCACCAGGCTTGTAAGCAATGATGACTTTGAGTTTGGGGTCGAGCGGGATAGGTTTGATCTCAGGGTCTGGGTCTGGATAAATTGCAACCCAGAGTACTTTCCTTTTTCTTTCCTCGACCTCATCAATTTGCCGTCAGAAATGGTCTCAAATGTCCTCTTATTCGCACCTCTCGTGGTGCTCGCGTATCAACCGCTGGTTCTAGTGAAGGGAGACTCCAGGCTGGGAGTTGATGGAGAGTAAGGAATTGCGAGCACTGACCCCCACCAATTCTAAGAATTATGCAACTTCTAGCAAGAAAGAAAAAGGTGAGGGCCAGGCATACAAGAAATCACAGAGTACAGTGTTAGTGATTCGAGCTCGAAAACCAGAGATCACGGAGTAAACTCAATTGAGACTGAGGTCTCGAAAGGATAGGTCAAGTTCATAGTGGAACCCCGAACTATTGTAAAGTTTGGGCTTCGAGCGTGTACTTGACGTGAGAAAGGGAAAGTTTGGATTCATTTTAAGAATCCCGGATTTTTAGGGATAAAGTTGACGGTTACCCAAAAAGGTGATAATTTTGGGATTTATACAATTAAAAACCCTAATTCAGAACCCCCATTTCTCGGCTTACACGATACACTACCCTTAATCTGAAAAAACCCTATGTTTGCATTTTTTACACTAAATCTAGGTTTTAAAACTGTGTTGTCAAAAACTTTGAATTGAAAGTTTGTGCAGTATCAGATAAACAATGTAGCTGAGACTACTAACTACAACATACATACATACGGAAATGAAAAACATAAAAATGCACGAAGAAATAAAAGTACGAGAGTCAAGAACAAAAACTTACACACAGAGGCTTGCGGATATAATGAAATCGACGACTGAAGAAGCGGTTGCAAGAAAGATTTCACGGAGTCGAAAGTGCTGGAGTTAATTTGTCTTCTCGGTTTGGAGAACATGCAAGGAGGAAAAGAGAGTTTTTGGCTCTAGTTTTTTCTCTTAAAACTAGAACGTAAAATGAAGATGATGAATGAGAAGAGAGAATATATATGACCCCGTGGGATGTCAAGGGTCGAGTATATCTGGGCCTTTGGTTTGATTTTGAGTATGATTTGACGGATGGGGAAAAAATGTGATATTGGTGGCAAAAAGCTTAAACGTGAAAGGACGTGGGCGTGTTGAAAAAGTACTCGAGTACTTTGATTGAACAATCCGTGGCTGACGCGTGTCCACACTCGAGTGTGGTAGGTGGCTCAGTTTTCGAAAGTGGCAGTTCAAAAGTTTCCTTCTAATGGGATTTGAACTGATACTTTTGAGGGGGAAAATGTTACACCCAAATTTCAAGAATAGAAGATTTTGATCTCGAAAATTAGGCTCGAAATAAGCTAAATCGTCATAGTCAGCTTTAATGAAAATATCAAAGACAGTCTCGCTAAGCAGTAAATGCAACAACATTGGAATTGGTGAGCTCGGAAACTATATGGTCTCAAAGGAGTTCCGAGGTTATACGTCCAGCTCGAAGTCACAGTGACAGTGGTTCAACACTTGTATAAATTTCCTGATTCATTTCCTGCCATTAAACAAGACAGTTCAAGCTTAGGCATTGTGAGCTTGAAGAAGATGATCTCGACAACGTTGCTTGTTGGGAACCAAGGTGAGTTGAGATGTCGAGCTCATGATGAGTGAACGGCCTCGAAGGCGTGTGAGTCTGGTGTTCAAGCTCATAAGCTATGTGTGAACATGTTTATTGTTATAGAATCCCTATGTTTAAGGGATCAAATATAATATGTTATTAAATCTCAAATATCATGTGATTTATATGCGTACATAATAACCATACGTGTTTATTTGCATTGATTTAATTGATTTGTATTATAACTCCCCAAAATCTATGGGAAGATATTCAGTAAACCACTCTATAAATAGAGTGGAACAATTCATTTGTAAGGAGAGAGGGATTGGTATTGGGAAGACTCTGTAAAATTTCTTCCAGAAAGCTTTGAGAGAATTCCATAATGTAAATAACGCAGACTCGTGAACTAGGCAGATTTTAACTGCTGAACTACGTAAAAATCGTGTCTATATTTTTTGTTTCCTCTGGTATTTTTTGTTTAATTGCTCTTAATTTCTAAGTTGACAAAAAACGACGCCAATAACATCCATGAACGACATTATGTCATGACCCGAGGTAGCATCCATGAGTTGATCGATTCGAGGTAGGGAAAAAAATCCTTTGGACATGCCTTGTTGAGGTCCTAAAAGTCAATGCAAGTTCACCACTTGCCATTGGGCTTTGGGACCAAAACTGGGTTGGCTATCCAATCTGGATAGAAAACATCTTGGATAAACTGATTTGCTTTTAGCCTTTCGACCTCCTCTTTCAAGGCCTTCTTCATTTCATCATCGAGGAGCCTCATTTTCTGTTACTTTGGGGGGAAGTTTTTGTCTATGTTCAACGCATGGCTTATAATGTTTGGGCTGATCCCAATCATATCTGTGTGCGACCATGCGAATACATCCTGGTTTTCCCTCAGGAAGCGGATTAATTTCTATCTCGCATCCTTTGGAAGGTTCTTCCCAATATTTACCACCTTGGTGGTGTCCTTATCATCGAGCTCAATGTCTTCGAGCTCTTCAATTGGCCCAAGATCGGCCCTGTCCTCATCTATCCTTGGGTCGATCTCCTCTTCAACCTCGTATATTGCTTCGCTTATTTCTTCAATAATAACCATTGTCTGCGCACTTGTTTGGCTCTTACTCCTCATCGAGATGTTGTAGCATTCTCGGGCGCCCAGTTGGTCTCCTTTCAATGTCCCAATGCCACTGGGTGTTGGGAATTTTATGGCCAGGTGCCTAACAGATGTAACTGCCCCCAGCTCAATCAGGGTTGGTCTCCCAAGTAGTGCATTGTAAGTCGAAGGGGTATCAACCACGATGAACTCCATTATCTTGGTTATTGAGACTGGGTAGTCTCCCAAGGTTATTAGGAGCTCGATAGATCCCGTACTGACGATTCCCTCCCCTGAAAATGTGTATAGTGTTGTCGGAAAGGTTTTAGGTCTTGAATGGAAAGTCCCATTTTTTCCAGAGTAGCCTTATAGAGGATGTTGACCGAGCTCCTGTTATCGATCAAGACTCAGCGCACCCTCTTATTAGCGAGCTGAAAGGTTATGACTAGGTCATTATGAGGAAATTGGACGTGTAAGGCGTCTTCTTCGGTGAAGGTAATGATTTGGGACTCAACCCTCTGTTGTTTCGGAGCTCGGGGTTAAGGCTCATAGGGAGATCCATCCCCCGTTTTGAGCTCCTGGACATACCTCTTTTGGGCATTCCTACCCGACCCTGGGATGTGCCCCCCCCCCCCCCCCCGCGATGGTTATTACATCTTCTCCATCGATTGGGGGAAGTCGATTATCCTCTCTCGCATGTGGGGCCGCAGATTGCTGGGTTAGTGCTGCCTTATGTCTAGGCAAAGCCTGAGCTGGATTTCGGTTTCAAACGTACTACTCGAAGTAGCCTCTTGAGATCAAACCTTCGATCTCATCCTTTAACTGTTTGGATTCATCAGTGGTATGACCTATATCCATGTGGAATCTACAGAATTTGTTTGCATCCCTTTTAGATTTTTGGTTAAGCATCGAATCAGGTCGTCTGCAAGGGACCTAATTTTCATTTGCGACAAATACATTTTCCCGAGTATCTGTGAGCTCGGTATAAACTATATAAATGGATAAGTATTTTTCTCCTTTCTTTTTCTTACCACCATCAGCCTATGAGTTATTCCCTTCATTCTTCTTTCTTTTAGAAGGGTTATCTCCTGAGGGTCACAATGTGGAGGGTATAGTCGAGGTCGTGGGTGAGTTAATTTGTTGTTGTTGTTATTATGGGCGGAGTAGTTAGCTTGAGTGCTGACCTCGCCTCGTCTACATTGACAAACATCTAAGCTCGAGTATTGAATTCGACTATCGATCTCACCAGTTTCCTCTGCATGTCGTCCCAAATTGGACTCCCTGGCAATACTCCAGCCACTTCTTCCATGAGATGAACGTTTTTGTCGACATTGCGAGCTCAAGCCACTTCTATATTGAACCTTTCCAAGTAACGTTTTAGCGACTCACTTGGCTGCTGCCTGACATTGGTCAATGTGGATGCCTCAGGTGTCATTCTCTTCACAGCTTGGAACTGCTTCTTTAATTTTTGGGACAGTTGTTCCCATGACGATATCGAATGTCTTCAGAATTTGTTAAACCAATTCTTCATTGGTCCAGTGAGTGTGGTCAGAAAGAGCATACATCTGAGATCGTACCCGTCGTAACTAGCTTGTATTATCGTGTTGAATGTACTCAAGAGGCTGCCTGGGTCGGTAGTCCTATCGTAGGGTTCCACAAGGGGTATTTTGAAGTCGTAAGGAAATGGGGTACTTGAGATATGGCGGGGGAAAAGGCTCGAGCTCCTCGTCGGAATCGTAGGCCTTTTTCCTTATTTTTCCCCTCTTGAAGGAGCCTAAATGCCTCTTTCAGCTGGTTGATCCTCTCTTGGACCAGGTCCACCGAAGAGGGAGCTTGTACTATTGACAGCTGGTTATTTTTCGTAAGAACTCCAGCTCCTTGTCGCAGTATAGGGTTATATTGATTCGCATATACTGCCTGTAAAGGCTCTCTCCGGGTATTTAAGTGTGTTCGCAGGTCCGGGTTTGGCTGATTAGATTGCCCCTGGTTCTGATTTAGATGATCTCGAAGGTCAGGATAATCATTATGATAATTCTCATAATTTCTAGGCTCGGTGTTATACACATTCACCGACCTACTATAATCCTGGTTTCCGCCAAGGAAACTGACATTTCTTTATGGTTGTTGTTGTGTGACTCGATTATTACGGTGTGGGCTTTCCACGTGCACCCTCACTCCGGTCGTTCACAACCTTGACATGTGACTCCCAGATGGTTGAGGTTGTCTATGTCCCAAATGTGCCTCTCGTGGGGCCTCACGCTCGCCCCTGTGCTCAGTTCAAGCCCGATAACTCTTGTCTCGGCCCCCACTTCGAGCACTTTGAGAAGTCCTTTGAGGTGCCTGATCTCCTGCCCGGTTCGCACTAAGAACTGGCTGGGGTACATCCCGTGCTGGAGAAGGATGTCTTATCGGGGAAGGAGGATGCCTAATCGGTGAAGGTGGTGGCCTCCCGCTATTCGGTCTAGAAGGCTCAGAGTTGACCCAGGCAGGCTCCAAGTTGTTCCTGACAGGTTCTGGGTTATCACTTCGAGATATTGAGGGAGCTCGGTTATTCCCAGTTCCAGCAAGAACGCTTCCTGTAGGGTTGTTCCTAATAGGGTTCCGAGCAGTTTCTCTAGGCTGATTATTTCCGATGTTTCCCTAGGTCTCGGTTGAGCTTGTTAGACCCTTTGTTCGGCCATCCTGGCAGCCGTACACCGCCGAGGTCGTCCCCTGGCGCTCCGAGGTGGTACCTGAACTTCAACAGCTTGCCTTGCCAACTCCTCATTTAGTCGTGTAGCCTCGGCCAGTTGTTCATGCAATCTATGATTTTCTAGCTCCACTATTAGCACGTATCTTTTAGGATTATAGTAAAAATCCTCATCGGCCCAAGGATTCTGAACAGGTCGTCTTCTAGAAGATGATGAGGTGCTCCCCTCATCAATACTCTGGTCCACAATGGGTTGTTTACTAGGGGAGGGTCCTCAGTTCATGGGGTATGCTTCTCGGGGATCTGAGGTAATGGTCGCCCACTAGCTCCAGGGATGTTCAATGCGACCATAGTTGTTGCGCAGGAGGTTTTACACTAAACAGCAGGAAGAATTGTTTAATGCTTTCAATGAAAGCACCAAACTGTTGATGCATTTTTTCGTCAGCTTAATTATGTAGAGCAGTAAACAATTAACTAGGAAGAAAAGAAGAAGCCAGAGATTGTTTACATGGTTCAGCAGTTATAATCTGCCTACATCCACGAGTCACTGTTATTATGAACTCTGTGCAAAACCTTCAAGTGAAACCAATTTGGCAGTCTTTTTTCAATACAAAATTGTGTGTATACAAATGACCGAATCCAGACTATTTATAGGCCTAGTTACAAGAATATCTCCTCCCATTTAGGGAAGTTACAATCATGTAAATTCAAATGAATATTCGAATAATCATAATAACACAACTTAAATGCATTATTTAAATGATGATCCCATAAAAATAGGGATTCAACGCACGATTTTAACTAATCCCAAAGAATTAGGGTTTTCCTAACAAATTTTCCATGTGATAAACGCGTCATCAAGCTCGAACATTGCTTTAACGCCCTTTCGAGACCAGTCAAACCTCGAGCTCATCATTCCCGTTGTTGCTTCCTCCGGAGAAGATTAATTCCTTCGAGCCTGTAACTCATGCTCGAATGCATGGTAGATCAAGAACCATGCAGCCACGACATTTCATGATAATAATCACAAGTGTAATGTAGAAATTCATTTATTTCGAGCCTATGTTCTCACGAGCCTACATTTTGAGGTCATTTACCTAATCTCGAAATTTGGGTGTAACAATATCAAAAATACAATTCTTGTAACATCTTTCCCTAAAAGGGCCCCACAAATAATATCAATTTGCTGGGTCATAATTGTGGGCTGGATTATATCAAAGATCTTGTTGGAAAAAGGAGGACCACGAGTAGACTCGAAAACCTCCTGGAATTTTTCCCTGAAATACTCCCCCAAATTACATCATCCCAAAATCCAATTTTCCCCATCATCTGAATCAATCATATTATATTGTTCTCGCGATGCACCATAGTAGAAGCATGAAAAAATTTAGGGTTAGTGTTCCCAACTTTCATCCAGGAGATTCTAGATTTTTGGAACCAGATGTCATATTGTCTTCTTTTAATATCTTCCATCTTCAAAAGGATATCAACTTCTAGTTTAAGATTCTTAGTTGAAGGATTATGCCTTTGAACTTCAGTGAGGAAATTAATAAGGATCTAGATACGATCATAGCAAAATCCAAAAATCTTCTTATTCAAACATTTCAAAGATCTAGGGTTAGTGTATTGCTCAAAGAGTTGCAACATTTCTCGCGCTTTGGCCAAGTAAGAAGCCATTTTTGTTCCCTGAGCCTAATATTTGCTGAGCACTTGGTTCACTACCAACTGTGAATCACTAAAGATTTTGAGTCTCTTAGCCTATAGTTCTCAAGCAACTCGTAACCTAGCGATGAGCGCCTCGTGTTCTTCCTCATTGTTATAGGCCTCAAATCAAAATCTTAATGCACTGTCCAGGCAATGGGCATCAGGGGAAACTAAAACAAGCACTGCTCCCGAGCTATTCTAGTTAGACGACCCATCAAAAAAAAGTTTCCATGTAGGGACTTGGGGTCCTCCCTGTTTTAGTTCGTCATTTACGCCAGAGCACTTGGCAATGGAATTTGCCAAGACTTGCCCTTTGAATGTTGTCCTCCAGTGATATGTAATGTCGTACTGACTGTGTTCTATATCCCATTTCAATAACCTCCCGAAGGCATCTGGCTTCTGCAAGACCCTTATAGGGTATGCCTGAAAGTCTGAGCAGAGCTTTCACGAGGCTATGAGAAGAAAAAAGTTTAGTTTCTTCATTAGTGGGTACCGAGAATCCGCCCCAAGTAACCTCTTACTAACATAGTAGACGGGATGTTGCGCTTGGCCCTCCCCACACACCAAGGTGACGCTAATGGTGTAACGCCCTACTACCTTAGAGTAGTTACTAAGTGAGTTTATAAAGTGCAATTAAATCGCTAAGCGAGGTTTTTAGAACAAAAGTGTGATTTAACAGGAAGTCAAGGCTGTAATCTTTAAAAGTACTCAATTTCATTAAAAATTCAAGAGTTTAACATTCGGGATCCCAAAACGAGGTTTGTAAAATATTTACAATTCAAAATAGGTTTACAGATGACTAATTATCAAAACATAGTTTAATACAGCCATTTCTCAAAATGCCCCCAACCAAAGCAGTCGGGCAGGCCAAACATGTACGCGCCGCCCCCACGCTCTCTGTACTCATGGCTGGTTGACTTTCTCTTTGCCCTTTCCTGCAACACAGAGCACCCGTGAGTCGAAGCCCAGCAAGAAAACTCATACAGCACATAACATATGCATATCATACAACCACTATAGCAGACAATTCACAGTTAATCAGACAGACCATAAGATTTAAACACATATACGGCCATGCCGTCCCAGAAGCGTTACCAAAGCCTGGGCTCTCGGTCCACACCGTAAGGATATCCCATGTATCCATTGGGGTCTCACCCTAACCATAAGCACTCCATGTGCTAAGTGATATTCCCGGCCCCACTGCCGTTCTCGGCCTTCGCCATTCTCGGCCCTTCGCCGTTCCCGGATCCTTTGTCGTTCATTCTGCTATAACCACATTTAGCATTCTCAAACAACAATCAAACATATAATAATTCATTTAAAGCTACATCCTAGCAATGATACAACCTAGGGTCGCGCCCTGCAACAATACTATGGGCCCAAGCCCTGCTGTACGGGTGCTACAGTTTTCTTACCTGTATCCCGAGCTTTCCGATGTACCAAGGTCACAAGCACGATCCTCTATCACGAGCGTCTCCAAAATCCTAGTCACAACACATATAAAACACTTTTAATACTAACCAATCCCAAAACCACTTCCCGGGACCAATCCCGCACTCTCGGGACCTCTAATTCCCTAAAACAATGTATTGGAACCATCCCCCGAGCCCCCGGGTAAAATCCCTAAAAATGCAATATTTGGCTGCCAAAAATGGCCTTGGGCTGCGGCACTCCCATCAAGGGCCGCAGCGCCCAGAGGCTTTCCTCTAATCCTGATGCATGCCTGCACCGCAGCACCAAAGAACAGGGCCGCGGTGCCCCTACGCGAACCCAGATTTCTGGGTTTTCTCCTGCATTTTTCCCGAGCCAAAACAACTCCAATTCAACCCAAACAAGTACCTAAGCCCCAAAGTCAATTTAAAACCCCAATTGAACCCTTTAACAACCTATAAACATAAAAAATAAACTCAATTACACAATCACACTCAAAATCCAATCTTGAGTTTCAAATTCCTGAAACTTAAACCATGGCTTCCAAGACTTAAACCAGAGCTTGAAAACTATAAATCATGCCTCTAAAATCTTAAACCACATCAGATACGAAAATTTAAACATGTTAGAGCTCTTACCTCAATCAAGAATCTGGCTTGAACTCTTCTCAATTCCAGCCTCCAACCTCTTTCCTCTTGATTACCCTAACTGAATTTCCAAGTAAAACCAGCCATATCTCCTTTAAATTCCCACACTCAATCTCTGAAAATTCAGACTTAAATTCAACAAAAACAGAGCACAAATTCTTACCTTTGAACAATCCTAGCTTAAATCTGGTTTTGGTTGCCTCAAACTCCTTTGAATTTCCTTCTAGGTTTCAAGTTCCAGCCCTCCTTCTTGCTTCCCTTTCTTTCTAGCCTTTTCTTCAAATTCAGCATAAACCAAAATGATAAAGTGTAGAACGTGAATCCTTTTTCCCTCAGCTGAACCTTATCTAACCCTAGCCTAATGACCACTTTACCCTTCCATAAGAATTCCTTCCTAACTAAACCTCAAGGGCACTCTTGTCCTTTCACCTATATTACAATTCTACCATTTTTTTCCATCTAAACTTGTTACTCTCAGCAGTTACTAATGGTTACCCAGGTTACTCAATCACCAATAACCATTAACCACTAATTCTCAACTCAACTTACGAAATTCCCCAAAGTACCCCTAGGCTCCTCCCGAGCCGGGTATAAAATCCCGTTGTGACTTTTAAGTTAACTAGCTCTCTAGGACCGTCTTGGCACGTGCATCACGTTAATATCACCACACTCACGTGGTACAAATCACATAATACCATTAACACATTTATGCCCTCAGTGAGCTAAAATTACCAATTTACCCCTAACATACAAACGGGGTCCACATGCATATTTATACCACCTAAACATGTATTCTAATCACGTATTCATTCAAATTCATATATTATCATGTTAATTCACTTATTGCCTTCCAGGCACGCTAATCAAGGTCCTGAACCTTATTAGCAACTTGGGGTGTTACAATTATCCCCTCCTTACAAGAATTTCGTCCTCGAAATTACCTGAACAACTCGGGATGCCGCTCCCGCATATTAGACTCAAGCTCCCACATCTCCTCTTCAACCTTGCTGTTCCTCCACAACACTTTAACCAAGGCGATGGTCTTGCTCCGCAAGACTTTATCCTTCCTATCAAGGATCTGAACAGGCTTCTCCTCGTATGACAAATCTTGATCCAACTCCAAATTCTCATAGCTCAACACATGTGTAGTATCTGATACATATTTCTGAAGCATGGACACATGAAACACGTCATGAACCCCTGATAGAGCTGGAGGCATTGCTAACCTGTAAGCCTCCTCTCCAACTCGTTCCAGAACCTCGAAGGGGCCAACAAACCTTGGACTCAGATTTCCCCGAACACCAAATCGTTTCACTTCTCTCAGGGGTGAAACCCTGAGGAATACATGATCGCCGACCTAAAACTCTACACTCCTGCGTCTCAAATCTGAGTAACTCTTCTGACGACTCTGAGAGGCGAGCATACAGGCTCTAATCTTCTCAATTGCCTCATTGGTCCTCTGAACCATCTCAGAACCTAAATATCTTCTCTCACTGGTCTCATCCCAATGTATCGGTGACCTGCACTTTCTTCCATACAGCATCTCATGCGGAGCTACTCCGATAGTCGCTTGATAGCTATTGTTATACGAGAACTCAATCAATGGGAGATACTTACTCCAAGATCCCCCAAAGTCCAACACACAGGCTCGTAACATATCCTCCAATATCTGAATCGTCCTCTCGGACTGCCCATCTGTCTGAGGATGATAAGCGATACTGAATTGTAACTATGTGCCCATTGCCTTCTGTAGGCTCTCCAAAAACTTGGAGGTAAAGGTGGGGTCTCTATCGGATACTATCGACCTTGGAGCCCCATGAAGTCGGATAATTTCCCTCACATAAAGCTCGACATACTTCTCCACAATATAAGTTGTTCTTACAGGTAGAAAGTGGGCGGACTTGGTATACCTGTCCACAATCACCCACACAGAGTCATGCTGACCCACGATCTTTGGCAATCCAACCACAAAGTCTATGGTAATATCTTCCCATTTCCACTCAGGAATCCCTAGAGGCTGCAATAACTCTGCTGGCCTCTGATGTTCAGCCTTAACCTGCTGACAAGTTAGGCACCTTGCCACATAGTCTACCACATCCCTCTTCATGCCTGACCACCAGTACAAAACTTTCAGGTCTTGGTACATCTTCGTAGTACCTGGGTGTAAAGAGTAGGGAGTGGTATGAGACTCATCCAGAATCTCTCGCCGAATATCTGAATCAATCGGTACACAAATTCGTCCCTTGTACTTCAATAAACCTATCTCTGAGATAGAGAAGTCCTTGGTCGTCCCAGCTAGGACACTCTCTCTATGTTCAACTAACTGGGGATCCTTTCCATGTGCTTCCTTAATCCTCTCAAGGAGCGTGGACTGAAGAGTTATGTTGGCTAACCTACCAACCACTAACTCTATACCTGCTCTGGTCATCTCCTCAGCAAATCTGTCTGATATCTGCCTCGAACTAAACAACTGTTCTGGGCCCTTCTGGCTCAATGCATCAGCCACCACATTAGCCTTCCCAGGATGATCTAGGATATCACAATCATAATCCTTTACCAATTCTAGCCACCACCTTTGACGCATATTCAAATCTTTCTGGGTAAAGAAGTACTTTAAACTCTTGTGATCAGTGTATATCTCGAACCTTTCACCATACAGATAATGTCTCCAAACCTTAAGTGTGAATACCACCGCAGCTAACTCCAGATCATGCATGGGATATCTCTGCTCGTACTCCTTTAACTGCCTTGATGCATAAGCTATTACTTTCCCAGCTTGCATCAACACACATCCCAAACCCTGTCTAGAAGCGTCACAGTAGACCACAAACTTCTCATTGTCTGTCGGTAGGCTCAACACTGGTGCAGTAATCAATCGCCGCTTCAACTCCTTGAAGCTATTCTCACACCGATCTGTCCACACATACTTGTTCTTCTTCCTAGTCAACTCTGTCAATGGAGTAGCAATTCTGGAGAACCCCTCTACAAATCGCCGGTAATATCCTGCCAACCTAAGAAAACTTCTGACCTCAGGAACACTGCTCGGTCTAGGCCAATCTCTCACTACCTCTATCTTACTTGGGTCAACCAGTATCCCTTCCTTACTAACAATATGGCCCAGAAATGTAACTTGCGATAACCAGAACTCGCACTTGCTAAACTTAGCATATAACTTGTGCTCCCTCAATCGCTGTAACACCAGGCGCAGATGATGCTCATGCTCTGTCTCTGACTGGGAGTATACTAGTATATCATCGATAAATACAATCACAAACTTATCCAGATAGTCCTTGAAAATTCTATTCATCATATCCATGAACGCTGCTGGGGCATTGGTTAATCCAAAGGACATAACCAGAAATTCATAATGCCCATACCTTGTCCGAAAAGCAGTCTTTGGTATGTCCTCCTCTTTAATCCTCAACTGATGATAGCCTGACCGAAGATCAATCTTCGAAAACACCGTACTCCCCTGTAGCTGATCAAATAAATCATCAATCCTAGGCAGTGGATACTTATTCTTAATGGTTATCTTATTCAACTCCCTGTAATCAATGCACATCCTAAGCGACCCATCCTTCTTCTTAACAAATAGCACTGGAGCACCCCATGGCGAGAAACTCGGTCTGATAAACCCCAAATCCAACAATTCCTGTAACTGGATCTTTAATTCCTTTAACTCCGCTGGAGCCATTCTATAGGGTGCCCTGGAGACTGGCTCCACCCCCGGTGCCAACTCTATGACGAATTCAATCTCCCGCTGTGGCGGCAATCCTGGTAGGTCTGCTGGAAACAAGTCTGGAAACTCACAGACCAACCTAGTTTAATTCGGTCCCACTGAAGCTGCTCTAGAGGTGTCCACGACACTTGCTAGGAATCCTATGCAACCTTCCTGCATCAGGTCTCTAGCCTTCAGTGCCGAAATCATAGGCATTCGCGGTCCATTCACCGTCCCCACAAACAAAAAAGGTACCTCGCCTTCTGGTTCAAAAGTCACCATTCGCCACTTACAATCAATCGTTGCTCCATACCTCGTTAACCAATCCATCCCTAATATCATATCGAATTCATCCATGTCCAATTCAACTAAATCAACGAACAATTCTCTACCATCTATCTCTACTGGTAATGCTCTAACCCATCTCCTAGAGACTACAAGTTCTCCTGTTGGAAACAAAGTCTGAAAATTCCTAGCATACACAATACTAGGTCTACAAAGATGGTCTATCACCCTAGCAGATACAAATGAGTGGGTAGCCCTTGAATCAATCAATGCAGTATACAAAGAACCAGCGCTAGAGATCTGACTTGTCACAACTGAGGGACTAGCCTCCGCCTCAGTCTAAGTCAAAGCGAATACCCTGGCGAGAGCGAGACTGTCTCCCTGCTTTGGCTCTTCTTTCTTAGCTTGTGGGCAGTCTTTGTTTAGATGGTTGGCACTCCCATAGATAAAACATGCCCTAATCCGGCACTCACCCTGATGTCGTCGTCTATACCGAGGATACACCGGAAAACTCCTCCAGTTGTCACCACCGCCCTGACGGCCACCAATAGAACCTCGTACCCTCCTATCAGAACTAGGAGGAACAAATGAATCTGGAACCCTTCTTTTCTGCTCATTGGGGCCACTGCCCCGACTAGACCCAACAAAAGGAGGCACCGTCCTCCTGGCATCGCGCCTAACAACACTGTCCTTCCATATTTGATCCTTAGCCCTCTCTGCAGTAAGGGCCTTATCCACTGCTTGAGCATAAGTAGTAGTCTCTGGAATCAACGTAATATTCACATCACGGGCGATCATCACATTCAACCCCCGTATAAATCTATCTCTCCTGGCCGCATCCGTCGGCACTAGGTCTGGCGCAAACTTCGCCAGTTTGTTGAATCTCAGGGCATACTCAGTAACTGATAATCTGTTCTGAGTCAGGTTGATAAACTCATCAACCTTCGCAGCTCGAACTGCTATGCTGTAGTATTTCTCATTAAAGATACTCTTAAATTCTTCCCATGTCATGACTGCAACATTCCTCCGCTGACTCACTACATTCCACCAGATGCGGGCATCCTCCCTAAGCATGTAGCTAGCACAAGATACCCTTTCATTTCCTTCGACCCTCATAAAGTCTAAGATCAAGGAAATCATATTCATCCACTGCTCCGCCCGCAGTGGGTCCGATCCACCCTCAAAGGTAGGAGGTTGTTGCTTCCTGAATCTTTCGTACAAGGGTTCCCACCTGTTCTCAATCACAGGCTGAACCGGCACTGGCGCCACATTCTGCTGTATTGGTAACCATGTAACCTGTGGAGGGGCCTGCTGCCTCATCTGACGGAGTTCTTCCTCTGTTCTCTGCAATCTAGCCTCCATTTCGGCTAATATCTACTGCCAATTCTGTGGGGCAGGTGGAGGGTCCTTACCCTGATTGTCATCCTCGACTCTGCTACCGCGGAGTCTAGATGATTGCCGAGGCATTACAACTATATGCCTACAATCAGTGACACCGCTCATCAGGCATGATAACAAAATCCAATTCCACCTCCCAATCTCAACAACAAACCAAGATCAACAATCCAAACAAGATACAAATAGCATATAACACACAACGGGCCTTGCCCTGGCATCATGCATATGTTATTTCATTCATCATGCTCTTTATAAGCTAAGCAGGCAAACAAGGCATTCAAACACATACTCAAGTATATTAATCAACCCTGAGTCGAGCTTTTCAATGGCAGCATGCGTACATGTTCGGTCAGTCTCCAGAACTAATAACCTTGGCTCGCTCTGATACCAAGTTGTAATGCCCTACTACCTTAGAGTCGTTACTAAGTGAGTTTATAAAGTGCAATTAACTCGCTAAGCGAGGTTTCTAGAACAAAAGTGTGATTTAACAGGAAGTCAAGGCTGTAATCTTTAAAAGTACTCAATTTCATTAAAAATTCAAGAGTTTAACATTCGGGATCCCAAAATGAGGTTTGTAAAATATTTACAATTCAAAATAGGTTTACAAATGACTAATTATCAAAACATAGTTTAATACAGCCATTTCACAAAATCCCCCAACCAAAGCAGTCGGGCAAGCCAA
Organism: Humulus lupulus; assembly: GCF_963169125.1. NCBI lineage: Eukaryota > Viridiplantae > Streptophyta > Magnoliopsida > Rosales > Cannabaceae > Humulus > Humulus lupulus. The sequence goes on along the minus strand of NC_084794.1, from coordinate 187,536,284 downwards.
ACATGTACGCGCCGCCTCCACGCTCTCCGTACTCATGGCTGGTTGACTTTCTCTTTGCCCTTTCCTGCAACACAGAGCACCCGTGAGCCGAAGCCCAGCAAGAAAACTCATACAGCACATAACATATGCATATCATACAACCACTATAGCAGACAATTCACAGTTAATCAGACAGACCATAAGATTTAAACACATATACGGCCATGCCGTCCCAGAAGCGTTACCAAAGCCTGGGCTCTCGGTCCACACCGTAAGGATATCCCATGTATCCATTGGGGTCTCACCCTAACCATAATCACTCCATGTGCTAAGTGATATTCCCGGCCCCACTGCCGTTCTCGGCCTTCGCCGTTCTCGGCCCTTCGCCGTTCCCGGATCCTTTGCCGTTCATTCTGCTATAACCACATTTAGCATTCTCAAACAACAATCAAACATATAATAATTCATTTAAAGCTACATCCTAGCAATGATACAACCTAGGGTCGCGCCCTGCAACAATACTATGGGCCCAAGCCCTGCTCTACGGGTGCTACAGTTTTCTTACCTGTATCCCGAGCTTTCCGATGTACCAAGGTCACAAGCACGGTCCTTTATCACGAGCCTCTCCAAAATCCTAGTCACAACACATATAAAACACTTTTAATACTAACCAATCCCAAAACCACTTCCCGGGACCAATCCCGCACTCTCGGGACCTCTAATTCCCTAAAACAATGTATTGGAACCATCCCTCGAGCCCCCGGTAAAAGCCCTAAAAATGCAATATTTGGCTGCCAAAAATGGCCTTGGGCTGCGGCACTCCCATCAAGGGCCGCAGCGCCCAGAGGCTTTCCTCTAATCCTGATGCATGCCTGCGCCGCAGCACCAAAGAACAGGGCCGCGGTGCCCCTACGCGAACCCAGATTTCTGGGTTTTCTCCTGCATTTTTCCCGAGCCAAAACAACTCCAATTCAACCCAAACAAGTACCTAAGCCCCAAAGTCAATTTAAAACCCCAATTGAACCCTTTAACAACCTATAAACATAAAAAACAAACTCAATTACACAATCACACTCAAAATCCAATCTTGAGTTTCAAATTCCTGAAACTTAAACCATGGCTTCCAAGACTTAAACCAGAGCTTGAAAACTATAAATCATGCCTCTAAAATCTTAAACCACATCAGATACGAAAATTTAAACATGTTAGAGCTCTTACCTCAATCAAGAATCTGGCTTGAACTCTTCTCAATTCCAACCTCCAACCTCTTTCCTCTTGATTACCCTAACTGAATTTCCAAGTAAAACCAGCCATATCTCCTTTAAATTCCCACACTCAATCTCTGAAAATTCAGACTTAAATTCAACAAAAACAGAGCACAAATTCTTACCTTTGAACAATCCTAGCTTAAATCTGGTTTTGGTTACCTCAAACTCCTTTGAATTTCCTTCTAGGTTTCAAGTTCCAGCCCTCCTTCTTGCTTCCCTTGCTTTCTAGCCTTTTCTTCAAATTCAGCATAAACCAAAATGATAAAGTGTAGAACGTGAATCCTTTTTCCCTCAGCTGAACCTTATCTAACCCTAGCCTAATGACCACTTTACCCTTCCATAAGAATTCCTTCCTAACTAAACCTCAAGGGCACTCTTGTCCTTTCACCTATATTACAATTCTACCATTTTTTTTCCATCTAAACTTGTTACTCTCAGTAGTTACTAATGGTTACCCAGGTTACTCAATCACCAATAACCATTAACCACTAATTCTCAACTCAACTTACGAAATTCCCCAAAGTATCCCTAGGCTCCTCCCAAGCCGGGTATAAAATCCCGTTGTGACTTTTAAGTTAACTAGCTCTCTAGGACCGTCTCGGCACGTGCATCACATTAATATCACCACACTCACGTGGTACAAATCACATAATACCATTAACACATTTATGCCCTCAGCGGGCTAAAATTACCAATTTACCCCTAACATACAAACGGGGTCCACATGCATATTTATACCACCTAAACATGTATTCTAATCACGTATTCATTCAAATTCATATATTATCATGTTAATTCACTTATTGCCCTCCAGGCACGCTAATCAAGGTCTTGAACCTTATTAGCAACTTGGGGTGTTACAAATGGCGTGCTCGGTGATAGCGAGGTATATGAATAACGCCTCACTGTCTACCAATTTGGAGATTCTAGATTTTTGGAACCATATGTCATATTGTCTTCTTTTAATATCTTCCATCTCCAAAAGGATATCAACTTCAAGTTTAAGATTCTCAGTTGAAGGATTATGCCTTTGAACTTCAGTGAGGAAATTAGTAAGGATCTAGATATGATCATAACAAAATCCAAAAATCTTATTATTCAAATGTTTCAAAGATTTGCTCGCATTGTTCAATTTCACCACTAACTAATTTTTTTTTAATCCTCTAACCTGACAATTCTAGGCTTCTTTAATCACCTCCCTACATTTGGGGTCCTCACACCAGGCATTAAGCAAACGAAACGGTCTTGGGCACAATTCTAAATCCAAGAGCATATTAAGTATCAGATGAGACTGATCATGAATGAATAATAGGCAAAGTTGAGACCCTTGCCTCTGGAAAGGAAGTAATCAAAGAGGAGTCACATAGAAGTCGGTTTAATCGTTCCTTAATGAGTGAATCTAGATTCTGTCCATTGGTCAAGGTAAAGAAAAAACCTGATCATCCATGATCAATAGCCCCTGTATTGTAAATGAATTCTCTGAGTCCCTGTCCTCCTGACATAGTAAATGGGTGACCCCCCATTTTCTAATCTTCCTTGATAATGCTATTGAGATCATCCATATATACCCAAGGATTCGAGTCACTCTGAACAACCTCATATAAAGATTTCCAAAACTCGTCTCTTTTTACCCTCACAAGAGGACATAAGTAAAGAAACAATTCTAGCATGGCCATTTTTCAACGAGATCAAATTGAACTGAGATAAACGTTTTGTTTGTTTGTAAGACTATTATCTAAACACATTTTTTCCACATGAGAGATAGGCCTCCCGACGTACCTGTCGCATCTATAGAGACAACTCGAAGAAAACCCATTCGTCTCCATAATAGGTTCATATCATAACTTTTTTGTTTTGTTTCCATAAGAAAAAAACACCCGAGTCCTCAAACCTGAGGAGAGACCGTAGAGCTTTGATTGTATGGGGTTGGCTAATCCTCAGTAATTCCAAGTCATAATTCTCGTTAGGTCACAATGGGAGTAACTCCCTATCAGCGGTAAACTCTGCAACCCCACAACGTAATAGGGAAGCCCATATAGGGCACATACAACTCCAATACAAACAAGAACCATTCATGGGGTATTTGTTTTGAGTAGTTGAGTTGCTTTGGAAAGTGTAGATGGACTTAGGATTGAGGTAATATTAAACTCTTGTGTACAAAATGGTTCACTTTACCCTTAAAATACATGTGTAGCTCACACAAATTATTAACTTTACTCTTTTAAAATTTGAACCAAACATAAGAAAGGATTTAGATTCTCATTCCCACCTTTAATTTACCCTATACCAAACACCCCCTCACGATATTGGGGCATTTTCATAAGGAATAAAGAAGAAAAACCCAGATACAACAAATTCTTAAGCTCATTGCATCCTAAAACACAGAGAAAACCAGAGAAAAACCCAAATAGAATACCATACAGAGATAATTCTCAAGCAGGTCCAAAAACAACAAAATAGATGTCAAACCAACAAACACTAGATCTCAAATACAAACAAAGGTCATATTCGAGCAAGGAAAAAAATGACACAACAAAGGGAAAAATGTAGTAGAGTCAGGTTGAATACTGTAAAGATAAAATATGCCTTGAAAGGCCATTACCAGACCAAGCCTCTAAACAATGGAAGAATAAATCGTCATTGTCCCATGGATATCGACAAAATAGAGATCCTAGCGGAAAGACGAACACTTGACTAAGCAAGAAAGTTCCAGACTCAACCAACTAATACCCAGTAAAATAAACCCAGGTCCTGCGAATAAAGTTTCTCAAGTTGAAAAGCCCCAATCCTCTTTATTAAAAGATAAGAGTTCCAGGTCCCTCACATGCGAAATAACATGTCATCCGACATTGAAACATCTTTCGAAAAATAGAGACCATCGTGAATCAAGAAAAAAGTTGTGATTCCTAAATATCACTGCTAGCCAAAACCCACCATGAGTCACGAAGACTATTGTTTGATTTGTACGGAGAACATTTAAAAAAAAATGTGGTTTATGCTTTATGTTATTGTCTTCAAACATAAAACGAAAATTGATAGGTGCTTGGCTGCGTTAATGGTGGTGGCAACATTGAGGTGGGTGATTTGCCGCTGCAGGGAGGTGACACTCTATTATCATGGGCAAAGAAAGAGAAGAGTTATGGGAGGGGCATGTGGGTCTAAACTGAAGTTGGTGACACATTATTTTTCCAACGGGACATTATATTTTCACTGAAAGATTGATTAAGATATCCTATTTTTAATAAAAAATTATATATATATTAAAGTTTTTCTTTTTTATATTCCAAAAAATACATATAAATAATATATATTTTAAATATTTAAATAAAATAAAAAATATATATATAAAAATTTGTTAAAGTAAAAGTTTTTTTCTAAAAAAATTATGAAAACGGAAAAAATAACATTATTAGAATTGACAAAAAAGAAATTGAAGAATATAAAAAAATATTGAGAAAAAATATTAAAAAATAATTTTTTATAATTAATGGGGTACCTATGTTTTTTTGGGTGCAAATATAAGTACATTTTTCAATGATTAATAGAGTTGACCTGTATATATTTTTTAAATATGGGGCAACAGGAATAGAAGCTCAAATTTTCTTCACAAAATTATATGTGAGAAATACCAATTTCTTTTAGAAAAAAATAATACCATATTTAATCTAAATATTGAAACTTATCCATATTTTAATATTCATTTTAGACCATCACATAATTAGACTTTGAGAAAATATAGTAAATGGCCAAAAACAAAAACATTAAGAAGTTAATGTCTTCATTTTTAATTATAGAGAAATAATAATTTTATATTGTTGATTACTTAAATGATTTTTTTTATAATTTATTTATTTAGGAGCGTATAATTTTAAAATAGTGATATATATTAATTTTGTTTAAATAGTATATAATTTTATATTATACTATATACATTTTAATAGTAATATATAATTTTATTAGCATAAGATATATATTTTTTAATAATAATTTTATAAGTTTTGCTAATATATGTATTTTATAATATATTATATTATTTAACCATCTATAAAAAAAAATTAAAATAACTTTAAAATAAAAATTAATTAAACAAAACCAATATACATATCAAAATAAAAAACAAGATTATTTACTTAATTTCGTATAACCATCATTTTGCACCTATTCTAATGCCAAAATAGGTCTAAAATTGTATTTTTGAAAAAGTTTTGAGATAGTCGTGTTAATATAAAATCAAGACAAAAATGTCATAGTTACGAAAATCCGCTTTGTCTTGGATGATCAAGTGTCACTGTAGCACCGATTGTGAATGTGTAGTGTACACGAGGGAGAATACATAGCATAGCAGATTAATAATCTTCGTTTTAGACATTACGAGTAACTTTCTTACCAGAAAATCGCAGAGAGAGAAACCATGGGGTTGGACTCGTTGGGTGATCTCGAGCTTAACATAATCCTAAGCAACTTAGGAGCTGAAGACACCGCCAGAGCTTCTTGTGTCAGCAAGAAATTGAGGGCATCCACCTCCGAAGACGTTCTTTGGTCCCATTTCTGCGCCGAAGAGCTTGGCCTCTCTCAGCCCCTTGATCCTCTCGGCAATCCAGTCGCTTCTTTCAAGGTATACAAAATGTCAGGAAATGGAACAAAATCATGTTTTTATTTTCGCTTCTACTTACTGAATTTGTGTAGTTTTGGATATATTGTTATACGTATTTCTATGGGTAACTATGTAGGTTTGTGATTTTGGACTCTGGGTCGGTTTCATTGTGTTCCCAGTTGATGGAAAAACTGTTGAATTCATATCTGGGGTCGTTTGGGGACATAACTGTTTAATGACCCATCGATTTTCTCACACCCCAGTTGCGTGTGAAGCTACATATTTTGTCACCTTGCAATGAATTTAGTTGAAAACTTACTATTCGTCAACCTCAATAATGCCTTTTGAGATATTGTATTGGCTACCTATCTTTTTATTCTTCCCCTGATATGTTTTTGTTCTACAGTGACAATTGATGTCATTTTATCTTGACTTTGGTCTAGCTCAGGTTCATCAGAATATAGGTTAAGGTTTTAAAAAATACACTATTTTAGCATGTTGTGGGACTTGACTTCTTGACAGAGTTGAGAACTAGACTAGGTTAATGACACATTTTGGTTTCGTTTTTTTTTCTTTGCTATAAATTTATTTATCAGATTTTGCTTAGCTGCTTCAGTAGTATTAGCTTGAAAGAGTATCCCTTGACATTTAAATTATTTTTTCTGGTTCTGTCTGTCCCAGGTATCTTATCGATTATGGCGTGAATCGTTTAGTATGTATCCTTGGTCACTTGTTAGGCGAGTTCATAAATGTTGGGGAAGACTTAGAAACTGGCTGACACTTAACTTTCCAGAGGCTGAAGCTACACTTAGAAAGGGGGCATCAGAATCGGAGATTCAAGAGTTCGAAAGAATCTTGAAGGTGAAATTACCTCTCCCTACAAGGATCCTCTATCGTTTTTACAATGGCCAGGAATTTAAAGATGAAGATTACGCAAATGATCTCTATGGTAGTCCATTGGGCCTCATAGGTGGTTATACTTTCTATAATCGCTCTGTAAATGTGTACTTGTTGCCATTACATCAAATAATTGCACAAACAATTGATAACAGATCTTATCCTGGTTTCTCTGGAAAATCAAAGTATATCATTGTGGCTGCTTCCTCCACATTAATTCCCAAGTTGTTTTTGCTAAACTGTACCAATGGTCAACTCTTTGTTGGCACCAAGAATCTTTCAACTTCTGGAGAAATGCTTCCTTGTGTGCCAAAGGAATTGATCAGGTCGGTGCATGATCTTGACGCTGACCAACAGCAGGATGCCATGTTGCTGTGGTTAGAGGAGCATGCTAGCCGCTTGGAAAAAGGAATCATTAAACTTCGTGAAGGGAAAAAACCCCGTAGTAATAGTATCAATCAGTTTCCGGAAGAACCTCCCTTATGTAGTACTGCTGTAACCTCTGGGGTGCAAGTAAGTAATTGCATTAAGCTGATGTAAATAATCTTCTTTCAGTTTCATTGTATTTAAGTATAGTAATGAAGACATTGTTTATCCAAGTAAATGCATAAAAATCATTGTATGTAACAATCTTAATCTGGATGTTATAAAAATCATAGTAATGAAAACCTTTTTTTTTAACAAATTTCTTTCATTAGTTTTGTGGTGAATTTTATTTTGAACTGTGCAGGTGCAAGGAAGAAATATTAAAATATATAATTTTACCATTGAGTGATAAAAGTACTTGTAATTTTATTTTACTTTTTATATAAAAAGGGACTTTAATTAATAGATGTAGGAAGAGAAGTACAGAAGATGATAACGAGATGATAGAGTATTATCTGAAATTACATCCAGAGATGCCAATATCTAGAGTTATGTAGAAGCTTTATAGTCAAGTGGGTGGGGGTGGATGGGTGTGTGCATGTTAAAAAACTTTGGTTACCTTAAAACTAGTGAGAGTTGTTCTGAGTTTGTTGTTTAATTCTTGTTGTTATGATTACTGTAATCTCTATCATTCATTCTATCGTCCACAAAACTTACTAATAATTGAATATTTACCATAGGTTCGTGCTTCTGCTGTGCTTATTCCAGAGTTTTCGAACCTTCAAGATTTTGAGGAAAAATATATATTTACCTATTCTATCCGCATGTCCCTTCTTCCGGGAGGATGTAATGTCAATGGGATGACATTTGAGTCTTGTCAACTGTATTGGAGACACTGGGTCATTCATGCTAATAACCAAGTAGTGTCTGATGTTAATGGTGAAGCTGTAATTGGAAAGGTACAATTTAGTGCAACTTACCTTAGATTAACTGTCCTATTTTTTATTGTAGATTCTGATGAACTTTTCCTTTTTAACTACTGGAATGAATTAGTTAAAGAATATTGTTAGAATATATTAGCTAGAAATTAGGATTAATTGTAATTATCTTAGTTTCCCAATTTCTCAACTAGTTTCTTAGTTTAGCCTTTCTAATTTTGTATAAATACATGTTATTTACTTGAATAATATACACAATTGATTCACCAGTTTTTACATGGTATCAAAGCAATTCGATTAAGGTTTGAGTTTTGAAATTAAGGTTGATCCCAAAATTAGTGTTTGTGTTTGAGTTTGGTTCTTTATTTATTTTAGGGTTCCTTTTTCGGTAACCCTATTTGGAGTGTGTTTTAGTTCTCACTACCCACATAGAAGGATTGCCCAGCCGCTGATCGTCAAAACCTCGAAGTTCGGCCATCAGAATCGCCGCGCGTGAGCCTCATGCGCCGCCCTTCACCACCACGATCTTCCCCACGCGCCGGCACATGTAGGTGCGTCCGGCTATGAATCTGACAATGGTCAGTTTCTGCTCCTTTTTCAGCCCTCCTCTGTCCTCTGTCTCCATTGGTTCTTCTTCGTTTGTGGTTTGGTACTTTCGTGTTTGGGTGTTCTTTCTTTGTTCGCTTTCTGCCTTGTCTTTTTCATTATTCGCTTTTGAGATTATGGTAGAGACAAAATCAGATCCAAAATCAGCGGTTGTATTTGATGTGGTTCCCGTGATGTCTAAAATCATGGACCATAAATTGACTGGTTCGAATTATTTGGAATGGAGTAAGACGATTCGAAAGTATTGACAAAGATGATCATTTGATTGATGATCCTCTAGAAGAAAAAGATGATTCAAGAAAGATGTGGCTACGGGAGGATGCTCGCTTGTTTCTTCAAATTTGGAATTCTATTGACATCGAGGTAATTAGCTTGATCAATCACTGTGAATTGGTTAAAGAACTAATGGATTACTTGGAAATTTTGTATTCTGGAAAAGACAATCTATCTCGTATGTATGATGTTTACAAAGCCTTTTATCGTGCGGAGAAACTAGATCAATCTCTTATGAACTACTTTATGGCATTTAAGAGGGCGTATGAAGAGCTTAATGTGTTGTTGCCATTTAGTCCTGATGTGAAGGTTCAACAATGCCAGCGAGAGCAGATGGCTGTCCTATGCTTTCTAGCAGGACTCTCATCTGAATTTGACTCTGGAAAGGCACAGGTTCTTTCTGGTTTTGATGTTTCCTCTTTACAAGATATCTTTAGCCCTGTTCTTCGCACGGAAACTACTCCATCTGTTTCTCTTACTCTTAATAGTGCTTTGGTTAATTGTAATAATTATGAACCGTGGAAAACTTCTACTCCAAGTGGATACAGAGGAGGCAATTCACAAGGACCTGACAATCGAACACCGGATTTCAGAAGCATTATGTGCAACTATTGTAAGAAACCAGGCCACACCAAGTTTGAGTGTAAGAAGCTACAATTTAAAAATAAGCAAAAACACTCCGCTAATATTGCAAACACTAGTGATGCATCTGACAAATCGGTCGTTATTTCAGCTGATGAATTTGCTAAGTTCTCAAGGTACCAAGAATCACTTAAGTCATCATTTCCTTTTGTCACTGCGATTGATTCAGGTAAATCTAATGCGTGCTTTCTTTCCACATCCTCAAAATGGGTCATTGATTGTGGTGCCACAGATCACATGATAGGCAATTCGAGTCTCTTTTTCACTTTTCAATTTCATAGTCTCACTTCTACTGCTGCCTTAGCTGATGGGTCATCATCTTCTATTCTTGGATCTGACACTATTACTCCTACACCTCTGCTTATTTTGTCATCAGTTTTACACTTACCTAATTTATCATTTAATTTGCTTTTTGTCAGTCAACTCACTTGTAATCTAAATTGTTGCATCTCATTCTTTCCCGATCATTGTTTATTTCGATCTTATGACGATGAAGATTATTGGTAAATGACATGAATCTAGCGGCCTGTATGTTCTTGATCCATTACCAACTTTTATTGCTTGTCCGAGTGTCGCTTCTGCTTGATGCTCATTGTCGGTTGGGCCATCCATCCCTTTCTTTGCTCAAGAAACTTTGTCCCCAATATAGTAAGGTATTTTCATTAGATTGTGAGTCATGTTAGTTTGCCAAACATCATTGTCTTAGTTCGAGTCCTCAAGTCACTAAACGTGCTAGTGTTTCTTTTGAATTAGTTCATTCTAATGTTTAGGGTCATTCTCCTATTTTGCCTAAACCTGGATTCAAGTATTTTGTTACTTTTGTGGGTGATTATTCTCGTGTAACTTGGTTATATTGAATGAAAAATCGTTCTGAGTTGTTTTCTATATTTTGAGCATTTTGTGCTAAGATTAAAAATCAATTTAATGTTTTTGTTCGTACTTTGCAAAGTGATAATGCCAAGGAATATACATCTGCTCAGTTTCACTCTTATATGATCTTTAATGGCTTGCTTCGTGAAACTTCTTGCGTTGATACTGCATCCCAAAATGGTGTAGCGGAACGTAAAAACAGACACCTTGAAATTGCACGAGCCCTCTTGTTCCAAATGCATGTTGCTAAACATTTTTGGGTCGATGTCGTTTCCACAACATGTTTTTTTATCAATCGCATGCCATCCTCTGTTCTTAATGGTGAGATCTCATATAAAATTCTTTTTCCTAGTAAGTCATTGTTTCCAGTTGCTTCTAGGATATTTGGCAGTATTTGTTTTGCTTGAGATGATCGTCCACATGTCACAAAATTAGATTCTAAGTCATTAAAGTGTCTTTCTTGGTTATTCTCGTCTTCTGAAAGGGTATAGATGTTATTGTCCTAATCTTAACAAATATCTTGTCTCCATTGATGTTACTTTTGTGGAAAACACACCTTATGTTTTGTCTTCATCTACTCCTACTCATCAGGGGGAGGACGATGATTTGTTGGTATATTCTATCACATCTTCTGCCTCTGACACATGTTCTGACGAGTCTCCTGTTCCTCCACCTGCCTCAGCCACAACTCCTGACATGCCTCTTCCTCCTATTAAAGTGTACTCCAGGCATCCACCTCTCGTTTCATGTCCTGCACCTGCTTCTTCGTCATCAGATCCGGACCCAAGCGATGATCTTCCCATTACGCTACGTAAAGGTAAACGCCAATGCACTTATCCTATTTTTTCTTTTATTTCTTATAATCACTTGACCTCTTCTTCTTTCTCTTTTATGCTTCCCTTGATTCTATCTCGATTCCTAAAACTGTTCGTAAAGCCATATCTCATCCTGATTGACATGATGCAATGATAGAAGAGATTAATGTTTTAGATGCAAATGGTACTTGGGACTTGGCTGATTTACCTTCAGAAAAACGGGCCATAGGGTGCAAATGGGTATTCACGGTTAAGCCCGATCCAAATGGATCAATTTCTTGTTTGAAGGCCCGTCTTGTTACTAAGGGTTACTATTCTGATACTTATTCTCCTGTTAGTAAACTGACATTTGTTCGGCTGTTTATTTCCATGGCAGCTACTCATCATTGGCCTTTGCATCAGCTAGATATCAAAAATGATTTTCTTCATGAAGACCTTCAGGAAGAGGTGTATATGGAGCAACCTCCTAGGTTTGTTCCTCAGGAGGAGTCATGGCGAGTCTGCCGTCTTCGAAAATCTTTATATGATTTGAAGCAAAGTCCCCGTGCTTGGTTTGGTAAATTTAGTCAGGCTGTTGAGAAATTTGGTATGTTGAAAAGTAAGTCAGACCATTTTGTGTTCCATAAACGATCAACTGTCGATATCATTTTATTAGTTGTGTATGTGGATGATATTGTTATTACTGGAAATGATACTAGAGGAATCTCATCTCTTAAATCTTTCATTCATATCCAGTTTCACATGAAGGATTTGGAGTGCTCAAGTATTTCTTGGGAGTTGAAGTCACTCGGAGTAAACAATTTATTTTTTTATCTCAAAGAAAGTATGTACTTGATTTGTTGACTGAGACGGGAAAATTGAGAGCAAAACCTTGTAGTACTCCAATGAATCCTGTTGTGCACCTTACAAGAGATGAGGAACCATTTGAAGATCCTAAAAAATATCGCAGGTTGGTTGGAAAGTTGAATTTTCTTACTGTGACTCGTCCAGACATTGCGTTCTCAGTTAGTGTTGTCAGTCAGTTATGTCATCTCCAACAATTCATCGTTGGGCAGCGTTAGAGCAAATTTTGTGTTACTTGAAGGGAGCACCAGGACGAGGTATCGTTTACACGAATCATGGGCACACTCATATTGAGTGTTTCTCAGATGCAGATTGGGCAGGTTCCAAGGTAGACAGAAGATCCACTTCAGGTTATTGTGTCTTTGTTGGGGGCAATTTGGTCTCTTGGAAGAATAAGAAGCAAAGTGTTGTGTATAGATCTAGTGCAGAATCAGAATATAGGGCTATGGCACAATCTGTGTGTGAGATAATGTGGATATATTTTTTTTTGACTGAAGTAGGATTTAAGACTTCATTACCAGCAAAATTGTGGTGTGATAACCAAGTTACTCTTCATATTGTCTCAAATCCTGTGTTCCATGAGCGAACTAAGCATATTGAAATTGATTGTCATTTTGTTCGTGAGAAAATTTAACAAGGCTGGATCTTCACAGGATATGTGAAGATTGAAGAACAATTAGGGGATATTTTCACAAAGGCTTTGAATGAGGTGCGGGTTGATTATCTTTGTAACAAGCTAGGCATGATTAACATTTATGCTCTAGCTTGAGGGGGAGTGTTATAATATATTAGCTGTAAATTAGCTATAAATTAGGATTAATTGTAATTATCTTAGTTTCCTAATTTCTCTCCTAGTTTTCTAGTTTAGCCTCTCTAATTTTGTATAAATACATGTTATTTACTTGAATAATATACACAATTGATTCACCATTTTCTACAAATATATTATTAAGAACTATCAGCACTTAATAATACAAGTCATTACACTAACCTTAGTAACTAAATTATTACACAAAATGTTTGCTTTTTCATTCTTCAATCTTGTAATCTTTCTTAGGTGATGTATTATTTACTTAACAGTAAACCTTCATGGTAGAAGTATCAAATTTGATAAGTTATGAAGTTGAAGATGCATTTGCATATGGTACGCTCAGAGTTCCACAAGGCTAAGATGTTTACATATGCAGTGCTTTTGAGGAATAATCAAGCATATGCTTATATTTAACCTCAGTAATAATTATCCTATCGTAAGATCCATAAACCATTTAAGCTAGCAAAATTGTTGTACATAATTCTGAAATGTTGCACGAATTATTTGTCAGCCCTGTCTTATATAGTTTATTGTGCAATGCACATTAGGTTGATTGCATTTTATGGCTTCTTCACATTAATAGTTATGAACAAGAACTATATAATTTGTCAAGATAAAGTTCTAAACTAGATGCCTTGGCCACTCAAAACTAACTCAAGTAGTTGGGTGTGTGTTGTGTGTTAGAGGTCTGGAGTTCAAACCCCAGCTCCGCTAATTAACAAAGGGGCAAGGGGTAACTACCAACTATTTCTTATATATATATATATATGGAAAGATGCACTGTGGTGTTCCCAATTCATCTGGGGTTTAATGAGCTGTTTGCAAAACTGGTGTTTTGCTGATTATTTTTAGATCTTTTTCAATGGTCTCTGAACTAAACTGACATATACATTAGCTTTATTGTACCAGTTGTTCTAAAGACGAGCTTAAACTCTTGTGGAACTTGTAGATGTGTAGATACATCGTTGCATTCTCACTTTGGATAACTTACCTCTTCACTTGTTATGTGTTTTGCAGTTTCCAATACTGCGACCAGGTGAAAAGGAATTTGTTTACGAGAGTTGCACTCCTTTACCATCTTCCGAAGGTTCTGTTGAAGGCTATTTTACTTTTGTCCCTGGCAGGTACGCCGCTTACTGTTGATAAAATTTATCCATAGTTTGAACAAAAATGAGGCTATTAATCATGAGCCCACTTGGTAAACCTACTCAACTTTGTTTGATGTGTAATTGTGAAGAGCATCTTGGCCTCTTAGCAGTCTTTCCCATTAATCATGAGCATCCTGATCTCAAGAGTCTTTCCCAAGCAGCTTTGTGTGAAACTTAGCAGAAATAATTGCGGCTTGGTTCTAACCGCAATGGAGAAGTAGGAAAATAAAATAAGATTTTTTTTTCTGGTTAGCTGGTTGCAAACTAATAGAACAATCGTCCTCTCTTTACTTTTGAACTTGACGAAGGGCGTATCTTGTTACCAGGCCAGTGATTGCTTATGGAAAGACAAGGTTGTGGTAATATTATGTTTAGTAATGTAAAATCTTACAATTTTTTTTTTTTTTTGGTTATTTTTCAGGTTGCAAGATCCAAAAGGCGATATGTTCAGAGTAACTGTAGCACAGTTTCCCCTTCAACTACCAGACTACATTTACTAAATATACTAAATTTGCAGGGGTTTAAGACATCGCAACACCATGTCCTACATTCTGTTTTTTTTTAATTAATATTTTATTACACTATCTTTTTTTTGTCAAGTCTCCATCACTGCGAAACCTTTTCTTGGCTGTGGTATGTGTAATTGTGAAGAGAACTCTGTGTAGTTATTGAGGCACGTACCAGTTTGATTGAAATATTTATATTTATATATGTATATAAACTACTGCAGGAGTGATGAAATAAGTTCTAACTTTATTTTGTTTACAACATGTCGATGGATGATGTAGTTATAGGAGGCTTCTCACAAATTTTTGGAATTTCTTGTTGCACAAGCATGTCAATTTTGAAATAAGAACGCAGGCAACAATTTGTTTAAATCATGATTTGGGCATTTTAAATTATTCAAAATTTTCTTAAAACTTTGTCGAACATTCCCTATAATTACACTAAACCGCCATGTAAAAAAAAATAGATTGTAATTTATTTGGGCTATTTAGGATTTTTGTTTCCCGAACTATGACCAGTGCATTACTGTGCTCTTTGATTTTTTTTCGAGCTGTTAAAAATTATTTTCGAACTATTCAGTGTTGTAAAGTGGATTTTATGTGACTAACAGATTGTTGACTTGTCATTGTCACGTTAGCACTATTGTATAATTTAAAATTAAAAATATACATTTCTTATCAAATATTAAAATTAAAAATATTTCAAAATCTCAAAAAAAATCTTTTTTTTTCTTTTAAATTCTTAAAAGAATAATTTTTTTTTTGAATAAATTCTTAAAAGATTAATTAAATAAAATTGTTAAATATTAAAATATTTGAGTGGACCTCCTGGCAAAGTACCATCTAGGCAACCAGTTGGTGTGCCACCTGTACACCCAGCTGGAGTGCCACTTGTCGACCCAATCGGTGTGCCTCCCGGGCACCCGGCTCATGTGGCGCAAGATTCGCTAGCTGGCATGCCCCCCGTGCACCCAGCTGGAGTTGGAGCCCCACTGTGCCACAAGATCATGGCAAGGGTAAGATCGACAACAACCCTACTCCCAAGCAAAAGAAGGCTCGTCGAAACCCCGAAGACAACCAGGCCTCGATGCCAGCTAGTAAGGGTAAACGCCTAAGTGCCCGAGGACACCGCCAGGCCGTCAGCGCTCGTGGAGCCCAGGGCGTTCCTCCCAGGCGCGTTAGTACGGATCGCGTGAGGCCCGGAGGTGGTGTCCCCCCAGCACCTCGCCATCACCACAAGAACAACGACCAAGGAGCCAATAGGCAAAACACCTCCGTTAACTGAGAACGTGACATCAACATCTCAGTTAACAATGAAAACGTTGAGTTCGACGAAGAAATGGAAGTAGCATACCCCGAAGGCAGTGGTGCATTCCAAGACCAAACTGACCTACGAGAGGGCCTGAATGCTCGTAGGTGTAACAAGGCTTTCGAGCGCAAACCTGGGAGGAAGGACCAGTCAGACCTTCGAGACAGCCTCAATGCCCGAAAGAGGGATAACCCGGCATAAAGTGCCAACCAAGACCGTGACCCCCTCCGCACGGAGTTAGAGAGCTTGAAGAGGAAAGTGCTTAGAATGGCCCGACGTCAAGGCATGGCTCTGACTCAGAGGACGAGGAAGAGGAGCCATGCGCTCCTCACATTGTAGAAGTTGCGTTACCACGAGGCTTTAAGATGCCTGCCATCACTTCCTATGATGGCAATACAAATCCCACCGACCACCTTTCGAAGTTCAATAGGTTGATGTCGGTGCATCGCGTCTCCGAAAATGTCAAGTGTCATGTGTTCCCGATAACCTTGATAGGACCAGTAAATGAATGGTTCAAGAAGCACAAACCGAGATCCATTCATTCTTGGCACCATCTGTCGTCTTCCTTTCGAAGAAAATTCATAGCTGCTCGGAAGGTGAGCTTTGAGGTCAATGCTTTAGCCAACATAAAGCAGGGACCATTCGAGACCCTCAAAGCTTACATCAAGCACTTCAAGGAGGAAGATGCAAGGACCAAGAGGGTCGACGAAGGCCAGTAGCTAATTGCCTTACAGGGAGGTATCCGTGCGGGGTCCCCATTGTGGGATGACCTTCAGCGGAGAGGATATCGAAGGCTCGACGATTTCATCCGTTGGGAAATCAGCTGGGAAGATGCCCAGATTGGAGCATTTGGGGGGCCCGTCGCCTTTCCCGCTTCGACAATGCCAGGCCCCGTGGCCTCAGGGACCGAGTATCCACCCTACGCTCTAATCCAATTATCCTGCCAGCTGGCTTTAGTGCCGTGCCACCCACTGGTTTCAGTGTATCTCACACAGGATATAGAGCAGCACCCACTAGATACAGTGCTTATCAGCCTGCATTCAGTGCTAAAGTTGCTGCTCCATCCCAACTGCCCCACCCAGCTGGACCCCCAGCAGCAGTAGATGCGGGGGCAAAGGCAAAGGTAGAAAGCCCAAGGGAAATGGGACAGTGTAGATAGGACAGGGAACTGCCCCCGATGAGAAGTATATCTCGCAGTACTCTGAGTATATTGACCTAGTGGACTCTCGGGAAAACATCTTTATGGCCACTGAACATCACGTTCATTACCGGAAGCCACAACCCTTCAGAGAGATAGGGAAAGACGAGATCCCAACAAGTTTTTTCGTTTTCATAACGATGTGGGGCACCACACAAATGAGTGTCGCAAATTCAAGGATGAGATCGAAAACCTCATCAAACTGGGACACCTCCGCTAGTATGTTCGGAAGGGAGCACGCCAGGCTCAGGCCCCGGCCGTGGTAACACCCGCATAGCTCGCAACCCCCCAGGCTCTGGGTACGGTGTCCGCAGCATCAGATAGTCCATAGACCTCCCCCAGTGAATGGGCGAGTGGGGGCACCTCCTGAGGCTCACATAATAGGTATGTGTGGGCCTTAAACCATGACGATGAAGTGTTGGCATTAGCTCAATTGCCAGCCCAGATGCCAAGGATGACCGACCAAGTCATCACATTCTCCGAGGACGATGCTCAGAGAGTGCATTTTCCACACCAAGATCCTTTGGTGACCGAGAGATAGGTTTCCAATAAGATAAGGGCTCAGATCCTGGTGGATAGGGGGAGTGCAGTGAACATCCTGTTCAAGTCATCCTACGAGAAGATTGGGTTGACCACAAGCGACTTGTCCCTATGCACCTCAACTCTATATGGGTTTTCATGGAAAGGTCTCATACCGATGGGCAAGATCAAGCTTCCCATGATGCTTGGAGAGGTTCCACGCCAAGTTTTTAAGTATCACACCTTTGTGGTGGTGGATTGCTCCTCGACATATAACGCCATCTTGGGGCGTCTGACCTTAGTGGAGTTCGGGGTGGTTACCTCCATTCGGCATATGTGCATGAAGTTCCCCACAGACTCAGAGATTGGCATAGTCCGAGGAGACCAAAAAGAGGCGAGGCGAGGCAATGCTACAATGTGTCCCTCAAGCAACCAATAATGGTAGTCAAGGTGTTGGCACATACTATTCGGGTTGGTGAAGCCAATGAGTTGGACCTGTGGGTTCAGGCAGAGAGGGCTATCGAGCCCATGGAGGAAGTCGAGGAAGTGGCCCTTAATGCCTTTGTCTCCGAAAGAAAGACCAAGGTCGGAAAGAATCTGAAGTCAGAAGTACGAGAAGCACTGGTGGGCTTTCTTCGGGGAAATCAGGATGTTTTTGCCTGGTCTCACTCCGACATGACTGGCATTGACCCAAATATCATTTGTCATGCCTTGAATGTCGAGCCAAACGTCGCTCCAATTCAACAAAAATGGAGAACATTTGACTAGATCAGGTCGGAAGCCTTAAAGGCGAAGGTAGACAAGCTACTCGTAAATGGATTCATTCGGGATGCCCAATACCCCAAGTGGGTATCCAATCCGGTCTTCGTGCCCATGAAAAATGGCACCTGGAAGACCTACATAGACTTCTCTGACCTCAACAAGGCTTTCCCTAAAGACTGTTTCCCGCTGCCGAAAATAGATCAGATGGTCGACGCCACCTCTGGGTACAGACTCTTGTCCTTTATGGATGCGTACTCGAGCTATAACCATATTTCCATGCATGTCGCAGATTAAGAACACACCAACTTCTGAACTGATAAAGGAGTTTACTGCTATAAAGTGATGCCCTTTGGGCTGAAGAATGCTGGTACCACCTACCAAAGGCTCGTGAACCGTATGTTCAAGGAACAATCGGGACAAAACATGGAGGTTTATGTAGACGACATGCTGGTCGAGTCTAGAACAGCCCCCAAAAACGTAAAGGACCTAGCAGAAGTATTTTCAGGACTTTGCAGGTTTGGGATGAAACTAAATCCCCAGAAGTGCACTCTTGGAATTGCCTCCGGGAGCAGGCCTCATTTTGGTATCCCCTGAGGGGCATAGAGTTCATAGTGCTCTGATATTTGGGTTTGACACCTCAAATAACGAAGTAGAGTATGAGGCGCTCATTGCTGGGCTTCGAGTAGTACTTGAGCTCAAGGCCGAGAGCCTCGAGATTTTCAGTGACTCGTAGCTTGTAGTTTATCAGGTACTCAGGGAGTACCAGGCCTGAGGGACAAGAATGGTTGCTTACTTGGTGAAGACCCAAGAAATGCTACACAACTTCAAAAAATTCACCATTCGACAAGTGCCACGATAACAGAACTCTAACGCTGATGCCCTGGCCAAGCTTGCAACCACCAAGTATACTGAACTAATCAATGTAGTCCCCATTGACCACTTAGCTGCTTTGAGCATCTCAACTCTTGAGGAAGTGGAAGCAGTCTAACCCCATAACGGTTGGATGGAGCCTATAGTGAAATATCTTGTCTCCGGGGAGTTACCGCAGGATAAGAAAGCAGCTTGGATGCTGCTTTACCAGGTGCCACAGTATGTTGTCATGGATAGAAAATTGTACACGCGAGGATATTCGTTGCCCTTGCTCTAATTTGTGTCCAGGAAAGAAGCCAATCTAATACTCCGAGAAGTGCATGAGGGCTTTTGCGGGGACCACGCAGAGGGGCAGAGCTTGGCCATGAAGATCTTCAGACAATGATACTTTTGGCCCACCATGAACGAAGATGCGATGGACTATGTTAAGAAGTGTGACAAGTGCCAACACTTTGCCAATATACCTCGAGCTCCTCCAAATGAGCTCGCACAGATGATCAATCCTTGGCCCTTTGTTGTCTGGGGGATTGACCATATCGGGTCATTGCCCACGGGAAAAAGAGGAGAGAAGTATGCAATAGTGGCGATCGACTACTTCGCGAAGTGGGTCGAGGTCGAGCCACTCACTATAATCACTTCTAAGAAGGCACTGGACTTCATCATCAAGAATATCGTTTGCCGCTATGGGCTCCTGATTAGTGCTCAAAAATATCATTTTATTGGTCTTAAAAGTGTAAAATTAATTAAGTTTTAATTAATATTTTCATGGATTTATTGTCATATATTTTATATTTGAAAATATTAATTTTAATTTAATTTGTGTTTAATTTTCAGGAAATAAAATATATTTTTGACACAAAGAAAAAGAAATGAGAAAGAAAGAATTAAAATTGAAGAAATAATGAAGAAAATGGTATTTTTGAAGGAGAAATAGGCCCAAAATCAAGCCCAAAAGGGAGCCCAAACTCAGCCGTCAAGCCGCCAGCCGCCAATCTGCCCCACGTTCTGACATTCTGACGCCGCACCTGACGCACGCGCCTGCACCTGACGCGACAACCTGCCTCGCTGACACCTGTCCCCCTGCGGCAGCCCATGTTCCCCACGGCCCGACCACGACTGACGCCTCCAGCCCAACATCCAACCCGAGCATGCCACGCGTCCCTCTCGTCAGTCTCTGCTCCCCATGAACCCGACCAGCCGCCTGTCACGGTCAGACCTTGTCTCCCACGGCTCAACCCCATTTTTACCCACTTTGCACCTATTTTTCAACCATTTCTCCACTATTTTATACACGGTTTTACACGATTTTGAGTCCTATTTACACTATAAATAGAGTACCAAATGGTGTAAAATCTCATCAGATTGTGTAAGGAGAGTGTAGAGAGTATTGGAGAGAAAAACACTTACTTTTCCTATTTTTCTTTTACATTTTCTTGAGTGAAAACAATGCCTATTTTAGGCTAAATTTTCTTGTGGAAAGGCTAGAGTGGAGTTCATGTGTTACATTATATTTTTAATATATTGATTCTTTATTTTGTTCTTCATTTCTATATATTTGTTACAATTAAATTTATTTTCTTCTAATTTTTGTTCTAAATTTATTATTATCTTTTACATAAGTCTAGTCATGCTCTTCTTATGTAATTTAGGTTTTTAATTTAATTTAGAATATTTGTTATATTATACGCTTTTTACTGCATTCTGCCATTGGTATTTTGTCGCTCTAAAGTATATAATATGATAGGTTTTTAAAATTAGAAGTTAGTATAATTTAATTAAAGAATATATTTTAAGGTGAGCTTATTATATATATTTTCCAACTATAATTAATGGTGTAGAATTATAGTTGAGTATAATGAATCAATTTTATTAAAATATATATATGTTTGCATGAATGAAACTAATGCCTTCCATACTTTCTTTCTGATTCTAATCCCTCGATTTTATTCATTTAATGTTTATATTCTTTTTCAAATTCACATTTTTCCAAAGTTTATTATTTTTAATTTACTAATCTTTCTTTTAATTTTGTATTTTACCTCTCTGTGGATACGACATAGCCCGATTACTACTGCGATCGCTTAGGAGTTTATTGGGCAATATCAATTTTTGGCGCCGTTGCCGGGGAGGTAATTCTACAATTAAAGGTTTGCATAGTAAATTAATTTTTTTCTTTCTATTAAAAAAAAAAAAGAAGTAGTATAATTTTAATTTCTCTTTTATTTTTCCTTATTAATTTTTATTTTTATTTTATTTTTTTAATTACTCATTTTTTTAATCTTATTTTTAGGTTTAGAATTTTATTTTCTAGATTTAGTTTTTTTTTTCTCCGAAAAAAAAGAGCATAAAATTTTAAATCATAAAATTTTAAAAAAAATAAAATCAAACAAAGTATTGAGAACATTTGTGTAATTTTGAAAATTAGTAAAAACCAAACTTGTTCTGTCTTAGAAAAATTGGTTCTTAAATAAGGTCTGTGTTAGCGTTACCCTCCAATCTTTTCTAAGAACCTCGGGGAGTTCTAGAAAAGCTCTTGGGCCTAAAGTGGTACCTTGGCAGCCTTTCCAATTGGCCTGGGAACATTTTGGTGTATACTTATTACATTATTACACATTTGCGCTTATAATACTTACAAAATAAAAAATAAAAAAATATTTATGCCACGAAACAGAGACGCACTAGGGAGATTTGTGAGACAACAAGTAGAAACTTTAGAAAACTCTCCTAGTTCATCGTTTTCTTCCATTCGTTCAAACACTCCTGATTCACCGAGACTTCCTGAACCACCCACGATGGCTCATCAAGATGAAGTCCAACCAAGAACGCTACAGGAATATTTACATCCTACGCGTACAGCCACACCTTCATGCATAATGTATCCCAACAATATGCCAAATTTCGATTTCAAACCCGGCATGATTAACCTCTTACCAACCTTCCATGGGTTGGAAAATGAGAGTTCGTACGTGCATATTCGGGAATTCGAAGAGGTGGTGGCTACATTCAACAACCGAGCTGATGTCACCAACATTGTGAGATTGAAATTCTTTCCTTTCTCGCTTAAAGACAAAGCAAAAAGCTGGTTGTATTTCTTAAGGCCTAGATCTATCGGAACATGGGACGAAATGACAAAAGCATTCTTTGCCAAATATTTCCCGCCCCATAAGACTAGCAGCCTTAAGAGACAAATCTCTACCTTCATCCAGAAAGACCATGAAACTTTCCATCAGGTTTGGGAGAGGTTTAGAGATTTGATAAATCAATGCCCACATCATGGATACGAAAGCTGGCGTTTGATCAGCTATTTCTATGACGGTCTCACAACCGGACAAAGACAATTCGTACAAATGATGTGCAATGGTGAATTCCTTCAAAAAGATCCCAATGAAGCTTTCGAGTACCTCGACGATCTTGCTGAAAAATCCTACACATGGAATGGACCGAGTCCTATGGACAAGCCACGATCAACTGGAATCTACCAATTAAGGGAAGATGACAACGTCAAAAGCCAAATTGAATCATTGAGACAACAATTCGAGGCTTTCAAATCTCAAGAAGGTAGAGGAATCCACATGGCTGCAAAGGTAGAGACACGAGATCCATGCTTCATCTGTGGAGGAACGGAGCATCAACCGCAAGAGTGCCCAACTCTTAGTGAGTTAAGAGGAGGGAAAGAGGAACAATGCAATGCTTTAGGGGATTACAAGAAGCCTTATAACCCGTTCTCAAACACTTACAATCCCGGTTGGCGCAACCATCCAAATTTCAGCTGGAAGGATTCGAACCAAGCATCTGGAAGCCAATGGAGGCCTGAGCAGCAACAACCACCAAAATCATACAACGCTCCTCAAAATATCATGCAGTCAAGTAATTCTCTTGAGAGTACTTTGCAAATGCTTGCGCAAACTCAGATAGCCTCAACTCAAGAGCTCAAAGCTTGTTTCACACAAATGGTAGAGGAAATGAAAGACATGAAAGTCCAAATGACAAAGCTAAACACTACTTTGGCGATTCATGAGCATGGGAAACTTCCCGCTCAACCTCTAATCCATCAAAAAGGGCAACACATGGCACAAACCTCCTCCTCTGCAGATACAAATTTCAAAGAGGTTAATGCCATCACTACTCGAAGTGGTCAAAGTACGGTTTCACCGTTAATTAAGACAACGAGTACGTCAATGCCCGCTCCAGATGATGATGTTCCAATAAGCACTCCAGTAAAGGCACCCTTTCCTCAAGCTTTGAAATCCACTGGAAAGGTACTGGAAAATCATGGTGAAATCCTAGACCTTTTAACACAAGTGAAGATCAACTTGCCATTGTTGCATGTGATCAAACAAGTGCCGGCTTATGCCAAGGTTATCAAGGATTTGTGCACCGTTAAAAGAAAGCACCATGTCAAGAAAACTGCATTCTTGGCAGAACAAGCTAGCGCGGTAATTGACTGCAAAACACCGCCGAAGTACAAAGATCCTGGTTGTCCCACCATCTCATGTCAAATTGGGGAACAGGAATTTGGTCAAGCCCTTCTAGACTTAGGAGCAAGTGTAAATCTCATGCCATATTCAATATACTTGCAATTAGGTCTAGGAGAACTCAAGCCCACATCTGTGGTGCTACCACTGGCTGATCGATCAGTTAAGAAACCTCGGGGAATAGTAGAAGACGTTCTGATTCAAATTGAAAAATTCTATTACCTTGTTGATTTTCTCATCTTGGACACTCAATCTGAAGTAAGTATAGAGTCCAAAATTCCCATCATTCTCGGTAGACCTTTCCTCGCAACAGAAAATGCACTCATTAACTGTAGGAATGGTCTCATGAAAATCTCTTTCGGGAACATGACTCTAGAAGTGAATGTTTTCCACATCGGCAAACAACCACCTGACAACGATGAGTGTTTCCAATCCTATCTGATCGATACACTTATTTCGGAAGAGGTCGAATCAAAATACACTTCTAGTCATTTTAATCACCTCTTCCAAATTTCAAAAAGTTCTGAGCCTGATGAGTCTGCAATCAACCCTGAAATCGTCAAACACTCACAGGGTAAAAGAACCATGTTTTGGAATCCAATCTTTGAGGAACTCCCTCAAGATCGAGAAACACCAAAACCATCTATTGAACTTCAACCAAAGTTGGCCCAACTTCCTGACGGTCTTAAGCATGTTTTCCTGGGAGCTGACAACACTTTTCCTGTCATAATATCCTCCAAGATCACTGCCACACAAGAGTGCCAACTCATCAATGTGTTGCAAGAACAAAGAGATGCATTAGGATGGACGATAGTTGACATCAAAGGTATTAGCCCATTAATTTGCTCCCATCACATTCAATTGGAAGACGAGGCTATACCACGTCGTGACCCTCAAAGAAGATTGAACCCAACGATGAAGGAAGTAGTAAAGACTGAAGTCTTGAAACTTCTTGATTCTGGCATAATCTATCCTGTTGCTGATAGTAAATGGGTCAGCCCAACTCAGGTTGTTCCCAAGAAATCTGGGGTGACAGTGGTACCAAATGAAAAAGGGGAACTTTTTCCTACCAAGGTCACAACTGGGTGGCACATGTGCATTGATTATAGAAAATTAAATACAGCCACCCGCAAAGACCATTTTCCACTTCCATTCATCGATCAAATATTGGAACGTGTGGCAGGTCATCCTTTCTATAGCTTTCTCGATGGTTATTCAGGGTATTACCAAATCGAGATTGCCTTAAAAGATCAGGATAAGACCACATTTACTTGTCCTTTTGGTACTTTTGCCTTCCGGCGTATGCCATTTGGCCTGTGCAATGCTCCAGCCACTTTCCAGCGATGCATGATGAGCATATTTAGTGATATGATCGAGAAATGTATGGAAGTATTCATGGATGATTTGACAGTATTTGGATATTCCTTTGAATCAAGCCTTCTCAATTTGGAGTCTGTGCTTAAACGTTGCAAAGAGAAAGGCTTAGTACTCAACTGGGAAAAGTGTCATTTCATGGTGCCATCAGGCATAGTCTTGGGGCATGTCGTGTCGGAATGAGGAATTGAGGTTGATCAATCAAAGATTGAACTCATATCAAAGCTGCCCACCCCCAAGACTGTTAAAGACATTCGGTCTTTTCTTGGGCATGCAGGATTCTATAGGAGGTTCA
The DNA here is from genome assembly GCF_963169125.1 of Humulus lupulus. Lineage (NCBI taxonomy): Eukaryota > Viridiplantae > Streptophyta > Magnoliopsida > Rosales > Cannabaceae > Humulus > Humulus lupulus. The sequence goes on along the minus strand of NC_084794.1, from coordinate 187,510,926 downwards.
TACAAAACTTTTCGACAATTGCTCGCCCTTTGTCAAACCTCCTAGCAAAAGATGTTGTGTTCAGTTGGACACCTGAGTGTGAGGAATCTTTCCGAACTCTCGTTGCAAAACTCACTTCCACCCCTATCATTCAGCCACCAGATTGGAACTTACCGTTCGAAATCATGTGTGATGCTAGCAATTATGCTATAGGGGCAGTCTTAGGTCAAAGAAGGGAAGGGAAGCCCTTCGTTGTCTACTACGCAAGTACTACTATGCAAGTAGAACTCTTAACAGTGCTCAAATGAACTATTCTACCACTGAAAAAGAGTTACTTGCTGTAGTATTCGCACTTGACAAGTTTCGTTCCTACTTGATTGGTTCACCTATCACAGTCTTCACCGACCATTCCGCCTTAAAATACCTCCTTTCCAAAAAGGATGCTAAGGCGCGTTTAATTAGGTGGATCCTTCTATTACAGGAATTTGATCTGACCATAAAAGACAAAAAAGGAGTTGAAAACGTGGTAGCGGACCACTTATCTCGTCTTGAATTTTCTGATTCCGCTGATGGCCCAGCCATTTGAGATGACTTCCCTGATGAACATCTCTTCGCAGTCACTAAGTTGCCATGGTACGCTCATATCGTCAATTACTTAGTGACTGGCGAACTTCCAACTGCATGGAGTGCACAAGATAAACGTAAATTTTTGGTCGAGGTTCGTAACTTCTATTGGGATGACCCATATCTTTTCAAGTATTGCCCCGATAAAATTATGAGACGTTGCATTCCAGATGATGAAATTTTTAGTGTCCTAAACTTTTGTCATAATGAAGCTTGTGGTGGTCATTTTTCTATGAAAAAGACTGCCGCAAAAATCTTACAATGTGGTCTTTATTGACCCACTTTGTTCAAAGACACTAACAATTTCTGTTGATCATGTGAAAGGTGTCAAAAATTAGGTGCCCTGTCCCGGCGACATATGATGCCATTGAACCCAATTCTTGTAATAGAAATATTCGATTGTTGGGGGATAGACTTTATGGGACCATTTCCACCTTCTTCTGGCTACCTTTACATTCTTCTCGCCATAGACTATGTCTCAAAATGGGTGGAAGTTGTGCCTTGTCGAAATAATGATAACACAACTATTGTGAAATTCTTAAAGGAAAATGTGTTATCTAGGTTTGGCACACCTCGCGCTATCATAAATGATCAAGACACCCATTTTTGCAACTATTCCTTTGAGACCTTAATGCAAAAATATGGTGTAATTCATAAGGTTGCATTGCCTTATCACCCACAGACAAATGGCCAAGCTGAGTTAGCCAATCGAGAAATTAAGCAAATTTTAGAAAAGACGGTTAATCCTGACCGCAAAGATTGGTCCTCAAGACTTCTCGATGCTCTCTGGGCGTACCGCACTGCTTACAAAACTCAGCTCGGTATGTCTCCTTATAGGCTAGTCTATGGTAAAGCCTGCCACCTTCCTGTTGAGCTGGAACACAAAGCTTATTGGGCAGTTAAAAGCCTAAATTTTGATCTCAAGGCGGCAGGACTCAATCGTAAGCTTCAGTTGTCAGAAATTGAAGAGTTAAGGAACGATGCTTATGACAACTCTAGGATCTACAAGGCTAAAATGAAAGCGGTTCATGACAAGCAGATCCTAAGAAAAGAATTTGAGCCAAACCAACGAGTGCATCTTTATGACTCTCGTTTGCATATCCACCCTGGCAAGCTGAGATCAAGGTGGACTGGCCCATATGTTGTGAAAACCGTCTTTCCCAACGGTGTTGTTGAGGTCATAGACCCAACTGATGGGAGAGAATTCAAAGTAAATGGCCAGCGACTGAAACACTACATAGAGAGGGTGACCCAGCCTGAAGAAGTCACTCTCGTGGAACCGGTTTACCAAGTCTGAGTAGTGTTCCAAATTGTTTGTACATAGGTTTGTTTTCTGTTTATTTCCCTTTTGTCATTTTATTTTATTTGTTATCATTTTGTGTTTTCAGTTTTTCATGTTTTAGAGAATCAATATTCGCTCTACCACTCGACGCTCGCTATCCAGGTGTTCTCTTTCCCTGCTCTTTTACATTTATTATCTTTTGAGACATTGAGGACACTATCAGATTTTGGTTGGGGGTGGTGAGCATATTCATGCACGTTCATGTTGATTTTTGTCATATTAATATTTTCACGGTCACATTTTTTTTAAAAATTACTTATTTATTTTTGCAAAATGTTACTTTTGAGTCAATTTTTGTTATCTGTATTACTAAGAGTTTTCTAGAGTTACCTAATGCACATGCCAATTGTTGTGGTAAGATGGTTGTTAGCACATATTTGCCTAGAAATTTGCCATGTTTAAGTAATTCATTCTTTTGTGTGAGAAGTGAGACTTGAGAAAACAACTTTTAAATTTTTATTGATTCTTAGAAATGGTTATAATTATTTGGACAAGGTATTGTGGTATGAATGGATGATGTTTTAGGGATAATATTTTCTATAGAAAAATCTTATTAGAGAGCCTTTTATTATGTTGTTTATGAAAAAGAAAATTAAAAAAAAAAAGAAGGAAAAAAAAATATAGAAAAAAAAAGAAAGACACAAGAGCAATATTTCTATCATTTTCAATTATGTTGTCTCTTGTGTCCAAAAAAAAAATGTGTGTTTATTAATTTCATGTTTTATTTTATGGCTCTTAGAATAAATGTAAAGATTGTCTATTTAACTTAAAATCCCGAAAAACTGATTTTGTGGTACTCTTTATGGTGGTTGTCCAAATAGTTTATTTCCTATCTTTGTTTCAATAATTATTTAAGAGTTTGTCCTAAATATATACCCATTTGATGAGTGCTTACTTCTTTTCCAACTCCATGAATGAAACCCTTAAAACTTTAAATACTTTCAATTACATGGGAGGTTAATGGAGTTGAGACTTTTACTTGGCATAATTTCAAAGGCTTTTATGTGCTATGGTTTGCGGTAAGAAGGTTTAAGTTTGGTGCACACACTCACAACTCTAGATTTATTCGAAGTAATTTTGATAACTCTTGTTGACTTGTTACTAACATTTTGTGTTAATACTTAAGTTCTTTTTATAATTTTTGACCGGAAATATATCATGTTGACATTTCTTATTTCGCTTGAATTGCTAGAGACTAGCAATAAGCTGGTTGGGGGTTGTGATTAGTGCTCAAAAATATCATTTTATTGGTCTTAAAAGTGTAAAATTAATTAAGTTTTAATTAATATTTTCATGGATTTATTGTCATATATTTTATATTTGAATTAATTTTAATTTAATATGTGTTTAATTTTCAGGAAATAAAATATATTTTTGACACAAAGAAAAAGAAATGAGAAAGAAAGAATTAAAATTGAAGAAATAATGAAGAAAATGGTATTTTTGAAGGAGAAATAGGCCCAAAATCAAGCCCAAAAGGGAGCCCAAACTCAGCCGTCAAGCCGCCAGCTGCCAATCTGCCCCACGTTCTGACATTCTGACGCCGCACCTGACGCACGCGCCTGCACCTGACGCGACAACCTGCCTCGCTGACACCTGTCCCCCTGCGGCAGCCCATGTTCCCCACGGCCCGACCACGACTGACGCCTCCAGCCCAACATCCAACCCGAGCATGCCACGCGTCCCTCTCGTCAGTCTCTGCTCCCCATGAACCCGACCAGCCGCCTGTCACGGTCAGACCTTGTCTCCCACGGCTCAACCCCATTTTTACCCACTTTGCACCTATTTTTCAACCATTTCTCCACTATTTTATACACGGTTTTACACGATTTTGAGTCCTATTTACACTATAAATAGAGTACCAAATGGTGTAAAATCTCATCAGATTGTGTAAGGAGAGTGTAGAGAGTATTGGAGAGAAAAACACTTACTTTTCCTATTTTTATTTTACATTTTCTTGAGTGAAAACAATGCCTATATTAGGCTAAATTTTCTTGTGGAAAGGCTAGAGTGGAGTTCATGTGTTACATTATATTTTTAATATATTGATTCTTTATTTTGTTCTTCATTTCTATATATTTGTTACAATTAAATTTATTTTCTTCTAATTTTTGTTCTAAATTTATTATTATCTTTTACATAAGTCTAGTCATGCTCTTCTTATGTAATTTAGGTTTTTAATTTAATTTAGAATATTTGTTATATTATATGCTTTTTACTGCATTCTGCCATTGGTATTTTGTCGCTCTAAAGTATATAATATGATAGGTTTTTAAAATTAGAAGTTAGTATAATTTAATTAAAGAACATATTTTAAGGTGAGCTTATTATATATATTTTCCAACTATAATTAATGGTGTAGAATTATAGTTGAGTATAATGAATCAATTTTATTAAAATATATATATGTTTGCATGAATGAAACTAATGCCTTCCATACTTTCTTTCTGATTCTAATCCCTCGATTTTATTCATTTAATGTTTATATTCTTTTTCAAATTCACATTTTTCCAAAGTTTATTATTTTTAATTTACTAATCTTTCTTTTAATTTTGTATTTTACCTCTCTGTGGATACGACATAGCCCGATTACTACTGCGATCGCTTAGGATTTTATTGGGCGATATCAGCTCCCGAGGAAAATAGTCTGCGATAACAGGTTGCAGTTTGACAGTGAGGTGTTCACAGACTTCTGTCAGCGGCACGGGGTTGTGAAGATCTTTTCTTCTATGGCCCACCAGCAGGCAAACTGTTAGGTGGAAGAAGTCAACAAGACGCTCAAAGCCACCTTGAAGAAAAGGCTTGAACAAGCGAAAGACGCTTGGCCTGAGGAGTTGCCCAGGGAATTGTGGAGATACCACACCACTGCCAGGACCTCCACTGGCCACTTGCCATTCTTTATGGCCTATGGGTATGAGGCCATGCTCCCAGTTGAGGCAGCAATCTCCATGCACAGACGGGATACGTATGATCCAACCACAAACCACACTTTACTCCGAGAATCCCTGGACCTTGTGATAACTCTACAAAATAGAGTTATTTTACTACATTTTTTATGTTAATTGTTGCTTAGTCTTTGAGTTTTTAAGTAATAATTAATTTATTAGTCTTATTGTAGTTTTCTAGATTTTTATATGTTTTTATAGATATTTTATTGTTTTATGTTGTAATTTAATTATTTAAAATTAGTATTGTAAGTTTGAATATGATTTTATTGAAATTAAATGTTCTGTAAATTAAATTTTAATTAATATTTTCATGGAAGTTACATGGTATATTTTATTAATGAAAATATTTAATTTTAATTCAGTTTATGATTATTTTGTAGAAAACAAGGTTGCATTTTGTTTATTTGGAAAGAAGAGGAAATACAAGAGAAACAAGAAAAATGAAGAGAAAAGTGGCATTTTCAAGGAAAAGAAAGGAATAAAATGGTATTATTGAAATACCAAAGGAGCTCCATGGCCCAATCTACTCAGCCAACTCTCCAGCAGGCCCATGGTCAGCCAGACCCACGGTTTCCTTCAAAGCATCCCATCAGCACCCCACTCCAAGCTTGCTTCAACGCCAGCTGCTCCCCACGGTTTCCCTCCAGCCTTCATTCTAAGCAATCCGCCTGACACCTTCACAGCCTCTTCACCTGCCATCCCACCACTCGGCCAAGCCCACAAGCCCAACGCAGGCTTGATTGGGATAAAATTGTATCCCTTTGGAACCGTACATGCATCTTTTGATGCATACGGTTCAACACAAATTGCGAAAAAAAAGAATCAATGTGTAGATTATAGTTTTTTTTTTTTCATCGCAGGCCCTGTCGAACTTGTAATAAAAGAGCAATCAATCGAACGGGTAAAGCCAAGGTAAGGGCCTGTTCATAATCCCTATTCAAATTGCTTGCTTGACTGATGTTGGTGGCTTTCTCCTGTTGTTCCAGTCACTGTGGCTCTTGCTTGAGCCAAGAAGTACAGAAGGCACAGAGGTAAGAAGTTTTTAGATTATAGATACGAAGGTACAATTTTCCTTCTTGAGCCCATAAAGTGTACCCTTTGTCCCCTATGTCCAAAATGCCAATTTTTTACCCATTTTTCTACACATTTTCACCACAACATCATCATTACACTCTATAATTTACCTCTACATACCACATTTATTTTATTTAATTAATCTAATCAATTTAATTAATTTAAATTGATTATTTCAATAATATCATTTTGGCTATAAATATGGAATTTGAAGACCATTTGGGTGCTTAATTTTTTGTTACCATTTTCTCTCTACCATTCTCTCTTCTATTTTGGGGCTTTTCAAGAGCATTTTCAAGTATGTATTTTGTTTATTTTGTAATTTCTATTCTAGTCATGTGCTTCTAATCTTTTTCATAAGATTATTAAGATCATGATGAAGCAACTTGTAACTAGATAATATTTATGTTGTATGTTGATGTCCCTTGTAATGCAACAAAGTTTATGGATTTTTCTTCTTCATATATGTCTTTCATTTTTAATATCTCATATTTTGGATTGTTAGATAATATGCACTTTGTTCTTCATTTTGCAAAAGCATAATATTCTTTGTGTAAGATGTGTCATTAAATTGTACACATCCATGCTTAGAACAAAAATATTATGTTTTGCCTTATAAATAATGTTATTTGATTTTTTGTTGTTTCATTAGATTGATTCACATTAAATACTTTGAAATTATAATTTTTGAAAAGTGAAGAAAAATCCTATCTTTTTATAAGTAATTTGTGCTTAAAATTATAAATCTATTTGGAAAATGATAGTTTGATTTATTTTAACTATCACTAAAACTTGGGAATCAATATACTAATAAATATTATTAAACTTACATTTTGTGGATTCTAGTATCTTAATAATCTTTCATTTTACCACTTATTTTCAAATCATTATTGGTTTATTTTTATTCTCTTAAATAGCTTTATTTTCAATCTTTTATTTTATGTTCATAACGTTAAAACTCATCAATCTTTGGAGCTAGGTTAGAATTTATTAATTTTGGTTTAAAATAATTTTCTTTTTTAATTTAGACAACTCCTTTGGGTTTTATCTCGTGCTTACACAAACACTATATTCCATATACGATTCGTGCGCTTGCGAGTATAAATTTTTAAAACATACCCGTTTTGGGTCCATCAAGTTTTTGGCGCCGTTACTGGGGAGTTGCAAGAAAAAAGAAACGAAATTTATCTCAAGATTAGTAAATTCTTCTACTAGTTATTTTAATTTTTGCACTTAAAAAAAAAGAAAAAAAAACTATATATACAAAAATATAAAAAATATATATCTATAAAAACTAAAAAAAAAAGATAAAAAGAAAATTTGGGACGATTCTACCACCCTTAAAAAAAAACTTACTTATATATTTATATTTATTATTTTTTTTTAGTTGACGACACTTGTGCCTCCTATCTATCTTTTTAATTTTTATAGTCGATGGCACTTGTGCCTCCTAATTTTGTTATAATTTTGTTATAGCTTTTTTCCTTGTATTTCTTTGTTAGTTGACGGCACTTGTGCCTCCTAACCTTAATTGTAACTTTCTTCATTTATCTTATTGTTATATTTTTTTGCAATTTACTAGTTGATGGCGATTTTGCCTCCTAGCTAGTTGATGACAATTTTGCCTCCTAGTCTTTTATCTTATGTTTTAGTTGATGGCACTTGTGCCTCCTAATTTTTACCTTAATTTTGTTATGGTTGATGACATGCTATGCCTCCCTACTCTTGCCTAATTTTTATAGTCTTATTTCATTTTACCTTATTTTTCTTTGTCTTTTATCATATTTTAGTGTAATTGTGAAAAATACTTGAAAAAAAAAAGTGAAACCTAAATCTTGTCTTGTCACCATAAGCAATTTTTGCTTAAAGGAAATTTGAACAAAATTCCCAATCCGCCTCTACTAATTAACCTCGAGGAGTTGTTAGTAGTGTGCGAGTAAGTGGAATTAAATAGGCCTGGGGACAAGTAAACCATAAGAATTATATTGTTGTGAAATCTCTAAAAATTATAAGTATGCTTTGTGGTTGCGGTTTTAACTGATCTTCCACATCATGAAATTGTTTGTTTGAGATTATCTTTGTTGTTTTGTTTGTTAAAATTGTATGCATCATTGGGAACGTAACTCTAAAAATCGATTAGTAAAAAGACGTTTATCTTTGTTTGAAATTGAAAGTGTTAGTAAAAATTTGAGCATCATGGAACCAATTGCTAATCATGTTGATGAAAATGTTGTGCTTGAATATTTTGCACCTATTTCATCTAATGCTCCTTCATGTATCGTTCTTCCTACCACTTCTGCTACTCATTTTGAGCTTAAACCAGCAATCATTCAATTATTGCCATCTTTTTATGGGTTAGATAGAGAGGATCCTTACATGCATGTCAAAGATTTCTTAGAAATTTGCTCAACATTTAAATTTCAAAAATTTTCTGATGAGTCGGTCAAACTAAGATTGTTTCCTTTTTCATTAAAAGACAAATAAAAATATTGGTTAAATTCCCTTCCCACGGGGTCTATAACTACATGGGATCAACTTTATAATAAATTCTTGCTGAAATTTTTTCCTATGTCTAAAACTGATAGTCTAAGGAGAGAAATCTCTGAGTTTTTTCAAAAAGATAATGAAGAGTTTTATGAATGTTGGGAAAGATTTAAAGATTTATTATTAAAATGTCCTTATCATGGTTTTGAAAAATGGAGACTTGTAAAATATTTTTATGATGGTTTGACTCCCTCTAATCGTCAAATGATTCAATCTATGCATGCTGGAAATTTTTAAAAATTTCAAGGACAAGAGGCGTGGGATGCCCTTGAAGATTTATCTGTCAATTCACAACAATGGAATTATTTTGATCCTAGGTCTTGGTCAACTAATTCACCAAAAAGAGGAGGAAGGTATGAAGTAAAAGAAGAATTAGACTTAAGAACATCCTTAGACAAATTAGCAAGAAAAGTAGAAGCTTTAGCCATAAACCAAACTATAAACTCTCCAATACAACCAAGAAAAGATGTTTGTTCTATATGTTCTAGTCCTTGCCATAATGCCCAATCATGTCCTTCCTACCAAGAAGCTTTTTCTGAGGAGGCCAATGCACTTCATGCTTATGGGAAACCAAATGATAGCCCATTTTCATCCACCTACAATCCAAATTGGAGAAACCATCTGAACTTTTCATGGAGACAAAACCAACCCCAAATGAATCAAGGGCACCAATACAACACATAAAACCAAACTCATGCCCCACAAAATCAACCATATCCTAAACAAAGGAAACCTTCCTTAGAAGATACTTTACAACAATTTATGCAATCCACTCAACAAATCCTACAAAATTAATCTCAATCAATTACCAAACTCGAGACACAAGTAGGACAACTCGCCACTGCTTTAGTTGATAGAGAAAAAGGAACATTCCCTACTCAACCTATCCCTAATCCAAAATGTTAATATGAGATAAGAAAGTCTAGTCATAATGGAGAAGTCAAATCAATTTCAACTCTTAGGTCCGGAAAGAACATTGTCAAACCCGATTACAAACTCGAGGTTGAAAAAGAAAAAGAAAAAGAACAGAGTCAGCCTGTAACGACCCGAATTTGCTAATCGGGCTTAGGGCCCTGATTAATGTGCCTGGAGGGCAATAAATGATTTAATATGCTAATATGTGGATTTATGTGTATATATGATTATGATGCATGTTTAGTTAAGTTAAATATGCATGTGGACCCCATCTGGATATTAGGGGTATAAATGTGATAAATACTATATATATATGTGATATGTTCGTGCAGCACGGTCCGAGACAGTCCTGGTGAGCGGGTAGTCAGAAAGTCGCAACAGGGTTGAGATTTGGACTCGGGGTGAGTCGAGGGGTGATTTGGGTACTAGATGTATTATGGGGTTATCGGGACATGAAAATAAATATTTGGAGATATATTTAAGGATAGAATGTCTAGGCGGGAATATTGGGGAAATTTACCATTTTGCCCTCGGGGACGTTTTGGTACCCCGAGCCTTGAGGTAACCACATAGACTTAAGTGAATAAAACAAAAAGGGAGAATTGTTTAGAAGCTTTAGAAACCAACACATACTTCCTCCCAACTGAAGATAGCTCTTATTTCTCTCTCTCTTTCACTCTCTAAGACAAAACTCAAAGGAAACTTGGAGGAATTGGCTAGAAACTAGAAGGATTTCAGCTGTGATATCTTAGGAGTTAGAAGCTTAAAGATTGAGGATCAACCCCAGGGACTGAGTTCAGCAAAGGTAAGCTCTAATTACTATGGTTTAGTCTTGGATTTCTGCTGGTTATTGGGGATTGCATGTTAGTCAAGATTGGTTTACTTTTTGAGAATTTTTGCTGTGTTTTGGAGTAGGATTCAATGGGGTTTTGGTGCTGTTACTAAGCTGAAATAATTGTGTTAGTTATCTGGGTTTAATAGATGAGTTTTGGGTGAACTGGCTTGAGGAAAGGTGTGGAAAAATTGTGGAAAATCTGGGTTCAGTGATGAGGGTCACGGCCCTAGGATGGGCGCGCCGCGGCCCGTGTGCGCGCACGGCCGAGGGTGGCCGAGAGTTCATGCGCGCGCCGCAGCCCGTGTGTGTTGCAGGGGTGTGCTAGCCTCTGTTTTGAGGCTATCCATGGCTCTTGAGGGTGGGACCGCGGCCCTTAATGCCAGTTTGTGTTTTTAAGGGTATTTAGGATTGGGAACTCAATGGGTAAGGCTCGGGATGGATTTTATCACCCGGATTGATAGAATTTAAGGTCCCAGAGGTGAGGGTTATGGCTCGAAGTTATTTATTGGATTAGAATTTGATGGATGGACATTGTTAATGTGTTGTGACTAGGGTTTCGGCGAGGCTCACGTTAGAGGACTGTGCTCGGGGCATCGGTGCTCAGAAAGCTCGGAACTCAGGTAAGAAAACCATTGTTCCCATAGAGCTTGTGTGCAGGGCTGAGCCCAATGTGTTTGAACGGAATTGATATGCAGGGCCGAGCCCAATATATTAGAACTGCGGGGCGTAGCCCTTTATCTGGTTATGTTAGAATTTTGTACTTGCTTGTTATATTATGTATGTTATTATGTGAGTGATCGGCAAGAGCCGGGAACGGTGTAGACCAAGAACGGAGAAGGGCCGGGAACGGCGTTGGGCACGTTGAGTGCAAGGCCGAGAATGAGAAGGGGCCGGGAGCAGCGTTGAGCACGTGGAGTGCGAGTTGCCAGGGCGAGACCCTAAAAGGATACCTGGGATATCCTCACGGCGTGGTCCGCGAACCCAGGGCTTGGTAATTGCCTGGGATGGCTAGGCCGTATGTGTTTAGCCCATTGGTGGCCTGTTTATATGCTTGATATATGTGTTGCATATGTTATCTGTTTGTGGGTTTTCTTGCCAGGCTTCGGCTCACAGATGCTCTGTGGCGTAGGTAAGGGTAAAGAGAGGGTCAACCAACCATGAGTACAGCAGGCGTGAGGCGGCGTGTACATGTTTGGCCAGCTTGGCTGCCACAGCCAGAGGATTTTGGGAGATGCTTGTAAATAAACCTAGATTTTGTCGTTTACTCGACTTGGTTCAGTTTATATGTTGTAAATATTTCTAAACTGTATTTTGGGATCCCAACTGTAAAACTTTTATGATTTACTATGAAAAATTACTATTTCTAATGTTTTTCCTTTGTTTATGGCTTAATCACACTGTTTGACCTAAAACCTCGATTAGCGAGTTGAAAGCACGTTTTAAAACTCACTTAGTAACGGCTCTAAGGAAGTACGGCGTTACACAACCTTCTAGTGCTAATGCCAATGACTCTTCAAACAAGGAAATTCCAATCCATCCTTTCATTCCAAAAGCCTCATTCCCACAAAGATTACTTCAAATTAAAAAATGGGGTCAATATAATGACATCTTAGAAGTTTTTAAACAAGTTAGTATCAATATCCCTTTCTTAGATGCCATTAAACAAATTCCTGCCTACTCTAAATTTTTAAAAGATCTTTGTACTGTTAAAAGAAACACTAATGTTCCTAAAAAGGCGTTTTTAACTGAACAAGCTAGTTCCATTATTCAATATAAGAGTCTTGTTAAATATAAAGATCATGGGTGTCCCGCAATTTCATGCATTATTGTTGATCATTTTAGTAACAAGGCTTTACTTGATTTGGGTGCTAGTGTGAATTTATTGCCTTATTCTGTTTATAAGCAACTTGGTCTTGGTGAGCTAAAACCTACCTCTATAACTCTTCAATTAGTCGATTGTTCTGTGAAAATTCCTAGAGGCATTATAGAGGATGTTTTGATAAAAGTTGATAAATTTTATTTTCCTGTTGACTTCATTGTTCTTGATACTCAACCTGTGGAAAATATGCATGCTCAAATTCCTATCATTTTAGGTAGACCATTCTTAGCTACATCTAATGCAATCATAAATTGTTGTAATAGTGTTTTGAAATTATCTTTTGGAAATATGACTGTTGAATTGAATGTATTTAATGTTGTTAAATCTGTTGAGTGTGAGGAAGTGCATGAAGTTAACATGATAGATAGTATTTGTGAAGATGATGGAAATGACTTACTTGACTTTTGTGAAAAATACTTTGGTATGAACTTGCATGTTGATGACTCTAATGATGATGTGAATTCTTTGCTAGAGTCCATACCCTTAAATGAAACCAAAGTTGAACCTTTTTCACCCTTAGATCATGTTCAATCAACTTCTGAGTCTCCAAAGTTAGACCTTAAACTTTTGCTAGAAAATTTAAAATATGATTTTCTAGGAGAGTCTAAAACCTTTCCTGTTATCATAGCATCCGCTTTAGAAAAAGAACAAGAAGATAAACTGTTAGATGTCCTTAGAAAACATAAAGAAGCCATAGGTTGGATCATTGGAGACATTAAAGGAATTAGCCCATCCATATGTATACATAGAATCCATCTAGAAGATAATGCTAAAACCTCTCAGGAATGTTAAAGAAGGCTAAATCCAAATATGAAAGAAGTAGTTAGAGAAGAGGTCATAAATTTGTTAGACGTAGGTATCATTTACCCTATTTCTGATAGTCAATGGGTTAGTCCAGTTCAAGTTGTGCCTAAGAAGTCTGGGATCACAGTTGTTGAAAACGAGAAAAATGAATTAATCCCTACTAGAGTACAAACGAGGTGGAGAGTGTGCATAGACTATAGAAAGATGAATAATGTTACTAGAAAAGACCATTTTTCATTACCCTTTATTGATCAAATGCTTGAACGTCTAGCTGGCCATGCATATTATTGTTTTCTTGATGGGTATTCGGGATATAACCAAATCCCCATTGCCCCTGAAGATCAAGAAAAAACTACATTTACATGCCCTTTCGAAACTTTTGCCTATCGTCGCATGCCTTTTCAATTATGCAATGCACCTGCGACTTTTCAAAGGTGTATGATTTCAATTTTTTCTGACATGGTTGAAAGATTTCTTGAAGTGTTTGTGGATGGTTTTTCTGTGTTTGGTTCTTCCTTTGATGTATGTTTGCACCATCTGTCACTTGTTTTAATTCGTTGCAAAGAGAAAAACCTTGTGCTTAACTGGGAAAAATGTCATTTTATGGTTCAAAAGGGAATTGTTTTAGGTCATGTAATCTCATCCGAGGGAATAAAAGTTGATAAAGAGAAAGTTGATCTTATTTCAAAACTTCCCCCACCTAAAACTGTGAAAGAAATTAGATCATTCCTAGGACATGTCGGTTTCTATAGACGATTTATAAAAGACTTTAGCAAAATTTATCGGCCTTTATGCCATTTACTTGGAAAAGAAAATGCTTTTGTCTTTACTAATGATTGCCAAGTTGCCTTTGAAAAATTGAAAAATTTGTTGACTACTGCACCCATTATTCGACCCCCTGATTGGAAAATACCTTTTGAAATAATGTGTGATGCTTCTAATTATGCTATAGGTGTTGTCTTAGGACAAAGACTTGAAAAAATACCTCATGTAATTTACTATGAAAGCAAAACTTTAAATGATGCTCAATTAAATTATTCCACAACCGAAAAAGAATTGCTTGCTGTTGTTTTTGCATTGGAGAAATTTAGATCTTATTTGTTAGGGTCTAAAATTATTGTTTATTCTGATCATGCTGCATTAAAATATCTCTTATCGAAAAAAGATGCTAATTCTCGTTTGATCCGTTGGATCCTGCTTTTACAAGAATTCGACTTAGAAATACGTGATAGAAAGGGATCTGAAAATGTTGTTGCTGATCATTTATTTAGACTAGTTGTTGAAACTATACATGATTCCACTCCTATCACTGAAACTTTTCTTGATGAACAATTGATGCATGTTTCTTCCTTGCCTTGGTATGCTGATATTGTTAATTATTTGGTCACTAAAGACATATCATCTCATTGGTCTAAGCATGATAAATCTAAATTTTATTCTGAGGTGAAAAAATTTATTTGGGATGATCCTTACTTATTTAAATACTGCCCTGATCAAATAATTAAAAGATGCATTCGAAATTGTGACCAATCTAAAATCATATCTTTTTGTCATGATCATGCATGTGGAGGACATTTTAGTGGTAAGAAAACAGCTGCTAAAGTTTTACAATGTGGTTTTTATTGGCCTATTATCTTTCATGATACATATGTTTATTGTAAAGCTTGTGAACGTTGCCAAAAGCTAGGAAGTTTAACTAAAAGAAACATGATGCCTTTAAATCATATTCTTATTATTGACATATTTGATATTTGGGGCATTGATTTTATGGGACCATTTCCTAACTCTTTTGGTAATCTTTATATTCTTGTTGGAGTTGATTATGTGTCAAAATGGGTTGAAGCTATTGCATGACACATTAATGACCACAAAGTTGTGCTTCGGTTTTTGAAAGAAAATATATTTTCCCGTTTTGATTCACCACGTGCTATCATTAGTGATAATGGTACACACTTTTGTAATAATCCATTTGATGAAACAATATGTCATTACACATAAAGTCTCAACACTATATCTCTAGTGGTCAAGTTGAAGTGTCTAATAGGGAAGTTAAGCACATTTTAGAAAAAACTGTGAATCCAACTAGGAAAGATTGGTCCTTAAGACTCAGTGATGCATTATGAGCGTATCGTACCATGTACAAAACACCCATTGGCATGTCACCCTACAGACTTGTGTATGGGAAGGCGTGCAATTTATCTGTTGAGTTAGAACATAGAGCATTTTGGGCAATTAAGCAGCTAAACTTTTCTTTAGACAAGAAAGGTGAGAAACGAAAACTTCAACTAAATGAACTAGACGAAATTAGGAATGATGCATATGACTATTCAAAAAAGTATAAGGATCGCATGAAATTTTACCATGAAAAAAATATTTTGAGAAAAGATTTTTCTCCAGGTCAGAAAGTCCTTTTATACAACTCTCGTTTGCATTTATTCCCGGGAAAGTTACTCTCTAGGTGGTCCAGTCCTTACATTGTTCGTATCGTTTTTCCACATGGAGCTATTGAAATTGAAAATCCTAAAAATGGTGATACATTTAAAGTTAATAGACAAAAATTAAAACCATTTTTAGAATTGAAAACCGATGAAGTGGACGAGATCCTCCTTGAGGACCCTGTTTACCATGCTCTTTGATTCCTATTTGATCTTGATAACTTGTGTTTTATTTGTTTTGTTTGTTTTATGTGTGATTTAATTTTTTTTGTTGTTGCATCTTTTACTCTCTTAGCGATGCATCATATCGAGGTACAACCATTCTAAACTCTAAACTCTAAACTCTTGTCGATTTTAATTTATATTTATATTTATATATTGACACATTGAGGACAATGCTTAAATTAAGTTTGGGGGTATCGAGTTTATATGGTTATTATCATTAAGGAGAGTATGATTTATTGTGTTTATGTTTTGCGTTGTTTTTATTTTTTTATGTTTTGTGTTAATTTTTGTTTTTATTTATGTTTGTTTGAAAAAAAAACTTTATTAATTTTTGTGTTGTTTTGTAAAAGTATATATATATATTGTTGTCTTGTTGGTGATATTTTTCATTTTCAATGATAAAAATCTTGATTGAGTTTGAGTTTAATTCTCTTAACAATATGAATAATTTTTAAGCTTTGTGTTTAATTATTAGGTCAATTTTGCTTATAACAAAATTACATTTTTCATACACAAGAACACTCTTATTTCCTATAAGTTTAAGTGAAAAATAATTTTAATAAAAACCTGTTTTTAAAAGCGAAATTGACAATTTAATTAATTACATAAGCTTAACTTATATTCATAATATTTTTTTAGAATTATTTTCATTGTGAAATTTTTGAGAAAATCCTTTTTATATCACCAATAAAAAAAATGTGTGTTGTAAATTTTCTTTTACTTAAGGACTAGCAAAACTTTAAGTTTGAGGGTGCTATAACTCTACAAAATAGAGTTATTTTATTACATTTTTTATGCTAATTGTTGCTTAGTCTTTGAGTTTTTAAGTAATAATTAATTTATTAGTCTTATTGTAGTTTTCTAAATTTTTATATGTTTTTATAGATATTTTATTGTTTTATGTTGTAATTTAATTATTTAAAATTAGTATTGTTAGTTTGAATATGATTTTATTGAAATTAAATGTTATGTATATTAAATTTTAATTAATATTTTCAAGGAAGTTATATGGTATATTTTATTAATGAAAATATTTAATTTTAATTTAGTTTATGATTATTTTGTAGAAAACAAGGTTGCATTTTATTTATTTGGAAAGAAGAGGAAATACAAGAGAAACAAGAAAAATGAAGAGAAAAGTGACATTTTCAAGGAAAAGAAAGGAATAAAATGGTATTATTGAAATACCAAAGGAGTTCCATGGCCCAATCTACTCAGCCAACTCTCTAGCAGGCCCACGGTTTCCTTCAAAGCAGCCCATCAGCACCCCACTCCAAGCTTGCTTCAACGCAAGCTGCTCCCCACGGTTTCCCTCCAGCCTTCATTCTAAGCAATCCGCCTGACACCTTCACAGCCTCTTCACCTGCCATCCCACCACTCGGCCCAGCCCACAAGCCCAACGCAGCCACAGCCGACTGCCACACCCACCAAGCCACCAACAATTTTCCTTATTGAGCCCATAAATTGCCTAAGTGTACCCTTTGCCCTCTATGTCCAAAATGCCAACTTTTTACCCATTTTTCTACATATTTTCACCACAACATCATCATTACACCCTATAATTTACCTCTACATACCACATTTATTTTATTTAATTAATCTAATCAATTAAATTAATTTAAATTGATTATTTCAATAATCTCATTTTGGCTATAAATATGGAATTTCAAGACCATTTGGGGTGCTTAATTTTTTGTTACCATTTTCTCTCTACCATTCTCTCTTCTATTTTGGGGTTTTTCAAGAGCATTTTCAAGTATGTATTTTGTTTATTTTGTAATTTCTATTCTAGTTATGTGCTTCTAATCTTTTTCATAAGATTATTAAGATCATGATGAAACAACTTGTAACTAGATAATATTTATGTTGTATGTTGATTTCCCTTGTAATGCAACAAAGTTTATGGATTTTTCTTCTTCATATATGTCTTTCATATTTAATATCTCATATTTTGGATTGTTAGATAATATGCACTTTGTTCTTCATTTTGCAAAAGCATAATATTCTTTGTGTAAGATGTGCCATTAAATTGTACACATCCATGCTTAGAACAAAAATATTATGTTTTTCCTTATAAATAATGTTATTTGATTTTTTGTTGTTTCATTAGATTGATTCACATTAAATACTTTGAAATTATAATTTTTGAAAAGTGAAGAAAAATCCTATCTTTTTATAAGTAATTTGTGCTTAAAATTATAAATCTATTTGGAAAATGATAGTTTGATTTATTTTAACTATCACTAAAACTTGGGAATCAATATACTAATAAATATTATTAAACTTACATTTTGTGGATTCTAGTATCTTAATAATCTTTCATTTTACCACTTATTTTCAAATCATTATTGGTTTATTTTTATTCTCTTAAATAGCTTTATTTTCAATCTTTTATTTTATGTTCATAACGTTAAAACTCATCAATCTTTGGAGCTAGGTTAGAATTTATTAATTTTGGTTTAAAATAATTTTCTTTTTTAATTTAGACAACTCCTTTGGGTTTTATCTCGTGCTTACACAAACACTATATTCCATATACGATTCGTGCGCTTGCGAGTATAAATTTTTAAAACATACCCGTTTTGGGTCCATCACCTTGTGGAGGACCTCCGTGAAGCTTCTCAACTTCGAGTAGCATCCCAGTAGCAGAAAGTAGCCAGATATTTCAACTCTAAAGTGAAGGATAGAAAGTTTGGGGTCGGAGATCTGGTGTTGCGAAGAGTCTTCTTAGCCACCCGAGACCCTGGTGCGGGAGTGCTATGACCTAACGGGGAGGGCCCATACCAAGTTGAGAGTGTTTTATGTCTGGGGCCATACAAATTAGCCCAACTAAATGGGGAATCGATACCCCACGCCTGAAATGTCGAGCATCTTCATTGGTAATCTCCTTATAGCCTTCAAGCACAGTTAATGGAAACCGTGTAGATAAAACGCAGTAAAAAAATTATTTTTTATTTTTAGATTCAGCTTATAATTTTTAGTTTCCTTTATTCTGTATGTTCTACTCGTTGAGCGCCCGCTCGTTGGCTTGGACAAGTGAATGAAAACTAGTCTCCGAACACTTGGGGGGCATGGAGTTAGGGCAGCTTCGCAAAGTACCACGCCTTGCGGAGGGGTGACCTAGGATACTAAGCTTGTTCAAAGCAGAGTAAGCCCAGTGTCAATACCCCGAGAGTAGAAAAACCTAGGAAACTAAGAATTCTTGAGTCTGCGACCTAAGAGACTAGGCTTGTTCATAGTGGAGTAGGCTTTGCATGGCTTAGTGTCTAGAGACTGAGGACTAAGAATCCTAGTAGCATGAGAATGGACTTAGGTCACCTCCTGTAGACATTGTGCCCGAGGAGCACTGACCAAGTCCGTTGATCTCAAGATGCGAATGGAAGACCAAGTCCCCTATACTTGGTTATGAGGCATAGACTTGGGTTACCTCCCATGGACGTTGTGCTCGAGGAGCGCTAACTCAGTACCCAGTATGCCTTAAGAAAAATAGCATCGGGAAGTCGATGACTTGGGAAGCTAAGCTAGTCAACGGGTGGAGCGTCCTTAGTGTCATATGACCTCATAGCTAACTGGCTGGTAAAATACCCAGTTCCAAAGAGATCCAAGTAACGCGAGATTTTTAGCATATTCTATCGAGGACAGTGCGCGCTCGAGGAGTAATAGCGAAGTCCTAATCCTCGAGATGTGAATAGAAGCCTGAGTCGTCCGTACTCAGGAACGAGCCTAAGTCGCCTAACACTTAAGCAGAAGACTCTACGAGACCTTGCACTAGTTGCCCCAAAATAGCGAGAATGGACTTAGGGTTACCTTCCATGGATTCTGTGCCCGAGAAGTAATAACCAATGCCCTCGATCTCGAGATACGAATTGGGGCCCTAGTTACTTGCACTCGAAGTCAGGAGTCGACCCTAGGAGTAAAAAACCCAAGTTATGCAAGAATGGACTTAGATCACCTCTCATGGAAATTGTGCCCGAGGACCAATGATCCAGTCCTATGATCTCAAGATGCGAATAGAAGCCCAAGTCATTGGAACTCGGAGCTGGACCTCGAGTGTTAAAACTTGAGTGTCGCGAAAAACCTAGTCTAAAGGTGGGGAACTCAATTGCCTAACCCTAGGATAATGAGTTCACGACTTCCACGTGATTAGGTTCCGAGTTGTGTACTCGAGGGGAAAAGCGAAAGGCCCAAGCTAACCCACCGATGACCACGTACCTGGGGGTCAAGTAGCTTAGTGCGAATGAACTCTTAGGGGCCCGAGTCATTGGGACTTGGGAACACAAGAACACACTAAAGTTACTTTCAAGGACATCGAGCCTGGAAGGCAACACTAAATGTCCCAAGCATCAAGCGCTACAGTGTAAACAGACCTCCTCCAAGCCCAAGTTATTGAAACTCGAAGGCGTAGGATAGTCAAGTGCCTTCACTTGATCTCACATCAAAGTTACTCTTAGGACCACGGGCCTAAGAGGAAACACTAAATGCACAAGCGTCTAGACACTAGCAGGAAGATTCTCAAGCTCTAAGTATCGCAGGCTGGCCCCGTCCCGAGTCATTGGAACTCGGGGACACAAGGCCGCATCAAGTATATCAATTTACTTCTCATTAAAGTTACTCTCAAGGACCACAAGCCTACAGAGCAACACTAAATTCCTAAAATTTGTCTAAGTACTAAGAGAAGTCGATAAAGACTCGAGTCTCCGAGACCCGAGCACAAGACCTAAGTCGGCGACTTGGGATTCTCGCGAGTTATGTTATGCGGAGTTGAATTAACAAAGTCCATGTTGCCTATTTACTAAGCTTCAATTCGATAATAATAGTATGGCAATAAAGTAGTGCAAGTTGCATATGTTTAAACGTAAAATTATTTACAACAGAGCTCGGGGGTTTGAGCATTAATTGTCTATACCCCAATAAACTATGACACGCAGACCTAAATGAGAGAGTCACACCACGTGGTCCTCTAGGACCTCCTCCACTAGGTCAATGATTAGGTCCAATTCTGGAGCCTTCCCAGCCTCATGAGCCATAGTATGAACCGCCTCTGCAGTTTGAGTTGCCCGTAGACGCTCCTCGAAGAGGAGTTCGTACTTCTTGGGTTCTCTCGTGAAGTCCAGGCTCATATCCTAATTATGAAACCAGGCCATGTAAAAGGCATCTTCAGCAATTGTCTCAACTTCCTGCTTGAGTTTGTCCACCTAATGCTAAGAGGACCTGTTCTTCTCCATGGCTTGGATGGCATTTCTCTCGCCAAGCTCGACTTTGTCGTTGGCTTCCTGAAGCTGGGAGATATCCCAGACTCCCAGAGTGAACTTCATCATTGCCTTCTTAGCCTCCTCCTTGGCCTTTTGAAACTCTTCAGAGGTCTTGAGGGCGGCCTCCTCGAGCTCCCGAGAGTATTTTTGGTCGGCTTCCAAGGCGGCCTGAAGACATGTGAGCTCTTCTAGAGGGGCTCAGCTCTTTTCCTTAAGAACCGCTATCTTGTCATAGGCCTATTGGAGTTCATATGACTTCTCCATCATGATATCACCTAAGCATTGACAAGCCAAGGCGGACTGCATAAAAAGAAAAATTAGTTCAAGAAGTGTGTCGGATAAGTAAAGTAAGATCTCGAGAAAAGGTGACTTACCCGGACAGTTGCATACTGGCATGAAGCAACAAGATAGGAAACGTTGTTGTGACCCAACTGGGCAAATGATAACTCTACAAAATAGAGTTATTTTACCACTTTTTATGTGCTAATTGTTGCTTAATTCTTGAGTTTTTAATTAATTTATTAAGTTTTAAAGTAATTTTGATTTTATATATTTTTGTGTGTTTTTATAGTTATTTTATTGTAAAATGTTGTAGTTAATTATTTGAATTATTGTTGTTTAGTTTGAGATTAAAAATGTTGTATCATTGAACTTAAATGTTAAATATAAATTAAGTTATAATTGATATTTTCAAAGAATTAAATTGATTTATTTTATAGTTGAAAATATTTTATTATGATTTATTTTATAAGGAATTTTCAAGACCATTTTGAGTGCTTATTTTGGGGAGAGGTTACACTATACAAGTTCTACACTTTCAAGACCTCTCTATTCTCTTCATCTTCTTCTTCTTTTTGGTTAATTTTCTATGTATTTTTAGAGGAACAATTTGGGGGTTTTCCTCCAAATTTTCCTAAGTTATGTTTGTAATTTTTTTGTTTGTATTTTCTATTCTAGTTATGAGTTTCTAATCTTTTTAAGATTATTAAGGTGATGATGAAACAATATGTAACTAGATAGTATTTATTTTGTATGTTGATTTCCCATTTTGTGCAACAAAGTTTATGGATTTTCCTTCTTCAAATATCTTCTTTCATCTTAAATATCATGTATTTTTTATTGTTAGCACATATTTACACTTTGTTCTTCATTAGTGCAAAAACATAATATTCTTTGTATAAGATGTGTCATTAAATTGTACACATCCAATGCTTAGAACAAAAATATTATGTTTTGCCTTATAAATAATATTCATTGATTTATTTGTTATTTCATTAGATTGATTTACACTAAATACTTTGAAATTATAATTTTAAAAAGTGAAGATAGATCCTATATTTTTATAAAAACTTGTGCTCAAATAAAATATCTAATTTGAATAAGTGATGGTTTGATTAATTTCTACTATTACTAAAACTTGGGAATCAATGTCCTTATAAATATTATTGAACTTATATTTTGTGGATTTCTACTATTGATTTATGTTTATATATTGTCTTTAATTTCTTTATTATTGTCTTTTATTTTATTTTTATTGTTACAAATTTTCATCAATCTTTGGAGCTAGGTTAGAATTTATTAATTTTGGTTTAAAATAGTTTTCTTTTCGATTTTAGACAACTCCTTTGGGTTCGACATCCTTGCTTACATGATCACTATTCTATATGAACGATTCGTGCGCTTGCAATTTATAAATATTTAAAACATACTCGTTTAGGGTCCATCAGCAAAGTTGTGGGCTGTCATCTCGCACATGGTGGAGCTCACCCCCTGGAGGAGCTTGGCCGCGAGAAAGGCGACAACTTCCTCTAGCTTGGTGGAGAAAATAGTCTCCAGCTCAGCCCGACCTATCGAAGGCATGATAGGTTGCTCTCTCAGAGGCTTCAGTTGGTGTAGGGCCTCCGCAGTTTCATGAACGAGTCTGTTACCTTACGACATCCTCACATCAAAATGTTGGAGCATCGCCTGGTATTGCACCAGCAGGTCCCCCTCATACCTCTCGGGGTACACTAGGAGTCGGGGGCGAGAAGCCAACTGCTATTGGTCCAAGCTTTGGACCACTTCACCAGCCTCTTGGGGCAAGTCTGATGTGGGAACATCTGCGGGAGGATAAGAAACCCTCTACCTCTTAGTTGGTGTAGGAGAGTTGGGATCCTCTCGAGAACGCGATGGTTCTCCGGCGGGCGAGGACCTTGGGGTCGCTCCCAGCCTTAGGGCTGATCGGGCAATATCAACTAGCCCCATGTGATCTGCAAGAATAAAGACATTATCAGCACAAATTCCAAAATGGAGAAATAATACAGTACTAGAGGCTTCTCGAAAGCCCACGATAAGTTATGTCTTGGTGCAAGCATTGGAGGTTTCTAGCCTTATCTCCCATCTTAGAACTCAAGTTAGTGTCATATTGGCAGAACCAGTTGGAGTTGAAAGATGTCACACGGTCTATGGGTATAAAGCCCCGAGGAGGTAACTGTCTCCTTGGGTAGTGAAGATAGACGTTTATCAGATCTAAGTAATCCTGAAACTCTTCTCTAGTCCAATGTTGGTGCGCAATCTGGCCATAAATGGAGAAAGGCGGGAGAAGCCCAGACATGCTCGGGTCTTACCCTATCCCCTACGTGTATGGCATGGTATAAAGTAAAGAGTGATTTACCTAGGGCATGGTGAGAAACCTCAATCCCCACCTGGAGCTCCTCCTCGAGCTCCTAGTCTTCTTGGGCTTCTTGAGCTGCCTCTGCGACCCAAATATTCTCCAGCCACTTCTTTTGCATCTTCTGGTTCAACATTTTTGAGGCACGCTCATTAACATAATTGATGTGTCAGGATGCCAGCTCCTGGGACTTCTTGGATTGGCGGTACTTGGTCAGCTCAAGATTGCTTATTTTCTGATCCGCGCTAAGAATTCCACCCGATGAGGTTTTCCTCCATCACCAAAATCTGAGCTCCAGGTCTTGCTCAGAAAGGGATTTCATCTCCTGGAGGTGGTCCTCAAAGATTTGGACATATGGAGTTCAGCGAAAGGGACCTATTCAACAGAATGACTAAGTAAAGAACACGAAGTGATCAAAGAAACAAACAAAAAAAAAAGGATGGTCGGGAAGATACTCACCAATCCTGGAGAAGTCGAGGATCAGGGTTGGGTTATTACGAATCAGAACCTGTTTGTGAAAAAGAAGGCATCCTTGTAATCCCGACGTATGAGGCGGCGTACTTTATCAAGGCGTAGTACCCATCCCTGTTGGTCTTCTTCCTTGGGGTGGTACAGAAGCTATAAAAGTACATGATCTCCACTGGGGAAGGTGCGGGCCAGTTCTGCTTCCAATACAAAACGTACATCCCCGCGAGCACCCGATAAGCGTTGGGGGAGAGTTGAAAGGGAGCTATCCATACGAACTTCAGGAAGTCCACACAATATTGATGTAAGGGCAGGGTGGCCCCAACCATTGGGCAGGCTTGGCTCCACGCGCCAAGACCATTCATGCTGCGGTGCGCCCTCTCGGATTCTCAACAAAGGCGCACTAGACATCCTTCCCCAATCACGTAATGCCTCATGATGGCCTCCAAGGCCTCGGGTTATTGGATCAGGGTGCAGTACTCCTCCGCTTCAAACCCATCAACCTCGTACAACTGAGTGGGGTGTGGAATAGAGGCTCGATTGACTTCTTCCACGATCAACCCTCTTTGGACCGGTAGCACTGTCCTCTCCACTGTCGGGCCATCAACACAGATAACCAATTATGTATCTTGTTCTCGGGCTTCTGCCCTCGCGCCATCTTGTTGTATGCAGTGTTCTCGGGCCATGTCAAGGATTTCCAAATCGAAGTGGTAAAAACCTTGTTCGTGTAGAAATCGTAGTTTCTCGGACATCTGAGACGAAAACCAAGCAGTTAGTATTTTGACCAAAGAAAAGAGGGCCAAAGTATGAGAAACCCTAAGAATACTGCTCAGGGAGAAGAGAAGAGAATTTCTAAAGACTTGGGGTATCCTTGGGGCCAAGGAATCGGCACCAGAGAACACCACCAGAGATTATGAACATCACCGGAATCTGGAAATTTTCCTGATTTTGGTCGAATGCCCAGAAAGAAAAAAAGTGCATATGGTGTGCAGTAGGCCATTTTAGCCACTTCTAACGTCAAAATATGCCTAAAAAGATCTATAGAAGGTCGACATAGCCCCTCTAGTGCCACAAAAAGCTCGTTCCTAAGCATGCACCCAAACTCTTAAATGAAACTCGACACAAACACAAAACTAGTAAATACTTACTCGAGATAAAGTGTCGGTAGGTTCTGAAACGAGTCCAAACTTTGAAGAATCATTTGTCGTTCACCTAGAAGTAAGAGGATTCTTGCCAACCATCCAGAATTGCAAAGAAAACCCAGGAATGGTTGAAGGTTTGGGAAGCTTAATAAAGAAGAGAGGGTTTTTGAGTTTTTAAATTTTGAATTTCAAATGGTTAAGGTGAATACTGAGAGGCGATTCTTGAGCACTCGAGAAAAATCCAACGGTCAGGATTCAAAAGGCAGGATCGTGTTCATTAGCATTGAAAAAGGACGCCTCGGGTACGGGGCGAAGGGACGCCTAGAGTACGGAATGGACATTTTGGGTCATGGAGTTGACCCTTTATTAATTTCACAGATTGATGGGCCCTGCAATAGGGAGTCAACACATGGCGTGACTTTCCAGAGTGACGCCTAGGGAAGCCCAAATGTCTCCCCCCAAGAGACCTTTTTCGAATTATTTGAGGACGAGAGAAGACTTGGGGGCAAATGTTGTCTGTGTTTTCACCACCCGACACATGGAAATTATGAGTAATTAGCAACAAGTCATGAAGTTCTCAGAGTGTGAAATCTTCTGGGAAGCCCAGTCCAGCCAAGTCATCGATGTCTTCAAGTGAGGCCACGCCCCGAGATCTGTCCTCGAGGCGAGGATGTCTCCAGGTGAGGCCACGTCCCGAACCAATCTCCAAGTCATGGATGTCTCCAAGTGAGACCATTCCCCGAGGCCTGTACTTGAGGCGAGGATTTCTCCAAGTGAGGCCACGTCCCGAGAGGCTCTCTTCACTCGCCCATCTCTCTGGTCTAAGATTCTAGTCCTCGGACCTGGAGTAGATGCTAGGTGTCAGTCACTGTGGGTATGGGCCACCAGAAGATCATTTGACAACTTTTGGTGAGCCTTGATTAGTGGTGTCAAGTTCGTACCCTCAACAATCGACATTTCCCACAACACCGCCTGACATTGGCAAACGTGCGCCGCACCCTGACAATCAGAGATATGTTCCCCATAAAGTTGGTACGCGACTTTCTGCAATGGACCTCGTGCAATCTGTCTGGGTCGTAGTCTCTATTTAGTGCAACCATTTTTGTATTAATTCAACATTAACACCCCAGAATGGGGAAATTTGTATTAATGATAGATGATTAACATTAACGACACAAACCTCTATAAATAGGGTTGGGGTATCTCCTTGTAAAGGGATCATATTTTTGGAGAGAGAAACTTTGTAACTCAGTGCAATATATACGCTGCTTGAGAAATACCATTAAGGCTTGCTCAAACAAGCTTCAAGCTCACTAAATACCACAGACTCATGGACTAGGGCTTTTTTATAGCCTGAACCACGTAAACCCTTGTGTTCGTTTCTATTATTTTCTTTAAACTCTCAGATTGGGTTGATAGTGAAAAAGGCAATTAACAAGATGTATAGAGGTTACAAAATTATGTGGGAAATGATTTGGGACGTTTTAGAAAAACTGAATTTTTGGAGTGGCTGCGACCTAGGGGTCATAGGCCAGTGGCCGCGGCCAGGAACATCTCTGGTTGCAGATAGGGACACTGACAACCAACTCCAACTTCTTTTTTCCATCTTGAACCGTTCTAACACCTCATGTAACTCCCAAAAATATTTTTAATTCCATAAACATCCAATTAAACATTTGTAACAGTCATCGGGGTTGGTAGAATTTGAAATTCAAATGGTATCTCCAACTCTATAAATAGGAGTCTAATGCTCACTTGTAAGACACACCATTTTCTATCCACAAAGCACTTGGCTAGAAAATACACCATAGATGCTTGATAATTTCAAAGAGCTATTTCCTTGTGAGATCCCTTAATGCTTAGAAAATAGGGGGAAATAAGCTTTTGGACAAAGGTTTTGAACCTTGTTGAAGTTGGTGATCCCCACTCCTCTACACTTTAGTTGTGTGAGAGTTTATGTTCATTCTTTTGTTATTCTTGTTCTTATTTACTTGTATTATTATTGTTTTGAGCTTGTGGTCTTCCTCTTAAACATCTTTCTATTTACTTGTATTTTGAGCAATTGAGTTGTAACATTATTTTTATCAAATACATTGTCTATTGTATGCTTGCTTAGAGTTGTATTTTGTTTTTCCATTGAATATAATATATTCTCTAACAATCAAAAGCTTAATTCTTTCATTTTCATTGGAAGGAGAAACCATAGAGGTCTTGTGAGGATCCAACTTTAAAAGTGGTAAGATAAGGTAATGTTCTTCCTTGATTTTTCTAAGAAGATCTAATGATTTTCATATAGTGATAGAAATGAGAAGAATTTTTTTTTTACCAATGAGATTCATTGTTAGCAGTTAGATTAGAATATATTTCAACATTTAACCATATGTATATGTGTGAGTTATCATATTAATATAGTGTATTATATGATAATTAAATTAATAGGAATGTGTTTATCCTATTATGTTGTGATTAGTTACCATTTATTTGGTAATTAATTAAAAAATTATTTGGGAATTTTAATTTTCCTACTTAAAGAGATGAGCATCTCATTTTATGAGATAAGAAAAGATGAACTTAAGGGAGTTACATCTTTTGGTGGAAGTACCTTGCTATTGCAAGAAAAATGGATCAAGGTGGATCCAAAATTTTGAGATAGTGTTGACTGTGTTTTTAGCCAACGACGTGAGAACGTCAAAAACGATAAACCTTCAAGAGAATTTAAACGACACAGACAGTTTTATCAAGAAAAGTAAATAACACACAAGATTTTTATAGTGGTTCAGCCCCGATCAGTCGGTAATAGCCTAATCCACTTAGAGTTGTGATTATAGATCTGTACTCAAGATCAGATGGACTGAGCCAACTGAGTTTCTTCAGTACAGATTGCAAAAATACAAGAATTCTTTCAAATACCAGCACTTTCTCTCTCTAGAATACTCAGACCCAAATTTTCCCAAAAAGTCTCAAAAGAAGAAGAAGAAACCCCTTTCTAATCCCATAAGCCACATATTTATATGCTTAGGATCATATACTGATATCCCCTAGAATAGGGATATTTTATTATATTTATTACATTTAAATTACAAAAAACATTCAAAATGTAACAAAACCCCCAATTTGTGGGAAGAAGGAGAGATTCCCGCGTGTGCAAAGATCGGTTCTTGTTGAAGCCGTTTCTGGAAATCTTGACTTAGTCCTCCTCTATCTGGTCGACCCATATCTCCTACTGACCACTCATGCAAGTGCTGGTCGGACACATGCATGCTGGATATATGCAATAGCTAGTAGGACATACACTTGCTGGTAGGACATGCTTTTGTTGGTCGGACAAGTGCATGGTGGTAGGACATGCACTCCTCTCCTCTAACATGACACTCTCCTCTAGCATGCCATATCTCTCCTCTAACATGGAACTCTCCTCCAGCATGCCATATCTCTTGTAACGCCCTACTACCTTAGAGTCGTTACTAAGTGAGTTTAAAACAGAAATTGTGCATTTAATTGACTCAAAGTGGTTTCTAAAACCAAAAGTGTGATTAAACCAGAGTTTAAGGCTGTACTCTTTTAAAAATGTTTAACTTCATTAAAAGCGTTAAGTATAGAACATCTGGGATCCCAAAATAAGGTTTACAAAATGTTTACAACTCAAAAATAGATTTACACCAGGTTATCTTTCAAAAGAATGGATTAATACAGCCATTTACAAAATGCCCCCAACCAAAGCAGTCGGGCAGGTCGAACATGTACGCGCCGCTCCCACGCTCTCCATACTCATGGCCGGTTGACTGACTCCTTGCTTTTACCTGCCACACGGAGCACCCGTGAGCCGAAGCCCAGCAAGAAAACCCAAATAGCACATAACATATGCAAATAATATCACTGGCATAATTCACTGATAAATAGGAAATCATCAATTAAACAAACACGGCCATGCCGCCCCAGAGGCCTTACCAAAGCTTGGGGTCTCGGTCATTACCGTAGGATATCCCATGTATCCCTTGGGTCCCACCCTGGCTATAGCATCCCATGTGCTGAGTGTTACTTCCGGCCCCGCTGCCGTACCCGGCCTACGCCGCTCTCGGCCTTAGCCGTTCATTCCATTACAATCACACATATAATACATTCAGAAATAACCATTCAAACATACAATAATTTATCTAGGATTACACATTCGCACACAATACAATCTAGGGCCGTGCCCTGCAATCACACAGTGGGCCTATGCCCTATTCTCGGGTGTTACGGTTTTCTTACCTGTATTTTGTGCTTTCCGATGCACCACGGTCACGAGCATGGTCCACTAGCACGAGCCTCTCCGAAATCCTAGTCACAACACACACAAAACACTTTTAATACTAACCAAGCCCAAAACCACTTCCCGGTACTAATCCCGTACTCCCGGGACCTCTAAAACCTTAAAACAACACCCCGGAGACATCCCCCGAACCCCCGGAGCAAAGCCTAAAATTGCCAAAAATGACATCCTGAAAATGGCCTTGTGCCGCGGCACCCAGCAGTCAGGGACTCCACGCCGCGGCACACAAAACTCGTGCCGCGGCACGCCTTCGCATCCCAGAATTCTGGGTTTTTCCTTCGCGTTTTCCCGAGCTTCAACCTCTCCAAATCACCCCAAACCAATACCTAAACCCCAAAACTCAAATCCAAACTTCATATGAACAATCTAACACCCTATAAACACTAAGATCAAGATCAAAACATCAACACACCCAAGATCCACACCTTTGATCTCAAATTCAGCAACTCAAACCAAAACCCATGAAAATCTTAACTCAAGCATTAAACTCCTCAATCAACACAGAAAACAAACTTAAATATGCATAAGATCCTTACCTCAAGAGTAGAATCCACCCTAAAAGTTTCCTTGATCTCCTCCTAAGCTCCCACTTCTCCTTCTCTTCTTCTTCTTGCCCTAGCCTTTCTCTCCTCTCCTTTTCCTTCTCTTCTAATTTTATCAAAACACTAAATGATCCAATGCCCAAACCGTACACCCCATATACCCAGCTGAAACTTGTCTATTTGCCTTGCCAAAAGACCAATTTACCCCCTTCCTAATAATCCCTCCTAACTAAACCTTCAAGGGCACTTAAGTCTTTACACTTCTATTTCAATTCTACCATTTTCTATCTAAAACTTGTTACTCACAGCAGTTACAAATGGTTACCAAAATTCCAATAACTAACCACTCATTCTCAACTCAACTTATAAGATTCCCGAAGTACCCCTAGGCTCCTCCCGAGCCGGGTACAACATCCCGTTGTGACTTTTAGACTAATTGGCTCGCTAGGACCGTCTCGGTGTGTGCATCCTGATAATAACATCACACTCACATGGCACGATCACATAATACACTTATCACAGTCGTGCTCTAAAATGGCCAAATTACAATCATGCTCATTCTAAGACAATCAGGTCTACATGCATACTAATTCACATAGTCATGCATCTCAAATAATCAAATAGTCATATAACGTGCAATAAGTCATAATCATGCATAAAACTCATTAAAGACACACACAGAATTACATTATGCCCTCCTGGCACACTACTCCAGGCCCTTAAGCCTTAACACTGAATTTGGGTCGTTACATCTCTCCTCTAACATGGTACTCTCCTCTAGCATGCCATGTCTTTATTTGGACAACCATGCACTTGCTGGACATATGCATAAAGACC
The DNA here is from genome assembly GCF_963169125.1 of Humulus lupulus. Taxonomy (NCBI): domain Eukaryota; kingdom Viridiplantae; phylum Streptophyta; class Magnoliopsida; order Rosales; family Cannabaceae; genus Humulus; species Humulus lupulus. The sequence continues at coordinate 187,480,122 of NC_084794.1, read as the reverse complement.
ACATTCTTGGGGTCTCCTCGGACCAAGGTCCCTTGGGCTCTCCTCGGACCACTCTCTTGGGTTCTCCTCGGACCAAGGTCCCTTGGGCTCTCCTCGGACCAAGGTCCCTTGGGCTCTCCTCGGACCAAGGTCCCTTTGGCTCTCCTCGGACCAAGGTCCGACCTCACCTTGGCTTTTCATCGGACCAAGGTCCGACCGGGCACTTGGACTGCTCCTCGGATGTACTTGGCTTGGACGTGACACTCTCAAGCAGTCAAAACTCTTCATCAGTCTACCGGGTCACTTTATCACAACTTTGAGGAGTCAATGTATTTATTGACTATTTAATGTGTCTTTTACGGACCATGTACTGCCATTTGTCACCTCTATTGCCATGTCATCAATCTCCATTTTTTGGATAACAGATAGCATATTGTCCAATAGACTTGGAGTCTAAAGTATGGTCAAATGAAAAATATTTGAGAATTATTTAGTAACAATAATTCTTAAATATTAAATGTCTCAATGAGAGACATTACAAAATTGGAGAAGCAATTTTGAATCTTAAAACAAAAAATAGTGAATGAATTGATGATAATTTTGTTCATTTTGGTTCAAGATAATAAAATGGTGATATGATTAATTTAATCTCAATGAAGGGAGAAATTTAATTGTAAATCCAATTTTAAAGTATAAGAAATCAAACTATATTTAAATAAATCAATGAGGGATTATTTATTTGATTTAAGTGTTCCTTGTGAAATCTCTTAATGCTTAGGTAATAGGAGAAATAAGATTTTGGACAAAAAATTTTAAACCTTGTTCAAGTTGGTGAACCTCACTATTTTACACTTTGGTTGTGTCAGAGTTTGTGTTCATTCTTTTGTTCTTCTTGTTCTTATTTACTTATATTATTATTGTTTTGAGTTTGTGATCCTCCTCTTCTACATCTTTCTATTTATTTGTATTTTGAACAATTGAGTTGTAACATTACTTTTATCAAATACCTTGTCTATTGTATTCTTTCTTAGTGTATTTTATTTTTCATAGTTCTATTAAATATAATATATTCTCTAACACAAGTGCATACACAAATTTGTTTCTCAAAATATTTATGAACAAATTCAAACTAAAGATGGTGAAAGCACTCAATTATACACTTGCACATGTTTTATAAGAACAAGATAGAATGATCCTGAGATGTTAGCTGGATAAGTTGTACGTAGCACAGGGTCGACCCTGAGATCCCAGGGCGTAGGCAAAATTTAATTTATGAGGCTCCTTGTTTTGTATTTTTTAAATTTAAATATTAAAAAATTGTTAACTAAATTTAGAATAATACTACATAAAATAATATATTTTTTTAAAAAAAGAATATATTTCAAACACACAAATCAAAACATCTAATTATAAACTTAAGAGGTTTCGTGTAAAATGACATTTAACGGTGTGTGAAAGTGAGTAAATATCCATGCTTTCAATTTTATAAGAAATAGCCTAACCACTTTCTTAATATTAGATATTACTAAATATACCATTTAGCAAATTACATTGAAACTATTTCATTCTAAATATTTTAATATTATCGTATATGCATATTAGTTTTGTTTAATTAGTTTTTATTTTAAAGTTATTTTGATTTTGTTTTTGTTTTTTATGGGTTGTTGGTATATCATTTTTCAATGAGTGTATATGTTTTTTTTTCAGATGATATATCAAAGTTGTATGGTTAATATTATATAAAAATTACATGTTTTTTTTAACTATTGTTAACACGATATATGCATTGTTTATGCTATAATATATCAAATTTCGTTATTGTTATTTCATATCAATTGATTTTGTTTGTTTTTTTTTCTAAGTTTATGGTATATAAATTTACTAGCATTGTATGTTAATTTGATATATCATGGTACAACAAATAGACATATCAAGCTATTAAACATATATACCATATGCACTATAGTATTTTATATATCATAAGAAAAAAATTTAATATACCATGAATTATATACACTATAAATTTTTTTAACAAAAATAAAATTGGTATATTATTACTCAAAAAATGTATATACTATGCTAACAAGACTATATACACCCATTAAAATGAATATATTATACTAATAAAATTATATATCAGAGTTATATATAACAAGATATAAACTAAATATCATCTAAAAATATAATATATCATACTACAAAAAACCATATATACTAAGTTGGAAAACAATATACCAACACTTAAAAAATGAAGAAAAAAATATTACTCAAAAACTATATATAACATGCCAACAATATTATATATCACCACTAAAATGTATATACAATGCTAACAAAATTATATACCACTATTTAATTGTATATACAATGCTAAACATATTATATACCACCATTATATATATAAAATAAAATAAATATCATCCACAAAAAAAAATGATATATAATACCACAAAAATATATATACTCAGTTGGAAAATAATATACCAACAACGCTTAATAAAATATTACTAAAAAAATGTGTATATCATGCTAACAAAATTATATATCACCATTAAATTAAAATGTATATATCATGCTAACAAAATTATATACCATCATTACATATAACAAGATGGAACTTAAATATTTTCTAAAAAACAATGATATATCATACCACAAAATACATATATTGAGTTGATAAATAATATAGCAACAAAACTTACAAAATTATTACTCAAAAATGTATATAATATGCTAACAAAATTATATACTACCATTAAAATGTATATATCATAATATAAAATTATTGCTACCATTATGTATAACAAGACAGAAACTAAATATCATAAAAAAAAATGATATACCATACCACAAAAAATATATACACTAGTTGGAAAATAATATACCAACAATCCATAAAAAACGAAAAAAATTCAATATAACTTTAAAATAAAAATTAATTGAACAAACCTAATATACATATACCACTATATTAAATTCATAGGCTTCTAAATAAATAAATAAATGATAGAAAAGAGAAAATTGGAAAAATAAATATATAATAAAATAAAAAATTTGAAAAAAATATAATTTTTCTTACTTAAAAATAAATGACATTTATTAATTATCATTCTTAAAAAGGAGAGGTCATTTGTTCCGAGTATCACTTTTAGTGAGATGCAAATGAGAGACTTATATGATAAAGATAGTTTAGGTAATCAATAATGTAAAATAATAATTTCTCTGCAATTTTTAAAAGAGAATTTACTCTTTCGGTACCTTGTGTTTTTGTAAAATATTGTTTTGGTACCATTTTTTTTCCAATAATGCTCATATGATACCCTGTATTTTAAAATCATACATATTTGGTATCCTAGACTAAGTTTTGATAAATAAAATTTTATCAATATAACTAAACTATCATCAATTGTATGTAATTAAATATTTAAATTTGGAACTCATATAATTGAGATCAGTTTGATTAAATTGACAAAATTTTATTAATTAAATTTGAGTTTAGGGTACCAAATATGTACGATTTCAAAATACAAGATATCAAATGAGTATTATTATAAATATATAATACAAAAACGATACTTTACAAAAACACATGGTACCAAATAGTTACCTATTATTTTTTAAATGAAGACATTAGCTTATTGATATCATTGTTTTGGACAATTTACTATAATTAATCTAAACTTAACTGTATAATATTGTTTAAATGTGATACACATTGTATTTTTAAATTAAAAAAAGACTAATTAAATTCACATAATCAAAATTTTGAAATTGAATTATTTGAATTTTGAAAATTAAACTTAAGAATTTAATATGTTTATATAATTAGGGGAATTTACTCACAGGTGCTTCACTTTAATAAAATTGTACTATATAATTATATATGCCAAATATTAAAAAAAAAAAATCTCTTTCAAGTACATATCACAATAGAAGAATCTTATTTTCAATTTTTTTGTGTGTTATACGAATGTGAATAGCTCACGTTTTTGTTTTACTTATTACATTAAATTTGTCCTAAAGAAACTCCTTTCATTTTTTTTAATTTATAAAATGTTGTGTGGCTTTTAGAACAATGTTGTGTTCGTTAATAAGTAAATAAGTATCACTATCCCGTATAATGTTGTGTTCGCTAATAAGTAAATAAGTATCACTATCCCGTAAAAAAACAGTAAATAAGTATCACGTGGTTTGTGTCTTTTCAGTAAGATGATGTTTGGTTGGAGGAAATAAAAATTCAGGAATATGAATGAGAATAAGAAAATGACTAAAATTGAATGAGATAAAATTAATATGAATAAAAAAATTGATAAAATTTTGCATTGGAATTTGTAATAGTCTTTTATTTCATTTTCAAATGAAATAATCATTTTACCAAAATAGTGGAAAAATCATTCAATTGGAATGACATTCCAATCCTCTAAAATACAACCAAACAAAATAATGTAATAAAAGTGTATTCCTTTCTATTCCATTTTATTACCCACAATCAAACATAAACTAAGTATGTTATAAGAAATAAATTGGACTCTTTAAAAACAAGAGGAAATTACATTTATATGAGATTTTTAATAGAGTGTGCAAAATATAGCGTTTTTAAAAAAAAAAAGTTAATTTATGGCTTTTTTTTTTTTTTAAGAATTTTTACTTTTATGAGTTTATTTTCCCATCTTTTTGTATAAAAGTTGGTTTATGCCATAGTTTTACTCTTAATCAAGTTTTATTATTTTGGAATGGTATGTTTGTAATTTGATTATTATTTTTTTAGCTTATTTGTTTTTTTTATATTGTTATTATATTAAATTTTTCTTTGTTTGTTTTGCAAATTTTTTTCTTTTTTTTTTAATATGAATTGTGTTTAAAATGATTTTTTTATTTATTATAAACATTTTTTTTAGATTTTACATTTCTTTTTTCAAATACTGGGTAAGGTAACCAGTTACTTGATTGACAGCTATGTAAAAAAAAAATCATTGAGCTAGGTTAAATAACATGTACCAAGAGGGTAACCAGTTATCTTGAGAGGAGTAACTCTCTGCCATAAGAGGGGTAACCGGTTCTCATAAGAGGGGTGTCGGGTTACTCATATTAAATATGAAAAGAAACATCAAATTTGAAGGAAAAAGATGAAGAACACTTCATTAAAAAAGGAAGAAGAAGTAACTATGATTTTAGTAACGTAGGTAACCGGTTACCATAAAGAACACAGAAATATACACGCATATCAGAACTTGAAGGTAACCAGTTACATCGAGAAATAAACACACAAAGAACGTGAAGGTAACCAGTTACCCCCAGAAATATACACATAAAGAATGGGAACGTGACCAATTACCACATATCTAAAGATAAAAAAAAATCAAATCCACCCTCTTTCCCTTCTCGCCCAGCTAGATTTGAATGTTCCCATTAGGGTAACTGTTACCCATTCATGTTTTCATATTTTTATTAATTTTTATTTTCAAATTTTGGTGTTCCTATAAGTGTTATAGTAAAAATAAAATGCTGAAAAAATTGATTTGATTTTTTTTACATATAGTAGAAAAAACTACAAAAAAAATTACAATAATAAAAGATAATAAATAAATAAAATAATTATGTAATGTTAAAATATGTGTGAAAAAAGGAAAAAATATGTGATGAGAAAATAATAAGTACAAAAAATGAAGGAACAAAACTAAAAAAATATGAAGAAAAAAAATCAAATAAATGAATAAAAATGAAAAGAAGTAGAAGAAAAATAATGGAAAAATGGAAAGAAAAAAAATATGAATAAAAAAATTAGTAGAAAAAAATGGAAGAAGAAAAAACGAAAGAAAAAAAGCTTATAGGTGTGAAAAAAGAAAAAAAATGGAATGAGAAAATAATAAATACAAAAATAGAAGAAAAAATAGAAGAAAAAAATGAAAAAGAGGAAATAAAACTGAAAAAATATGAAAAAAAAAAACAATATGAATGAAATAAAAAAATAGATAAATGAATAAAAATGAAATGAAGAAGAAGAAGAATGGAAAAATGAAAAGAAAAAAAAAAGTTGAAAGAAAAAATTGGTAGAAAAAAGAAGAAAAAGGAAAAGAAAAAAATGGAAGAAAAAATAAGTAAGGAAAAAAAGAAAGAAAAAATAACTGAAAAAATAATTAAAAAAATAAAGGAAAAAATTAAAAATTAAAAAAAATAAAATAAAATTACCTTCAAACTAAAAAAAAACATAATTATGATAAAAAAATGTGGCATTTCCATATTTTAGTTAGCTACTAATTGTATATCTCATATTTTAATTTTTTCTTTAATAAATTTTCCCATACAAATTAAAAAAAATATAATTATCATATTTTTGTACATTGATAGTATAAAAGCTAGTAATAATCCGTACGATTGGATTTATTGTAGCCGGGCTTGCATTTTTATTTATTGGGCATGATTTTTTTTTTTAACAAAAAAAAAGAAGAAGAAGAGAAAATTACATAGTTTATGGCTTTTTATAAAATTTATACAAAATATTGGTTTTTTTAAAAAAAAATTATTTTATGGCTTTTATACAAAAAAAAATTTAAGTTATGGATTTTATTTTCCCATATTTTTGTATAAATGGGTGATTAAGTCATAATTTTGTTTTTAATTAAAATTTTTAAATTAGGAGGTTAATTTTGTCATTTCAATTTTATTTTTTATGTTTATTTATTATTTCAAACCTTTTTTTAATTGTTATTTTTATAAAATTGAATTGTTTTTATTTATATTATATAATTATTTTTATATGAATTTTTTTTGTGATTGTTTTCCAAAAGACTTTTATGTAATATGAATTATTTTTATTAGTTTTTTTAATTATTTTTTGTATCTATTTTTTTCTTTTTGTTTTAGACTTTTATTGTATGTTTTTTTTCCAAGTCTGGTTAAGGTAACTAGTTACTTGATTGATTACATTTTCACAGTTCTAAATCTGATTTTTTTCCCTAGATCTAAGTGAAATAACATATTATTGTGAGGCGTAACCGGTTGCCCTGAGAATAGTAACCTTCTGTCATAAGATGGGTAACTAGTTACTATAAGAAAAGTAACAAGTTAGATATCTTAAATCTGAAGAAAAAAAACATCGAATTTGAAGAAAAAAAAATCTAAATGAATTATAAGCAAACATAAAATCTAAAAAATAAACTATTGAAGAGAAAGAAGAAGAAGAAACTATATTTTCATTAATATAGGTAACCGATTACCTTAAAAAACTCATAAATATATATATATATATATATTTATATATATGTTCATTTATCAGAAGAAGAAGACCAGTCACCTATTGTAGATCTAAAAAATAAAAATAAAAACTGAGATTTGATCAACACGAGAAGAAGAAAAAATATGAGAAATATGAGTATATTTGAAATAATATGAGTAATTTTTTTACCTAAACTTAAAAAAAACTTATACGAGTTAGTTGCAATAGTCCCCTCTTTTTTTTCCATAATTTTTAAATGTTCTAATTTTAAGAATTTTTCCTATAAAATTTAGGAAAAGTATAATCCCCATATTTTTGTAAATTATAGCGATAAAAGCCATATTTATGAAAATTTCCTAAAAAAAAAACAAGAAGAAAAAAGTATAAATTACACTACATATGGCTTTTTTGGCCATCTAACTTTTTATATGATGATTAGTGCTAAAAAATATACATTTATTGATTTTAATAGTCAAAATAAATTAAATTTTAATTAATATTTTCATGGAATTAATATGATTTAATTTATAAATGAAAATATTTATTTTTAATTTAGTTTGTTTTATTTGGTAGGATTTAATTGATATTTTTGGTACTTGGAAACAAAGAAAAAAAAAAGAAAGAAGCAAATAAAATTGAAGAAACAAAGAAAATGTGGCATTTTTGGAGCCAAAAGGCCCAATCCCAAGGCCCAGTCCGTGCCTCTTCCTCCTCCTTTCTCTTTCCCCCAGTGCGCCACCTGGCGAGCCCCTGCTGCGCCACCTATCCACACCATTACACCTTTTAGCAGCTAGGCCCATGCGTGAGCCCAACCCAAGCTCAGCCTTCCCCAGCAGCCCCGAAGGCCCAACCCACGAGCCTTCAGCCCAACCCGCGCCTAACTCGATTCGTTTGGCCCTTTCCTTCAGCCAGCCTGGACACGTGGCACACTTCTATTGGCCACGACTTGGTCAAAATTCCGACTGCCCATAGCCAACCATCAGCCTATTTTATTGTGCATATTGGGCCTTGAACCTTCCATTTTGAGCTCTAAAGCTCACATTTTGTGGTGTTTTAGAAAAAGGGCAAAATAACCATTCACTAAAATATCTAGGTTAATATTAATAATAAGATTTGATTTTTCAAAATCATATTTTATTTTTAATATTTCAGATTTATTTTGTAAACCCCATTTGTAATTTAATTTATTTTTAATCATTTTCTCCTTCTATAAATAGGGACTCTTCTTTCACATTTGGTATGTAATTTTGAGAGTAAAGAAACTATAGAAAAATTTCTACTCACTTTCTTTTCATATTTTCTTCTTCGAATTTTGTGAGAATCATGAGCATAATGGCCTAATATTCCTAGGAAGGTTAGGGATGATTCCATATGCTAGTGATGTTATTTTGCTACTTTAATTTACTATGTTCTTAATATAATGCATTTGAGTTATTTATGTTCTTTCATCCTCATCTTTATTTTTGTTACCTTTATTTATTTGTCCTAATAGTATATATGATTAGTCATGTTCTTTCTATATGCTTCTAATTAGTAAAAGTAATATTGATACATAATTTTATGTCCAATCTTCTATTGCATTATTGTCCTTGGGTATTTTGACATTTTTAGATTTTTCATAAGATTAACATTGTGCACCTAAAGTAAATAACTTTATAAATCAAATGGACTTTTGTTAGAAAATAATATGGACTTTAAATTTAGATTTTCCAAGTAAATGTTGGGATGTGAACTACTTACTTGTGTATTTTTGTAAATCAAGTAACAAAGTAACCAAACAAGCGTATGGATGATGTTGACGCCGTTTTTCGTCAAACAGTAAAAGAAGAGCACATAAACAATAAATGATAATGGCCAAATAAAATAAAACAAATCAAACACACGATTTTTATGTGGTTCAGCAGTTAAATCTGCCTAGTCCACGAGTCTCTGTTATTAATCTCAAGATTATCTCTGAAAATTCTTAAGCATGAATTCTTCAGAGTTTTCTCTCCCGGTCCAGAATTTCGGTCCTCTACAATGGTGCATCACCTCTCTATTTATAGAGAAGGATGCATAATACTATTCCACATATTTTGGGTAGTTACTCTTTTTGTATAAATAAAATAAATGGCTTTAAATGCCTATAATCAGATATAAAAGGAAACGTCCCCTGAATACCAGGAGACGTATAACTGACCAAATAATATCCCACGATTCTAGGGGATTTACAATAATAAATGAGGATTACATCTCATATTTATAACACTTGTAGATATTCAAGGTGGTTATCGCGTATCTCTTAGGCTTTAGCTTTCCAGGTTTCCCGTCATCTATCGAGCTAGAAACATCTCCCGAGGCCGCATGGCTTTCGAGATCATACGTGCGTCGAGCTCGGGACCCCTGATCCGAAGTCGTCCCTGAAGATGAATATGTTCCCGGAGCTATCTTTCGAGATCATGAACTCTTCGAGGTCACCATACTCGAGGTCGTCTATATCCTGCTAGCTCGGCATATAATCCTGGAGCATGTTTCCAATCTTATGAGTCCACTTATTTGCGAATCCAACTTTCGAGATCATAATTAACATAGCTCGAAATCTGGGTGTAACATCTTGCCCCCTCAAAAGTATTTGTTCGAATCCTAAGAGAAGGAAACTTTTGAACTACTTTCTTCGAGAACTGTACCGTCATACACCCTTGAAAATGGACACGCGTCAATTGGGCATTGATCATTTTTGGTACTTGAGTACCTTGGAAACACGCCCACGATCGCTCGTCTGACACCTTTTCGGCGCCATCATGTCATTGATCCCTAACCGTTGGATCTTGCAAGGATTTCGTTCAACGTTCCAGATTAACTCCTTTTTCCCATCTATATATACAAGACTCCACTCTTCACCTTCACTTTCACTTTCGTTCATCAGAAGCAAGAAAAGAAAGAAAAACGAAACCAGACCTCTCCATACAGCTTCCGTTCTGTATATGTTTTCTCGGCCAAAGAAACAAAGAAATCCTGGTCTGTTCGAGTCAGTGAGTTCTTATTTGCAACCTCTTCTTCAATCGACAATCTCTCTGCAATCACCATTACTGTGTAAGTATGCAATTTTTGTTTTCCGTCTTGTCAGTTTTTATTCACGCTATTCTTGCTGTGTATGTGTATATACTGGTTTACGTCCTTAGCATAATATGATAGGAGGTTTTGATCCGATAGGCTCTTATGTTTTCTAGACTTCCCCTACTGGATTTGTATCACTGGTTTATACCCAGTTTTGACGTTTGAGTGAGGTTTCCATTTTCTAGGTTTTGAAAATTTTTAGGCGACGTTTCTTGTACACTAAGTTTTCGGGTAAAAACCCTTGTCTTTGATAAATGCACGAAACCCAAGAATGCATTTCCTGGTTAACCGCCACTCTTCTTTCCCTTGAATTTCAGGATTTTCAAAAAATCATCCACGCTCCTTTTCTCTTCCGTGGATCACACGCTCTGACTCTTCAATAAGGGTTTTAATATTTAGTTTGTCTTGTTCCTAAATTTCCGAGCTCATCTCATCGAGCTCGTGATTCTTGCATGCATGGCCCTCACCATTTTTTCCTTCTCGTTAGATGTCACAGAATCTGGAAAGACGGTGGGGGTCATTGCTGGCAATCCCTTACGAGCCAAAATCTCCGAGCCCAGAATCGCTGTTCGCCCGGAATCAACGTCGGATAAGAGAATACGAGCTTGCGCGCGAGCGAGAGGACATTCGAGCTCATTATCGCCGCCAGATAGACGAGGTCATAGAAAAGAGGAGAAGAGTTCTTCGGGAGGCCCTCTATCCGGAGCCCAATTCAGGACCTAGGCCAATTCCCCTCGACCCTGCACTAAAAGTCACTGTCGCATACCTTCCAGGGGAGCTCCAGTTTTCATTAATGGGGGAAACTTCATCCTCGCAGCCGAGGAGGGAGATGTTCGAGGCCGAGCTCTACTGGAGCTCGGTTACCACAACCAGTCAAATAACTGAAATCTTGGCCTTCCATGGCCTTGGCTCGTCAGACACCTTGAAGTGTCGAGCTCCGACCAGCCATGAACGGAGCTGTTTCGCCCCTGGGGGCCGCGACGCCAGTGTGAAATACGCGGCCTGGAGCCAGGAACATATGAGGGCAGGAGCTCTGTTGCCCTTGAAGTCTTTTTTCAAAGACTTTATTGATTTCATTGGGTTGGCTCCGTTCCAACTCAACACCAATTCGTACAGGGTGCTGTCTGCCCTGAGGTCCTTATACCACGAGCTGGGGTGGAAAGGACCTTCACCTCAAGAGATTTTATATCTCTTTTGTTTGAAAAGTAACCCCTCTCGAGCTCGGGGAGGGGATGGCTTTTAATACCTCTCGAGCTATCCCAAGGAGACGAAGGTTTTTGAGGATCTTCCCAACCACTCGCTTGATTTCAAAAAGGCCTTCTTCTGGACAGACGGTCTGTCCTCGTCTCGACATTATTCGTTCAGGCGGATTCGTAAGTATTCTCGTTACCTTTATTTCTGAGCTCGAGACTTTAGTTATTAAATCCATATTTAGTTGAAATGTGTCTCGCCTTTCAGCTAATTTCCAGCGTCCCACCCCCGATGAGGCAATGAAGGGGCACAGAGAAGCCTTGCTTCAACTCCCTTACGGCAGGAGGTCTCTCTCGTATCTATTACACGAGGGCAAGCTCTGAGCTTGTGGGCGGTTGGGAGAGGGCCAGTCAACCTCTGACTGGTCCAATAAAAAATATGAGCACTGGGAGAAGGTGCCACTGCCCACAGGCGCCCTTCCTCCGAGGAGAGAAACGAGGCCATCACTCCCAGTTCGCCTGAGGAGTCCGCGATCTGGGAATGAGGCCAATGACGAAGCTTCGAGCTCGGATTCAGATGAAGGTAAAGTCCTTCCTACTTCGAGAATGTGGTCCCCCACTTTACTAGAACACAGGCCCAATAGGTTAGTCTCGTGCCCACAGGATAGATACCACTTCTACATATGGAGTTGGGTAGATGATTGTGTCCATAGGTTTGATAGTGGGCTCGGGAAGTACGACACCATGTACACCACGGACGAGGTGTGGAATGGGATAGCTGTGCAGTACGGGACCAATGATTATAGGGACCTCTCGAGGTTATCACCTACTTATAGGGAAGGCACTCACCCCGCCTCCTCTGAAGACGGGGGAATTTCATGGTCCCCCAGCTCGAGCTCGGGGGAGAGTTCCAGTTAGGTTTCTTCTATCATCACTCTATGTGTCTGTGATACTGAAACAACTTGTATGCTTCTCTTTTACTGACTCACTGTGTTGTGACTTGTGCAGGCGAGATGGACTCCGACCTTGACACCCTCATCGACAGTGCAGGCGCCAAGAGGAGCAAACGCCCTAGGGCGGGGGCGCTGAAGATCGGCCAGCCGGGCAAAGGCTCCAAGAGATCCAAGAAGACACCTCCCCTTGCCCCGCCGGCTTCGAGCTCCGTTGCTGCATCGACTGCCCAGGCCAACGCTTCCACGACAGTGCCATCCTCGCAGGCTGTCGTCTCTGCGGTGGCACCGACTTCGTTGGTTGGTGCCCCCGTCATGGTTGAGTCCCAACCTCCTGTGGTGGTTCAATCATCCTCTGCTTTGCTTTCCAAAAGGCTTTCTGCTTCCCGAGTTCAAAAGTTATCAATCTCCACCCATATGGACGCATATGCGGTGGACAATGCTGCTGGATCCCACAGATCCACGCTGATCTCGGATGTCATGTCTCGGATCGGCCAGAGCTATGGGAGTTTCGAACCCAGTGGCAGTGCTTAAATGGTACCCGAGATTGCACTGTTCTTTATGAGAAGAGTATCGAGCACACTGCCGCGGTAAGTATTCTTCTATAGTCCTTCTTTTTCTGCTTACAATCACACTGACCCGGGGCTAATGGTGGTTTCTTCCTTTTTCAGGCTCTTTCCTTCACTGCCCAGCTTAATTACGAGTTGAACAGCGAGATCCATTCGAGCAAGACTCATGCTCAAGAGGCGAAGGATCTCCACCTCAAAGCGAGCGATGATCTGAAGGCAGCGAATGCGAAGCTTGAGGCAGGAGCTAAGGAGCGTGAGGACATGGCCAAGGAGCTCGGAAATCTGAGAGCTGAGCTCGAGGAGCAAAAGAAAGAGAACACCCAGCTTCGGGAGACCAATAAGAAGCTTGAAGAGGACAAGGCCGCCACCTTCGACATCATAGAGGATGCCAAAACTCGCCTCCTCGCCGAGTACAAAGAGAAGAAGGAGAAAGCGGTCGACTCAGCCATGTATCGGATGTGGGCCTACAATGAAGATCTGGACACCAGCTTCTTAGGTCCTCACGAGGCGGCTCTTCTCGAGAGGTGGAATGCTTGGCTCGAGGAGGAAGAGGCTGCCTAGCTCGAGAAGGAAAAAGTAGCTTCGGAGGGAATCCAAGAGGATAGTCATGCTATTCATCCTGGTAACTCTGGTGCTGCTGAGGCTGAGAAGGCCAAGGAGACTCCTCTTCCTTGAATCTGACCTCGGGGAGATCACTTATTGGGGCTGCGTCCCCCTATTTTTGTAACTATTTTAATTTATGCCCACGAGGCTGATACAATTTCTTTAATTATTCTTTTACATGCTTTACATTTCTTGGCTCGAAATATTTTGCACATTTTATGTTGATGAATCAGTTATGTTCATTTATTCATACAGACATAGTTTGGATTTAGGCTCGAAACTCGATGCATTCATGCATAGTTTGTTCGAATTATCGAATTCTGACCTCGTTATTTATCAAGGTCGGATATTACTTTAACCACGAACCCGAAAGTACTTATATGGTATGTAATGTAAATGATTTGGTTATATCTTTTTTGTTTAGTCACTTTTCCTCATCCTCAGTTTTTGCTCCGAGGTTAAGAGTTCGAAACTATTTTTCTTTAAGATATTCCAGCCTCGATCTCGATTCATCTCGAAGTAGGTTTAGGTTCCAACTTATCATCGATTAATTTTTTGGCTGGTTTGTTCCAAACCTGTTAAGTTTGCACATCTGGTTAACTCCAAACGCTTTAGGTTTTTGATAGTCCGGTTATGTCCGAACTATCTAAGCTCGTGTATTTAGTTACATCCAAACACTTATGTTTTTGATAATTCGGTTATGTCCGAACTATCTAAGCTCGTGTACTTGGTTACATCCAAATACTTATGTTTTTGATAATTCAGTTATGTCCGAACTATCTAAGCTCGTGTACTTGGTTACATCCAAATACTTATGTTTTTGATAATTCGGTTATGTCCGAACTATCTAAGCTCGCGTACTTGGTTACATCCAAATACTTATGTTTTTGATAATTCGGTTATGTCCGAACTATCTAAGCTCGCGTACTTGGTTACATCCAAATACTTTATATTTTTGATAATTCGGTTATGTCCGAACTATCTAAGCTCGCGTACTTGGTTACATCCAAATACTTATGTTTTTGATAATTCGGTTATGTCCGAACTATCTAAGCTCGCGTACTTGGTTACATCCAAATACTTTATATACGTATATATTTTTTATTTTTTAAGCTGATGGTATTTATACCAATGATGCCCCCTTAATATCCTATGAGTGTGACCATAGGTTATTAAATTAAGAGAGATTGCAAAAATAAAAAGAAATTACATATGGAACAAAATAGACCTTTTATTTGATGAAATTAAAAAACAAACAAACTAATACAGATAGAAAATCATGGTTACAGGCAACACTTTTCCTACACTATTGATAGTAAGGTCTAAGGTGTTCGCCATTCCATGCTCGCTGTATCAGGCTCCCATCCAATCTCGCAAGTTTGTACACACCAGGTCGGATGACTGACTCTATCTGGTATGGTCCTTCCCAGTTCGGCCCGAGCACTCCAGCTGTTGGATCTCGGGTTGCCAAGAATATGTGTCTCAACATCAGATCTCCCATTCCGAACTTTCGATCTCGAACCCTCTTATTGAAATATCTTGTAGTTCGTTGCTGGTAAGCAGCATTTCTCAGCTGAGCCTCTTCTCTTTTTTCTTCAATCAAGTCTAGGGTTTCTTCGAGCTGAGTGTGATTGGAACTTTGATCGTAAATCTGAGTTCGAATCGTTGGGATTTCGACCTCGATGGGCAACATTGCCTCGCAGCCGTATGCTAGAGAGAACGGGGTATGTCCTGTTGAGGTCCGAGCTGTGGTCCTATACCCCCAAAGGACTTGAGGTAATTCCTCGGGCCATCGCTCCTTTGCTTCTTCCAACTTTTTCTTCAGAGAACTCTTGAGAGTTTTGTTAACGGCTTCGACCTGGCCATTCGCCTGAGGGTGAGCCACTGATGAAAAACTCTTTATAATGCCGTTCTTTTCACAAAAGTTGGTGAACAAGTCGCAATCGAACTGGGTTCCGTTATCGGATACGATCTTTCTCGGTACTCCGTATCGGCATACGATGTTCTTTACCACGAAATCAAGGATCTTTTTCAAAGTTATGGTCGCCAATGGTTCAGCCTCCGTCCATTTCGTGAAGTAATCAACAACGACTACAGCATATTTTACTCCGCCTTTGCCAGTCGGGAGAGAGCCTATGAGGTTGATGCCCCATATCGCGAAAGGCCATGGGGATGTCAACATGGTCAGCTCGGATGGTGGGGCTCGGGGTATCGTGGCGAATCTCTGGCATTTGTCGCACTTCTTCACATACTCGAAAGAATCCGTTTTAATGGTTGGCCAGAAATATCCTTGGCGTATGATCTTCTTGGACAGGCTATGTCCCCCGGTGTGGTCTCCGCAGAACCCTTCATGAATTTCTTCAATGATTTTCTTAGCTTCGGGGGGGGGGGGGGTTACACATCTTAGCAACGACATGGAATATCCCCTTCTGTATAGTTTTCCGTCTAAAATGGTGTAGCGAGGGAGTTGATACATCAACTTTCGAGCCTGATTCCGATCTTTTGGAAGGATTCCATTTTCGAGGTAATCAACTATCGGGGTCATCCAGGTCGGCTCTGTTTCGATCATACACACATCTTCCTCTTCTGGCTCACTAATGCTGGGCGTTGATAGGTGTTCTATGGGTATAACATTCAGCTCTTCATTTTCGGCGGAGGTGGCGAGTCGAGCTAAGGCATCTGCATTTGAGTTTCGTTCTCGGGGAACCTGTTCGATTGCATAAAACTCGAAATATTCTAATGCGGATTTTGCCTTCTCCAGATAAGCTGCCATTCTTGTGCCACGAGCCTGGTATTCTCCCAAGATTTGATTAACCACGCTGGGAGTCGCTGTAGCAATGTATAGCTTTAGCCTTGAGCTCCTTTGCTATTCGTAGTCCCGCGAGTAGAGCCTCGTACTCGGCCTCATTATTAGATGCTTTAAAGCCAAATCTTAAAGCGGAGTGAAATTTTCTCCCTGCGGGAGTGATCAGAATAACCCCTGCCCCCGCTCCATTTTCATTTGACGAGCCATCGACGTAAAGTTTCCACAGCTCGTGGGCCGTGGTTATTACCTCGTCGTCAGATATACCAGTACATTCCACTATAAAGTCCGCCAATGCCTGTGCCTTAATGGTCGTTCTTGGATGGTAGGTGATCTTGAACTGTCCGAGCTCAACAGCCCATTTAAGAAGTCGACCTGAAGCCTCTGGTTTAGACAGGACCTGCCTAAGTGGTTGATCTGTCAGTACATGGATGGGATGTGCCTGAAAGTAGGGGCGGAGCTTACGAGATGAATGAATTAGACTGAGGGCGAGTTTCTCCATCAGTGGATATCTTGACTCTGCCCCCAGTAATCTTTTACTGATGTAGTAGACAGGTCTTTGCACCTTCTCTTCTTCTCGTACGAGCACCGCACTTATCGCGTGTTCGGTGGTTGAGAGGTATAGGTACAGTACTTCTCCTGTTTTGGGTTTTGACAGGATGGGTGGTTCAGCTAGGAGCTTTTTGAGCTCCTGAAATGCCAGCTCGCACTCCTCTGTCCATTCAAACTTCTTACTTCCTCTCAATAAGTTGAAGAATGGAAGGCCACGATCCGTTGACTTCGAGATGAATCTGCTTAGGGCTGCCATCCTGCCAGTCAAGCTTTGAACATCTTTGTGCTTCCGAGGTGAAGGCATGTCAATCAGGGCCTTGATCTTGTCGGGGTTAGCCTCGATTCCACGAGAGTTTACAATAAAGCCCAGAAATTTTCCCGAAGATACTCCAAAAGTGCACTTCTGAGGATTTAGCTTCATGTTGTATTTCCTGAGCACGCCAAAGCACTCTTCGAGGTCATCAACATGGTTCTTGTTAAGTTGAGACTTGACAAGCATGTCATCAACATAAACCTCCATGTTGTTCCCTATCTGCTCTGAAAACATCATGTTTACGAGCTGCTGGTACGTGGCTCCAGCATTCTTGAGCCCGAATGGCATGACATTATAGCAGTAGAGCCCTTTATCTGTGATGAAGCTCGTATGTTCTTGGTCGGGGGCATGCATGGGAATCTGGTTATATCCAGAATAGGCATCCATGAATGACATCAGGCCATGCCCCGCCGTGGCATCCACGAGCTGATCAATCCTTGGCAGCGGAAAACAGTCTTTTGGGCAAGCTTTGTTGAGATCCGAGTATTCAATACAGGTTCTCCACATCCCATTGGGTTTTGGGACCAACACCAGATTGGCCACCCAGTCAGGGTAAAAGACATCCCTAATGAAATGGTTTGCTTTTAACCTGTCAACTTCCTCCTTTAATGCTTTCTTTCTGTCTTCGTCCAGCTGTCTTCGCCTTTGTTGCTTCGGGGAAAAGCTTTTGTCTATGTTCAGTGCGTGGCTTGCTACATTCGGGCTTATCCCCACCATGTCTGAGTGTGACCATGCGAAGACATCCTGGTTCTTCTTCAGAAAGCAAATTAATTGCTATTTTGCCTCGTCTTGGAGGTGTTTTCCGACCTTCACCTTCTTCGTGGGATCGGCTTCTTCGAGCAGAATTTCTTCGAGCTCCTCTAAAGGTTCGAGGTCAACTTTCTCCTCAATCCTCGGATCGATCTCCTCGACAATTTCTAAGACCGTTCCGTCTTTACTTTGTATGATAACGAGTGCTTGAGCGCTCGTTTGTTTCTTTCCCCTCAAAGAGATGCTATAGCACTCCCTCCCTGCCAATTGATCTCCTTTTAATGTCCCGACCCCGCTTGGGGTTGGGAACTTAAGGGCCAAATGCCTTATAGATGAAACTGCCCCCAGCCCGACCAGTGCGGGTCTCCCGAGCAGCACATTGTAGGCAGATGGTAAATCTACTACCACGAACTCCATTATCTTGGCCACCAAGACTGGGTAGTCTCCCAAGGTCACAGGGAGCTCAATAGATCCCATACAGGCAGTTCCTTCTCCTGAAAAGCCGTACAAAGTAGTTGCACATGCCTTCAGGTCGCGAAGGGAGAGTCCCATTTTCTCAAGGGTTGCTTTGTAAAGAATGTTGACTGAGCTCCCATTATCTATGAGAACTCGGCAGACTCTTTTGTTGGCAAGCTGAAGAGTAATAACCAGTGGATCATAATGAGGGAACTGAACATGGGAGGCGTCCTCCTCAGTGAAGGTTATTGGTTGTGTTTCAATCCTCTGGCTTTTCGGTGCCCTAGGTTCGGGTTCATAAGGAGACCCGTCCCCTGTCTTCAGCTCATTAACATATCTCTTCTGAGCATTTCTGCCCCCTCCTGCGAGATGAGGCCCTCCCGAGATGGTTATTACGTCCTCTCCATCTATCGGTGGGGGTCTGTCTTCTTCCCGAGATTGGGAATTATTGTTTTGTGTCGTTGGAGGCACGGCTACTCTCTGGCTCGCAGTAGTCTGTCCAGTACTCTGGTTTTTGACATACTGCCGGAAGTAACCTCTCGAGATCAACCCTTCGATCTCGTCCTTCAGTTGTCGACATTCATCAGTTGTGTGTCTGGTGTCTCTGTGGAACCGGCAATACTTACTGGAATCCCTCTTGGATTTTTGATTTCTCATTGGGTCCGGACGCCTGAAGGGGACCTGGTTTTCATTAGCCAGGTATATGTTTTCCCGAGACTCGTTGAGCTCGGTGTGCACTTTATACACGGAGAAATACCTCTCTCCTTTCTTTTTCTTTCCTCCCTCAACTTCAGGGTTATTTCCTTCGTTCTTTTTCCTCTTGGAGGGATTCTCTGAGGTAGGCTGTGGAGCTGCTGGGTCAGCCGAGGTTGAGGCAGAGTTGATGTTTATCGTTGTAGTTTCGGTTTGCAAGGTCGCTTTGAGCGTTGACCTCGCCTCCTCTACATTGACAAATCTCTGCGCTCGTCTGTTAAACTCGGTTATTGACCTCACCGGTTTCCCTTGCATGTCATCCCAAAGGGCACTTCCGGGTAAAACACCAGCTCGGATAGCCATTAGGTGCCCACTGTCATCCACATCCCGAACTCGGGCGACCTCCAGATTAAATCTTGTTAGATAGCTTTTCAGTGTTTCGCCTGGCTGTTGTCGGACGTTAGTCAAGGTGGATGCCTCTGGTCTGACTCCCATCATAGCTCGGAACTGCTTCTTGAAGTCTCTAGACAACTGTTCCCATGAAGTTATTGAGTGTCTCTTGTACTTTTCGAACCAACTTTTGGCAGGTCCTGCCAATGATGTTGGAAACAACATGCACCTGAGCTCGTAACCCACGTTACTAGCTCTCATAATAGTGTTGAATGTACTCAGGTGACTACATGGGTCGGTCTTTCCTTCAAACGCTGGGACGTGAGGAATCCAGAACCCTTGAGGAAATTGAGTGTTGGAAATATGGGGAGCAAATGGCTCGAGCTCCTCATCAGAGTCCTCATATCGACCATTTCCTTGATCATTCTTTAAAAGCCTAAAGGCTCTTTCGAGCTGATCAATCCTTTCTTGGACTGGGTCAGTAGGAGGTGCTGTCTGGAATTGACTGTCATTGATCGTGATTCCAGGCTCGCGTCTCCGTGAGGGATCTCTACGCCTATTCAAGCGATCCCTCAGGTCCGGATTTGTTTGATCTCCCTTCCCCCTACTCTGATTCAGATGATTTCGCAGGTCGGGATGATTCTTGTGATTTCCAGTATTTTTACGACCTCGGTCGTGTTTATTGACGGACCTGGTCTCTCCGGACTCATCACTGGTGAAACTCATTGCTCGGTCATTTCGTGGTGGGTTCTTCCCACGTCACCTCGTCTCCGCAGTGCGAGACCGAAACGTCTGACTTCTCTCAGATGGTGCGCCTCTCCGCTCCTGGAAAGTCTCCCTGTTTCCTTGTCTTTCCTCCGTACGTCCTTGATCCTGATCTTGAACAGGTTGAGCGTTTCTGCGAGGAGGTGAAGGATATCTTATGGGTGACAGAGGGAACCGTACAGGCGACGGTGGCTGCCGCCCTTGTTGCGGCCTAGAGGGTCCAGAATTTGCCCGAGACGGGTCAGTTGCGTTTGGTGCACTCCCAGGAACCTGAGTCCGAGCCTCTGGAGGGGTTCGGTTATTCTCAGTTCCTGTAGGCACTTCCACAGGCGGGTTAGGTGGGACCCGAGCTCGAGTACTCCTCTGTGGCCTAGGAGGAGCAGATGGCTCTGCTGGTGCCGGAGGTTGAGTCGGCCTCTTTGTGGCAGCATCTTTTCGTGGACGTCCACGGGGCCTCCGGGGAGGAACATGCACGTCCCTTGGAGGAGGGACTTGGTTTTCGCGCGGAGGCGGGGGCTGAGCCACCTGCGCCTCTGCGGCTATCCTAGTCAACTCCTCATTTCGTTTGTTGGCCTCTGCCAACAGCTGTTTCAATTGCCGGTTTTCCAGTTCTACAATAGGAACGTAACGCTCAAGATTGTAGTACATGTCCTCATCCCTTGGTGGTGGAGGTGGTCCCCGGGAATCAGAGGACCCACTTCTCTCATCAACATCCGGGTTCTCCATTGGTTGTTTTCCAGGACGCCTTGGGTAATTTTCTTCAGGCGTGTTCTGATTGTTTGTGGCCATGAATCTCTCAAGGATGAATGCTTAAGGCTCTCAATGAAAGCACCAAACTGTTGACGCCGTTTTTCGTCAAACAGTAAAAGAAGAGCACATAAACAATAAATGATAATGGCCAAATAAAATAAAACAAATCAAACACACGATTTTTACGTGGTTCAGCAGTTAAATCTGCCTAGTCCACGAGTCTCTGTTATTAATCTCAAGATTATCTCTGAAAATTCTTAAGCATGAATTCTTCAGAGTTTTCTCTCCCGGTCCAGAATTTCGGTCCTCTACAATGGTGCATCACCTCTCTATTTATAGAGAAGGATGCATAATACTATCCCACATATTTTGGGTAGTTACTCTTTTTGTATAAATAAAATAAATGGCTTTAAATGCCTATAATCAGATATAAAAGGAAACGTCCCCTGAAGACCAGGAGACGTATAATTGACCAAATAATATCCCACGATTCTAGGGGATTTACAATAATAAATGAGGATTACATCTCATATTTATAACACTTGTAGATATTCAAGGTGGTTATCGCGTATCTCGAAGGCTTTAGCTTTCCAGGTTTCCCGTCATCTATCGAGCTAGAAACATCTCCCGAGGCCGCATGGCTTTCGAGATCGTACGTGCGTCGAGCTCGGGACCCCTGATCCGAAGTCGTCCCTGAAGATGAATATGTTCCCGGAGCTGTCTTTCGAGATCATGAACTCTTCGAGGTCACCATACTCGAGGTCGTCTATATCCTGCAAGCTCGGCATATAATCCTGGAGCATGTTTCCAATCTTATGAGTCCACTTATTTGCGAATCCAACTTTCGAGATCATAATTAACATAGCTCGAAATCTGGGTGTAACAGATGATTCTTGAAACCTTTCTATTTTCTCAAACTCTTGATTACACCTTACTTTTATTTCACTTGTCTCATTTTATCATTTCATCAAAAAGACAACACCAAAATCTCAAATCTCAAATCTCTTTTCATTTATATTTTTATTTATTTCATATTACGAACTTTTTGTGTTATTTTTTACTAATCTTTTGGTTTTAAGTTACCTCCTTGTGGATCGACCGTCTGATTTTACTACAACTACCGCTTAGTGGTTGTCACGATTTGAGCGTTAAACAAATTTTGGCACTGTTGTCGGGGAAGTAGTTTTCAAAAGTTTTAGTGAAATTTTTACCAAAATGTTTGTAACTTTATTTGTATTTTTGTTAGTATGAATATTGTATTAGCATAGGGTTCCTGTATTTGTGGGTTGTACTCCTTTTATTTACTAAGTTGTAGTTAATTTGAATATTATTAAAAAAAAAACAAATCAAAACAAAAAAACAATTTTGTTTAGTTATATATCTCTTTTCTCTAAAATTATACATATATATATATATATTAATATTCATATATATATATATAAAAACAAAACAAAAGTTGAGAAAAACGTAAATAAAAAATATATATTTATTTTTATTTTATTTCCTTTCTTTTTGTTATATAAAAAGAGAATTATATAAATATACATATATATAATTTTTTTTCTTTTTAGTTAATTCTTATTCCATTTCTCTTTCTTAATTTCTTTTCTATTTTTTTAGTTTAAAAAATATTTGTAAAAAAAAAGAGACTAAGCTTGCCATTTTATCTTCACTTATCTTCTCTTTTCTTTATTTTTTTTGTGTTGACTATTTTGTTGCTTTAAGTTCTTAGTTTAAATCTTCATTCTTTTTTTTAGTTTCTCTTAGAATTTAGTTCTTCCTTAAAAAAAAAAAAATTGAATAAAATTTCAATCATAAAACACTTAGTATTGGGAACAATTGTGTAATATTACAAATGGTAAAAACAAATATTGTTCTGTCTAAAAATAGTGGTTGTTGAATAAGGTTTGTGATAGTGTTACCTCCCACACTTAGTAAAAACAAATGGTAAAAACAGATATTGTTCCATCTAGAAAGAGTGGTTGTTGAATACGGTTTGTGACAGCGTTACCCCCCACACTTACCTGGGAGCCCCGGGGAGTTCTGTCTAGGCAAGTGTGGGTTTAAAGCAGTACCTTGGCAACCTTCTCAATCGGCCTGAGAACATTTCGAGCATATACCTTTGTACTATTACATTGTTGAACTTATTACTATAAGAAAATCAAGCTTGTTCTGTCAAAATAAGAAATTTCACTCTGCTTAAAGGTTGTTTGGTTGAAAAGGTTTAACTTGTGATCCACCATACTTACTCAGTAACCTCGGGGAGTTCTAGTAAGGCGTTGGAGATCACCCCAAAACCTCCAAATCTATCTGGGAACAAGTTTAACAAAAAAATAAAAAAAATATAATTATGATTTCCGAGAGTGGATGAATCATCACGAAACTTCTAGTGACACTTCTTCCAATTCATCCACCACTCCTTCCGGAACTCATTCCACCAATCCTGCTTCTCCACAAACCTTAGCTAATAATAATCCATTCACAATGACTCGCAATGTTGAACTCCAACCAAGAACTCTCGATGACTACTTCCATCATACTCGCACTTCCATGCCTTCGTGCATTATCTTCCCTCCTAATATGCCAGCGTTAGAAATTAAACTTGGCATGATTCATCTCTTGCCCACATTTCATGGAATGGAAAACGAAAGCCCATACATGCATATTAGAGAATTTGAGGAGGTAGTAGCCACATTCTATAATCGAGTCGAAAATGCCAATTTTGTGCGACTAAAGTTCTTCCCTTTCTCCTTGAAGGACAAAGCCAAAATCTGGTTATACTCTTTGAGACCTAGGTCTATTGGAACATGGGAGGAAGTGACCAAATTCTTCTTTCTGAAAACACTTCCCTAGCCATAAGACCAACAGTCCAAAACGACAGATTTCCACATTTTCTCAAAAGGACAATGAAACGTTCTATCGAGTCTGAGAAAGATTCAAAGATTTGTTGAATCAGTGCCCGCACCATGGCTATGAAAATTGGCGTTTGGTCAGTTACTTCTATGAAGGCCTCACGAGTTGTGAGCGCCAGTTTGTAGAAATGCTATGCAATGGTGAATTCCTCGAAAAAGAGCCAGACGATGCTCTTGAATATCTTGAAGAAACTACAAAAAAATCTCACACCTGGACTGGTCCAAGTGCTACTGATAGCACCAACCGGCACAAACCATCTGAGATCTATCAACTTCGAGAAGAGGATAGTATTAAGGCCCAACTCGAAGCTTTGAAAAAGCAGTTTGAGGTCTTAATGATGAAAAGTGGCCAAAAACCGCACATGATTGCTCAAGCGGAACCACAAGAACCTTGCTTTGTTTGTGGAGGGACGAAGCATTTAGCTAAGGACTGCTTAGCTTTTAATGAAATGAGGGGGGTTTATGAGGAGCACTGCAATGCCTTAGGGGCATATAACAAGCCATTCTCCCATATGTACAACTCTGGTTGGAGAAACTAGCCAAATTTCGGTTGGAGAGATTCCAACCAAGCTCAATCGTCTGGAGGCCAATGGAGAAATGAGCAACAAGTTCAACCATCAAAGGCGTATTCTACACCTCAATACAGTGCTCATCCACAATGAAATTCTCTCGAGAATACCCTTCATGCATTCATAGAAGAACAATCCAAACTAAAGCGCCAAATGATGGAAGAAGTCAAGGAAATGAAAGGTCAATTCTCAAAATTGACTGAATCCTTGGCCATTCCGAAAAAAGGAAAACTTCCTTCCCAACCGAAATTCAATGAGCAAGGCCAATACATGGCCCAGTCTTCAAATTCCAATGATCAAAATGTTAAGGAAGTAAATGCCATCACAACTAGAAGTGGAAAAATTTAGCAAGACCCATCCATAAATCCAACTCTCTCAGTACTCCAAAAGTTATTCCCAAAAATCCACCACTCAATGCCTCTCCAAAAGTACCATTTCCCTAGGCTTTGAAACCTATTGGGAAACTTCTTGATAACCGATCTAAAATCCTTAAGCACTTGACACAAGTGAAGATTAATCTTCTCTTGATTCACATCATAAAACAAGTGTCGGCTTATGCCAAAATCATCAAGGATCTATGCACTGCAAAAAGGAAGCACCATGTCAAGAAGACTGCTTTCTTGACTGAGCAAGTGAGTGCGGTGATTGAACAAAAGACACCGCCGAAATACAAAGATCTCGGTTGTCCTACCATTTCTTGACAAATTGGGACACATGAAGTTAGCCAAGCCTTACTTGATCTTGGTGCGAGTGTAAATTTCATGCCTTACTCTGTATACTCGCAACTCGGTCTTGGAGAAATGAAGCCAACATCTATTGTGCTACAGCTTGCTGACCGCTCCACCAAAAAGCCTAGGGGTATTGTTGAGGATGTTTTAGTTCAAATTAAAAAAATTCTATTACCCTATAGACTTTCATATTCTTGATACCCAATCTGTGCTAAACATGGAGTAAAAAATTCCTATTATCCTCAGAAGACCATTCCTTGCTACTGCAAATGCTTTGATCAATTGTCGGAATGGCCTAATGAAGATATCGTTTGGAAACATGACTCTTGAAGTCAATATCTTCCACATCGAGAAACAACCCCGAGAACATGATGAATGCTATCAAACATTCATGTTCGACACTTTAATTCCCGAGGAGGTTCATTTGCGAAGCAACTTCGATGATCTTGATGAAATCCTCCTTTTGTCTCAAAATGAAAGTCCCGGTTCTATTGAGTATACTCTTGCAATATCAGATCACATAGACTCACGCAATAGAAGGACTCCGTTTTGGCAACCTTGCTTTGAAGAGCTACCTCGTGAGAGGGCACAGCCGAAAACTTCAGTCGAAGAGGTTCCATTTGTTCAATTGACCCAACTTCCCGAGGGTTTGAAACATATCTTCTTGGGAGACAGTGAAACCTTTCCAGTTATCATCTCCTCCAACCTTCAAAATTCTCAAGAATTACAGTTACTCGAGCTACTGCGAACGCATAAATCTGCGATAGACTGGATGCTTGCTGATATCAAAGGTATTAGCCCTTTAATTTGCTCCCATCGAATCAGTCTAGAGGACGAGGCTATCCCTCGAAGAGACCCTCAAAGGTGACTGAACCCCACAATGAAAGAAGTTGTAAAAAATAAAGTTTTGAAATTGCTAGACGCTGGTATTATTTACCCAGTAGCTGATAGCAAATGGGTCAGTCCAACTCAAGTCGTGCCCAAGAAATCTAGTGTCACTGTGATCCAAAACGACAAAGGGGTCCTTGTCCCCACAAAAACTGTGACAGGGTGGCGCATGTGTATTGATTATAGAAAATTAAATGCCGCCTCCCACAAAGATCATTTTCCACTCCCATTCATTGATCAAATCCTTGAATGTGTAGCTGGTCATCCATTCTATTGCTTTCTTGATGGATATTCTTGCTATTATCAAATTGAGATTGCATTAGAGGATCAAGATAAGACCACTTTCACTTGTCCCTTTGGCACTTTTGCTTTCTGACATATGCCATTTGGTTTGTGTAATGCACCAGCTACATTCCAAAGATGCATGATGTTCATCTTTAGTGACATGATTGAAAAATCAATGGAAGTATTCATGGATGACCTAACCATTTTTAGAAATTCCTTTGACACATGTCTTCTTCATCTTGAAGCAGTTTTAAAACGGTGTATTGAGAAAGGACTTGTGCTCAATTGGGAGAAATGCCACTTCATGGTATCGTCTGGATAGTCTTAGGCCACATTGTTTCTGAAAAAGGAATAGAGGTTGATCAATCCAAAGTTGACCTTATCTCCAACCTGCCTACTCCTAAGACTGTCAAAGATGTTAGGTCATTCCTTGGTCATGCTGGTTTCTATAGGAGGTTCATACAAAAATTTTCAATGATTGCTCATCCGCTAAGCAACCTCCTAGCCAAAGATGTAAATTTTGAGTAGACACCTAAGTGTGAGGAATCATTCCGAACGCTTGTAAATTAACTCACTTTCGCTCCCATCATTCAGTGTAAAACCCTGGATAACCAAGGCCGTTACACAGTGTGATTATAAATGTGCAAGACTTGCTAATCAAGTCATGTAGTTGAAAACGTGATTCTGAAGTCATAATCAGGTTAGGGTTAAAATATTTTGGTCATAAATAAATAAATTTCATTTAAATAAACATTTGAAACATGGGATCCCAAAAAACATGGTTTAAAGGACAATTTACAAAATTACAAAGGTTATGTACAACCACAAGCCACTCTAATGGCAAAATAGGCATTTTAGGTTCTCCTGTCCCTGTACCATCCCTCAGCCATGGCGGCCGAGCAGCTGACTATCTACATTTCGCCCTGATATCGCCCAATAAACTCCTAAGCGGTCGTAGTAGTAATCGGGCTATGTCGTATTCACAGAGAGGAAAACACAACTAAAGATTAGATTAGTAAATAAAAGATCAAATAAAGTAGAATTGAAGAAATAGATTTTGTGAAAGTAAAATGATAGAATAGGGAAAATGATCAGATAAAGTGTATGGCAAGGTAGAGATGCAGTGCTGTAAAACCTATTCTAATATTGATATTAATTCAAAACATAGTTGCAATTCTACACCATTAATTGCAACTGGAAGATGTATATGTTAAAAGCACAAATTAAATAATCTAGATTAAATTGAATCTAACTCCTAATTTCATAGCATATCATATTATATATCCAATAGCAATAAAATACCACTGGCAGAATGCAGTAAAAGACATACAATATAACAAATATACTAAAATAAATTAACAATCTAAGTTACATAAGAAAAGCATGACTGAAATTATGTAAAAGATGCTAAATAATTTTAAAAAAGAAATTAGAAGATGAGAAACAAAATAATTAATAAGATATGGAAATGAAGCATAAGAAGAATCAATATCAATATTGAGAATGAAAAGTACAACAACTACACTCTAACCTCACCAATATTCCTAAAATAATTCACTCATTTTTGTCACCTAAAACAAGCAAAATTAAACTAGAAATAAGAAAAGAAACAAACAATAAGTGTGTTTTTCCACCCTCAAAATCTGATGATTTTTCCCTACATTTGGTCCTCTATTTATAGTGAAAATAGGACCCAAAATGTGTATTTACGTGTATTAGGAAGTGGAGAAAATGGCTACAAAAGCCGATGGAAGTGGGAGACATGCTGCAATAATGAGGGAGACATGTTTGACACCTGTCGTTTTCTGGTTGGCTCGGCAGCTGGCGTGTTGCAACGTGGGGGACATCTGGGCGACGTGGCAGCATCTGACTGGTCGGCAGCTGAGTGCGTCAGGTGGGTGGGAGAACGTGGGGGATAGGTGCATTAGGCTCGTCAATCGTGCAGGCTGACTTGTGGCAGCTGTTAGATCGTGGTAGGCGGCTCGTCAGGTGTGTCAGCGGCTTGGCTTTAGCACAGCTCGGGTGGGCGAATGGCAAGCTGCCACGTGGCAGCGTGGGGGGGGGGAGCAGCTGAAACTTGGGTTTGGGCTCCATTTTGGGCCTAGTTTTGTCAAAAATACCACTTTATCATCATTCTTTTCAATTATATTTCTTTCTTTCTTCTTTCTTTTTGTTTGTGTCAAAAATACATTTTATTTCTTGAAAATTAAACACAAATTAAATCAAAATTAATATTTTCAAATATAAAATATATTACAATAAATCCATGAAAATATTAATGAAAACTTAATTAATTTTAAACTTTAAAACTAATAAAATGATATTTTTGAGCACTAATCACAACCCCCAACCAGCTTATTGCTAGTCTCTAGCAATTCAAGCGAAATAATAAATGTCAACATGATATATTTCAGGTCAAAATTATAAAACAACTTAAGTATTATCACAAAATGTTAGTAATAAGTCAACAAGAGTTATCCAATTTACTTCAAATAAATCTAGAGTTGTGAGTGTGTGCACCAAACTTGAACCTTCTAACCGCAAACCATAACACATAAAGCTTTTGAAATTATGCCAAGTAAAAGTCTCAACTCCATTAACCTCTCATGTAATTGAAAATATTTAAAGTTTAAGGGTTTCACTCATGGAGTTGGAAAAGAAGTAAGCACTCATCAAATTGGTATATATTTAGGACAAACTCTTAAATAATTATTGAAACGAAGATAGGAAATAAACTATTTGGACAACCACCATAAAGAGTACCACAAAACCAATTTTTCGGGATTTTAAGTTAAAAAGACAATCTTTACATTTATTCTAAGAGCCATAAAATAGAACATGAAATTAATAAACACACATTTTTTTTCTTGGACACAAGAGACAACATAATTGAAAATGATAGAAATATTGCTCTTGTGTCTTTCTCTTTTTTTCTATTTTTCTTCTTATTTTTTTCTTTCTCTTTTCTTCTTCTTCTTTTTTTTTTTAATTTTTTTTTTCAAGAACAACATAATAAAAGGCTCTCTAATAAGATTTTTCTATAGAAAATATTATCCCTAAAACATCCATTCATACCACAATAGCTTATCCAAATAATTATAACCATTTCTTAGAATCAATAAAAATTTTAAAGTTGTTTTCTCAAGTCTCACCTCTCACAGAAAATAATGAATTCTTAAACAAGGCAAATTTCTAAGCAAATACGTGCTAATCAACCATCTTACCACAATGTTTGGTATGTGAATTAGGTAACTCTAGAGAAACTCTTAGTAATATAGATAACAAAAACTGACTCAATAGTAACATTTTGCAAGAATAAATAAGTAATTTTAAAAAAAAATTGACGATGAAAATATTAATATGACAAAAATCAACATGAACGTGCATGAATATGCTCACCACCCCCAACCAAAATTAGACAATGTCCTCATTGTTTAAAAAAATATATACATGAAAAGCGTGAAATGAGAACATATAGAGAGCGAGCTTATGCAAAATGATATGATATTGATTCTTAGAAAAAGAAAAATAAATAACAAGACAAACTATCATAATAAAATAAAAAGGAAAAATAAAACAAATAACAAAAATAAAACATACCAGAAATAAAGAAAGCAAGGAAAGATAGAACCTGATTAGTCTTGGCAAACCGGAGAAAAGTCTTCTCAGGTTGGTTCACCAACTCAATATTCTTGACTATCCAGTATCAAAAATGAATTTTCTTTTATCCTGTGTCTCAAAATGGAAGCATTAGTAACATTCTCAGGATAAAGAAAATGTTCGTTTTCAGTATCGTGGAGGAAATAGTGTGATTGATTCTTTGAGAAAAGTTTGCGAATTTCCTCCACAATAAGGTTTATCACATCAGTATGATAACAATTTTTTTCATTCGGAGTTGTTGGAAGAATTTCAGCATGAGAAATATTTTCACTCCGAATAGTAATGGCACCATCCTCATCAAATTTGTAGGAAATAGGATTAGTGATTGGTGCCATTGTTTCCTCATCTGATTGGAATTGACTGAAATAATGTGAATTAACTTTGTTGGTAAATTCTGAAAAATTGAGTCCAAATTTCTCTAAGTTCCTCCATCATGTGTTTAGTAATGTTGCTTATGTGTTCAGTAAAGTTTATTTGTTCCTCCATAATTGTATATAATGTTTCCTCTAAGGAATCTGTATTAGTCCAGACATTATGTGGAGGTTCAAGGTAAGAGTTAGAAAAATCGTGCTCAACATTCCTGCTAGATGGTGCCAATTCCCAACCAATCGGTGCACGGTAGTTGTACTTAGACTTCCAACTTGAAGCAACATGGTTTTTCCAGCTAAGATTACTGTTCTTGTAGTAAGAATAGTATTGAAAAGCTTCCTACCTTTCTCTAAGAGTTGAGTAATCTTGAGCAAAATGGTCGACTCTTTCACAGTCAAAATATGGTTCATCATACTCTACCCTTATGACCTCGTTACTTTCTTGACCATACTTTGCTTTCAAGTTTTCGAATTCTCTAGTCAAGAATTCTACTTCAGATTTAAGGTACTCTTTTTCGCTAAGTTGGTGGGCACCTCTAAAATTTCTAGTACCCTCAGTAGCACTAGATTTTGGATTGTTTTGAAGTGAAGAGAGATATATTGGATAATAGTACTCAAAACGTCGATGATCTTCTTCATTCATTTGTTATTATTTTTTTGTAATTATTATAAGCGTAAGTGTGTAATAGCGTAATAAGTATACACCAAAAATGTTCCCAGGCCAATTAGGAAGGCTGCCAAGGTACCACTTTAGGCCCAAGAGCTTTTCTAGAACTCCCCGAGGTTCTTAGAAAAGATTGGAGGATAACGCTAACACAGACCTTATTTAAGAACTAATTTTTCTAAGCAGAACAAGTTTGGTTTTTACTAATTTCCAAAATTACACAAATGTTCTCAATACTTTGTTTTTTTTTATGATTTAAAATTTTATGCTTTTTTTTTTCGGAAAAAACCTAAATCTATAAAATAAAATTCTTAACCTAAAAATAAAATGAATAAAAAAAAATTACTAAGGAAAAATAAAATAAAAGAGAAATAAAAAAATTATACTACTTTATTTTTATATAGAAAAAAAAATTAATTTACTAGGCAAACCTTTAATTGTAGAATTACCTCCCTCGTAACAGCGCCAAAAATTGAGATCGCCCAATAAACTCCTAAGCGGTCGCAGTAGTAATCGGGCTATGTCGTATTCACAGAGAGGCAAACACAACTAAAGATTAGATTAGTAAATAAAATATAAAATAAAGTAGAATTGAAGAAATAGATTTTGTGAAAGTAAAATGATAGAATAGGGAAAATGATCAGATAAAGTGCATGGCAAGGTAGAGATGCAGTGCTGTAAAACCTATTCAAATATTGATATTAATTCAAAACACAGTTGCAATTCTACACCATTAATTGCAACTGGAAGATGTATATGTTAAAAGCACAAATTAAATAATCTAGATTAAATTGAATCTAACTCCAAATTTCATAGCATATCATATTATATATCCAATAGCGATAAAATACCACTGGCAGAATGCAGTAAAAGACATACAATATAATAAATATACTAAAATAAATTAACAATCTAAGTTACATAAGAAAAGCATGAGAAACACAATAATTAATAAGATATGGAAATGAAGCATAAGAAGAATCAATATCAATATTGAGAATGAAAAGTACAACAACTACACTCTCACCTCACCAATATTCCTAAAATAATTCACTCATTTTTGTCATCTAAAACAAGCAAAATTAAACTAGAAATAAGAAAAGAAACAAACAATAAAGTGTGTTTTTCCACCCTCAAAATCTGATGATTTTTCCCTACATTTGGTCCTCTATTTATAGTGAAAATAGGACCCAAAATGTGTATTTACGTGTATTAGGAAGTGGAGAAAATGGCTACAAAAGCTGATGGAAGTGGGAGACATGCTGCAATAATGAGGGAGACATGTTTGACACATGTCATTTTCTGGTTGGCTTGGCAGCTGGCGTGTTGCAACGTGGGGGACATTTGGGCGACGTGGCAGCATCTGACTGGTCGGCAGTTGAGTGCGTCAGGCGCGTGGGAGAACGTGGGGGACAGGTGCGTCAAGCGCGTTAGTCGTGCAGGCTGACTGGTGGTAGCTGTCAAATCGTGGTAGGCGGCTCGTCAGGTGTGTCAGCGACTTGGCTTCGGCGCGGCTCGGCTTCAGCGCAGCTCGGGTGGGCGAATGCCACGTGGCAGCGTGGGGGGGAGCAGCTGAAACTTGGGTTTGGGCTCCATTTTGGGCCTAGTTTTGTCAAAAATACCACTTTATCATCATTCTTTTCAATTATATTTCTTTCTTTCTTCTTTCTTTTTGTTTGTGTCAAATATACATTTTATTTCCTGAAAATTAAACACAAATTAAATCAAAATTAATATTTTCAAATATAAAATATATTACAATAAATCCATGAAAATATTAATTAAAACTTAATTAATTTTAAACTTTAAAACTAATAAAATGATATTTTTGAGCACTAATCGCACCCCCAGAGCTCTCCAACTTAAGATTGGTCCACCTTGCCCTTGCCTTTACCTGCACCACGTAGCACCCGTGAGCCAAGCCCCAACAAGAAAACCATAATGCAGAGCATAAACAATACAGACAATCAAATAATCCATAAAGCTGTCAACCAGGTATTTAGCATGCCATAACGGTCATCTAATCAGAGAGGTCAATCAATTATTTAGAAGCCATTAATCTCAGTATTAAACAAGCTATAAACAACAGACAACAGTGATAACATAACAATATTCATCATACAATACTCAGGGTCGACGCCCTTAGGCCGCACCCTCTGTTTAACCCAATGTCTCCGGCTCGCTTAGACTGAGCTTAGTGATTATTTAGCTAACCTCAGCTACCAATGGCTGAGCCGCGTCCTGTGCGCAAATATCAATTCTGGCACTCTTAGGCCGTTTATTTCATGCTCACATGGCGTATCAAAATCACACAACTTATGAATTCAAATACAGGGAATCTCAGTCCCACACAATCATATAAGAGTGCAATTTTCTTACCTTTAATTCCGAGTGCTTTGGTTAATAAAGACGACCCTCGAGCATGATCCTGTTCCGAGCCCTAGCGTACACCTAGTCATAATCCATAAAATGGTACTTCGATGAGTTTGAATTCCAAAAATCAATCTTGGGACCAAACTCATGCTCTCGAGACCTCTAATTCCACCAAACGAAGTGATGAAACTATCCCCCGAGCCCCGAAGCAAAAAAAAACCCTAAAAAGTTCCCAAAAACCAACTTCAGAAGGCTGAGTAGCGCTACAATGCTACCTGGTGGGAGCTACAACGCTAAAGTCAAAGACTCAAGCCCCCCCCGCCCCCCCCCCCCCCAAGAAACGTAGCCTAGCGCTCCCAACCTAGCGCTATAGCGCTAGCACCAGAAATGCAAATTTCTGGGTTTCTCTCCTCGAATTTTCCCGAGCCAAAGCTCCAAAAATCCACTCCAATCATCAATCAAACACAAAATTGAGTCCATGAATCACTATATCTCATACAACACAACCTAATAACACCCAAAACCTAGCTAAGAACCTAACGAAACACAAAAATCGAAACTGAGCTTGAAGCTCAAGAACACCAACTGAAAACCACCAGAACAATCAAGGGAAGAAATTGTTACCTCAGCTGGATGAATCCGACGCTAGGTTGTCTTCAGTGTCCTTCCAAGCTTTAATTCTTCCAATTCCCAAGCTTAAATCCTTAAACTTCCATCCAAAATCCAAACTCAGAAATCAACCTCAACTAAACTCAAAAACCTTAAACCTTACCTCAACTTGGGAGCCAAATTCTAGCTGAACTCCTTCAATTACTCCAAGGATCACAGCCCCAAATCCTAGCCTAGACTCCTCTGGAATTCCTAGCTTCAAAGTCCACAAAGGAGAGTGAGAGAAGGAAAAACGTGAGGGGTAGAGAGTGAGTGAGCTGGGACCTTTTTCCCTTATTTCTTTCCTTAGATTATTCTATAATCTTCTCTGTTTTATCCTAATAAAACTTAGCATATCCTTAGTTTTAGGAAAGGACCACTTTGCCCCTCCAAATAAAACTAACCTTTAACTTAATCTAGGGGGTATAATAGTCATTTGTTCCCAATTCCCACTAATTCCTCGAGTGCTCCTAATATATTCCACTTAAATTCCGTCATCCAATTAATCACCAATTATTTACCCAATGTCTAATATTCTCCAATATATTCCCTAAATTCCCAAAAATACCCTCAGGCTCCTCTGAGCCGTATATAAATCCCCCCCGTGACTATTTCGCCAATCTGCTCACTAGGATCGCCTCGTGCCGAATAATCCAAATACATCCACATAATAATGTGGTCTCGCACTAATATCACATATATATTCACATTTATGCCATCAACAGGCCAAAATTACAAATATGCCCTTATAAGCTAAACATGGCCCACATGCATATCTAATACTCATAAACATGCATTTCACATATCCATATAATCATATAATCATGCATATCATCTAATCATTAAATCACACATAAACCAATTATGCCCTCCAGGCACGCTAATTAAGACCCTTAAGCCTTGTTAGTGATTTTGGGTCGTTACAACTATCCCCTCCTACTGAGAATTTCGTCCTCGAAATTTTACCTGAATAACTCGGGATACTGATCCCGCATTGCTAACTCAAGCTCTCAGGTCACTTCCTCGACCCTGCTATTTCTCCATAACACTTTGACTAGAGGAATTGTTTTGTTCCATAGAATCTTATATTTCCTGCTAAAATCTGAACCAGTCGCTCCTCATAAGACAAATCTGTTTGCAATACCAAGTCTTCATACTTCATCACATGCATTGTATCCGAGACATACTTCCAAAGCATAGAAACATGGAACACGTCATGAACTCCCGACAACGATGGTGGCAAAGCTAACCTGTAAGCCACCTGTCCGATCCTTTCCAGGATCTCAAAAGGTCCAATGAACCTAGGGCTCAGCTTGCCCTTCTTCCCAAACCTTCTCACCCCTCGCAGTGGTGAAACTCGTAGAAACACGTGGTCCCCAACCTGGCACTCCATGTCCCTACGCTTAGGATCAGTGTAGCTTTTCTGTCTGCTCTGTGATGCAAGCATTCTAGCTCTGAACTTCTCGATAGCCTCATTAGTCTTCTGAACCATATTCGGTGAAAAAATTCCTCTCACCCGTCTCATCCCAATGAATGGGCGATATACATCTCCTCCTATATAACATCTCATATGGAGCCACTCCAATCGTTGATTGATAACTGTTGTTATATGAAAACTCAATCAACGGGAGATACTTACTCCAAGATCCTTCAAAGTCGATCACACATGCCCTAAGCATATCTTCCAACACCTGAATCATCCTCTTAGACTGTCCATCTGTCTGAGGATGAAAGGCCGTGCTGAACTTCAGCTAAGTCCCCATAGCCTTCTGCAAACTACCCCAAAACTTGGAGGTAAAGATAGGATCCTGGTCTGACACTATAGACTTAGGAACCCCGTGAAGACGTACAATCTCCCTCACATACAAATCTGCATACTGATCCACCGTATAAGTCATCCTTACTGGTAGAAAGTGAGCTGACTTGGTGTATCTATCCACTATCACCCACATCGAGTCATGCAACCCCACTGTCCTGGGTAAACCTCCCAAAAAGTCCATCGTAATATCCTCTCATTTCCACTCGGGAATACCCAAAGGCTATAGTAACCTTGCTAGTCGCTGATGCTCAGCTTTCACCTGTTGACAGGCCAAACACTTGGCCACGTACTCCACCACATCCTTCTTCATCCTAGGCCACCAATACAACGTTCGTAGATCCTGATACATCTACGTGGTGCTTGGATGAAGTGAGTACGGCATAGTATGAGATTAATCTATTATCTCTCTCCTAATCCCTACATCATTCGGAACACAAATCTGACCCTGATACCATAGGAAACCAATCCCAGAAATAGAATAGTCCTTAGCTGCTCCCGCTAAGACATTCTCTCTAACCTCTTGTAACTGTGCATCTACCAACTGACCCTCCTTAATCCAATCTCGTAGGGTCGACTACAAAGTAATGTTGGCCAACCGGCCCACCACCAACTCTAACCTCGCTCTGGACATCTCATCAGCCAACTCTCTCGATATCTGAGTAGAACTAAACAACTGGCCCGGGCCTCTTTGGCTCAACGCATCTGCCACCAGATTGGCTTTCCCTGGGTGATAAAGAATATCACAGTCATAGTCTTTTACCAACTCTAGCCAACGCATCTGCCTCATGTTCAGGTCCTTCTGGGTGAAGAATTACTTCAAACTCTTATGATCAGTGTATATCTCGCACTTCTCCCCATACAGATAATGTCACCATACCTTCAGTGTGAATACCACCACTGCCAATTCTAAATCATGGGTAGGATACCGCTGCTCATACTCCTTTAGCTGCTGTGACGCATAAGCTATAACCTTCCCATTCTGCATCAACACACAGCCCAAACCCAACCTCGACGCATCACAATATACCACAAACTTTCCTTTCTTCGAAGGAAGACTCAACATAGGTACAGTAATAAGTCGCCACTTCAATTCCTGAAAACTGTTCTCACACTTGTCTGACTAGACGAACTTTAAATTCTTCCGTGTTAATTCTGTCATCAGTGCAGCAATCTTCGAAAACCCTTCCACGAACCGCCTGTAGTAACCTGCTAACCTGAGAAGCTTCTAACCTCTGAGGCGTTCCTTGGCCTTGGCCAATCTCTCACCACCTCCACCTAGATGGGTCCACCTTAATCCCATCTTCACCAACTATATGTCCAAGGAATGTCACTTCTGGTAACCAAAACTCACACTTCTTAAATTTGGCGTACAACAGGTGCTCTCTTAATCTTTGCAAGACCTGTTGAAGATGTTGCTTGTGCTCTGCCTCTGAACTGGAATACACTAAGATGTCATCGATGAAGACAATTAAAAACTGGTCCAAGTGGTCATTGAACACCCTGTTCATTAGGTCTATGAACATTGTTGGGGCATTGGTCAAACTAAACGACATGACTAGAAACTCATAGTGGCCATACCTCGTTCGGAAGGTTGTCTTCAGTATATCCTCATCCTTGATCCTCAGCTGGTGATATCCAGATTGAAGATCAATCTTCGAGAATACCGTCTTTCCCTATAGCTGATCAAACAAGTCATCGATCCTTGGCAGAGGGTACTTGCTCTTAATAGTCAACTTGTTCAACTCTCTGTAGTCTATTCACATCCTCAGAGTTCCATCCTTCTTCTTCACAAAAAAAACTAGAGCACCCTATGGCGAGTAACTAGGCCTGATAAACCCTAAATCTAGAAGCTCCTATAGCTATATCTTCAATTCTTTCAGTTCTGCCAGTGCCATTCTATACGGTGCCCTTGACACTGGCTCTATCCCCGGTGACAACTCGATGACGAACTAAATCTCCCTGTGCAGCGGCAATCCTGATAGATCCTAAGGGAATACATCCAAGAATTCACAAAGCAATCTAATCTCTTCCGGCCCTGTTGAAAACACCCTGGTAGTATCCACCACACTAGCCAGGAAACCTATACACCCTCCCTGTAATAGGTCCCTGGCTCTCAGTGCTAAAATCATGGGTATGTGGGGTCCACATACTGCACCCACAAAGATGAAAGGATCCTCTCCCTCAAGCTCAAAAGTCACCATCTTCTTAATACAATCAATAGTAGCCCCATATCTGATCAGCCAATTCATCCCCAAAATCATGTCAAATCCTCCACCCCTAACTCAATCAAGTCTACTGATAGCTCACTACCATCAACCACCACTGGCAGTGCTCTAATCCATCTCCTAGAAACTGCTAGTTCCCCTATAGGTAATATAGTCCCAAACCCCGCAGTACAGTACTCACTAGGTCTACGCAATTTATCAATTACCTTACTAGAAACAAATGAATGTGTAGCACTAGAGTCAATCAATACAGTAAAAGGAGAGCTAGCGCTAGAAAGCTGACTTGTCACCACCGATGGACTAGCCTCGGCCTTTGCCTGCGTCAAGGTGAACACTCAAGCTGGAGTCAAGCTGTCCACCTTCCCTGGTTCTCCTTTCTTTACTGTTGGGCAGTCCTTCTTGAGGTGTCCCTCCACCCCGCACACATAACAGGCCTTGGCCCGACATTTGCCCAGATGGCGTCTTATACACATCGTGCACTCTGGGTAGCTCCTCCATGTGTCACCGCCTCCCTGCGGCCACCCTAAACACCCCGACCCCTTCTATCAGGAGCAACAACGCTCGAAGTGTCAAGGGTCTTCCTCTTTAGATCATTGGGACCTCCGCCCCTACTAGATCCTGGATATGGAGGCACCGCCCTACGAACCTCCCGCCTCACAGCGTTCTCCATCCAAATCTTATTTTCTGCCTCCTCAGATGTGAGAGCCTTCTCAACAGCCCGGGCATAAGTCGTCCCCCCAGGTACTATTGTAATTCTCACATCTCGGGCTATCATAGCATTAAGCCCCTGATAAATCTGTCCTGCCTAGCTGCATCAGTAGGCACAAGGTCTGGTGCAAACTTCGCAAGTCTATTGAACTTCAGGGCATACTCTATAACTGTCATGCTGCCCTGAACTAACCCCACAAATTCATTCACCTTTGCTGCCCTGATGGAAACGTTGTAATACTTCTGACTGAACAAGTCCTTAAATCCATCCCAACCCAGAGTAGTAACATCTCTAGTCTGTGATGCCACTTCCCACCAAATGCGGGCATCCTCTCTTAGCATATATGTGGCACTTTCCACCCTGTCATGACCCTCTACCTTTATGAAGTCCAAGATAGCGGTAATCATACTCATCCACTGTTCGGCTTTTTGTAAATCTGGCCCCCCCTCAAAAGTTGGAGGATGCTGTCTCTTGAATCGCTCATACAACGGCTCCCACCTATTCCCAACTTCCAATGGCTGAACAAATGGTGCCACTGCAGGTGGCACAATAGATGCAACACTCCCTGACAGAGCCTACTATATCAGAAGATGGAACTGCTCTTCTTGGCTTTGAAGCTGGGCTTGCATGTCTGCCATAATCTGTTGCCAGTTCTCAGGGGCTGGCGGAGGGTTTTGGCCCTGGTCATCATCTCTAGCCTCAGACCCAGTGCCGGCTAGTCGTATAGATCTCCTTGGACGCATAGCTATCCAAGTTAATATGCAATCAACGACTCGGCGGTCAGACTATGATGACAAGGTAACAATCTTTCCATGATCCACCATTGAAATACATTCAATCACAAGCAATCAAGATATAATAGTTTATCCAAATATTCATCCACATGCAACAACAATGATAATAAGCATGCCTCACTATCATCACACAGCAGTCAAGGGCCAGGCCCTATCAGTATCTCATGCTCCCTATTAATCAAACAGATAACAATGTTCACATTTCTTTCCAATCACTTAAGTATATACACACGAATATACAATTACCAAACCCTGAGTCGAGTTTGTCTTTAGCGGCGAATGTATATGTCCAGCGAGTCTTCAGGAACCCTTAAACCTAGGAGGCTCTAATACCAAGTTGAAACACCCTGGACAACCAAGGCCATTACACAGTGTGATTATAAATGTGCAAGACTTGATAATCAAGCCATGTAGTCAAAAACGTAATTCTAAAGTCATAATCAGGTTAGGGTTAAAAGATTTTGGTCATAAATAAATAAATTTCATTTAAATAAACGTTTGATACATGGGATCCCAAAACACAGGGTTTAAAGGACAGTTTACAAAATTACAAAGGTTATGTACAAACACAAGCCACTCTAATGGAAAAACAGGCATTTTAGGTTCTCCTGTCCTTGTACCATCCCTCGGCCGAGCAGCTGACTATGTACATTCCGCCCCCAGAGCTCTCCAACTAAAGATTGGTCCACCTTTCCCTTGCCTTTACCTGCACCATGTAGCACCCGTGAGCCAAGGCCCAACAAGAAAACCATAATGCAGAGCATAAAAAATACAAACAATCAAATAATCCATAAAACTGTCAACCAGGTATTTAGCATGCCATAACGGTCATCTAATCAGAGAGGTCAATCAATTATTTAGAAGCCATTAATCTCAGTATTAAACAAGCTATAAACAACAGGCAACAGTGATGACATAACAATATTCATCATACAATACTCAAAGTCGACGCCCTTAGGCCGCACCCTCTATATAGCCCACTATCTCCGGCTCACTTAGGCCGCACTCAGTGATTATTTAGCTAACCTCAGCTACCAATGGCCGAGTCGCGTCCTGTGCGCAAATATCAATTCTGGCACTCTTAGGCCGTTTATTTCATGCTCACATGGCATATCACAATCACACAACTTATGCATTCAAATACAGGGAATCTCAGTCCCACACAATGACATAAGGGTGCAATTTTCTTACCTTTAATTCCGAGTGATTTGTTTAATAAAGACGACCCTCGAGCACGATCCCGTTCCGAGCCCTAGCATACACCTAGTCACAATCCATAAAATGGTACTTCGATGAGTTTGAATTCCAAAGGTCAGTCTCAGGACCAAACTTGCGCTCTCGGGACCTCTAATTCCACCAAACAAAGTGGTGAAACCGTCCCCCGAGCCCCCAAGCAAAAAAAAACCCTAAAAAGTTCCCAAAAACCAACTTCAGAAGGCTGAGTAGCACTACAGCGCTACCTGGTGGGAGCTACATGTTGGGGTTTTATGCCCTAATTAAAACCCAAATTCTTTGTAATCTCATTTTATTATCAATAAAAGAATAGAAATCATTTTTTGACTTGGTCAATCACTTTGCTCACATGTTTTATTTTCATGATTATTTGTTTAATATAAACTTCTATTAAATCCCAAGCATATAGCTAATCTTATTTATAGTGACGTAATCACAGTGGAATATAAATATGATTATATGTTCAAAATAAGTTAGTCCTAAGATTAGTTAGTGCACCGGATTTACACTGACTTGCCAATCTACGATATGATCTACTTACACATTACAATATTATGTTCTTTCCAGAACATTAGCAAAGTAGATAAGATCGGATGTATTTGTTACATCGGACAGGACCGATATTGACAGTTGATAAGATAAGTAAACATACCGTTATTATCTATTCTAGTCATATCATATAGTTGACCATAAGTCAATTCAATCTCAATTCTAAGTGGTTAGTATTCTAACTGATTGTATTATTTGAGTTCTTTGACTTCTTCGTTACCAGCTTACCCTACGGACTAGCCCATACTTACATCTTGGGAACTCAGTAGTATAATTTAGTGGGAGTGTTAATCATAGATATGAACATCTATAGCTTCTGATGAAGAAGTGAAACGATGGTTTCCTTTTAGTTTGGTTCAAGGTGATAAATGATAGAGATCTCATTTCAGTAATTAAATTAGTTTACTGAAATATCATTTACAAGGAACTAAGTGTTTTAAGGATAAAATACAATGAGGGGTAAAACGGTATTTTAGTCCTATCTCATTGTAGACCGTCTATAGTGGATTGAGTGACAATTATGGTTGTAACAATGGATAATTAATAGCGTATCTATATTTGTTATAGAGCGTTCTATGAATTCAAGAGTGCAATTCCGAGTCTATAGTGGAGTCACGAGGAATTAATAAGTTAGTAAATTTATTTGTTAGATTTATGATAACTTATTGGAGCTTGATTTCATAGGCCCATGGTCCCCATTGTACCTTGGATAAAATCATCTAGATAGTCTTAATTAATTGATTTAATCATCAATTAGAATTATCAAAGTTGATTAGGTCAATTTTGGATAGTTTCACAGAGTTGTGTAATTTTGAGAAGAAAAGAGAAATTATGGCAGATTTATTAATTAAGATAAATTGGTATCTAAATTAATAAATAAGTTTAAATCAAGGTTCAAATTATAAATAATTAATTTAATAAAGAATTTAAATAATTATTTAATTAATTAAATCAATAGAAAATAATACAGGCC
The DNA here is from genome assembly GCF_963169125.1 of Humulus lupulus. Taxonomy (NCBI): domain Eukaryota; kingdom Viridiplantae; phylum Streptophyta; class Magnoliopsida; order Rosales; family Cannabaceae; genus Humulus; species Humulus lupulus. The sequence continues at coordinate 187,437,650 of NC_084794.1, read as the reverse complement.
TTGATTTTAAGCCCAATGGGCTTATAATCAAATGGGAAATTTCACGGGCCTATAGCCCATGATAATTTCGACCTAGGGCTTCAAAATGGCTATTATTTTATTGATTTTTTAATTAAATTAAATGGCCTAATTGAGTCTATAAAAGGAGTGCTTAGAGAGAGGTCAGTAGGAGAAGTTTGATAAGTCTCAAGTCAGATTTTCTGATAGTTTTATATTCTCTCTAAACACAAGTCCTTTTCTAAACCTCTTTGTTATTTTCTTTTCTTCTCTCTATATCTATCTCATGTGTTGAGAATTGCCCACACTAGTCTAGGTGGTTCTAAGGATACATTGGAAGATTGTGAAGAAAATAGAAGATCGGTTCAGTTTCTTGATAATACTCTGCGACAGAAAGGATACAAGAGTTAGAGAAACTGAAAGAAGGACTCTTAATTCTGCTGCGTATACTGTAAGTATTATATTATTTGTTTCTCTTTGAATTCAATTTTAGAAACATGTTTTAGGCTATCTCGTATTAATTTGTTTAATATTAGATATACATGAGAATAAATAAAGATCCTGTATAAGCTAATCCAACACTACAGCGCTAGAGTCAGAGACTCAAGCTCCCCCAGAAACGCAGCCTAGCGCTGTAGAGCTCCCAACCTAGCGCTATAGCGCTAGCACTAGAAATGAAAATTTCTGGGTTTCTCTCCTTGAATTTTCCTGAGCCAAAGCTCCAAAAATCCACTCCAATCATCAATCAAACACAAAATTAAGTCCATGAATCACTATATCTCATCAACCACAACCTAATAACACCCAAAATCTCGCTAAGAACCTCACCAAACACAGAAATCGAAACTGAACTTGAAGCTCAAGAACACCAACTGAAAACGAAAAAACCCAGAACAATCAAGGGCAGAAATTGTTACCTCGGCTGGATGAATTCGACCCTAGGTTGTCTTCAGTGTCCTTCCAAGCTTTAATTCTTCCAATTCCCAAGCTTAGATCCTTAAAATTCCACCCAAAATCCAAACTCAGAAATCAACCTCAACTAAACTCAAAAACCTTAAACCTTACCTCAACTTGGGAGCCAAATTCCAGCTGAACTCCTTCAATTACTCCAAGGATCACAGCCCCAAATCCTAGCCTAGACTCCTCTGGAATTCCTAGCTTCAAAGTCCACAAAGGAGAGTGAGTGAAGGAAAAACATGATGGGGAGAGAGTGAGTGAGCTGAGACCTTTTTCCCTTCTTTCTTTCCCTAGATTATTCTATAATCTTCTCTATTTTCTCCTAATAAAACTGAGCATATCCTTAGTTTTAGGAAAGGACCACTTTGCCCCTCCAAATAAAACTAACCTTTAACTTAATCTAGGGGGTATAATAGTCATTTGTTCCCAATTCCCACTAATTCCTTGAGTGCTCCTAATATATTCAACTTAAATCCCGTCATCTAATTAGTCACCAATTATTAACCCAATGTCTAATATTCTCCAATATATTTTCGAAATTCCCAAAAATTCCCTCAGGCTCCCCCGAGCCGTGTATAAATCCCCGCCGTGACTATTTCGCCAATCCGCTCACTAGGATCGCCTCATGCCGAATAATCCAAATACATCCACATAATAATGTGGTCTCGCACTAATATCACATATATATTCACATTTATGCTCTCAACGGGCCAAAATTACAAATATGCCCTTATAAGCTAAACATGGTCCACATGCATATCTAATACTCATAAACATGCATTTCACATATCCATATAATCATGCATATCATCTAATTATGCATTTAATCATTAAATCACACATAAACCAATTATGCCCTCCAGGAACGCTAATCAAGGCCCTTAAGCCTTGTTAGTGATTTTGGGTCATTACATGCAATCACACGATTGGAGTCTTCTGTTCGAGATCATGTGTGACGCAAGTAACTTTGCTGTGGGAGCTATGCTAGGACAACAAAGGGAGGGGAAAACCTTTGTTGTCTATTATGCAAGCCGAACTCTCAATAGTACTCAAATGTACTATTCCACTACTGAAAAAGAGTTGCTTGTCGTCGTCTTTGCCCTTGACAAATTCCGATCTTATTTTATTGGATCACCTATTACGATATTCACAGATCACTCTGCCCTTAAGTTTCTCCTTTCCAAAAAGGATGCTAAGGTGCGATTAATACGGTGGATCCTTCTCTTGCAAGAATTTGATATATCGATCAAAGACAAGAAAGGTGTTGAAAATGTCATCGCGGACCACTTGTTTCGACTTGAATTCAGCGATCCCGCTGATGGTCCACCTATTCATGATGATTTACCTGATGAACAATTACTTTCTGTTGCTAAGTTACCGTGGTATTCTCACATTGTGCATTACTTAGTAATAGGTGAACTCTCATCTGAATGGAGTTCATAAGACAAACGCAAATTTCTGGTCGAGGTGCGCAATTTCTTTTGGGATGACCCATACTTATTCAAGTATTGCCCCGACCAAATCATGCGAAGATGCATCCATGACGATGAGGTGTCTAGTGTGCTGAATTTTTGCCACAATGATGCTTGTGGTGGTCACTTTTTTGTGAAGAAAACCGCTGCAAAAATCTTACAATGTGGTCTTTATTGGCCCACTTTTTTCAAAGACACTAATGATTTCTGTCGTTCTTGTATAAGGTGCCAAAAGTTAGGTTCCTTATCCCATTGGCACATGATGCCCTTGAACCCAATTCTTGTTATCGAAATATTTGATTGTTGGGGATAGACTTTATGGGACCATTTCCACATTCTTTTGGCTACCTTTATATTCTTCTCGCTATGGATTATGTTTCCAAATGGGGCGAGGCTTTACCCTGTCAAACCAATGATAATGCTACAGTTGTCAAATTCTTGAAAGAAAATGTGTTATCAAGGTTTGGTACTCCTCACACTATCATCAGTGATCAAGGCACTCATTTTTGCAATAGATCTTTTGAAGCTCTTATGCGCAAGTACGGTGTACTTCATAAAGTTGCAAATGCCTATCATCCATAGACTAATGGTCAAGTTGAGTTAGCCAATAGGAAGATAAAACACTTTCTAGAAAAGACGGTAAATCTCGACCGCAAAGATTTGTCTACACGTCTTCTAGACGCTCTTTAGGCATACTACACTGCTTTCAAATCCCCTCTTGGGATGTCTCCCTATCGACTTGTCTTTGGAAAAGCCTATCATTTACCTGTCGAGCTCGAGCATTAAGCTTATTGGGCAATCATAGCCCTAAACTTTGATCTGAATGCCGTAGGTATCAATCGCAAACTCCAATTATCTGAAATTGAGGAGTTCAGAAACGATGTATATGACAATTCTAGGATTTATAAAGCGAAATTGAAAATTTCTCACGATAATCAAATCCTGCAAAAACACTTTGAGCCAAATCAGAAAGTGCATCTGTGTGATTTTCGCTTGCACTTGCACCCCGGTAAACTGCGATTGCGATGGACTGGTCCATTTGTAGTGAAGCAAGTATTTCCTAACGGTTCTGTTGAGGTTGAGGACCCAACCGATGGGAGAATTTTTCGAGTCAATGGCCAAAGACTAAAGCATTACATTGAGAGTGTGAGTCATGTTGAAGAGGTCCTTCTTAAGGACCCAATTTATATACTCTGAAGTTCTGAATGGTTTGTTTGTTTGTTTTTTTTTTTATTTTCCTGTCTTTCTTTTATTTTTGTATGTTTTTGTATCTTGTTTGTTTTGGGGTATTGTTATCAGGCTATTTACGCTCTCGCCTCATGGACATGGTCATCATCCAGGTGTTCTCTTTCCCTACATTTTTCATTGATTATTTATTTTGACATTGAGGACACTGTCTGATTTATGGTTGGGGTGGTGAGCATTCATTAGCATTCATTTGGAAAATCTTATTGTCGTGTTGAATTTTTAAGTCAATTTTTTTTTTTTTCAAAATATTCCAAGCATGAGTACAACTTGTTGGTTTGAGTTAGTTTTTACTATGTTTAGCTATTAAGAAGTGATTTTCATAGTTCTTTTGTGCACTTTCCAAACATGTGATAAATTAATTGTTCAACACAAATAGTTGAGAGAAATTTCAAGTTTAAAGTTTTTCATTTCTTGGTGAGTTGTGAGAGTTGAGAAAACAACCTTTTGAACTTTTATTGATCATTTGAGTTGTTAAAGTCACATCTTTGGAATTTAAAGCATGTCATTTACTAGAGGGGTGTTTTTCATTTAAGAATGAGTCTTTGTAATAATTTTTAAATTTGTGTACCATTTATTTTATTTTGTTTGTAATTTCCTTTTATTTTTGTGTTTCCTCTTGTAAAAAAAAAGAAAAAAAATATAAATGAAAAAAAAAGAAAAGCATAGTAAAAAATATGATGAAAAAAATGAACAAAAAAGAAGAACGAGAGCAACACTTTCCTTCATTATTTTGTAGTTGTTGAAAAAAATATTTATATTATTATTTTTTGTTTTGTGTAATTGTATAAAAAAATATAATAATAATAATAAATAAATAAATAAATAAAATTATTATTATTATTAATTGTTTCCTTTTCTTATTTATCATTTCTAGTTAGTTGCTATTTTGTTCTTTGAGCTTTCTCATGTAAATTCCAAATGTTGTTTGTCAATTGAATTCCAATAAGTTGATATGCCTATCTTGTGATAAATACTTTTTCAAATTGCTTGCCATAAATTTTTTTTTATCTTTTCTCATTTGAGCGTAAACTGTTACATTTCCAACTCCAAGAGTGTGATCCTTCCCATAAAAATACTTTCAATGCCCGTGAGGAATTTGGAGTTGAGACCTTTATACTTTTGAGATTTTTCGATACTATTTGTGTTATGACTTGAGATAAAAAAAAATATGGTTTGGTGCACACACACACAACTCTGAATTTGCAACTGAAGTAACTTCGATAGTAATCTTTGACTTCTTCCAGCTATTTTGAAAATGTTTAGATAATTTTGCTTGGTTTGACTTGATTATTCAACTTGATAATTTTATTTTTCGCTTGAATTACTAGGGACTAGCAATAAGCTAGTTGAGGGTTGTGATTAGTGCCCAAAAATACATATTTATTGATTTTAATAGTCAAAACAAATTAAGTTTTAATTAATATTTTCATGGAATTAATATGATTTAATTTATAAATGAAAATGTTTATTTTTAATTTAGTTTGTTTTATTTGGCATGATTTAATTGGTATTTTTAGCACTAGGAAACAAAGAAAAAAAAAGAAAGAAGCAAATAAAATTGAAGAAACAAAGAAAATGTGGCATTTTTGGAGCCAAAAGGCCCAATCCCAAGGCCCAGCCCGTGCCTCTTCCTCCACCTTTCTCTTTCCCCCAGTGCGCCACCTGGCGAGCCCCTGCTGCGCCACCTATCCACACCATTACACCTTTCAGCAGCTAGGCCCATGCGTGAGCCCAACCCAAGCTCAGCCTTCCCCAGCAGCCCCGAAGGCCCAACCCACGAGCCTTCAGCCTAACCCGCGCCTAACCCGATTCGTTTGGCCATTTCCTTCAGCCAGCTTGGACACGTGGCACACTTCTATTGGCCACGACTTGGTCAAAATTCCGACTGCCCACAGCCAACCATCAACCTATTTTATTGTGCATACTGGGCCTTGGACCTTCCATTTTGAGCTCTAAAGCTCACATTTTGTGGTGTTTTAGAAAAAGGGCAAAATAACCATTCACTAAAATAGCTAGGTTAATATTAATAATAAGATTTGATTTTTCAAAATCATATTTTATTTTTAATATTTCAGATTTATTTTGTAAACCCCATTTGTAATTTAATTGATTTTTAATCATTTTCTCCTTCTATAAATATAGACTCTTCTTTCACATTTGGTATGTAATTTTGAGAGTAAATAAACTATAGCAAAATTTCTACTCACTTTCTTCTCATATTTTCTTCTTCGAATTTTGTGAGAATCATGAGCATAATGGCCTAATCTTCCTAGGAAGGTTAGGGATGATTCCATATGCTAGTGATGCTATTTTGCTACTTTGATTTACTATGTTCTTAATATAATGCATTTGGGTTGTTTATGTTCTTTCATCCTCATCTTTATTTTTGTTATCTTTATTTACTTATCCTAATAGTATATATGATTATTCATGCTCTTTCTATGTGCTTCTAATTAGTAAAAGTAATATTGATACATAATGTTATGTCCAATCTTCTATTGCATTATTGCCCTTGGGTATTTTGTCATTTTTAGATTTTTTATAAGATTAACATCGTGCTCCTAAAGTAAAGAACTTTATAACTCAAATAGAATTTTGTTAGATTTTCCAAGTACATGTTGGGATGTGAAATATTTACTTGTGTATTTTTGTAAATCAAGTAACTAAGTAACCAAACAAGCATATGGATGATTATTGAAACCTTTCTATTTTCTCAAACTCTTGATTACACCTTACTTTTATTTCACTTGTCTCATTTTATCATTTCATCAAAAAGACAACACCAAAATCACAAATATCTTTTCATTTAAATTTTTATTTATTTCATGTTACTAACTTTTTATGTTATTTTCTACTAATCTTTTGGTTTTAGGTTACCTCCTTGTGGATCGACTGTCTGATTTTACTACAACTACCGCTTAGTGGTTGTCACGATTTGGACGTTAAACATATGAGAATCTGTATTTGTCAATGTTTCTATGGCTTTTTTTTTTTTTTTTAAATATATGGCTTTTAGATTATCATATAAATGTATAATTTAACAAATAAGCCATAGTTTTTTCTATAATTAAGTTGTATTATTTTGTAATGGTAATTATGTAATTTTATTTTATTGTTTATTCATATTTTTTTTACACGTTTCTCGCGACTATAGTTATTATTTTTATGTAATCAACTATTATTAATTCACATTATATGTAACATGTCACGCAACTCTCACAACTCTAAGTTATTCTTTTTATTTTTTAAGTTTTGAAATGATGTTTAATAAAAGCTCGTGTTCTCACATTATTATTTATTTTTTCTTTTAAATCTCTTTGTTCCAGATGAGAAAGTTCATGTTCTCACATTAAATTAATATTATAATATTATCTCACTTGGTCTGCATTTAAATTAAAGTATCACTTAAGCCCAATGATTATCCTTGTTAGGCACAAACACATGAATCATAATGATAGATCATCTTTTATGACGAGTATTATCTTCCATGTATTACAATATATTTATTACTTAACAATGATAATCATTGGACTTAAGTGATACTTTAGTTTAAATGCAGACCAATTAAGAGAATATTAGAATATTATTAAATTAATTAGAGTTGCCAAAAATCATAATTCTAATTAATTCTGATTAAAGTCAATATTGTGATTAATTGACAAATATTACCAATATGGTCAGCTTTAATACAATTACTCAATATTGAGTTACCTATTATTTCATCTCCTATTGATTGTCAAAAATTCTGACATCAATTGTGGTAGGAACTTTGATAGAATGTTTCACCTATAAAAATATAGGATTCTAGTCCCAAGCTCAACACTCATTCTCATACTCCATCTAAAGAGCTAGTGAGAGCTTGGAAGTCCTTTACCCTCACTAATATTTTTTTTTTGTAGATATAAAACTACTAGATCGAGATTATCGAAATCAATGGCTGGAGGTATACTCTAACGATCATCGTTAATGTAAGAGCGCCCTAATCTATTTAATTTGTAAAAATGTCGCTCAACTCATATTTATTAGAAAAATACCATTTGTGGAGAAAATGGTTCAGTGAGGCCTTAATAAAACATGCAATTTTGGCCGAATAGTTTAAAATAAAAATGAAGTGTCTTTATGCAGTCTTTTGAAAAGAAAAATAAAATAATAAGTCCCTATGATGTAAATAAATCATAAACCATAACACATGAATTCATAAACTTTCTTGGCGTTCAGCTAGATCGTTAATCGCTCATGGGACATCCCGCGTCATACATGCCTAGACATCAAAACGTCCTACATCACTGTGCGTGCCAAGGAGAAACCTTACTGTCTACCTGAAAGGGGAAAAGTAAAGGGGTGAGATAAAAACCCAGTAAGGAAGTACAAACAAATGCAACACTTTCAAGAAATCATAAGGAAATACTACATACGTATCATAAAACTCATAACATATCCATACCACATGAGCATGACACCCCTATTGTCCATGTCACATCATAAGGTAACCAACAAAAGCATAAACCGGTAAGACCTCCTCTATGAGGTAAAAATGAACTCTGGTCCTCGAATAACCTCGGCGCGTCCGCCCTGTGAGTTATGTCATATCCTTAGTAATTCCTTTATTGTATCGTGTTCAGCACTCTAACAACCTACTGGTTTTCAAACAACATACAACAACTCATATCATAACATAGAAGCTCATACTTTTCATAACACATTAGCTTACCATAGCTCATACATTTCATAACACAATAGCTTACCATAGTTCATACTTTTCCTAACTCAACAACTCTGCAACATATTAGTTCATATTTTTCATAACATAATTCATAGAAAATTCTAGCTAAATTCCTCACCTCAAGTCCAAGCAAAAATAAGGTTCGGAGTACTTCACAATGAGCCTAAAATCACAACCAAACGTTCGTCTTAAAATCATGTAAGATTACACATGCCCAACATACATGCCCCACGTGTGCATGAGCCATGCACACGTGTCACAAGTTGCACCACAAGTCTATACATACAACAACGTCATATAAAATCATAAAAGAATAATGTCAATTATACTAAGTAATTCTCAATGATTTCAAATCAAGAACCATGAATTTAATTAAATAACATATATTTGAGCGTAAAAGTAAACTTGCATGTAACATGCATACGTGTGATTGTTCTTAAAACTAGCATTGAAGTTGATAGATTCTAAGTGTTCATTTTATTGCCACTTTAAAAAATTTAGCAAGAATTAGTTTACCGATTGTTAATATTATCATATTACCTTCTTAGGCCAGAAGATTTTATTCTAGACTTTATTTCACAAAATTATTTATTTAATTAGCACCTAAGTCACATTTGTTTTAAAATAATAAAATCACAATTATTATTTTAAATAAAGGTAAAATAGGACATCTTTTCTATTTCTCACAAAATAATTATTTTAACATGATTAATTAATTTAACCTTTAGCAATTTAAGTTCTCAAAGTCACCACATTTTACATCCAAGTTATACATTTTTAAATAAGTTGGAAAAAATCAAACTATACTCCCATTCATTTAAAATCTCAGACTTACAATATTTGAGCATACTTAATAAAATCTTTACTTAATTAATTATTTTGTAAAATAAAATATGCACTAATATAAATGAGAAAATACATATTTAAAGAGTGGAAAATTATATTTTTCATGTATAAAATCTAAGACTTACAATATTTGAGCATATACCTTATATTTGTAATTTAAAAGAAAATTTCTTTCAAGAAACTAAAAATTCAAACAACCATTTTTATTACATAAATTTTTAATAATCAAATTTGCAAGCATAAAATTTGTATAGTTTTCTTTCACAACTTTATAAAAAAAAAAACTGCATGCATTTGAACGAAGAAAATGCTTTATTAAGGTGTGAAAAATAATCTTTTACTTACATTAGTTCTAAAATATGAGTTTGAGGCATAACTTGTGCATCTTTAAATCATTGATAAACTACCACAAAACATAAACAAAAAATTCAGCACACATACATTTGCTTAAATATGTTCTTAATCATATTCAACCATCAACCTGGCATGTTTATATACCTTTTTATGCATTTTAATATTACCATTAGCATGCAACAAACAATTAAATCACACCCACAATGTCGGAACCTTCATGACACCAATCATGAAAATAATACCAATAAACTTATTCAAAATCAATGGTATCAAAAATAAAAATGTTGTTTGTGTTTTCACCCAAGGACACGTGCCTCTTTTTCATGAGGCAATGCCCAAAATATGTTCTTGGGAGATCGGTCCAACAGTTGGAGGTCGACCTCCTTGGATAATGAGAAAGCATCAAATACCTTTCGTGGGCCATGTCCCGAGAGCTATGGATGTCTTCATAAGGTTACCTCTCGGGGATGCTTGGTAGTCCACGTCTTTTCCTTGCCCCCGGCTATATTCTAGGTCGAGGACCTAGTCCTCAGAATATTAGGGATAGGCCAGGTGTCAACCAATGCGGATTAGCTACCTCAGAGGAAGACCTGACAACCTTTTTGGGCTATTTGCCTACAGTGTTAACAATGGTATGACTTGACAACTCACACTCCCACTACACCGCTTGACACAAAAATACGTACAACATGCCCTGACAGTCCCAGGGGCTTGTTCCCTGTAAAGTGGTTACCTTTCTGCAGTGGGCTCCGCAAATCTCGCTTGGGCCATGGTCTCTATCCAATGCAGCCCAATGCATTGAAGTGTATTAATCCCCCATTTATGGGAAGAATGTGTATTGATTACTTATGATCAACATTAATGACCCCAACCTCTATAAATAGGGCTGGGAACCTCATTGTAAAGGGTTCGAGTTTTTTTTAGAGAAAACTACTTGTACTTAGAGCAATCTAAACGCTGCCTGAGAAGACACTATAAAAGCTTGCAATCTCCCTAATACTAGAGACTCATGGACTAGGGTTTCTTTTACAACTTGAACAACGTAAAAATCTTTGTGTTCTTACAGTTATTTCTTTAACCTCTCTTATAAAAGTTTACAGTGAAAAAGGTAGTCAATATTATGGTGCTTTAATTGAGAGCTTGAAAAAAGCATTTGACATTCACGATCATGGTGACTACACGAAGAAACATCGCAGATGAAGTGCCCCCTCCTACCGGAGACGAAGGAGGGGAACCCAGTAGGCAATCACCTCAGGACATACCTGAGATGATGGAGGACTACGATGAGTATGCTGAGTATGACAGCGAGGATAATGATGCCGACCAAGGGTATTATGAGGATGAATATCCTCAGCCCATGGAGGTAGAAGAGACGCTGGAGTTCGTGGTGCTGCGAGTAGGTGGCTACCCAACAACAAAAACTTGATGCTCAAGAAGGTAACATCGCTGCCCTTTAGGAGATGGTCCTTGCCATGAAGGCCACTCTTGCAACCCAAGGGTTACGAGTGGACCCCAATGGCAACATGCGAGCTGGGCACCCAACAGGTGTGCCACCTATGCACCCTGTTGGAGTGTTAGAGAATATATATTATTGCTCAATGGAATTATGGAAAAAACCAAATACAACTCTATGCAAAAATACAATGGACAAGATAATATTGATTAAAAAAGTATTACAACTCAATTGCTCAAAATACAAGTAAATAAAAAGATGTAGAAGAAGAAGATTACAAACTCAATACTATAACAATACAAGTAAATAAGAAGAACAAAAGAATGAAAACACAAACTAACTCTCACACAACCAAAGTGTAGAGTAGTGGGGATCACCAACTTGAACAAGGTTCAAGACCTTTGTCCAAAAGCTTATTTCCCCCTATTCTCTAAGCACTAAGGGATCTCTCTAGGAAATAGCTCTTTGGAATTATCAAGCCTCAAGGTGTATTTTTCAGCCAAGTGCTTTGTAGATGAAAAGTGGTGTGTCATACAAGTGAGCATTAGGCTCCTATTTATAGAGTTTGAGATACCCCTTTGAATTTCAAATTCCACCAACCCCCATGGCTGTTACCAATGTTTAATTGGATGTTTTATGGAATTAAAATAGAGATTTGGGAGTTACTTGGCTGTTGGAAACGTTCAAAATTGGATAAAAACCGAAATTCAAAGAAGTTGTCAGCCACTAGGGCCGCGACGCTTGTTCCAGGAGTCGCAGCGCTCAGTCAAGTTCAGTCACTAGGGCCGCAGCGCTTGTTCCAGGCGCCGCGGCGCTCAGTCAAGTTCAGCAACAAATTTTTTCAGTTTTTTCCAAAACGTTCCAATTTATTCCCACTTGATTTTGTAACTTCCATACACAATATGGGAGTTAAAATCACATCTCTATCAGCCATTTCTCATATGGCTTTATGAAATCCAATCTCAAATGTGTAACATATAATATACACATTATTGGGTAATATTTGGGAGTTACAAATTTGTAACTGATTTTGTAACTCCAAAATATGTCACATTTGGACACACACATGTGCCCAATTTTGTGACTCTCAATAATATGTTACAAGGTGTGAGAAATCACATTTGTGTGACAAATCACATTTTGTCACATTATTTAATCTAATATTATATTATATGAAATAATATAACATGGAGTGCCACCTATCAACACAGCTGATGTGCCTCCTGAACACTCGGCTGCCAAGGCACGGAATTTGCCAACTGTGGTGCCCACCGGGCACCCAGCAGGAGTTGGAGCCTCAACGCCACCACGGGACCGTGGTAAAGGAAAGGCCAATGATGACCCTGTTTCAAAGCATAAGAGAGTCCATCAAGAGCCTGAGGGCCACCCGGCTCCGCAGAAAACTGGTAAGGGTAATGAAGCAAGGGCCCGAGGACATCGCTAGGCAGACAGCGCCCGTGCAGCTCGGGCCCCTCCACCCCGACGCACTCATACGGACTGCGCGAGGCCTGGAGCTGGTATCCCTTCGAGACCTAACCAGTCCCACAGGAATAATCACCAGAGGAATGCCCCACAGAATCGTAAACGGGGCATCAGTATCTCGATAAATGAAAACGAGTATGATGGAGAAACTGAGGTGGCCCGCCCTGAAGATAACGGTTCATTCCGAGGACAAGTCGACCTACGAGACAACCTTAATGATTAGAGGTATAATAAGGCTGGAGTACGTGAGCCTGCTGTTAGAGGTCCGTCAGATCTCCGAGACAATCTCAACGCTCGGAGAAGGTATTGCCCGGCACAGAGTACCAACCAGGATCGCGACCTGCTCTGAGCAAAATTAGAAAGCCTGAAGCGAATAATGCTCAGAATGGCCAGGCGACAAGGCCACGAGTCTGACTCGGAAGATGAGGACGTAGAGCCATGTGCTCCTCACCTTGTCGAGGCCCCACTACCTTTGGGATTCAAGATGCCATCCATACCAGCTTATGATGGTGGTTGGGGTCCCATAAACCATTTGTCCAAGTTCAATAGTCTAATGTCGATGCATTGCATCTCTGACGACGCAAAATGTCAAGTGTTCCCCCTCACCTTGACAGGACCAGCAGATGAATGGTTTAAGAAGCTCCGACCAGGGTCTATTCAGACGTGGCAACAATTATAATTTGCCTTTCGAAGACAGTTCATAGGGGTCCAAAAGGTAAGCTTTGAGGTCAACCCCTTGGCCAACATCAAGCAAGGACTGTTTAAGAACCTTAAGGTCTACATCAAACGCTTCAAAGAAGAAGCAGCAAGAACTAAGAGGGTCGATGATGGCCAACAGCTGATGGCGTTGCATGCTGGCATCCACGCAGGATCCCCACTCTGGGATGATCTCCAGCGAAGGGGATGCTGGCATCTCGACGACTTCATTCATCGGGCTCAAGAATACATCAGTTGGGAAAATGCCTAGATTGGGGCGTTCGGAGCGTCCGCCCTTTTCCTTGCCACGGCTGCTCCTGGTCCCATGGCCTCGGGGATCCAATACTCCCCTTATGTTCACATTTAGTAGGGGTCATTGGGAGCCCAACCTGGCCAGAGCGCCACCCCTTCCGGTTATAGCGCCATGTCTGCTCTTGGATTTGGTATGTCTCCGACAGGGTTCAGGGTAGCGCCCACTGGATACAGTGCTTTTCAGCCTACATTCAGTGCTGGAGTTGCGCCCCATCCCATCTGGCTGAATCCAATCGAGCTCCCAGTAGCATAAGGCGCAGAGGGAAGGGTAAAGGTCACAAACCCAGGGGAAGATAAATCACACAACCCGAGAAGGGAGTCGCATCAGGCAAGAAGTACATCTCGTAGTATTCTGAATATACTGACTTGGTGGACTCCCGAGAGAACATCTTCTTGGCCACGACACAACACGTGCACTACTGGAAGCCACAACTCATCCGAAGAGACAGGAATTCGAAGAGACATTGACAAATTTTGTCATTTCAACAACGACATAAGGCATCACACTAACGAATGTCGCCAGCTCAAGGATGAGATTGAGAACCTCATCAAGCTGGGACACCTCCATCAGTATGCTAAGGGTGGACTGTGTCAAACACAACCACTCGTGGCCGGACCGACAGTCTTGCCTGTCACACCTCAGGTCCCGATAGCCACTTCTGTAGGTCCCCAGCATCCAGCATCCCAGGGGTCTCCTCTAGTAATTGGCAGGTAGGAACCATATCAGGAGGACCTCACCTGGGGGGCACCTCACGAAGCTCGCAGAACAGGTATGCGCGAGCTTGTAACCACGATGATGAGGTAATGGATTTGACCCAATTACCTGCCCAAATGTCGTGAATGACTGACCAAGTCATAACATTCTCCGAAGATGATGCTCGGAGAGTGCATTTACCACATCATGATCCATTGGAGATTGAGAGCCAAATCTCCAACAAAATGGTAGTGCGGATTCTGGTAGACAACGAGAGTTCGGTGAATATCTTGTTTAAATTAGCCTTCAAGAAGATAGGGCTGACTACAACAGACCTATCCCTATGTGCCTCGACACTTTATGGGTTCTCGGGAGAAGCCCTCATCCCAGTGAGGCAGATAAAGCTCCCAGTGACGCTCGGAGAGGTACCTTGCTAGGCCTTTAAGTACTTCACCTTCGTGGTGGTGGATTGTCTCTCGGCATACAATGCCATTTTGGGACGACCAGCACTAGTGGAGTTTGGGGTAGTCACCTCCATCCATCATCTGTGCATGAAATTCCCCACGGATGCGGGAATCGACACAGTCTGCAGCGACCAAAAGGAGGTGAGACAATGCTACAATGTCTCCCTCAAGGCTCCCGTAATGATGGTAAGGGAGGAAATCTCTGAGAGCTTCAAGACCCCGTAGGTACAGGCTTTGTAGGACTCGAGGCCTGACGAGCTAGACCCAAGGGTTCAAGAGGAGTGGTCCCTTGAACCAATAGAGGAAATAGAGGAGGTGGTTCTAGATACCTCCACCCCCGATAGGAAGGTGAAAGTCGGGGGAGACTTGAAAATGGAGGTTCGAGAAGCGTTAGTGGTCTTCCTTCAAGAGAACCAAGATGTGTTTGCATGGTCACATTCTGACATGACTGGCATTGATCCAAATGTCATATGCCATGCCTTGAATGCCGACCCTAGCTTTGCTCCCGTCCGGCAGAAGCAACGAACATTCGACCAAACTCGGAATGAGGCCCTCAAGGTCGAGGTAGATAAGCTCCTCTCCAATGGGTTTATCTGAGAAGCCCAATATCTTAGGTGGCCGTCCAATCCTGTCCTTGTGCCAAAGTCGAATGGCACTTGGAGGACATGCATAGATTTTTTGGACCTTAACAAGGCTTGTCCGAAGGACTGTTTTCCATTCCCCAAGATTTATTAGATGGTCGATGCCACCTCCGGTTACGAGTTGCTGTCATTTATGGATGCATACTTGGGATATAACCAAATATCCATGCATGTCTCTGATCAGGAGAACAGCAGCTTTCGAACCGACAAGGGTGTGTATTGTTACATCGTGATGCCTTTTGGGTTGAAGAACGCCAGCGCCACTTACTGAAGGCTAGTAAATAAAATGTTCAAGAACCAGTTGGAGCGAAACATGGAGGTCTATGTGGAAGATATGTTGGTTAAGTCTCGGACCGCCCCAGATCATATAGGCGACCTGGTTGAGCTCTTCACAGTGCTCCACCGGTTTAGGATGAAGCTCAACCCCCAAAAGTGCACATTTGGGGTTGCCTCCGGCAAGTGTTTAGGCTTCATCGTAAGTACTCGGGGAATTGAGGCGAATCCCAAAAAAATCAAGGCCTTAATCGAAATGCCTTCTCCCTAGAAGCATAAAGATGCTCAAAGCCTGATAAGGAGGATCACAACTTTAAGCCGTTTTGTCTCCAAGGAAACAGACAAGTGCATCCCTTTCTTCAATATTCTCCGAGGAAGTAAGAGATTTGAATGGACATAATAGTGCGAATGGGCGTTCCAACAGCTCAAGGCACACATGGAAAACCCTTCGATCCTGTCCAAGCCAGTAGACGGAGAGCCCCTCCTACTCTACATGGACGTGTCAGAAGACGCCTTTAGTGCTGTGTTGGTTAGGGAGGAAAACCGCGTTCAACACCCCGTCTATTACATCAGCAAGAGACTCCTCGGGGGTAGAATCTAGGTATCAACTGATGGAGAAGTTAACCTTCTGCTTGATGGTGGCCTCTTGGAAGCTAAGACCCTACTTCCAGGAGCATTCAATTAAGGTCCTCACGAACCACCCACTTAGACAAGTCTTTCAGAAGCCCGAATCGTCGGGAAGGCTCTTGAAGTGGTCGATAGAGTTAAGTCATTTCAACATCACTTGCCTCCTGAGGACTGCCATAAAAGGACAAGCACTTGCCGATTTCATCACCAAGTGCACCAGGAATTAGAAGAGAACCGAGTGCACCCCAGTGGTCGGACCAGTATGGAAGTTATTTGTGGATGGGTATTCAAACGAGAATGGTGCTAGGGCGAGACTTATTTTGGTCTCCCCCGAGGGGCATAGAGTGCATAGTGCTCTCCGCTTTGAGTTTAGCGCCTCTAATAACCAAGCAGAGCACAAAGCCTTAATCATTGGACTTCGCGTGGCACTGGAGCTCAAGGCCGAAGGACTCGAGATATTTAGCGATTCCCAACTCATGGTGAACCAATTTTTTGGAGAATAGCAGTCTCAAGGAACAAAAATGGCAGCATACTTCGCTAAGGCTAAAGAAATGCTGCACAACTTCCGAAATTTCACTATTCGGCAAGTGCCGAGGGAGAAAAATTCCAATGCGGATGCCCTGGCAAAGCTAGTTATGACAAAAGACAACAAATTAATCAAAGTGGTCCCCATTGAATACTTGGAGTCTCCGAGTATCTTGGCTCTAGACGAGGTGGAGAAAGTACAACCCCAAGATGGGTGGATGGAGCCGATAATTAAATACCTCGTCTCCGGGGAGTTGCCCCAAGACTAGAAGGCAGCTCGGAAGTTGCTGTACCAGGTGCCGAGGTACATAATTATGGATAATAGGCTATACATGAGAGGCTTTCCTTTGCCCTTGCTTCATTGCGTGTCCCAGCAAGAAGCCAATTTAATACTACGAGAGGTACATGAAGGATTCTGCAGTGATCACGCCAGGGGGCAAAGCCTTTCCAAAAAGATCTTAAGACAAAGGTATTTTTGGTCCACCATGGATGGAGATGTGATGGATTACGTCAAGAAATGCTACAATTTCCAGCGCTTTTCCAACATTCCCCGAGCACCTCCAAATGAGCTTACTCAAATGACCAGCCCATGGCCTTTTTCCGTTTGTGGGCATTAACCTTATCGGGTCTTTGCCTACAGGGAAAGGAGGGGTAAAATACGCCATAGTGTCCATCGACTACTTCACGAAGTGGGTTGAGGCCGATCCGCTCGCCACAATTACCTCCAAAAAGGCTTTGGACTTCGTCATAAAATATATTGTTTGTTGGTATGGGCTTCCGAGGAAGATAGTGTCCGACAACGGATTGCAGTTTGACAGCGAAGTGTTCACAGAATTCTGTCAATGGCATGGTGTCGTCAAGAGCTTCTCTTCCGTAGCCTATCTGCAGGACAACGACCAAGTGGAAGTAGTGAACAAGACACTCAAGTCCACTCTGAAGAAAAGGCTGGAGAAGCCAAAAGGAGCTTGGCCTGAGGAGTTTCCTAGGGCATTGTGGAACTATCGTACCACTGCATGGACCTCCACCGGCCATTCTCCCTTCTAGATGGCCTAAGGGTACGAGGCTATGCTCCTGGTTGAAGTAGGAATCTCCACACACCGACGAGATACTTATGATCCGACCACGAACCATGCTTTACTTCAGCAGTCCCTAGACCTCGCGAAGGAGCTACGAGAAGCTTCTCAGCTATGAGTAGCATCCTACTAGCAGAGGGTGGCTAGATATTTCAACTCCAAAGTGAAGGATAGAAAATTCGAGGTCGGAGATCTGGTGTTGCGAAGAGTCTTCTTAGCCACCCGAGATCTAGGTGCAGGGGTGCTGGGACCCAACTGGGAGGGCCCATACCAGGTGGAGAGCGTTATATGTCCGGGAACATATAAATTAGCCTGACTTAGTGGAGAGATGATTCCTCATGCCTGGAATGCCAAGCATCTTTGTCGGTATTACTAGTAGTAAGAGTAACAAACATTGTTTATTTCTGTAATATCACCTGTAGCCTTCGGGCACATGTAATGGAAACTGTGTATCTAAAACACGGTAAGAAATTTGTTTGTTTTGGTTGTATTCTTTAGTTTGCGTTATCTTCTATTAATGATGTGTAGAGAGCACCTGCACACCTGGACAAGTGATCGCAGACTAGTCTCTGATCAGTTGAGGGGCATGGAGTTAGGGCAGCATCGCACCTCGCAAGGGATGACCTAGGAAATAGGAAACTAATAAAGCCTAGCCTAGAAGGTACTTGGTTCTAGGAATAACTAAGCTTAGTACCTAAGATCTAGATAACCCAAGTCATGCGAAAATAAACTGTTGTCATCTCCTGCGGACACCGGGCCCAAGGAGCTCTGACCAAGTCTTTTGGCCTCGAGATGTGAACAGAAGGCCGAGTACCCGTACTTGGCCTCAGGAATTCGTGATATGGGAAGCTTGGCTAGTCGACGAGTGAAGCACCCTTAATATCATTATACCCCATATTTAGAAAAGCCAGTATAACAGACTTAAGAATTTAGGTTACCTCCCGAGGATAGCGCGCACCCGAAGAGTAATAACCAAATCCTAATCTGTAAAATACCCATGCGGCCTACGCCTGGGCATCTCGATAACTTTACCTTTCGAGAAGATAGCCCAGAAGGTAGATATGTACTCGAGGAGTAGTTTCGAAACCCTCGTCCTCTTGAATAGTGCATACTCGGGGGGTAGGTGTTTTCACATGCCAGAACCCTTGAAAGCCCAAATCTTTGGGTTGTAGGGGCATGAGGCGGCGAATAAAGACCCCCAGTAAATTTCGCGTCAAAGCTACATCTAGGGCTATGGGCCTACAGGAGACTAAACGCGGAAACCAGGTATTTGAAACAGCTTGAGTTCTTGTTCTTGTGACATTCATGTTACGATGAATTTATAGAACCAAGAGTTTAAAAATGATTTGAGTTCTTGTTCACGTAGCATTCGTGTTATGTTGAACTTATAGAACCAAGACTGAGTTCTTATTCTCATGACATTCGTGTTAGAGAATATATGTTATTGCTCAATGGAAATATGGAAAAAACCAAAATACAACTCTATGCAAACATACAATGGACAAGATAATTGATTAAATAAATATTACAACTCAATTGCTCAAAATACAAGTAAATAGAAAGATGTAGATAAAGAAGATTACAAACTCAATACTATAATAATACAAGTTAATAAGAAGAACAAGAGGAACAAAAGAATGAAAACAAAAATAAACTCTCACACAACCAAAGTGCAGAGTAGTGGGGATCACCAACTTGAACAAGGTTCAAGACCTTTGTCCAAAAGCTTATTTCCCCCTATTCTCTAAGCACTAAGGGATCTCTCTAGGAAATAGCTCTCTGGAATTATCAAGCCTTTTGGTGTATTTTCCAGCCAAGTGCTTTGTGGATGGAAAATGGTGTGTCTTACAAGTGAGCATTATGCTCCTATTTATAGAGTTTGAGAAACCCCTTTCAATTTCAAATTCCACCAACACCCATGGCTGTTACCAATGTTCAATTGGATGTTTATGGAATTAAAATGGAGATTTGTGAGTTATTTGGGATGTTCGAACCGTTCAATTTGGAAAAAACTGAAAAACCAAATAGGCTGTCAGCCTCAGTGGCCGCGGCCACAACCTAGTTTCAGCACAAAAATTGTCATTTTCCAAATCGTTCCAAAATGTCCCAAATCCTTTCCCACATAATTTTGTAACCTCCAAACACCTATTGGGAGTTAAAAACATGTCTCCAACAACCATATTTCATTATGGCTTTATGAAATCCAATCTCAAATGTGTAACATATAATATACACATTATTGGGTAATATTTGGGAGTTACAAATTTGTAACTGATTTTATAACTCCAAAATATGTCACATTTGGGCACACACATGTGTCCAATTTTGTGACTCTCAATAATATGTTACAAGGTGTGACAAATCACATTTGTGTGACAAATCACATTTTGTCACATTATTTAATCTAATATTATATTATATGAAATAATATAACATTCCCCCACTAGATTAAATAATCACTTTTGTAACACTTATTTAATAAATTAAACATTATATTAAAATATAATATTCCCCCCACTTGATTAAATAATCACTCTCTATAGAAACCTTTGCATTGATGCATAAAGTAAAATGTCTTTCGACTTGAATTTTACCTTAGTGTAATTACCACAAAGTTTGTTGAAATTTTGATTGCCGAAGCATTGAACCACTATCCCTTGATAACAAACCGGTGATAACACACACACCTTTGCTATGTTCACTTGAGATCTCAATGTCTCGCTTTTGCACTGTTAATGGCCATGTGCACATTCCATTCATAGACTTTTCTTGAGAATGACTCCCAATTCTCATGAGGGGCGGCACCACCCCTAGGTCTATATAGGTAGAACTCTTATAGTATTTTGTTACCCTAAAATACTTGTCTTCTTAAGACTAAGTTTTATTAAAAAACCTTTCGGTTTTAACCCTCATTTTGGTAACACACTAGTACTCATATCTCAGATGGGACAAAATTTGAGTACTACTACTATTCACTTGATTGACTTGTTATTACCTATTGAACCTAATATTAGTTTGGCGAATAGTATTAAGATAGGTTACCATCAACCATGAATCTCTTTAGGGAGTCTAAGTCCCATCCCTTGAGATGTAGAAATGATTCCATTTGAATCATTTCTTTTCTCATGTATGCATACTTTAAACACTCTCTTTATTTTATTCAAATTTGTTGCTAGCCATAGTTTGATTGAAATAGTTACCTCTTTAAAATAGTGATTTTGATCATAGTCCACACCCCCACTATTTTATAGTTTAATATCCAAGATAAACATTTTCCTTGAATATTAATTCTAGA
Source organism: Humulus lupulus (assembly GCF_963169125.1). NCBI lineage: Eukaryota > Viridiplantae > Streptophyta > Magnoliopsida > Rosales > Cannabaceae > Humulus > Humulus lupulus. The sequence goes on along the minus strand of NC_084794.1, from coordinate 187,416,518 downwards.
AACCTCTTTATTTCTAAAATTCTTTTTTATGTTTTAAATTGATTCCTTCTTGAATCAAAATATTACAAAACAACATAGACACCAATCATGTCTAGATTTGTTCATTCTATACACATATAGCCAATGTGATTTAGAATGTGGAATTCCAAATCATCTATTTGATAGGATGACCAAATTAGCCAATTGATTAACAACAAAATAAATTGATTAACTTTGGAGCATCACCCCCAAATTTCTCACATAATGATAATAAAATATCACTTTAAAGTAGAAATCTCTTCATTTCAATTAAGTCATTTATCCTCCAAGATAAATCTATGTTTCTCAATGTTCATCATGAGTCATCTATGCCACATGATAAACTCTCAAGATAAAACCTCAATGTTTATCTTGATTTATTTACTTGCTAAAGCAAGACACACTTCTTTCAAAGTAATTTTTACTTAGTTTCTTTCTTTTATGTATTTCACAAAATAAAAATGTGAACACAAATGTAATGTGAGAATTTCTCATACAAATAATCACATTATGAAATAATAGGTCTACACACTTACCTATTATTTTAACAAGTTCATTTTGAAACTTTGTTAATGTCTCACACAAATGTCTCATAGCAAAATAAAGAATTATCATAGAATAATACTTTAATTTTATTGATAGATTTCAAGAGTACAAGCTTTATTACAAAATAAAATTTTTCCCAACAAGGCACATAAACATGGTAATCATGCTAAGATCTCTTCTTCCTTTTCTATAGCATTTACCTCATTCTCATGTGGGTCCTTTCGGTACCTACATACTCTAGCATAGTGCCCAGGTTTTCCACAAACAAAACAATGACCTCTCACGTCTTTGAATTGTCCATGATCTTTATTTGGACCTAAAGGGTTCCCAGTACCCTTTTTGTTGTTGTTGTTGCCCTTTGGATGCTTGTATGAAACCATATTGGCCTTGGAAGTCTCATCTTTAGACTCATTCACACCCGTGTCTCTTATTCTCGATTCCTCTTCAATTCTAATGTGTTTTTGGATCTCTTCCAAAGTGTAATCCTCATTCTTATGGAGGATTCTTTTCCTATAGCTCCTCCAAGTTGGTGGTAATTTTACAACTATTGCACCAACTTGAAAGGCCTCGGGAAGCTCAATCTTGAGAACTTTCAACTTGTTCACAATCACTTGTAACTCATGAATTTGAGGTAAAAGATTTTTCCCATCAATGAAAGAAAATTTAAAATATTGAGAAATTAAGAACTTTCTTGTACCTTCTTCCTCAGCCTTGTACTTACTCTCCAAGGCATCCCAAATCTCCTTCGCGGATTTGGTATTGGTGTAGAGGTTATATAGCCTATCAGATAGGCCATTAAGGATATGACTCCTACAAAGAAGGTTGTCCTCTTCTCTCTTCCTTCTTTTCTCCACCTCCTCAGGAGTATCTGTGTTGGATGGCTCAGCTAGAGGTGCCAAGGATGACTCAAGGATGTAGGCTATCTTGAGTGTTGTCAAAAAGAATTTCACCTTGTCTTGCCACCTAGTGAAATTGGATCCATCAAACCTATCCAACCTCACTAGATCTTGGTTCATGATCTTGATGGTCTCCCCTTCCATTGAAACAAATAGGGATAAGCTTTTGATTGTTAGAGAATATATGTTATTGCTCAATGGAAATATGGAAAAAACCAAAATACAACTCTATGCAAACATACAATGGACAAGATAATTGATTAAATAAATATTACAACTCAATTGCTCAAAATACAAGTAAATAGAAAGATGTAGAAGAAGAAGATTACAAACTCAATACTATAATGATACAAGTTAATAAGAAGAACAAGAGGAACAAAAGAATGAAAAAACAAACAAACTCTCACACAACCAAAGTGTAGAGTAGTGGGGATCACCAACTTGAACAAGGTTCAAGACCTTTGTCCAAAAGCTTATTTCCCCTATTCTCTAAGCACTAAGGGATCTCTCTATGAAATAGCTCTCTGGAATTATCAAGCCTTTTGGTGTATTTTCCAGCCAAGTGCTTTGTGGATGGAAAATGGTGTGTCTTACAAGTGAGCATTAGGCTCCTATTTATAGAGTTTGAGATACTCCTTTGAATTTCAAATTCCACCAACCCCCATGGCTGTTACCAATGTTTAATTGGATGTTTATGGAATTAAAATTGAGATTTGGGAGTTATTTGGGATGTTAGAACCGTTCAATTTGGAAAAAACTGACAAACCAAATAGGCTGTCAGCCTCAGTGACCGCGGCCAGGATCATCAGTGGCCGTGGCCACTGGCCTTGTCCCCCAGGCCGCGGCTAGGGAAAGACAGTGGCCTCGGCCACAGCCTAGTTTCAACACAAAAATTGTCATTTTCCAAATTGTTCCAAAACGTCCCAAATCCTTTCCCACATGATTTTGTAACCTCCAAACACCTATTGGGAGTTAAAAACATGTCTCCAACAGCCATATTTCATTATGGCTTTATGAAATCCAATCTCAAATGTGTAACATATAATATACACATTATTGGGCAATATTTGGGAGTTACAAATTTGTAACTGATTTTATAACTCCAAAATATGTCACATTTGGGCACACACATGTGTCCAATTTTGTGACTCTCAATAATATGTTCAAGGTGTGACAAATCACATTTTGTCACATTATTTAATCTAATATTATATTATATGAAATAATATAACAATTCGTGTTACGTTGAATTTGTAGAACCAAGAGGTTAAAAATGATTTCAGTTCTTGTTCACGTAGCATTCGTGTACGTTGAGTTTATAGAACCAAGAGTTTAAAAGCAGTTTGAGTTCTTGTTCTCGTGACATTCGTGTTACGATGAAACTATAGAACCAAGAGTTTAAAATGATTTGAGTTCTTGTTCACTTAGCATTCGTGTTATGTTGAACTTATAGAACCAAGACTGAGTTCTTATTCTTGTGACATTCGTGTTACGATGAATTTATAGAACCAAGAGTTTCAAAATGGTTTGAGTTCTTGTTCTCGTGACATTCGTGTTACGTTTGAATTTATAGAACCATGTTTAAAACGATTTGAATTCTTGTTTTCGTAGCATTCGTGTTACGTTGAGTTTATAGAACCATGTGTTTAAAATGGTTTGAGTGCTTATTCGCATATCAACTTAGGTTACGTTGAATTCAAAGAACCAAATCAAGTGAAAGAAATGATGCGTAGTTAAACAGGAAAACAAGTACAAGTGTGCTCGGGGGATCGAGCATTAAAATGTATGTTTATACCCCTAAAAGTTGTGGCACGCAGGCTTGATCTTACTCAAGGAGTTACTGGGGGCCTTCACTTGATGGAACCTCTGTCACCAACTCGACCACTGGGTTGTCTTCGAGAATCCAGCCCACTGCCAAGGTCTCTCTCTCTTGAGCCTCGCGGGCAATGTCTGCCTCGAGACGCACTTCGAGTTTGGTCCTCATATCAGGATCCTCTGTGAAGGATATATCCATGTCCTTGTTGTTCTGCCACGCGATAAAGAGCATGTCCTCAGCCATCACGTCGAGGTCTTTGGACAGGTTCCTTATGGTTTTTTCTAGCTCACCAACATAGGCTTCAAGTTCCATTCGGCTTATCCGAAACTCCTCACGGACTTGGGACAGTTCCTCCTCCACGGTCCATGTCCAGATCATGGCATCTTCCAACATCTTGGAGGATGTCTCCTCCAAGGCAGACAGTTTTGACCTCTCCACGACTAGTTGATCCTCCACCTTGCGAACGCGGCCCCTGGTGTCTTCCACCTCTTTATGAAGCCGTGAATGTTCCTCCAGAGGAATTTCTGTCTCTTTGGTTTGAGCAAGCTCCACCTGGACGCGAGCCAACTCCTCCCGAGTCTTCTTCAGCTCAAGAGACTGCGTCAACACCAGGTCCCCAAGTCATTGGCTTAAAGAAGCAACCTGTGAATTCAGGATGATGGATCAGCAAATAGAAAAAAAAACAAGACATTCATCGAGCTCAAAAAGAAACCAAGGCTTACCCTAGTGGCAGTGTTTTGGTTAGTTGCTACCAGCGCCACCTCGTTGTCACCACAGCAACGGGCGAAGTTGCCTGCGGTCATTTCGCACAGGGACGTCGTTAGTCCTTACAGGAGTTTTGTGCTGAGTGGTATGGACCTCTCTCCTATTCTCCCCGCGAGGAGAGGTTCAAGTTCTTCGCAACAGGGAGCGAAGACGGGTTCTTTCGACCAGTCCTCACGCAGAAACTTGGTCAACAGTCGGACGCTCTCGTTGCCCTCGCTGATTCGAGCATTGTAGTACTCGGTGACCTCCTTGTGCAGACCCGATCTATCATCATCGTAGTACTCCGGAAAGATAGCCAGCGAGGATCCTTGTCTTGAGGGGGATTGGAAGGAATTTCTTTGCCTTTCCTAGAGAACCCCTCATCTCGGGGGGAGGAGACCTCAAGGTCTATGACCTCTCCGGTGACTATTGCGCCTGAGGTAGGGGCCATCGAAGCAGCGATTGAGGATGTCAGAACAAATGGAGGAGGCAGTGGCATGACTGTCGGGACCATCTGGAGGTTGATCTCGGAAAGGCCCGACACCCTTTGACGCTTCTAGCGCCCAAATCAGAAAGGCCCATGCTATATGTGCAAATGAAACACCCTGATCAGTCACGATAAATGAAGGGAAAACCATAACAGGATAATACATGCATAAAAAGAAAGTTAGAACTCCTCGGGATCCCCACCACGGTCAGGCTCCTTAGGGTGGAGGAGGGTACTGGCAAAGTCACGTACGAGACGACCCATCTCTTGTGTCAAGTTGGTCTCACATTGACAAAACCAAGATGCATACATGGCCGTCGATTCGTCAAGAGGTATGAAGCTGGGAAAGTGCCTTCTTCTCTTCGAGTTGTGAAGGAACACATCGATAAGATCCTGGTAATCTTGATACTCTTTCGCAGACCAGCAACACTCCAAAACTTGGCCGCACCCAAGAAGGGAGGGAGAGACTAAGATATGGTTGGGACTAGTTCCCTCCCCTACGTGCCTAGTATAGTGGAGAAGGATTGGAGATTCACCTTGGTGTGCGGAGGATGATTTGATCCTCGCTTCCAGCTCTGCTTCCAACTTCTCATCTTCTTCCGCCTCCTCATCAGCTTTGATGGCAAGAACACTTTCCGCGCGCCCCTCGCGAAGGCGTTGCTGGTATTGCTTGAGTGCCTTGGCCACCATGAAGCCTGTGTGTACCTTTTCTTCTATCCGAGACCTCTTCGAGTCTCAAAATGGGGTAAGGACCATGGGATTCACACTTTGCCCCGCCTGCAGCAGCCCACATTGTCGAAGAAGGGCGTCGGTGATGAGACGGGGAAGCTCTAACTCCTCGTCGGAGAGGGAGCCCATCGCCTGAAGCCTCTTGTCAAAGGATTCCACGAATGGGGTACGATGATATGTACCTAATCGGGAAAATAGATATGGATGTCATTTAAGAGCTAAGGGCTCGGGCTAACTTACGAAGATTCGGTACTTACCGACGGTGGTAAAGTCCAGGAGTAAGGTGGGATTAGTCCTCGCTGGGAAGCCGTCCGCCCAAAATAATTGATCTTTGTAAGCCCGGGTGTGGTTTTCGTTGCCGCACGGAGCTTTATAACCTCTTTTCCCCGGACTTGCGTATTTCATCAGGGTATAATACCCTCCCTTCTCCCCTTTCTTCGAGCATTGCTGAAAACTGTAGATATACAATATTTCGGCGGGAGAAGGGATAGGCCAGTCCTTACTTTTGTAGAGGACCTAAAGTCCGGCCAACACCCAATAACCGTTCGGGGACAGTTGGAACGGGGCTATGCCGACATACTTGAGGAAGTCGACATAGTATTGGTGTAGCAGTAGTGCTGCTTTTTCCTGAAGGTGTGAGGCGCTCCAAGGCCCGAGCCCGTGGGCACTTTCGTGCGCCCTCTCATCCTCCCGAGCAGGTGCACTAGTATCTCGCTGTCGTCCACCCCGTAGTTGGAGATTATTCTATTTAAGGTCCCCCGATGTCGAAGTTTGCTTGGTACGTCCTCTGCTTCGAATCCGATGTTGGGATACGGGGTATCTGATAGCATCAGGCTAATGTTGGCCTCTTCTTCCGAGAGGCTAGCTCCGTGGGGCCTCTTCGCTGCCAGCTCTGAATTCTCCAGAATGGTAAGAACCTGGCTACTGCCAGCCACGTGTTTCCCCTTCTCGGAACGTTGTTCTACCTCCCAGGCCATTTGTAGGAATTCATCGTTGAAGGCGTAGAATCCTTGTTGGTGGAGCTGATGAAGCTCCTCGGACATCTGAAAACAAACACCAAGCAGTTAGCGCCTTGATCCAAAGGAGCTTGGGCCAAAGCGAGAGTCCCTAAGACAACTGCTCGGGGAAGAAGAAGGGAAAAGAAAATATAGGCTAGTTGTTCTGGGGTGTCCTCGGAGCCAAGTACTTGACACCGGAGGCACCACCAAAAAAGATGAACACCATTGGAGATGATGAAAATCATCGGAATCTGGAATTCCAGATTCTGGCCAAGGACGCAGACTAAGGAAAAATGCCCCAAAACACTATAAATAGGTTAAATTGGCTAGATAGGCCATTTATGGTCGCAAATAAGGCAAAGAAAACCTCAGAAAGGCTAAAAAAAGAACTTTTAAGCATGCATCCTAAACTCTCAAATACGCATGAAAACAGGAACTCATAGTTTGGGGATACTTACTCGAAATGAAGAGTTGGATTGTGTTAAACTGAGTGCAAACCACCTGCGCTGCCTCATGTTGAGCTCCTTCTGAGTAAACTCGAGTAGCGCAGGTGGCCGTTTCAACACCTCTCGGGTTTAACACAATCCAACTCTTTGATTTAATTGGATTATTTCTAGGGTGGACCTGAAAAGCACATTTACGGAACTTCCATTATCCACCAGTATCCTCTGTACCCTTCGGTTAGCGAGCTGCATGGTTACCACCAACGGGTCATTATGCGGGAATTGAACGTGGCTAGCATCCTCTTCCGTGAAAATTATTGGTTGTTTTTCCAACCACTATTGTTTCAATAATCGATGCTCTGGGACAAACTCTACACTGTTATGAGTTTTCAACTCATTATTATACCTCTTTTGAGACCCGCTGCTTGTGCCCGCCAAATGTGGTCCTCCAATAGGATACGTAGATGATGTAATGTTTGGGGTTAAAGGTTGGAGCTCCTCATACGAGTCAAAATTGTCCATCCTCTTTCCAGATAAAAGCCTCTTCATCTATTCTTCCATCAAGGCCAGTCTCTCAATGGTTAAGTCCTTGGTCTCTAGGTTAGCCGAGGGATGTTCAACAACTCCCCTCCTATTGTACACATTTGATGGGTTGTTGTCCCTCCATGTTCGGGCTTGGTTAGGTGGGACATTTCCATTGTCGTGTTCGATAGAAAGACACCCATCATGTTGAGTATAACTCACATCCTCATTACGAGCTGGATACCTTCTTTGTGAGTTTAAATGATCATGCAGGCCAGGTTATAGATCGTACCGAGAACTTTATGCTGAGCTAAGGTGATTCCTTAGGTCGCTCTCAGACCTGCCTCCATGTTGGCTCCCCATCCAGTAACTTCCATTTGCAAAACTTACGGCTCACTGCTGAGATTGAGGACCTGGATTCTCAGCACGTGCCTATGGGGCGTAAGTATCTACTGACAGGGGAGGATTTCTCCAACTGTTCGCACGAGCTGAAGCATCACATTGTGGGCGAGTTGGTGTAGGATGTCCCGGTGATGGCAGATGCCTTATTGGTGAGGCTATCCTTGTTCCACCAGGACAAACTAAATTCGCCCGCCTCGGCTCTACCCCAATGTCCCTAGTTCTCTGTGCTCGGGGTTCTGATCGTGGCACAGGAGGATTCGTTGGAGCATTTTTCCTTCATGAATTTTTCCCAGCCCACCCTGGTGGGTTGTTGTGGGCACCCCTGGGAATCTGTGAAGAAGGCACGGAGCAGTTCTCATGGGAAAAAGGGTTTTTGGTTTTGTGTTATTACATTAATTTACTAGGAGTCGCAATTTTGACCGACCGAATAACATGCTGATGGTGACTCCCGTGATGACCAGTGGGCTAAGCACTTCAGTGGTTTCGCTCTGAAGGTACAGAGCTCGGAGTGGCGGTCCTGACAGAACAACTAGGTTTAGACTAGTTATTCCTGTGGGACTTATGAGACCCACTTTGCCTCTTTCCGATATTAACATCGGTTGCAAGTGGGGCTAACTGAGCCAAGACCTCCTTGATCTGCATGTTTACCCTAGCGAGATGGCTCCTTAATTGGACGTTTTCCATCTCGACGGCAGTAAAATATCCTTGATTAGGATTTGGTGGGAGTGACGCTGAACTCCCAACATCGTCCTGACCCACCGGTTGCTTCCCAGGACGTTGTTGAACATTTGGGCCCCTTTCAGTGGGAACAACACTATGATGGGCCTCCTTCCAACCAGGCAGTTCCATATCATTTTCATGCATCGATCAAGTGAGCACCATGATGAATGTCGACTGAAACTTGTGAAGAACTAATTTCCTCTCAATGAAAGCACCAAATTGTTGATGGAGTTTTTCACCAATGGTAGATTAAGAAATCTAACAGGGATATTAGTGCTAAATTGAAAATTGTAACGAAATAATAAGAACCCTCTCGTACACACACACACACAACTTTTACGTGGTTCAGTGGTTAAAATCCTTCTAGTCCACAAGATAGTATTATTGCTTTTCTCTCACAATTTCTGCAAAGTTTTAGTAATACAAAAAGGTCGTCCCCTTCCATGTCCATTATCTCTGATATTTATAGGGGAATTTCTTGGGCAGGTTTGGGTAACCACGTGAATAATTATGGCATACATTTAATATAGATTATTCTCATTTACATTGTGATATGATTTGATAACATAATAGAATATACTCCTGCTATCTCAGATAATAAATGATAGATATGCAATACATCCTAGGCATTAATGAGCGTATAAGGAGCCTCCGAATCTCTTGGGATCCTTTAGTATGCATTATGATCAGGTTCCCATGAGCTAAATATCTCACCTGAGCTAGTGTTTAAAGACTATCTGAATATTAGTTCGTATTAAGCTCAGAGCGCCCAAATGTGGATCTGGCCACTATAAGTCTCAAATTGGATTGTTATCCTAAGAGGCGGTCTGATAGCAACCTATACTTAGTGTGCAAACTGAATTGAGTCTCGAGTTGCTCACATCATTGTTAACCAGATGTTCTACTTGGCTATTTTTCCACATATTTATCTGATAGCTGTACCCAAGGTGAGTAATTGAACTCGTCCTAATTTTAGGGCACAACACAACATATATATAAATATACAATATATTTATATATAACATATAAAAACATGAACATATGAATATTCAAGAACATAAGCAATTACCTCTTGAAGCCTATCAAGTGTCCTTAAGTCTTTTCGTATATTTATCGATCTTCCTTCCAATGCTTTGAGTACTCAAACCATGATCTTCTGGAGTGTTCTCTACACCACAAGACGTGTGTGGACATAGAGAACATGAGTTTGTATTTTAGGAATCACAAGTATTTCTCAACACATGAGAACTTGGATTATGGTCTGAGAATTGTTAGAATAAAGAAGAAGATGATAAACTTTTTGTCTGACAAAAAATTATGAGAGCTATTCTGAATTGTATTTTTTGTCTATGTCTTGTATTGTATTATATTCTATCCTATATCTTCTCTTTATTCTATATCATCTATATAGAGATAATTCTATTACCTTATTATTCCTAATAATAATAGTAATATATTAATAATATCATAATGATGATAGGAATTGATTTAGGTAAATATCTAACTTACCATTTCTAAAAAACTATCTTCAAACTATTAATTAATTAAATAAATAAAATAAAAACAACACTGATACAATATCAATGCATTGGTACACGCATGATAGTGTGGACTGCTATTCCATTTTCAGGAATTTTTGTATTTTTCTTTTATTTACTTATTTAACTAAAATCAATCTTCCATAAAATAAGGTATTTATCTTTTTAAGGAAAAGATGACAACAATATTTCAAAATTTAAATTTTAAAATTCAAAATTCAAATTGATGATCATCATTATCATCTTCTTTTAAAATTCAATAAATCAAAAACTATTTTTGACTTACCAGTTTTATTTTCTCCCACTCAAATAAAATAATTAATTAATTTATTTATATATGTGAATTTCAAAAATTATATATTAAAATTAATAAATATATTTTCAAAAATTAATAATTAATTCCAAATTAATTATTCAACCTCAATTATCATATAATTGTATACTTATCCCAAAGAATAAAATTCTTCCCAAATTAAAGTTATATCATTGTATTAACTCTTACCTTGATATGGTGTTGGTAGAGTCACCCTGGGGACCTAAGAACCTATAATATCAAACTCCAATAAATAGTAGATTATTAATCAAAGCTCTTTGATTAAATAATAATATTTATTAATCTCATGATTACTCCACTATAAATATGAGATTGAACTCTTGATAATTATAGACATATATTTACTGAGTACTTTATTAAAGGATAAAGTGTCCATTGATATAACAATTACATACAACATTAATCCTCTCTTAATGGTTCATAATTAAATGGGAATAAAATTACCGTTTTACCCTTTTAGTTATATCTTGTTCCTAGAGTACCATTGACTTTACTAGTGAAGGTTGTGTCACAACAAGTTTGCGACGTGAGCGCTGATAACCTTTTCAGTTCTAAAAGTCAACCCAATAGGGAACTATTATTCAATCTAGAAGAAGGTATAGATTCCATATCTATTAAACTATGTCCCCAACCATATATATTATTGAGTCCCCAAAACAATTGTTCTTAGCCTAATCATTCTGAAAATTCTTACGCATGAATCAAAGGACCAGATAACATATATAGGAGTTCATAGCAACCTCCGGATTAAGATCATCGTGTAGATGATCATCGTTTGATGTGTTTGATTAATACTATGAAACTGTGTTTAAACAAGTATTAACAAATCACATCTGGTCGAGTCCTATATACCACTATATACAAAGTACCTTCACTAAAGTGTCCTACTACACTAGTGACCCAAATCTAGATCACTTGTATTCATAATACTAGCGAATCATACTAGCGGTAATTAATCTAAAGATTCCATAACTTTATTTTATTGCGAACCACTTTAAGTTTATTATATTAATCTCGATCCTCTCATACCAATATGAGATTAAGACCACATAGATAAACTTTGGAATTTTATGATATTTACTCAATATTATCAATATAATATCAAACATAGTCTATATATATAATAATTCAATTCAATGATTTATTTCATTTAAAAAATTTGTCAACTACAATTGCTTTAAGGGCACTATTCCCAACAATCTCCCACTTGCCCTAAAGCAAATTGATGCATCTCTTTCAATATGTCATTCACATTCTCTTGACTGAATTTGTCTAACAAAGTCGTTGTAACTGATTTGTAAGAAACTTTTTTTTGAATTTATCTTCAAGATTATTACATCAATTATGTAAAAGTGTCTTGAATTAAATGATACTTCATTTCATGTACTTTACCTTCTCATGATTTCTAGTTCTTTTAGAATAGTTGTATCTCCATTGCTTTCACGATGAGATACTAGTTATTTATTCTAGTCTGAAACCCTTTCCAGAATGATAGAGAACTCAACTAAATCAAATAGCCTATTAATTGCTTGTAACTATTATATTTCAACCTTTGTGGTGAAACATACAAATCTGAAATGTCTAATACATTTCCAGATTAATGTGTCTCCTCCGCTATTATCGAAGTTGATTCTGATATCATTCTTTGAAGATTTATAATCAATTCATCCTTTGCGATTTTAGGTCATTGCCTAAATGCACATACATGTAATCTATATTATATTCAAGATACTCAAAATTAAGTCCTTATAATTATTTAATGACTCAATCCATCATTGGATTGACAACTGCTGACTATTCCCACTGTTTAACAAATGTAAATTCGAAAACATAACATTTGATACATTAAACAGTCTATCACTAAGTTGTAGGAATACTGTCTCATGTCCTTATTTTCTGGTAAAAGAATAAATTGACTTTTATTATTTAGATAATACATCCTCTTGACTGGGAAGGCAAAAAGCGTTTCTTGGATTTTTGTAAACTAAAGCATTTAAGCTTCTTACCTATATAAGTCGCTTGAGAAAGTGCCAGAGGATTGTTCTTTCAATCTCTATAGACTTGAATGTAAAGAACACTCTTGGCTTTTCTAAATCTAATATTTAGAGACTCTAGGAATAATTAGAAACCACCAGAATTTCTAAAACACTCAACACTCTCTCTCCCTCTCACTCACGTTCTCTCTCTCCCTCTTTTGTGCCTAAGGGAGTTCTGAAGTTTCGGAGGAGAAAGCTTAAGGAATTAAGCTAGAGGGCTGGGAAAATTAAGGCTCAGGATTGAGGATCGTGCTCGGGACCGCTTCATATTGTTCGCTCAGGATTCGAGGTAAGAAAACTGCAGCCAAGTAGTTGTGAATGGGACTGAGATTCCCTGTAAATGAACATATGTGTTCTGTAATTTATATATCTATTATGTGTAATGTGAAAGTACAACCTAAGGGAGTCGAGGCTGATGATAAGTGTACTGAATGCAGCTCGGCCTAAGCGAACCGAGATCAGCTAAATATCCAGAGGGCTCGGCCTAAGGGTGTCGACACCTAAATATTTGTATTAAAGATTGGGTTGTATTTCTGGAAGTATATGTTTACTATTGCCTAATTTATTGATTGCACTTTGTTGTTGGTTGAACTAAGTGGTTTAAAGTTTACTGTGCAATTTATGTGTTATCTATGCTTATTGATTAAGGTTTTCTTGCTGAGCCTTGACTCATGGGTGCTACGTGGTGTAGGTAAAGGCAAGGGAAAGCTAGACCAGCCATGAGTTTGAGAGGTTTGAGGACATTGTGTATATTGGCAGCTGCTCGACCCCATTGCCGAGGGATTTACAGGGACCAGAGCTCAAAACTATATTTTTCCATTTAGACTGGCTATTGTTGTATTAACATTTGAGGGTTGTATCGCCATGTAAATACTATTTTTGGGATCCCATGTATCAAACTCTTGTTTTAATGAATGTCAACCATTTTATGATCAAAATCTTTTAGCCATAATCTATCACTTGACTTTAGAAACAAGTTTATGTTCAAACGACTTGATTAACAAGTCTTAGACTATTCTAAACACAATGTGTAACGGTCTTGATTATACAGGTCATTACAACTTGGTATCAAAGCCATCTAGGTTTAAGGGTTCCTGAAGACTGACAGGGCATGTACACTCGCCACTAAAGACAAGTTCGACTCAGGGTTCGGTAACCATATATGTGATTATGTGTTTGAGCATTTAAATGAAATATAAATGCTTTATCTACACAATTAATAGGAAGCATGAGATATACTGATAGGGCCTGGCCCTTAACTGCTATGTGAATATGTTAAGGCATGCTTATTAGCATTGCTACTGTATGTGAATAATTGTTTAAATGCCTGAATTCATTATGATTGTGTATTGTTGGTTGAGTTTCGGAATTGGACCATGGGATGAATATAAACTTGTTATTATTGTCTGAACAGTCGAGTCATTGATTGTAGATAAACTTAGATAGTTATGCATCCAAGGCGATCAACTTGACTAGTCGACTCCGAGGTCGAGTCTAGAGATGATGAGCAGGGTTAGAACCCTCTGCCAGTCCCTAAGAACTGGCAGCAGTTGGTTGCTGACATGCAAGCTAAACTTCAGAGTTAGGAAGAAAAGATTTGATTTCTGAGGTAGTAGGCTCTGCTAGGGGGCGTTGCACCTAACTTGCCACCTGTTGTGGCACCATCTATACAACCACCTGAGATTGGGAACAGGTGGGAGCCACTTTATGGACGATTTAGGAGACAACATCCTCCAATCTTCGAGGGAGGACCAGATCCACTTAAGGATGAACAGTGGATGAGTATGATCACCTCCATCCTGGATTTTATGAGGATGGAAAGTAATGACAGGGTGGCATATGCCACCTATATGCTTAGAGAAGATGCTCGTATTTGGTAGGAGGTTGAATCACATACTCGAGAGGTTTGTACTCTTAATTGGTCTGAGTTCAGAGATTTCTTCAACTAGAAATACTATAATGTTGCCGTCAGGGCGGCATAGGTGACAGAGTTCATTGGGTTAGTGCAAGGCCGCATGACAGTTACTGAGTATGGCCTGAAGTTTGATAGGCTAGCGAAGTTTGCACTGGATCTAGTGCCTACATATGCAGCTAGACAAGACAAGTTCTTTTGAGGGCTTAATGCTATGATTGCCCAAGATGTGAGGATCAAATCAGTACCTAGGGAGACAACTTATGCCCAGGCTGTTGAGAAGGCCCTCATTGCTGAGGAGGCAGAGAATAAGATTTGGAGGGAGAACGATGCGAGACGGGATGTTCGCATGGCAGTGCCTCCATTTACAGGATCTGGTAGGAGCGGAGGCCCCAATGATCAGAAGAGGAAGACCCATAATTCCTTGACCACTACTGGTCCTGATAGGAGGGGCCGGGGTGCCCAGGTTGGCCATCAGGGAGGTGGTGAGACATGGAGGAGCTATCCAGAGTGTACTAGATGCAGGAAGCGCCATCTGGGTGAATGTTGGGAAAAGGCCTATTACTTGTGCGAGGTGGTTGGACACCTCAAGAAAGATTGGCCGACGCTGAAGAAAGAGGTACTAGGGAAGGCGACAACTTGACTCCAGCTCAAGTGTTCGCCTTGACACAGGCAGTGGCTGAGGCTAGTCCCCCAGTATTGACAAGTCAGCTCTCTAGCTATGGCTCTTCATATACTGTATTGATTGATTCTGGTGCTACACATTCATTTATTTCTAATAAAGCGATTGATAGATTGTGTAGACCTAGTGAGTATTATATTGCGGGGTTTGGGACTATACTACCTACAGGGGAGCTGGTAGTTTCTAAGAGAAGATTAGAGCACTGCTAGTAATGGTGGATAGGAGGGAAATATCAGTAGATTTGATTGAGCTGGGTATGGATGATTTAGGGGATGGATTGGTGATATCGCCCAATAACTCCTAAGCGGTCGCAGTAGTAATCGGGCTATGTCGTATCCACAGAGAGGTAAAATACAAGTAAAAAGAAAGATTAGTAAATCAGAAATAATAAACTTTGAAATGATGTAACTTTGAAAAAGAATATAAACATTAAATAAACAAAATTGAGGAATTAGAATCAGAAAGAAAATCTGGAAGGCATAAGTTTCATTCATGCAAACATATATATAATTTAATAAAATTGATTTATTCTACTCAACTATAATTCTACACCATTAATTATAGTTGAAAAATATATATAATAAAGCTCACCTTAAAATATGTTCTTTAATTAAATTATACTAACTTCTAATTTTAAAAACCTATCATATTATATACCTTAGAGCAACAAAATACCAATGTCAGAATGCTGTAAAAAGCATATAATATAAAAAATATCCTAAATTAAATTAAGAGCCTAAATTACATAAGAAGAGCATGACTAGACTTATGTAAAAGACACTAATAAATTTAGAATAAAAATTAGAAGAAAATAAATTTAATTGTAACAAAGATATAGAAATGAAAAACAAAATAAAAAATCAATATATTAAAAATATAATGTGAAACATGAACTTCACTCTAGCCTTTCCACAAGAGAATTTAGCCTAAAATAGGAATTGTTTTCACTCAAAGAAATGTAGAAGAAAAATAGGAAAATTAAGAAATAAGTGTTTTTCTCTACAACAATACTCTCTACACTTCCTTCCACAATCTGATGCTTTTTTACTCCATTTGTTCCTCTATTTATAGTGAAAAAATGACCCAAAATATGTTAAAATCGTGTACTAAAGAGTGGGAAAAATGGCTGCAAAATAGGTGCAAAGTGGGACAAGTGTAGCAGACACATTGGCCATGTGTCAAGCACTGATTGGCTCGCAGAAAAATGATGTTGGTGGAGTGGGAGACAGCAAGGCAATGTGTCACCTTTTGGTTGGTTCAGCAGGATGGCGTGGCAGGTGTGGTAGGCACGTCAGCCGGAGTGGCAGATGGCGTCAGGCGCTGGTGGGACACCTGTCTCCTGCTGGAGGAACGGCTCGGCTGTGCGAATGGCAGGCTGCCATGTGGCAGTGTGGCACTTGCTGAAGGCTTGGGCCTGGGCTGTTTGGGCTTGATTTTGGGCCTATTTCACCTTCAAAAATACCACTTTATCATAATTTTTTCAATTATATTTCTTTCTTTCTTCTTTCTTTTTGTTTGTGTCAAAAATACATTTTACTTCCTGAAAATTAAACACAAATTAAATCAAAATTAATATTTTCAAATAGAAAATATATTACAATAAATCCATGAAAATATCAATTAAGATTTAATTAATTTTAAACTTTAAAACTAATAAAATGATATTTTTGAGCACTAATCACAACCCCCAACCAGCTTATTGCTAGTCTCTAGCAATTCAAGTGAAATAATAAATGTCAACATGATATATTTTTGGTCAAAAATTAGAAAAGAACTTAAGCATAATCACAAAATGTTAGTAACAAGTCAACAAGAGTTATCAAAATTACTTCGAATAAATCTAGAGTTGTGAGTGTGTGCACCAAACTTGAACCTTCTTACCGCAAACCATAGCACATAAAGCCTTCGAAATTATGCCAAGTAAAAGTCTCAACTCCATTAACCTCTCATGTAATTGAATATATTTAAAGTTTAAGGTTTCACTCATGGAGTTGGAAAAGAAATACGCACTCATCAAATGGGTATATATTTAGGACAAACTCTTAAATAATTATTGAAACGAAGATAGGAAATAAACTATTTGGACAACCACCATAAAGAGTACCACAAAACCAATTTTTCGGGAATTCTAAGTTAAATAGACAATCTTTACATTTATTCTAAGAACCATAAAATAAAATATGAAATTAATAAACACTTTTTTTTGACACAAGAGACAACATATTTGTAAATGATAGAACTATTGCTCTTGTGTTTTTCTTTTTCTTTTTTTTTCTATATTTTTTTTTCGTCTATCCTTTTTTTTTTAAGAACAAAATGTAAGGCTCTTTAATAAGATTTGTCTATAGAAAATATTATCCCTAAAACATCATCCATTCATACCACAATACCTTGTCCAAATAATTATAACCATTTCTAAGAATCAATAAAAATTTAAAAGTTGTTTTCTCAAGTCTCACCTCTCACACAAAATAATGGATTCTTAAACGTGGAAAATTTATAAGCAAATATGTGCTAACAACCATCTTACCACAATGTTTGGTATGTGCATTAGGTAACTCTATAGAAACTCTTAGTAATACAGATAACAAAAATTGACTCAAAAATAACAGTTTGCAAAAATAAATAAGTAATTTTTAAAAAATTTGACCGTGAAAATATTAATATGACAAAAATCAACATGAACGTGCATGAATATGCTCTCCACCCCCAACCAAAATTTGACAGTGTCCTCAATGTCTCAAAAGATAATAAATGTAAAAGAGCAGGGAAAGAGAACACCTGGATAGCGAGTGTCGAGTGATAGAGCGAATATTGATTCTCTAAAACTTGAAAAAATGAAAACACAAAATGATAAAAAATAAAATAAAATGACAAAAGAGAAATAAACAGAAAACAAACCTATGTACAAACAATTTGGAACACTACTCAGACTTGGTAAACCGGTTCCACGAGAGTGACTTCTTCAGGCTGGGTCACCCTCTCTATGTAGTGTTTTAGTTGCTGGCCATTTTGTAGAGTCCAAGAACTTTACTTAGCTAAGATAGATAGTAGTATTATAGTATTTATAGTATTAACTTTTTAACTGTGGATTTTTGGTTCAGACCGGGAATTATTTAGACACTCATAGTAGTACTTATAGATTTTCTAAGTTTAACCTATAGTTTAAGAATATTAATTTTAACCTAAGGTTTGATTAATATGACTGATATTAAGGATAATATTTATTATACTATAAGGTTTAGATAAGAACCAATAGGATTTTAAGCACATGTTATGAATGGGTGATTAAGGATTAAGTATTTTGAGGATTAAATTTAATAAGGGGTAAACTTTGAATGCTATAAGGTCAGTCAGCAGCTTTGAATACGTTGAGGGCTTAGTCAAGGCTGTTTACTCCATTCAAACTTAGCTAAAAATATGTAATTTCGTGTTTAAATAATCAGCGTGTGCCGATATATCACAGCTATAGGGGGCGATATATCGCAGCACGTAGATACGGAAAACACGAGACGATGCACGACAGCCTCGGGCATACTAGCCTAGGCAATATATCGCCTACAGGGGGCGATATATCGCCTCCTTCAGTATATTTTGAAACATTTTGAAATCATTTTCCATTCAGCCATTCAACCTCTTGATAAGTCCAGCATCTTTTTGAACGAGTCTTCAGCCTCTACTGAACGATTATTCAAATTATTTTCACCTAAAAAGCTATTATTTTTATTCAAGTAAAATTAAGATCCTTTCATTCCTAAACTCTATAAATAGGACCCAGTACCCAGCCATTATTCATCTTTTGCTCTAAGTTCAGAGGCTGCAAGTGCTAAGTGAGTGTGAGAGTGTAAACACCTGGGTTGGGGAATCATAAGCTTGATCACCATAAGCTTATCAAACACTTTGGGAAGTAAGGTTTTATAGTATTTCGGTATGAGGTGTAGATTGATCTTACAAGTCTTCAAGGTAACCCAAAACTCTAGTTCATTGGTTTTATGTTATTTTCTTTCTCATAGTCTTCTACTCAGTCTTCTAACCTTATTCTTATTTTGGTTAGGAAATCTAAGAACTTGCTCATAAGTTTTTGGTAAGTATGTTTCTCAAAGGTTTAGTCATTCCATTCCTTCCATTCTTTCCATTACTTTTTCTTCAAATCTACTCACCCTGTTTCATAATAGATATTAGGAGTGTTCCAAAGTCCCAACACTGTCCTCTTATCCCAGTAACTTTGGTAGGGAAAATAGGATAGAAATGCATATGTTATATGTTTTATATGTTATCTTATGTTATGATAAGTGTTATGATATGTTTGTAGGCTTGGGCATATGACCCATTTGACTAACAAGCCCCAAATAGATTATGGGCATATGACCTACTTAGCTAGTAGGACCCCACTAATCTAATGGGCATATGACTTATTTAGTCTATGGGACCCCAAGTAATAATGGCCATTATAGTATGTGTATGATAAAGTGTTATGTTATGTCTTTATGTTTCTTATGAAATTTATGTATATGAACTATGTGTTAGATTTTCCTTGCTGGGCATTAGGCTCATTCCTTTTTGTTTATATGTGCAGGAAAATAGCTATAGCGGCGGTAAGATTCATGGATGCTTGGGGAATGTGTATCAGTGGTGAATGGATTCAAGGAGTCGAGAGTTCGATTTTCGAGGATGTAGTCTTGTTTTTTTATGGTCTTTATATGTATTTTTCGCACTTATTATGTAATCTCTTTTTATTATAAATCATGTTATGTTTTGTTTTTCAAACAATGGGATCCCATATCCTTCTTGATATTTTTGCAAGTAACTCTTATTTTTACAAGTTTCCTAATAAAATTATGGTATTTTCGCAATGTAAGTTTTATTAAGGATTTGTATGTATAGTTTCGTTAATGGTCCAAAGGTCTAGAGTAGTGGGTCATTACACATTTACTTTGAATTCTCTCCCATCAGTTGGGTTTATGACCTCAACAACACCGTTGGGAAAGACAGATTTCACAACATATGGGCCAGTCCACATTGATCTCAGCTTGCCAAGGTGGATATGCAGACGAGAGTCATAAAGAGGCACTCGTTGGTTTGGCTCAAATTCTTTTATGAGGATCTGCTTGTCATGGGCCACTTTCATTTTGGCCATGTAGATCCTAGAGTTGTAATAAGCATCATCTCTTAACTCTTCAATTTCTGACAACTGCAGCTTACGATTGAGTCTTGCTGCTTGAGATCAAAATTTAGGCTTTTAACTGCCCAATAAGCCTTGTATTCTAGCTCAACGGGAAGGTGGCAGGCTTTACCATAGACTAGCCTATAAGGAGACATACCAAGCTGAGTTTTCTAAGTAGTGTGGTACGCCCAGAGAGCATCAATAAGTCGTGACGACCAATCTTTGCGGTCACGATTAACCGTCTTTTCTAAGATTTGCTTAATTTCTCGGTTGGCTAACTCAACTTGGCCATTTGTATGTGGGTGATAAGGCAATGCAACCTTATGAATTACACCATATTTTTGCATTAAGGTCTCAAAAGAATAGTTGTAAAAATGGATGCCTTGATCACTTATGATAGCGCGAGGTGTGCCAAACCTAGATAACACATTTTCCTTTAAGAATTTCACAATAGTTGTGTTATCATTATTTCGACAAGGCACAGCTTCCACCCATTTTGAGACATAGTCTATGGTGAGGAGAATGTAAAGGTAGCCAGAAGAAGGTGGAAATGGTCCCATAAATTCTATCCCCCAACAATCGAATATTTCTATTAAAAGAATTAGGTTTAATGGCATCATATGTCATCGGGATAGGGCACCTAATTTCTGACACCTTTCACATGATCGACATAAATTTTTAGTTTCTTTGAACAAAGTGGGACAATAAAGACCACACTGTAAGATTTTTGCAGCAGTCTTTTTCATAGAAAAATGACCACCACAAGCTTCATTATGACAAAAGTCTAGAACACTAAAAATTTCATCATCTGGAATGCAACGTCTCATAATTTGGTCGGGGCAATACTTGAAAAGATATGGGTCGTCCTAATAGAAGTTACGAACCTCGACCAAAAATTTACGTTTATCTTGTGCACTCCATGCAGTTGGAAGTTCGTCAGTCACTAAGTAATTAACGATATGAGCGTACCATGGCAACTTAGTGACTGCGAAGAGATGTTCATCAGGGAAGTCATCTCGAATGGTTGGGCCATCAGTGGAATCAGAAAATTCATGACAAGATAAGTGGTCCGCTACCATGTTTTCAACTCCTTTCTTGTCTTTTATGGTTAGATCAAATTCCTGCAACAGGAGGATCCACCTAATTAAACGCGCCTTAGCATCCTTTTTGGAAAGGAGGTATTTTAAGGCGAAATGGTCTGTAAAGACTGTGATAGGTGAACCAATCAGGTAGGAAAGAAACTTGTCAAGTGCGAAAACTACAGCAAGTAACTCTTTTTGAGTGGTAGAATAGTTCATTTGAGCACTGTTAAGAGTTCTACTTGCGTAATAAACAACGAAGGGCTTCCCTTCCCTTCTTTGACCTAAGACGGCCCCTATAGCATAATTTCTAGCATCACACATGACTTCGAACGATAAGTTCCAATCTGGTGGCTGAATGATAGGGGCGAAAGTGAGTTTGGCAATGAGCGTTCAGAAATATTCCTCACACTCAGGTGTCCAATTGAACACAACATCTTTTGCTAGGAGGTTTGACAAAGGGCGAGCAATTGTCGAGAAATTTTGTATGAACCTCCTATGGAATCCTGCATGCCCAAGAAAAGATCGAATGTCTTTAACAGTCTTGGGGGTGGGCAGCTTTGATATGAGTTCAATCTTTGATTGATCAACCTCAATTCCTCGTTCTGACATGACATGCCCCAAGACTATGCTTGACGACACCATGAAATAACATTTTTCCCAGTTGAGTACCAAGCCCTTCTCTTTGCAACGTTTAAGCACAGACTCTAAATTGAGAAGGCTTGACTCAAAGAAATCTCCAAAGACTGTCAAATCATCCATGAATACTTCCATACATTTCTCGATCATATCACTAAATATACTCATCATGCATCGTTGGAAAGTGGCTGAAGCATTGCACATGCCAAATGGCATGCGCCGAAAGGCAAAAGTACCAAAAGGACAAGTGAATGTGATCTTATCCTGATTTTCTAAGGAAATCTCAATTTGGTAATACCCTGAATAACCATCGAGAAAATAATAGAAAGGATGACCTGCCACACGTTCCAATATTTGATCGATGAATGGAAGTGGAAAATGTTCTTTGCGGGTGGCTGCATTTAATTTTCTATAATCAATGCACATGCGCCACCCAGTTGTGACCTTGGTAGGAACAAGTTCCCCTTTTTCATTTTGTACCACTGTTACCCCAGATTTCTTGGGAACAACCTGAATTGGGCTGACCCATTTACTGTCAGCAACAGGATAGATTATGCCAGAATCAAGAAGTTTCAAGACTTCAGTCTTTACTACTTCCTTAATTGTTGGGTTCAATCTTCTTTGAGGGTCACGACGTGGTATACCCCAGTCTTCCAATTGAATGTGATGGGAACAAATTAAAGGACTAATACCTTTGATGTCAGCTATCGTCCATCCTAATGCATCTCTTTGTTCTTGCAACACATTGATGAGTTGGCGCTCTTGTGTGGCATTGATCTTGGAGGATATTATGACAGGAAAAGTGTTGTCAGCTCCTAGGAACACATGCTTAAAACCCTCGTGAAGTTGTGCCAACTTTGGTTGAGGAGCTTGTTCAATGGATGGTTTTGGTGTTTTTCGATCTTGAGGGAGTTCCTCAAAGATTGGATTCCAAAACATGGTTCTTCTAGCCTATGAGTGTTTGACGATTTCAGGGTTGATTTTAGACTCATCGGGCTCAGAACTTTCTGAAATTTGGAAGAGGTTATTATAATGACTAAACGTGTATTTTGATTCAACCTCTTTCGAAATAAGTGTATCGATCATATATGATTGGAAACACTCATCGTTATCAGGTGGTTGTTTGCCATGGTGGAAAACATTCACTTCTAGAGTCATGTTCCCGAAAGAGATTTTCATGAGACCATTCCTACAGTTAATGAGTGCATTTGCTGTTGCGAGGAAAGGTCTACCAAGAATGATGGGAATTTTGGACTCTATACTCACTTCAGATTGAGTGTCCAAGATGAGAAAATCAACAGGGTAATAGAATTTTTCAATTTGAATTAGAACGTCTTCTACTATTCCCCGAGGTTTCTTAACTGATCGACCAGCCAATTGTAGCACCACGGATGTGGGCTTGAGTTCTCCTAGACCTAATTGCAAGTATATTGAATATGGCATGAGATTTACACTTGCTCCTAAGTCTAGAAGGGCTTGACCAAATTCCTGCTCCCCAATTTGGCATGAGATGGTGGGACAACCAGGATCTTTGTACTTAGTCGGTGTCTTGCAGTCAATTACCACGCTAGCTTGTTCCGCCAAGAATGCAGTTTTCTTGACATGGTGCTTTCTTTTAACAGTGCACAAATCCTTGATAACCTTGGCATAAGCCGACACTTGTGTTGATCACATGCAACAATGGCAAGTTGATCTTCACTTGTGTTAAAAGGTCTAGGATTTCACCATGATTTTCCAGTACCTTTCCAATGGATTTCAAAGCTTGAGGAAAGGGTGCCTTTACTGGAATGCTTATTGGCACATCATCATCTGGAGCGGGCATTGACGTACTCGTTGTCTTAGTTAACGGTGAAACCGTACTTTGACCACTTCGAGTAGAGATGGCATTAACCTCTTTGAAATTTGTATCTGCAGAGGAGGAGGTTTGTGCCATGTGTTGCCCTTTTTGATGGATTAGAGGTTGAGCGGGAAGTCTACCATGCTCTTGAATCGCCAAAGTAGCGTTTAGCTTTGTCATTTAGATTTTCATGTCTTTCATTTCCTCTACCATTTATGTGAAATAAGATTTGAGCTCTTGAGTTGAGGCTATTTGAGTTTGCGCAAGCATCTGCAAAGTATTCTCTAGAGAATTACTTGACTGCATGTTATTTTGAGGAGCAATGTATGATTTTGGTGGTTGTTGCTGCTCAGGCCTCCATTGGCTTCCAGATGCTTGGTTTGAATCCTTCCAGCTGAAATTTGGATGGTTGCGCCAACCGGGATTGTAAGTGTTTGAGAAAGGGTTATAAGGCTTCTTGTGATCCCCTAAAGCATTGTAGTGTTCCTCATTTCCTCCTCTTAACTCACCAAGAGTTGGGCACTCTTGCGGTTGACGTTCCACCCCTCCACATATGAAGCATGGATCTTGTGTCTCTACCTTTGCAGCCATGTGGATTCCTCTACCTTCTTGAGATTTGAAAGCCTCAAATTATTGTCTCAATAATTCAATTTGGCTTTTGACGTTGTCATCTTCCTTTAATTGATAGATTCCAGTTGATCATGGCTTGTCCATAGGACTCGGTCCATTCCATGTGTAAGACTTTTTAGCAAGATCGTCGAGGTACTCGAAAGCTTCATCGGGATCTTTTTGAAGGAATTCACCATTGCACATCATTTGTACAAATTGTCTTTGTCCGGTTGTAAGACCGTCATAGAAATAGCTTATCAGACGCCAGCTTTTGTACCCATGATGTGGGCATTGATTTATCAAATGTCTAAACCTCTCCCAGACTTGATGGAAAGTTTCATGGTCTTTCTGGATGAAGGTAGAGATTTGCCTCTTAAGGCTGCTAGTCTTATGGGGCGGGAAATATTTGGCAAAGAATGCTTTTGTCATTTCGTCCCATGTTCCGATAGATCTAGGCTTTAAGGAATACAACCAGCTTTTTGCTTTGTCTTTGAGAGAGAAAGGAAAAAATTTCAATCTCACAATGTTGGTGACATCAGCTTGGTTGTTGAATGTAGCCACCACCTCTTCGAATTCCCGTATATGCACGTACGGACTCTCATTTTCCAACCCATGGAAGGTTGGTAAGAGGTTAATCATGCCAGGTTTGGAATCAAAATTTGGTATATTGTTGGGATACATTATGCATGTAGGTGTGGATATACGCGTAGGATGTAAATAATCCTGTAGCATTCTTGGTTGGACTTCATCTTGATGAGCCATCGTGGGTGGTTCAGGAAGTCTCGGTGAATCAGGAGTGTTTGAACGAATGGAAGAAAACGACGAACTAGGAGAGTTTTCTAAAGTTTCTACTTGTTGTCTCACGAATCTCCCTAGTGCGTCTCTGTTTCGTGGCATAAATATTTTTTTATTTTGTAAGTAGTATAAGCGCAAGTGTGTAATAATGTAATAAGTATACACAAAAAATGTTCCTAGGCCAATTGGGAAGGCTGCCAAGGTACCACTTTAGGCCCAAGAGCTTTTCTAGAACTCCCCGAGGTTCTTAGAAAAGGTCGGAGGGTAACGCTAACACATACCTTATTTAAGAACCAATTTTTCTAAGACAGAACAAGTTTGGTTTTTACTAATTTCCACAATTACAAAAAATTTCTCAATACTTTTTTTTTATTTTATGATTTAAAATTTTATGCATTTTTTTCGGAAAAAACCTAAATCTAGAAAATAAAATTCTAAACCTAAAAATAAAATAAAAAAAGAAATGAATAAAAAAATAAATAAAAATAAAAATTACTAAGGAAAAATAAAATAAAAGAGAAATTAAAAAAAATTTATACTACTTTTTTTTAAATAGAAAAAAAATTAATTTACTATGCAAACCTTTAATTGTAGAATTACCTCCTCGGCAATGGTGCCAAAATTTGTTATCGGCCAATAACTCCTAAGCGGTCGCAGTAGTAATCGGGCTATGTCGTATCCACAGAGAGGTAAAATACAAGTAAAAAGAAAGATTAGTAAATCAGAAATAATAAACTTTGAAATGATGTAACTTTGAAAAAGAATATAAACATTAAATAAACAAAATTGAGGAATTAGAATCAGAAAGAAAATCTGGAAGGCATAAGTTTCATTCATGCAAACATATATATATTTTAATAAAATTGATTTATTCTACTCAACTATAATTCTACACCATTAATTATAGTTGAAAAATATATATAATAAAGCTCACCTTAAAATATGTTCTTTAATTAAATTATACTAACTTCTAATTTTAAAAACCTATCATATTATATACCTTAGAGCAACAAAATACCAATGTCAGAATGCTGTAAAAAGCATATAATATAAAAAATATCCTAAATTAAATTAAGAGCCTAAATTACATAAGAAGAGCATGACTAGACTTATGTAAAAGACACTAATAAATTTAGAATAAAAATTAGAAGAAAATAAATTTAATTGTAACAAAGATATAGAAATGAAAAACAAAATAAAAAATCAATATATTAAAAATATAATGTGAAACATGAACTTCACTCTAGCCTTTCCACAAGAGAATTTAGCCTAAAATAGGAATTGTTTTCACTCAAAGAAATGTAGAAGAAAAATAGGAAAATTAAGAAATAAGTGTTTTTCTCTACAACAATACTCTCTACACTTCCTTCCACAATCTGATGCTTTTTTACTCCATTTGTTCCTCTATTTATAGTGAAAAAATGACCCAAAATATATTAAAATCGTGTACTAAAGAGTGGGAAAAATGGCTGCAAAATAGGTGCAAAGTGGGACAAGTGTAGCAGACACATTGGCCATGTGTCAAGCACTGATTGGCTCGCAGAAAAATGATGTTGGTGGAGTGGGAGACAGCAAGGCGATGTGGCACCTTTTGGTTGGTCGGTAGGACGGCGTGGCAGCTGCGACAGGCGCGTCAGGCGGAGTGGCAGGTGGCGTCAGGCGCTGGTGGCTCGGCTTGGCTTCATCTGGCGCTGGTGGGACGCGTGTCACCTGCTGGAGGAATGACTCGATTGTGCGAATGGCAAGCTTCCATGTGGCAGTGTGGCACTTGCTGAAGGCTTGGGCCTGGGCTGTTTGGGCTTTATTTTGGGCCTATTTCACCTTCAAAAATACCACTTTATCATAATTTTTTCAATTATATTTCTTTCTTTCTTTCTTCAAAAATACATTTTATTTCCTGAAAATTAAACACAAATTAAATCAAAATTAATATTTTCAAATATAAAATATATTACAATAAATCCATGAAAATATTAATTAAAACTTAATTAATTTTAAACTTTAAAACTAATAAAATGATATTTTTGAGCACTAATCAATTGGTTAGTCAAATATGGGACCACTATAGATTGTAGGAAGAAGATGGTAACTTTTGAGCCTGAAGGTGATGAGCTCTTTGTTTTTGTGGGTACTATGCACGGACCCAGTGTTCCTATGATATCAGCGTTGAGGGTTTGGGACCTATTACAAGGAGGTTGTATATGTTTTCTAGCAAGCGTGGTGGATACAACTAGAGTTACGCTAGTGGGGCCAGGAGAGACTAGACTAGTATGCGAGTTCTTTGATGTGTTTCCTGATGATTTACCAGGATTGCCGCTGCACAGGGAGATTCTGTTTGTCATTGAGTTAGCGCCGGGTACAGTGCCAGTGTCGAGGGCACCATACAGGATGGCTCTGGCAAAGCTAAATGATTTTAAGATACATTTGCATGAGCTACTAGATTTGGGGTTTATCAGGCCTAGATTTTTTCCATGGGGTGCTCCGGTCTTATTTGTGAAGAAGAATGATGGGACTCTGAGAATGTGTATAGAGTACAGAGAGTTGAATAAGTTGACTATCAAGGAACAAGTACCCCCTACCAAGGATAGATGACTTGTTCAATCAGTTGTAGGGTAAGACATTATTCTCAAAGAATGATCTTCGATCTGGTTATCACCAGCTGAGGATCAAGGATGAGGATATTCCAAAGATGACCTTCCGTGTGAGGTATGGGCATTATGAGTTTTTGGTCAAGTCGTTTGGATTGACTAATGCCCCAGCAACGTTTATGGATCTAATGAAGAAGGTGTTCAAGGATTCCTTGGATCCGTTTGTGATTGTCTTCATCGACGACATCCTGATTTACTCTCGTTCAGAGGTTGAACATGAGTAGCACCTCCGACTGGTACTGTAGAGGTTGGGGGAGCAACAGTTATATGCTAAACTTAATAAGTGTGAGTTCTAGCTGCTGGAAGTGACATTCCTTGGACACATTGTTAGTGGAGATGGGAGTAAGGTGGATCTCGCCAAGGTAGAGGCAGTTAGGGATTGGTCGAGGCCATGGAACGCCTCGGAGGTTAGGATTTTCCTTGGAATAGCCAGATATTACAGACAGTTCATGGAAGAATATGAAGTTCACCTGGTCAGACAAATGTGAGGGTAGCTTCCAGGAGTTGAAACGACAATTGATTACTGCTTCGGTGTTAAGTCTTCCTTCAGATGGGGGCAAGTTTATAGTGTATTGTGATGCATCGAGACTTGGGTTAGAGTGTGAGAAGTGCGAGATATACACGATCATAAGAGCTTGAAGTATTTCTTCACCCAAAAGGACCTAAATATGAGACAGAGACATTGGATAGAATTGGTAAAGGATTATGACTGTGACATCCTTTACCACTCAGGAAAAGCCATTGTAGTGGCACATGTTTTGAGCCAAAGGGGCCCTGGACAGTTGTTTAGCTCGAAGCAGATATCGAAGGAATTCGCAGAGGAGATGACTAGAGCAAGGATAGAATTGGTTGTGGGCCAGTTGGCCAATATTACAATATAGCCTACCCTTCTAGAGAGGATAAGAGAGGGTCAGGTAGGTGACGCACAGTTACAGGAGGTGAGAGGGAATGTTCTAACCAGAGTGGCTAGGGATTATTCCATTTCAGAGATGGGTTTACTGCGGTAGAAGGATCAGATTTGTGTTCTGATGGATATGGAGATTAGACGAGAGATACTTGATGAATCCCATATTCATCAAGAGGATGTACCAAGATCTACAGACTTTATATTGGTGGCCTAGGATGAAGAAGGACGTGGTTGAACATGTAGATAAGTGCTTAACTTGTCAGAAGGTAAAGGCTAAAAACCAGCGATCAGCAGGGTTATTATAGCCTTTAGGTATTAGTGCGTGGAAGTAGACAGATATTACCATCAATTTTGTGGGAATTTTACCCAAGATAGTGGGGCAACATGACTCGGTCTGGGTGATAGTAGGTAGGTACACCAAGTCAGCTCACTTTCTGCCAGTGAGGACGACCTATACTATGGATCAGTACGCCAAATTGTATGTGAGGGAGACTGTACGTCTCCATGGGGTTCCTAAATCTATAGTATCAGATTAGTACATCAACACAATCCAACTCGGGTTGTTCAACACCTCTCATCTTATCGTATGCATTAGGCGGGTTGTTGTCCCTCCAAGTTCGGGCTTGGTTTTGTAGGACATTCCTGTTACACGTACTTCGAAAGGACCTCCCCCTTGACGAGTGTAACTGACTCCTTAATTTCGGGCTGAATTCTTCTCTGTGAATTCAGGCGATCTTGCAGATCAAGCTGTGTATTGTATCGAGGACTTTGTGCCAAACTTAGATTGTTTCTCTGATTTCCCTCGGACCTACCACTTCGATGACTTTCAGTCCAATAACTTCCATTTGCGAATCTTACTGCTCGCGGTTAAGGCCGAGGATCTGGATCATCGACACGTGTCCGCGAGACATAGGTATGGGCAGACGGAGGAGGATTTCTCATGTTGTCTCCATAAGCAGGAATGTCCCGCACAGGACAAGGCGATGTTGGATGTCTTATGGGCGATGGGGGATGCCTAACTGGCGAGGAAATTCTTATCCCATTAGGGCGAATTAAATTAGCCCGCGCTTGTCCCCCCCATCATTTCTAGCTCTCTCCGCCTGGCGATCCGATCATGACGCAGGAGGGTTGGCTGGAACATTTTGTCTCTATGAGCCTGTTCCAGCTCTTCCCCGTGGATTCCCATGGGTACCTCAAGGCGTCGGGGAAGGAGGTACTGAACTTGGGGTTGTGGTCCTAACTGACCGACTGACTTGCCGATGTCCTCTCTGAGGGCCACTAGGTTGTGCATTTTGGCGGTCTTGTGTCGTAGGCACAGAGCTTGGGGTGGTAGTTCTGACTGACCGACTTGGTTTGGATCCGCTATTCCTATGGGACTTATGAGACCCACTTTGACTCTTTTCGACATTAGCGTCAATTACAAGAGGGGGTAACCGAGCCAAAACCTCCTCAATTTTTATGTTTACCTTGGCAAGATGGCTTCTTAACTGCATGTTTTCCAACACAACTTCAGTCAAGTAGTCTGGGTTTGGATTCGGTGGCAATGACGCCGAACTCCCAATATCATCGTGGCCCACTGGTTGCTTTCCCGGTCGTTGCTGAACTTCAAGGCCATGCTCATTTGAAACAGTGGTATGATGGGCCCCCTGGCCACCAGGCTGTTCCATCTCATTGTTGTGCATTGAGCGAGTGACCATCATGATTTGATTTGATTAGGATTTTGGTGAAAGCACTAATCTCTCCTCTCCATGAAAGCACCAATCTTAATTCACTGTTGGTGAAAAATTGTTGACGCGGTTTTTCGCTAGCAATGAATTAAGAAAATAACAAGGTTGAATTAGTGCTTGATAATAAACCGAAATAAGAAATTAACTCTCAAGAAGATAGATCTTTGACATGGTTCAGTGGTTAAAATCCACTTAGTCCATGAGTCTATATTATTGCTGTTTTTCTTTCTCTATTTTGGCAGAGTTTCAGTATTATAGAATAATTGTCCCTCTTCCTGTCCAATATTCTCAGTATTTATAGAGAAATTCCTTGGACAAGTTTGGGTAACTGTGTGAGTCAATCATGGATTTACATATTTATTACATTTAATATGAAATATTCCCATTTATACTAGGATATGATCTTATCACGAAATAAATGGTCTCCTAATATCTGAGACATTAAATATTACAGACTGGCCATAAATGATCGTATAAAATACTCGGGTCTTTGGGGATCCATGAATTCGCCATATGCTCGAGTGACCATGAACTGGATATGTCTCCGAGCTCGTACTGTGGAGGTCGTGTCGTATGAATACCATAAGCTCGCGCTTCGCAACTTATGCATTCCTAGCTCGTATAACCATCGTGAAAACTGTGTTGTCCGCGTGGATAATATATGGATTCCTTGGCTATTTCTTCCATGTATTTATTTGCCAGTTGTACCCAAGCTGAGTGAAAGACTCATGCTGAAATTAGGGTACACAATATTCATCAGGATCAAAGGAGGAGGTTGCCCCTTCGCCCTTCAAGATGGAATCTATCTCACTTTTGACAACCCATACCTTTTGTCTAAGGTCCGCTAGCCACTCCAAGTGATACATACATGCCCTCCTCAAATTCTCGTACGTACAATATGGGTCACCTACATATGGCTCCGAATCTGATGAGGATAACTCTATGGGTTCGACATCGGGAGTTATCCTAAACGATCTGTCGAATGCCATGAGACGATGTCTCGTAAAGAAAATAGGTGCAAGCATGTGTTGAAAATGTGGTGTGCTACAAGATGCAAAG
This sequence comes from Humulus lupulus, assembly GCF_963169125.1. Lineage (NCBI taxonomy): Eukaryota > Viridiplantae > Streptophyta > Magnoliopsida > Rosales > Cannabaceae > Humulus > Humulus lupulus. The sequence goes on along the minus strand of NC_084794.1, from coordinate 187,385,231 downwards.
GAACGGGTTTAAACCCCTAGGCGTATACACACAATGAGAGGTAATACGAAACATATATGCTACCATGCATAAATGACCCATGACAAATGAAGGTGACAACATGGGTAAATGACATAACCAACTATGGGGTGTAATAGTGTGTATATTTATACATATATACGTACTTATGGGCATAAGCACGAAGCTCCACATGAGGGTATACAACGGCTAAAACAACACAACCTCTAAATACCACCTTAAGCCTACTTAGCATAAAAAACTAAGGGAATGAATAAGAGAACACCCAAGTTGATAAGGGACCACTGCTGGAAGCTCATTATTAGTAGGGATGCTCACTACCGTCTCTCCCTAAGTGCCTCGCACTAAAGCACCTACTCACCACTATCGCTACCAAAGTGTCTCGCACCAAAACACACGTATGCGCCATCGTGACCTTCGTACTACACACCACACACCTACACATAAAAAAAGAGAGAGAATTGTTTGTACCTCGCTGGATTTGTGTGCATTTATATGTATGTATATTGTAAAACAAATGTGTGTATATATAGAATGATGTTGTGAGGGTTAGAACCTCCCACCTATTAGAGCTCCAAAGAACCAAGTTCCACTAACCTAAGGTGAATGGTAGTATAAACAAGGCTTTCAAGAAGAAGGTCTATTTATAGAAAATCCAAACCCATCGTAGCCCTTGGATTAAACATTCAATTCATGGCCAGAAATGAAGCCTTACACTCACCTTGGGATCCGCAAAGTGGAATGGTAGGCTCACATTCATTCTTAAGAAGTCATGAGGATCACCACATACAAAGTGTGTTTCTTCACACTTCCAAAGCAAAGAAACACATTACCACCACATGCACCTTGACGACACCATATCGTGAAGTCTAACCAAAGCGCCTAAAGGATCTCTCATAGATCGGGGCGTAAGTGTGGATGCCAAGAATTTGACACGCGCCTGAGGCAGCCTCCTTGTCACCAAATAGCTCACAAGGCCAAAACTTGAGACTTGCCTCCTACGACGAAGTACCCAGGCGAGACCACATTGCAAGGTCCTTTGCAAGATCCCTCTTTTGCGCCAAGGAAGGGGTTGAAAAATTGTATTAATATTTTGGTTTATTTATTTATTTTTAAATAATTGTTTGTGAATTATTTAAAATGTGTGATCGAATATTTTAATTTATAAGATTTGTGAGTGGATCGCTTGAGAATAAAGTTTGGGACTTAACTATAAAATAAATGTATAAGTGAAATATTTATTTTACTAGATAGTAGAGGGTTAAATAAATTTTATAAGGACCCTAGAACAAGTTTTTAGATTTTTGGGTCACATAATAATTTATTTGAGAAGCCTTGAACATGATATTATGTGTTTGGACTCACATAAAATCATAGAGTTATTTTTAGAATATTTTTTGGTTTTTAATCATTTTTATTATATAGTGTGTCATTTAATGAAAATGATTAGTATATATTTTGGTCATGGGAAGTTTAGCATTGAGTTACATTCCCTATAATTTCAGCACATTATAGTGCATGTGCTCTATAGTTTTGGCCAAGGCATAAGTGAGAGGGAGCCAAGACCTTTTAAAAATTCAAAAGTAGTGGGTGGTTATGGGAAGTTAAGGGCTGATGAGAGGGATTTTTCTACTCATTTTTGCACAGTCAATTTTGAAATCCACTTAGAAAGGAAGAGAGAAAACTTCAGAGAAATGAGAAAGAAAGAGTAAAGAAAGCCTTTGCTCTCCAAGGGTTCGACCTAGTAGTGATCAACACAATGTGAGTGTTGAATCTGAATTTTTCTTCATTTTGATGATTTGGGTCATGATAATGATTCTAGAGACCTTTGGGTTGTTGTCGAATTAAGTGCAAGCAAGAAGAGGAGATTACACCATGTTTCAGCCTATGCTACGATAGAATCAAGGGTGAGTTTTTTTTTTGGCCTCCTCTTTGATTTCCAATTTTTGGTATGTTCTTAGAAGTTTTTTGCATCTTGGTAGAGCCTTAGAAACTCTAGAGAAGGAGGGGAAAGCTCTCTAAGATTCGGCCAACTAGGGTAAGAAGTTCTATCATTTTTCTTGGTCGAATTCAAAATGGTTGAATGTTGAATGTTTTGATTTGCATAAAAACTCTGGGCTATTTTGGTTAGGTTCAGATCTGAGTTTGAGGTTTAATATAATGGAATGTTTATGTTTAGTTGGTTTATTAAGATCCTAGATCTATAGATCTAAGTTTGGGTGAGATCTAAGGGGTTGTTACCAATTTTGAGGGTGGTTACCACTTAAATTTTAGCACCACCACCACCAACTTGGGTGGTTGGCCGGTGGTGCGGTACAAGGGCACATGGCATGAGGTGGTTAGTGTTGTGATTGGTTAAATAGAGTGTAAAATTAGTTAGACACGAAGAGGTGCAAAAACCATAATGACTTTCAGTATAGGCATTTATAAATTATCTTTTCGGGTCCAAAGTGTTTCTTTTGAGTACATGAGAGTACCCAAAAACTTTGGGAGCATTTGGGGATGATTTGAGACAAAAAATTTAGCGTCAATACAGAGGCGTCGATGATGCGTTGCCTCTGGGAGGTGATGCATCGCACGACAAAATTTTAATAGACTAGGTGACATGTCACCTGTTGCTAGGCAACGCAACACCTGGCAGGCAATGCATCGCCAGGTGCCAGGCGACGCCGTCCGTATGTGTTCGTATAGTGACGTGTTTTGGCTCCAAAATTAAAATTAAAATGCTCTAATCTCATTGGTTGAGTCTAATGAGGTTCCTGTACTATTTAAAAGGTTCATTTGAGTTAATTGGTGACTTGATCGCTCACCTCTCTCTATATATATATAATAATTCTATCTCTCTCTCTCTCTAGCTTTCACGATTACTAGTTTTCTCCAAAATCTTCATTAAGAAAGCTTGAATTGTATGAAGGATTAAGGCTTGCGAATCCTAATCTCATTCCATTGTAGTAGCTTCAAGCAATTCCAAGGAGAGATTTTTGGACAACAAATCTACATTTGTATCAAGCCTTGTCACTTTTTTGTTTCACATAAAATCATAGCTTTGTGATTTTTTGTTTGAAGGTTGTTCTTCAAGAAATGTCCACTCTACACTTTGATTCTTTCGTGTTTATGTAATTTGTGATTATTTACCTATAGAGTTAGATTACTTTTTGTTTATGCTTTGAGTTGTAATACAAAACCAAGGTTGATTAAGCCTAATCTCCAATAGTTAGCACCCCAAAATGCTTGAGGATTTGATGTTGGGGTCGGCTAGCAAGGGAAGCACCAGTCCTTGCACTTTGGTGCTATGGTTGAATGGTGTAACCACCCATGGGTGGCGGTTATGGAAGATAACCATCACCAAGGGTGGTGCTGATGACAAGATTGATGATGATGATGATTATGTGTGGGATGTTAATCATGAGGTTGGTGATGTGAAAAGAGACTTGTGTGAGTCCAATGGGTGTAGGCCAAAAATCACTTAAGCCAACTAGGAGCTCGGGACACCTAGCATGCATCATGCATGGCTATGTATGTGTTCCCAAGGAACCAAAATTGTAATTGGTCCCGAGACTTTGTAAGTTTGACTTTGGGTTCGGGATTAGTAACCACAAGGCCCTAAAAATTATTTAAATAAATTTATGAAAAAAGTTTAATGATTTAACAAGCACAAGGTTCGGGAAATTATCACTTGAAATTCAAGTAAAGGTTTAAACTTGAGATTTTATTTTTAAGTTCAAGGACTATAAAATATTTTAAGTTTTTGAAATTACCCTTTTGAGATTAGGGCTCAAGGCTCGGGATTTGGGCTTGGGGCTTGGGAATTTGAATTTTGAGAAATACTTGGAGTTAGAACTCAAAATTTCAGACATAGATTAAGATTAAATTATTATTGGGAATAATAATTTTCTAAGTTAAGTTCGGGTTTCCAAGATGGGTATTTATGTCATTTTACCCCGAGTGCTCGGGTTTGGGCCGAAAGTCAGGAATTTAGGATTTTTTTTATTAAATCCCTATGCTTATTTTAAGATATTAGTAAGTCATAAACTAAGTTATATTGTCCCAATAATATTGTCCCAATATGTTTATAGGACCTAAAAGCTGTCAAAAACACTCACCAGGGCACATTTCACAAAATGCTAAGGACAAGAGGTAAGGAAGTATACACCAAATCGTAACTTAGTTTTGTGGAATGTTTGCTATGAATGTTGCATGCTTTGAATGCTGCTAGAATAAATATGTTACTGTATATTTAAATTATATGGCTAGAAACATGCATAATAGTACCCATCTGTTAGGGTTGAATGCACTATTTATGTATGGATGGTGTAAGTGCAAATGTTGTGATGTTGTGCTTGCTATGTAAACTCTATAAGTGTGGTTCCCATGTAGCCATATAGTAGGACTAACCACAATACAAGTACCGTCATCATGGAATTAGCAGAGTATGCCTTTTGGTACGGGAGGTAAGTATTCTCTGGGTTGTGGAGGCCACGAGGTTCATGACCTCTATGTTACACCCGATGGCCATGAAATTATTTTTGATGAATGAATATTATTTATAACGCAATAAAGTTTACTTTGCATTATGTTATGCTATGATTTGAGACTTATGTTCTCTAGTTTGAACTTAGCTTCCTTTTTGGGCGTAATAGCTCATCAGTTACTTTGTGTGTGTAGGTAAGGAAAAAGCTTAAGGAATTGTGCCGGTCGCCGGAAGGGATTCTGTTTGAAAAATGCATACTATGAATCAACTGACCTACAGGGTTGATAGGGTTTCCTCAAGTCTTCCAGTAAGTTTCAAGTTAATGTCTTTTATGTTTTATTTACAAGTTTGGGTCAAGAAGGCCCTATGGCCAAAAACGCTATTTTAATATTATTTCCAACTATGGTTTGTTTTAAACTACTGAGATCTTAGACTCGTTTATATTTTTAAACTTTTTTTTTGCGATGTAAATGTTGTATTCAGTTTATCAAAGTTATTTAAGACCCCTAATGACCTGGTTTTACAACAGTTGACCGCAAGGGTCGAGTTGACCACTAGGATTTCGCTATCATCTTCTAGTGAGTCTAGTCTTAGAAAATTAGGTCGTTACAACTTGGAATCAGAGCCTATGTTGTTTAAGCTTCTGTAGACCCTGGCAGTATGCATATGAAGATTGGAAAGGCCCCAGCTACCGCATTTTAAGTGTGTTCAAAGTTAAAGTTAGAATTTGAGTTTATTCTAACCCTAACATTCTGTGTGTAACAAATTCATGCCTAAAGTAAAGACCAGGGCTGGGAGGATAAGGCCACAACTTCCTAGGTCAGAGATCATTTGGCATGAGATGATAGAGAAAGTTAGGGAGATATATGATATAGAGATGGAACCCTTTAATGGTACCAATGGGATCCAACGTGTGTTTAACCTGGTCATAGAGGTCAATAGGCATATACAGCAGGTTTGGTGGAATTATGTCGATCTTAGTATAACAAAGGAGAGATATTATGCACTTAGTTCAGTGCTAGAATCTGCAGAGGATAGGTTAAGACTGTCTAAGGCATGGTTTTGGGTTATGAGACATGGGGACAAGGAACAAAACCTGTACATGCAAGTTGTTATGAAGTTTTCCCAAGACTATGTTTGTGAGATGAAAGAGGGTAGTGCATCTATTGATGAAAATGGTGTTATTATGGAGGGAAAGACGATAGTAATCTCGTTAACGCAATGGAGATCTAGGTTGTCAATTTAGAAGAAATTGACCAACGAATAGATGAAGACAAGCCAGAGTTCCAAGCTCTTGAGGAACTAAAGGAAGCAATCCTGGATCAGGGAGCAACTTTGAGATTTGTAAAGATTGGGAAAAATCTCGGTGCTGAACAGAAGAAGAACCTGATCGAGTTGTTGAAAAACAACCTTGGTATCTTTGCGTGGTCACATGCCGACATGGTGGGTATTAGCCCAAGTGCAATCATGCACACGCTAAATTTAGATAGGGACATACCAGCCAAACAACAAAAGAGAAAGTTGTTGGGAAAAGAAAGAGGAGAAGCTCTAGAGAAAGAAGTAGCTCGCCTCTTAAAATGTTGTTTCATTAGGGAGGTGAAATATCCAACCTGGATTGCCAACGCCGTTATGGTCCTGAAACCGAATGAAAAATGGAGAACCTGCATTAAACCTTGGTGGTGAGTTGGGAATTTTCCTATGTCCATGTGAGGAGTTGGGAAAGAAGTCAGAAAGGCGGCTGGAAGATTAACTCGAGGAACTAGAGGATCAGCTCGGGGAGCTAGAGAAGGAATTTCTTTGGTCGTGACCATAGTCTCTTTTTGAGCTCGTGGTTGGGAAGAGTGTAACACCTTTCTCTTGGTCTGGGCTCCCATAGAAGAACCCACAGCCCCAGACACGATCTTCTTGAGTAGCCTCTGCCTTTTTATTGTTGGACCAGAGCTAGTAATGGCGGCTGTTAGGTCGCTGCTCATGTTTTCCTCTATAAAATAATCAAGAAAGGGTTAGATAAACTTTAATCAAACATGGAAAATAACAAGTAAATAAGAAATTCCTACCCTCCGAGCTAGAGGGGAAGACATTAATAATGGAGGATTGGCTAATTCTTGGATAGCTAGGGGTAGAGGAGAATATAACAAAACAATCTCAGTCACCAATTCAAACTCGAGCTCATCATATAAGCTCGGGCCATTCTCTAGATGTGTAGTGACGGTAAAGAATGACCCATATTCCAAAGGTACACCAGGTCGGATATTTGTGCCATATTTCTCAAAAATGGCACTCCTAATATGTAAAGATTATCTACAACTATGGTCTATTTGGGGAGACTCAGGTCGTGACAAGGAGCATTTTTATTTGGGTTAGGCTATAAACAACCCAAGTTTTGTGATACAACTCAAGATATATTATACATGTAATCAACTTTTAATGATAATACAACACAAGTTACATAAACAAAATGAGATCAAAGTTTAGAGTATACCTTTCTTGAAGAACAACCCTTAGAATATAAAATCACAAAGGTATGATTATATGTGAAACACAAAAGTTTCAAGGCTTGACACAAATGTAGATTTGTTGTCCAAAAATCTTTATTCCTAGCCTTCTCTATTGAAATGATTGAAGCTACAACAATGGAATGAGATTGTGATACATAAACCTTGATCCTTCATGCAAGCCATGCTTTCTTGATGAAGATCTTGGAAAAAACTAGTAATCTTGGAGCTAGAGAGAGAGAGAGAGAGGTGAGTGATCAAGTCACCAATTAACTCATATGAAGCCCTTAAATAGTATAGGACCCTTATTAGACTCAACTAATGAGATTAGAGCATTTAAATTTAAGTTTTGGAGCTAAACTACGTAACTGTACGGACATGCAATAACGGCCAAGGAGATGCATCGCATAACACCACGCGACACATCGCGTGCTCTGTCTCGTTTACGGTTTGGCCAGGCGACACATCGTCGATGCCGCTAACTTTGCACTCCAAAATATATCTCAAAACATCCCCAAATGCTCCCAAACTACTTGGGTACTCTTATATACTCCAAATAAATATTTTGGACCCAAAAAGATAATTTATAAATGCATATACAGAAAGTCAACTTTCACATGTTGACTTTTGTGAAATCGATATTGTTTTAGCACATTTTCGTGCCCAAACAATTCCACTATATATTTAACCAATCTCAACATTCCTCCACTAGGTTAAATACAACCTCACTTCTCTATCCAACGATATTAGTGCATAAAGTAAAGTACATTTTGGGTTTGAACTTTTCCTTAGTGAAAACACTACAAAGCTTAAATCAAAATGTTAAGGTATTCTTAAAAGATTGAACCCAACATTCCTAGTGGTAAAAATCGGTAATGTCTCACACACCTTTATCTGATTACTTATTTATTTACCACTATTTGTGCCTAGAACTATTATTGGCCTTGTTCTTAATCCATTCATGAACCATCCAGAGAGAAAACTCCTACTCTCTTGAGAGGCGGCCCACCTCTAGGTTAACATAGGTGAAATTCTTACAACATATTTTCTACCTTTAGAGATTCTTGTTCCTCTTCAATTGAATTTCATTAAAAGCCCTAGGTTTAACCCTGACTTTGGTAGAAACCAACATTAACTCACCTTGATGGGACCTCTAAGTTGTTAATGTTGAAAATATTCCCTTATCGAATGACTTGTTCTTACCCATTGAACTCTACGCTCGATGTAAACAAGTTTTGAATTAGGTTGCTATCATTGGGGAATCTATTTGTCAAGGAGTTTTAGTCCCATACCTTTATTTGTAGAACTAACCCAGCCTCTCCCAAGAGGTTTGGTAAATGAATCTAATAAGGTCTCACATGATTTCACATATGAAATTGATATGATACTCTTATCAATCAATTCACTCATATAGTCATGCGTAGACTTATAAGTCAATACTTCCCATTATAAATTTTTTTTAAGCTCTAATCAAAGTGGCTTGATCAAAATCGTCTATACATCAACTGCGATTTTTGGTATCTCCGACATGATATCTCTTAGCCACTTGACCGCTTTGTCAGTTGCCACTAGAGCCACAAACTCAAACTCCATGGATGAGTGACATATACATGTTTATTTCTTAGAACACCAAGAAACCGCACCCCCATTAATGGAGAACACCCAACCAGTTGTGGAGAGATTATCTCCTACATCGGATATCCAACTTGCATCGGTATATCCATCAAGCACCTTAGGAAACTTAGAATATTGGAGGCATAGGTATCCAAATACTCTTTCAATGACCTTCCAATGTAAGATGCTTGGGTTGTTAGCAAACCTACTTAGTTTACTAACCGCAAATGAAATGTTTGCTCTAGTACAATGAGTGATATACATTAAACTCTCAATTTCACTTGCATACTCTAGTTGAGCCACCACTCTTCATTCATTCTTTTCAAGCTTTTGGCGTGGATCGAAGGGTGTGTTTGCCTCTTTGATATCAAGATGATCAAACTTTTCAAGAATTTTCTCAGCATAATCAGCTTGACTTAATATGGTATCAACCTCTCCAAGGTCCTTCATTTTGAAGATAGAAGATAGAAACCTATTTGTTTCTATTTTGTCTTTCATGTCATTGCTCAATGTCAACATATCATCAACATATAGACACACTAAGATGACATAGTCATCACAAGTCTTAGAGAATAAGCACTTGTTTGCACTATTGTGTCTAAACCCATCCGAACAATGGCCTCATTGAACTCCTCATTCCATTTTTTTGGTGCTTGCTCAAAACCATATAATTATTTAACATGCTTACACACCTTATGTTCATTTCCCTTTAGAATAAACCCTTCCGGTTGTTCCTTGTACTCCTCCTCATCGAGGTTACCATTTAGGAACGCCGTTTTCACATCCATTTGATGAACATATAGGATGTGTATTGATGATAAGGCAAACAACAATCTTATAGAGGTTTTCCTTGCTACCAGTGCATAGGTATCAAAATAATCTATGCCCTCATTTTGTCTAAACCCCTTAGCCACCAATCTTGCCTTATACGCTTGAATGGTCCCATTAGTGTTGTATTTTTTTTTTTAAATATCCACTTGCAACCTATTGGATTTGATCCTTGTGGTAGATCAACAATCTCCCAAGTGTGGTTGGACATAATTGACTCCATTTCATCATATATTGCCTATTTCCAAAAATTAGTGTCTCTTGAGGGCATAGCTTCTAGGAATGTTGTAAGACCATTCTGTACTTGAAGTACCATAGGACACTTCCTAGTAATTCCCTTGTGGTTTCCCTCTACTGGGTAAAAAGTCTCCACTTGAGAGGTTTCATTATGTGACCCAATCTCTTTGAGCCTTTCGCTTCTTCTAGGCAATGTCGGTTGCACTACAACCCTTGAAGGTAACTCTTCTTGAGTTCCTTCTAATGATATTGGTTCTTGAGGCTTATTGTCACTGTACAACAAACTTTCAAAGAACTCCATTTCTCTTTATTCAATTATCACATTAAAATACAAGTATAATAGCCTATAAGCCTTTCTATTTGAGGCATAGCCTACAAACACAAATTTGATGGCCTTTGGAACCAACTTGGTAGGCTTCGTGCTCTTTCAATAAGCAAGGCACCCCCACACTTTGAGATACCCTAGGTTGGGCCTCTTTCCTTTCCATATCGCATATGGTGAAATCTGATTATTCTTTAGAGAAATTCGGTTTAGAATATGACAAGCAGTAAGCAAGGCTTCTGGCCATAACTCAAAACTCAAATTCGCATGTAATAGCATAGCATTAATCATTTCAACATATGTTCTATTCTTTCTTTCCACTATACCATTTTGTTGGGGAGTATAAGGGGTTGTGCATTCATGTATTATACTATGCATCTCACAAAACATATTAAATTCATTGGAAAAGTATTCACCGCCCCTATCACTTCTAATCACTTTTATTTTCTTTTCCAATTGATTTTAAACTTTGGCTTTATAGATTATAAACATGCTAAAGGTCTCATCCTTATTCTTAAGCAAGTACACATATGTTAATCTAGAACAATCATCCATAAAGGTAATAGAATACCTATGTCTACCTCTAGTAATTATTCCATTCAATTCACATAAATCTCTATGTATCAAAGCTAACAAGTTAGTTTTCCTTTGAACACATGGAAAAGGTTTCTTTACCATCTTAGATTTAACAAATAATTCACACTTATCATGCTCAACATCATTGCATACAATTAAACCACATTTGATAACTCTTTTAATTGTACTAAAACCTATATGAGCAAATCTATTATTCCATAAAGTAATAGAATCAAAATCAAGCACATAAGAAGAAGATCAGCATGCGTTATTATAAAAAAAAAAAACATTGTCTTTGGTACACAACTTTATCATCCCATCACAAACATAACTTTCCCCACAAATTAATTGCCCATATATAGAATTAGCTTGTCGGCCTTAAACACAGATTTGATGTCTAGTTTGCCCAACAAATGTCCACTCACAAGATACATACTCATATCCGGAATATACAACACATTGGTCAAGAGAACCTTCTTTCCAGATGTGAAGTAAAGACCAACATTCCCCTTGCCCAACACCTTGGACCTTTTTCTCATTCCCCATTTGGATCTCATGTCCATCCTTTGATTCTTCAAAGGTCTTGACGACCTCGCTATCATATGCAACATGAACGGTGGCACAAGTGTCATGCCACCACCCTTGCACCTTCCCTTGGATGGCATTCACCTCACTCAAAGCTGCAACAAACTCCTCTTTGGTTGTGTTGACTTTGGATCCATGGTGATGGGGATTTCAATACTTACAATCTCTAGGCAAGTGACCACTCTTGTCACAAACAAAACAAGGGTCTCTCATACTCTTGAATCTCCCTTCATTCTTCCTTGGTGCTAGATGAGTATCTTTCTTTGATTGGGGTTTCTTGTGAGTCTTTCCTTTGGATTGAGAGGGTTTTCTCTATGGTATTAGCCTTGGATGTCCCAACAATGGACTCTTCTATACACTTGTCTCTAGAACGAGACTCCTCTTCAATCCTTAGGTGTTTAAGATTTCTTCCAAGATATCTCTTCATTCGTATGGAGAATCTTCTTCCTATAGATTCTCCAAGATGGAGGTAGTTTGGCTATAATCCCTCCCACAATGAAGGATTCCAGCAATGTTATCTTAAGAGTAGACAACTTATTCACAATTACTTGAAGCTTGGGGAGTAAAGGTTTAGGATCAAAGAATTTAAATCCATGTATTGAGTGATAAGAAATTTCTTGGTACCTTCTTCTTCGGTCTTTTATTTCTTCTCAAGAGCATCCCATATCTCTTTTGTCGATGTAGTGTTTCTGTAGAGATCATAGAGACGATCCAAAAAAGCATTCAATATGTGGCCTTAACAAATGAGTTCTTCTTCTTCCCTTTTCTTCCTTTTTTTTAATCACTTCTTGAGAATCATCATCATTTGGAGATTCCAAAGTCTTCAAATCTTTTTCAAGAATGTAGTGGATTTTCAATGTTGTGAGGAGAAACTTGATCTTGTCTTTCCATCTTACAAAGTTTGAGCCATCAAACCTATCTAGTCTAACTAGATCTTGAGACATAAACTTGAAGGATAAGATTGATGAGCTTTCTTCCATGACTTTCACTAGCACAAAAACCTTTAGAAATTTACAAACTTTGACACAAAACAAAGGTTTAGAGATAGAGATATTTTATTGTTGGGGTTAGGCTATAAAAAACCAAAGTTTTATGATACAAGTCAAGATAAAATATACAAGTGATCAGCATTTAATGATAGTAAAACACAAGTTACATAAACACAATGAGATCAAAGTTTAGAGTAGACCTTTCTTGAAGAACAACTCTTAGAACATAAAATCACAAAGCTATGATTTTATGTGAAACACAAAAGTTGCAAGGCTTGACACAAATGTAGATTTTTTGTCCAAAAAATCTCTATTCCTAGCCTTTTCTATGGAAATGCTTGAAGCTAAAACAATGGAATGAGATTGTGATACACAAGCCTTGATCCTTCATGCAAGTCAAGCTTTCTTGATGAAGATCTTGGAGAAAACTAGTAATCTTGGAGCTAGAGAGAGAAAGAGAGAGGTGAGTGATCAAGTCACCAATTAACTCATATGAACCCCTTAAATAGTGTAGGACCCTTATTAGACTCAACCAATGAGATTAGAGCATTCAAATTTATGTTTTGGAGCTAAATTACGTAACCGTACGGACATGCAATAACGGCCCAGGCGATGAATCTCCTGGCAATAGGCGATACATTGCCTAACACTAGGCAATACATCGCATGGTCTGTCTCGTTTAAAGTTTCATGCACCAGGCGACGCGTCATCTCCCAGGGGCGACGCATCGCCGATGCCCTTCACTTTGCACTCCATATGTCTCAAAACATCCCCAAATGCTCCCAAACTTCTTGGGTACTCTTATATACTCCAAATAAATATTTGGGACCCAAAAAGATAATTTAATAATGCCTAACGAAAGTCAACTTTCACATGTTGAATTTTGTGAAATCGTTATTGTTTTAGCACATTTTCGTGCCTAAGAAATTCCACTATGTATTTAACCAATCTCAACAATGTTTATCTGGATCCTTAAGGTGTTTGGTCACAATCAACCTCAGATCATGTTGATCTAGCATGAAGTTGGCAGCAACTCGATTAATATTGGTTTCATCGTTACCTTGATTAGATGTGTTAGTTTTTCCCCCGATTGAGCCCGACCTGGGTAATCACTCAAATCGCCCTGAGAAGGGCGTCTACACGCCAAAGGTGCAACCTTCTCTTCCTCCTCGACCTTCTCTACAATTGCGAGGGCCTTCTTTTTAGGAGGACCCTGAGGTCAGAATGTAAGAGATTAGCGATCCCCGATCAGGTTACATGGAAACATGTTGGCATCTATTATTATAACACTCCAATCTTTCTCCTTGATGGGAACAAAGGAAAGTGTTTGGTATTGGTCCCTCTAAACAATACAAGATTTAGATCTCTTGTAGATAGCTCCACAAAAAAATAACGTGATCAGAATAGCGAATATTGTGAAGCAAAAAAGAAAATCTACAAATCATTATGGAGAAGACACTTATGAGGTCGGTTGAAGTATCTATAGTCACAGGTTGCAAACCCATTCGACATGAAGAACGTGTCCTTAAAATTGCTTGGATTGCTAGGGAGATCGATGATGCTGGTAGTCTTAGGAAACTTGGTAGGTAATGGAACCCATCACCTCCAGTTCTGGTGTTGGGATTGACCTTGAGGCAGAAAAAATAGAGGATATCCTCGAGGTGGGGTCTTCCCACTCATTTTTAAGAAATAAATATCTTAGCCTGCAACAAGGCAATACGTATTTAGGGCTATCTTTATGTAATTTAGAAAATCCAAAAAATACGAGCTTAGTGGAAGGATGGCCCCCACCTTCAGATGTTTGTCACTCCAAGCCTCGAAGTTGTCTTTAAAATGAGTGTAGCTCCACTTGACCTCGTAAAAGTTTTTTGTGGTTACCTCGACGTCATTTTCCACCACTAATAGGGGTCTCTGTGACCTTCTGGCCTTGATAAGAAGAGCTAGCTATGATCTTTGGTTTGACTCATTTTAGTGACAAAGTGATTAAGCTCGCCTGTGCATATAACATTATTAACTATTAGTGCATGACTTAAGGATACAACTCTAGGATAAAGTTCAAAAATATCAAGTAAGTTGGTTGTGCGCAATAACCAAGGGTACATTGGATAACTCGATCTAAATACTTGGGAAGGAATCAAACCCTACGTCCTCGAAATCCTACAAGATGGGATAAACTCTACGAGCTGGAGAGTCTACGATCTAATGCAGGTATGAAATTGTGTGCATGAATTCATGTGTGCCCTAATTCACACGCCCTGATCTCATAAATCACTGTCACCTCGGAAATCGTGTGTCAAAAATCCAATTTTTGAAAGCGATTTTAACGCAAAATTGCTCAAGAAACGTAGCCTTTAACTACCCAGTTTTAGGGGTAGAAACCTAGAAACCATCCTAAGAATGGCCTAATTTGTTCTTGATTTGGGCCCCAAAATCCCATAAAATTTCCAAAAAAAACTCGCCTATTTCACTCTATTAATGCCCTCACAGTCACTAAACCTATATTATTGCTTTGCCAAACATTAAATATATAAGTCTAAACTCTCTATAGAACCAGTACGCAAGAAGAGTAACAATACAGAAGCATTCAAAACAAAAATATAGCAAGAAACATACATAAATTTGCAGCGAAGGACGAAAAATTACTTACAGTTTTGATTGAAGAAGTGAAACTAGAAGGAATGAAGGGACTGGGACGACGAATCCAAAGAGTAATTGCCAGAAGGTTTTTAAAAAGCTTCAAAAAAATGAGAGAAAATGAGTTTTTGGCAAGGGATGCAAAGGTGGTAAGAGTCGACATGGAGGCTTATATATAAGCTAAGCCCTAAGGAGATCTAGAGCCATTCAATCGAAGGAATTTTAGATCGAAAGGATAAAATTAAATAGACAAAATGGCAACAAAAAGGTGACAAAACAACGGTCATTGTACTCAAAACCCAAACAGACGCCTATAGAAATGAGACACGTGTCCCATACTCGAGAGAGTAGGTGGGCACATTTCCCATGACGGGACTGGAAAACCCTATATTGTGTTCATCAGAAATAGATGTGACATCATACAAGAGTAAAGGCTTGGGGATCAAATGTTGTACCTGAAAAACACAAGCTGAAGTGTCATGTTCGTGGTACAGTTGGCAAGCATTTAATGAAGATTATTCAGCCCTAAGAACGCATTAAAAGTTCCCATACTAGTAGGTCGAAGTAAAGCCTAGCTTAAATAAACATCAATGTGATTGCCTAGCCTAGTCTACTAGATATCATGGAGGTCACTTTGATGAAACCTTAGATCGCATAAATCACATCGCGAGCATCTCAATGTTCAGATCGGTATAGCCTAGAAATCTCTAGCTCACGAAGGGTGTATTCAGATTGTTGTAAATGCTTGGAATGCACATGCTTAAATTCCTAATGACCTGGAAACATTATATGCATGATCAATATGTTGTAACTGCTGTAACCCCTGCCTGATGAATGCATAATATCAGGTGGTTATTGCATCTATTACATTTATTGGTATGTTTGGTGTAATATCTGCTTCCGTTAGTATGGGGTATTTTGGTAATCTGGCTTGGGCCAAGGTATTATGGTAATTTGTATGTTTTATGTGCTAAATGATATGAGCTATGGTATGCATGATTGTTAAGCATGTTTTATTTTATGAATATGTCAGTCTGTCGACACATGTGTTTCTTCAAGTATTAGGGGCCAAAATGTTATTTTAGTTTAGTTATGGGGGTCAAATTAGGAATATTAGCTTTATAGTGGAAAGTATAATTAAGGAAAGTCAAAACTATTAGCTTTAATAGAAAGTACAAAAATGGATTTAAGTAATCATGTGAGAAAAATTAGAGATTGGAGATAGTATTGTAAATAGGCTTTATACGACTAATTATCATAAGTAAATAAAATATTGGGAATTAGGTCTAGGCTTTGTACGATTGTCAGACACTTCTCATTTACGACACACGATTGAGGCCTAGGAATTTGAAGGAGGATGTGGAGCTATTAGTTTGGTGGACTAAGGATCACACAAAGGAGCAAGGATTGGGAGATTTGTGATTGAGATATTGATTGGTAAGTTCTTCAAATTTTACTGTTTAAGTCTGATATTAGATTTAGGTTGTGATGATGAAAAAGGGTTAATAATTGTGCTTTTGATTGATAGATGTTTATTAGAAGTTTAGGATTTATTTTATTTGGGTTTCTAGTGTTAGAAACATGCTAGGATGATTGATTTGGTGATTTGAGTCAAAACCTTGCAATTTAGGTCAAAATCTGGCTTTAAAATCGCATCTGCGATTTCTAGAAATTGTAACTAGTGCGACCACGCCCAGCCCTAGCACGACCGCGCTACTCGCTTGGAAATCATGAACCTTCTGTAATGCGACCGTGCCCAAGCACTAGCGCGACCGCGCTGATTTCCCAGAAATGGGATTTTTGGTTTGATCCACCCTTTTTATTATGAATTGGTACCTTTTGGTTTTGAGTTTTATGCAGTAGGGTTTTAGGACTTTCTTAAGGATATTTTGAGTATGAATTACCCTTAAGAGGAACATGGGTATATTTCTAATATGGTTATGGTTTGGCTTGAGTTTTAAATCTTTTGATGTTATATGATATGTTTTGGCCAACTAAGGATACTTAAAGGGATGCGTTAGTGTGTGTGGATTGTTGCTACTATCGAGGTAAGAAGAGTGGAAACTTGCACGCAGGGTGTACACTTGACACACTTGTTTATGGTAAAGCTTGTATGGTTTAATTATGCTTGTGTCTAAGTATGAATACGTTATATATATGTGACTATGTTTAAAGTATATTATGATTAATGAGTTTTATGTGTTTTATGGATGTATTTTATAATTGCTTGACATGCTTACGTAATTATGAGTTATAAAAGTTAGAAACATGTTAGGGTCGATTTGGTTGGTGATTTTTGGAAAAATTTGGCAACTTTTGCGATTCTGAGTTTAACTGGTCGACCGGTTACTCTGGATTGGTCGACCGAACGATGATTTCTCGCATGTTTAAAAATTGTAGGCAATTGGTTGACCAATGTGGATACCAGAATTTTAGTTGCACAAGGCGCCACCTCGTGACCCTCAAAATAAAGGCTCGGAATGGAAATAACCAAGACTGGCATTTCACCTTGCGCCAAAGGCCTCGCAAGGCACGCGCCTCTCTTACAGTGCCTCGCTTCGTGCCCAAGCTCAGGTAGGATCACCCCTTAGAGCTAACTACACATCTCGCACTAAGGGTTCCAAGGGGGCGGATGTCTTGCATGTAATGGCCCACTTTGCACCAAGGCCTCACGAGGCACAGCCTCGCAGCCGCACACACATCTGTCTCACGTGCAAGTGCCTCACGCCACAGCCCTGCCCAGTGACCACAGCTCCATCTCGCACGCAAGTGCCTCACGCCACAACCCTGCCCAGTGACCACAGCTCCATCTCACGCGCAAGGGCCTCACACCACAGATCTATCTCATGCACAAGGGCCTCGCACCACAACTCCCTCTCGCACGCAAAGGCCTCGCGCCACAACCCCATCTCGCGCACAGGGACCTCGCTCCACAGCCCCGTCTCATGCGCAAGGGCCTCGCGCCATAGCCCTGTCTCGCGCGCAGGGGCCTCGTGCCACATCCCTATCTCGTGCATAGGGGCCTTGCACCACAACTCTGTCTCGCGTTCAGGGATCTCGCCCACACACAGTCGCCTCATGCCAAGGGTCTCGTGAGGCTCTTGCCTTCCATGCCCCTTGGGGGCATATCTTCCATGACAACCCAAAACAACTTCAACACTTTAAAGTTAAGAGAATAGGATACATTGTGAGGACAAAAACCCACACATGACCAGAGGAGCACGTACATGTGCATAATGCCCAAAAAGGTAGTGAACCCTGTCCACCCCGGGTATGAAATACGTACGTAGGTATGATCTTGAAAACCCCAGATGTCTGACCCTAACTCCATGCCAAACAAGTGGTGGTTGTACGCGCGAGGTACCTTACGTAGTCCTTCCCAGCCAGCCTCTGACATTGGTACTAAACGGATAGTGGAAATACAACCAGGTACTAAAATTGAGGTGCTCCCACAGACCTTTGGCGTGTACTGGAGCCGACCACCACAATCCTGGCACCACTACCTTCTGTAGACTGCATATGCAGGGTCGTGTCCCCAGGGACCACCATGTATAGTGAGCCAATAGTGCTCTACTATAAATATGGCCTCCCTTCACCTGAGAAGAGGGTCGAATTTTGAGAATTCGGGAACCAGATATTGCTAATGAAAACAGATATTCTACATTCTCTCTATTTTTCACTCTAGAATTGTAGCATTTACATTTTATGTTCTTGAAATTATAAGGAAGTTTGCTTGAAGTTTAGTCAGTATAAGTTCACTTCTTTTACAACTCATAAAGTTCTTGATCTAACTTAGTTGATGAGTTCTTACCGTCAACAGTTTGGCACTATCTGTGGGAAGGATAAGTGCCAAGCCACTGTTCTTCTATTGATTTTGACAAAGAAAGATGCCAAGACGTTGTAAGCGTATGAGAGAACCACGAGAGGTTGAGGTCCACCTTGACGGAGATCAGCTGAAACCCTCCATGAGGAATCCCCCGCCACCCGAAAATGTGGATGCACCAAAGGAGCCCAGGGCTCCTGAAGATGAAAGGGAGGCTTCATCCCCAGCTGTCCAGCCTGATGAAAACCATCCAGGACCAGCGGCTACTCCTACAGGAGGTGCCGGAGAGTTTCCGCCCCCAAGGCCACTGCAGGATCTGAGCTTCGGTCGGCAAGATCCGGGTCCATCAACGTGCAAGCCCGACAAGAGTCCCCGAGTACATTCCATAAGCTCGAGCTCTAGGTCTCGATTTTATGAAGAGGACATACAAGAGTTACACCGAAAAAACCAAAGGCTAGAAACCACCTTAGAGAATATGCAGGAGGTGTTGAATGGCCTGCTATAGGGAAACTCAAGCATGCCTCTACCTAGGCGAAAGGAGAATGGACAAGAGGGAGGAGAAACCACAGTCCCTTTTGATGATGGGAGGACTCGACTCTCCACTAGCAATACCCCTTGACCAAAGCAGCATGAACGTCCAGAACAGGCGAAGCAGCCTAAGAGGCCAGAGCGGAGGAACAACGCTAACCCTCATAACAAAGTTGAGGTCACTTCATGGGAAACACCCCCAGACTTAAGGGAAGAACTCAACAGGAAAAGGACAAACGAGAGAACCACACCTCCTGTGACTCACCCGGAAGACAAAAGGAAAGGAAAGGTCAACCCATCCAACTTGAGAGACTCCTTGAACATAAGGAAACAAGACTTAGATACTAAAATGAGGAGCCTACGGAGTAAGATAATCACCGTATCTGGGGGGGGCACGTTGTCAATGATGAGTTTGATTACGAATCACCCTTCATTAGGGAAATCCAAGTTGTTCGGCTCCCAGCCAACTTAAAAGAGCCTCACATGACCCCTTATGAGGGAAATACGGATCCAAAGTACCATCTGGACTCATTCAATGACCTAATGAAGTTAAGAGGAATTAATAGCAGAGCCAGATGCCACTGCTTTGCTATCACGTTAAATGGTCTTGTGTACAAATGGTTCAAAAGACTCCGACCAGAGTCCATCAAGTCTTGGCAATAATTTTCTGACGAATTTCTCTAGCAACATCACGCTGTGCGTGATTACACTATGTCGGGCACCAGCCTCTCTAAAGAGGGAGGTATATCCATAGGTTCAATATGGAGGCAGCGAAAGTAGGAAGCCTGGCCCGAGGGGAGTTAAAAATGGCCATTACAGTCAGAGTGCGCCCAGGTAGTAAGCTGTGGGATAACATGCTAAAGAGGGAGGTCACTGACTTAGACGATTTCTACTAGCGGACACAGAAATACATCCGTGTTGAGGATGGTCACGAAAGTCTTAAGGCTGGAAAGGGCGGGTCATCCCCAAAACCATCAGTTTGTGAAGGCCTAAGTATCGCAAAGAAAAAGAGGGTCTCCAAAGGGTCAAAAGATGATCATCCTCGGAAGCCCCAACGCATTGGTGAACATAGACAGGCCCCTTACACCTTATACACTGACCTAACACACGTTAGGGAGCATATCTTCGTCACGAATGAGAATCAGGTCCCCTTCAGGACACCCCCGCCAATGAAGAAAGATCGATAAAAAAAAAGATCCCAGTAAGTATTGTCAGTATCATAAAGACATTGGCCATACCACCGCAAATGCACCCATTTGAAGGTAGAAATCAAAGAGATTATACGCAGAGGACACTTGGGTAGATACATCCGCAGAGAAAACGAAAGACCGGAAGAAGGAATACCATCACCACAAGCACAAGATGTAGCCCTAGAGGTGTAAGGAGAGGTTAGGACCATCTTCGGAGGGCCAGGGTTTGGAGGCGAATCGAGGAAGGGGTGAGATATATACTCCAGGGAAGCCCGGCGAAGTCCACTTCCATGTGTCTTAAGTTTGGAGCAACGCCCCCCAAAGAGTTTTAAGGGGGAGAACAACTTGGTAACCTTCACTGAAGAAGACGCACGGGGTGTGCATTTTCCTCACAACAATTCCTTGGTGTTGACTGTACAACTTGCTAACATGATGGTGCATCAGGTCCTAGTGGACAATGGGAGCTCTATAGACATCCTATATTTCCCAAGTTTAGAGAAGATGGGACTGAACATCAAGCACCTAAAGCTCTAGAATACCTCCCTGTATGGGTTTACAGGAGATTCGATACAGCCCATAAGCACAATTGAGTTAGCCCTCACCATGGGAGAGCAACCCAGACAAACCACCATAATGGTAAACTTTGTCGTGGTAAACTGCGCCTCGGCCTTCAATGCGGTATTAGGGAGACCCAACCCTAAGAGAATTGAAGGAGATAACCTCAGTATATCACTTGGCCATAAAATTCCAGACTATTGGGGGGTTAGCGAGGGTGAAAGGGGAGCAGAAGGAAGCGAGGGAATGTTATAACACGTCCCTCCGTACATCCATAAAATCAACAGTGCCTATGGCGATGGTAGTACATGGAAGCGCAAACCCGCACAAATTGGACCCACGGGTTGCAGAGGAACCCAGGGCCGATCCAGTAGAGGAGTTGGAAGAAGTCACAGCTATGAATGAGCCATTGAGGAAGTTGAAGGTAGGGAGAAGCCTTCCGGATATCGTGAAAGAAAAGTTGATAGAATTTCTGAAAGATAACCTTGATGTGTTCGCCTGGAGTCACGAGGACATGGTGGGGATAGATCCATCAATCATGTGCCATCACTTAAACATCGACCCAAAAGCAAGACCTGCGAGGCAGAAAAGGAGGGAGCTAGATCCAGAGAGATACGCGACCTTGAATGAAGAAGTTTACAAGTTGAAGGCAAATGGATTTATCTGAGAAGCATTCTACCCAATATGGGTATCCAACCTAGTCTTAGTCCCGAAGCCCAATGGGAAGTGGAGGACTTGCGTGGATTTTACTAACCTCAATAAAGCTGACCCCAAGCACAGCTTCCCCTTCCTAGGATAGATCAGTTAGTAGACACCACGGCTGGGCACGAGCTACTTAGCTTCATGGACGCTTATTCCGGGTACAACCAAATACCCATGAACCCAGCTGATGAAGAGCATACTTCATTTATAACAGACAAGGGGTTTTATTGCTATAAGGTAATACCCTTTGGGTTAAAGAATGCAGGTGTTACTTATCAAAGGTTGGTAAATAGAATGTTTGCAAATCAGATAGGAAGAAATATGGAAGTATATGTAGATGATATGTTGGTAAAGACAAAGAGGGAAGAAGAGCTCACAAACGACATCAGTGAGGTGTTTGACACCCTCCAAAGATTTAGAATGAAGTTGAACTTGCTCAAGTGCACCTTTGGAGTTTCGTTGGGGAAGTTCCTCGGTTTTATGGTAAATTCCCAGGGTATCGAGGCCAATCCTGATAAAATCATAGCATTATTGGAAATGAGCTCACCACGAAACAAAAAGGAGGTGCAATGCTTGACATGGAGAGTAGCAGCACTCAACAGGTTCATTTTCAGATCAACCGACAAGTGTCTCCCTTTCTTCAACATCCTAAAAGGGAACAAAAAGTTCGCTTGGGATGAAGATTGTCAGGTAGCCTTTCTGGCTAAGCTAGAAAAAGGGGAAAGATTGTACCTATACTTAGCAGGGTCGGAGCATGCCATTAGCGCCGCCCTAGTCAAAGGGGAAAAGAAGCACCAACAGCCTGTATACTATGTCAGCAAGTGGTTGGTAGATGTAGAAACCCGGTACCCAGAAATAGAAAAACTAGCATAAGCCTTGGTAGTGGCCTCGCAAAAGCTAAGGCCCTATTTTCATGCTCATGCTATTGAAGTACTCACCAACACCCATTTCCGTCAAATCTTACATAAACCAGAGACTTCAGGAAGGTTGCTAAAATGGTCAATTGAATTAAGTCAGTTTAACATCATTTATACCCCAAGAATCTCGATCAACGGGCAGGTACATGTAGATTTTATAGTTGAGTTTGCCTACCGACCCCATGAAGAGTGAGGAATAGAAGAGAATGAACTGACTTGCGGAGGGGAAAAGCAACCTGAATAATGGAGCCTCCATGTAGATGAAACGTCCAACAAAGGAGGGGTCGAAGCTGGCATAGTAATGACAGGACCTGAGGGACATAAGATGTAATGCGCATTAAGATTCGGATTATAAGCTTCCAACAATAAAGCAGAATACGAAGCACTCCTGGCTGGCCTACGACAAGCCAAGGAGCTGAAGGTAACACGTTTGCATGTCTTTAGTGACTCACAATTAGTAGTATTTCAGGTGAAAGGCGAATATCAAGCTAGAGGCCCAAAGATGGCTGCATACCTAGCCAAGGTGAAAGGGTATTTGGACCAATTCGGAAAGTACACCATAGAACAAATCCCAAGAGAGCAAAACACGAATGTCGATGCTCTCGCAAAACTCGCCTCTACCCGAGATGAAGATACGCTTGAGTCCATCCCTGTGGAATATCTGTCCAGGCCAAGTATAGCAAAAGAGGAAGTTCACATGGTCAATGCTCCCACGGATCATGGTCCACACCCATCTCAAGGTACTTAAGTGATGGAACATTGCCTTTGGACAAAAAGGATGCCCGTAAGCTGATTTACAAAGCTGCCCAATACACCCTGGTAGATGGAGTCTTTTATAAAATAGGCTTCTCCCCCCCCCCCCCCCCCCCGCTCCTCCGGTGTATAGACAAGGAGGAGGCTTTGA
The DNA here is from genome assembly GCF_963169125.1 of Humulus lupulus. Lineage (NCBI taxonomy): Eukaryota > Viridiplantae > Streptophyta > Magnoliopsida > Rosales > Cannabaceae > Humulus > Humulus lupulus. The sequence continues at coordinate 187,361,843 of NC_084794.1, read as the reverse complement.
AGGTTCTACAAGAGATACACGAAGGAGAATGTGGAAATCATGTTGAGGGGCAATCCATGGCAAAAAAGGTCGTGCGACAGGGGTATTATTGGCCTACCATGGAAAAGGACACAAGCGACTTCGTGAGAAGATGCGGCAAGTGCCAATACCCCAGACAATCACCAAATGAGCTGGTAAGCATGACCAGTCCGCAGCCCTTTGCTATGTGGGGGGTTGACTTGATTGGCGCGTTACCAACAGGAAGAGGGGGAGCAAAGTACGTGGTTGTATAGTTGATTACTTTACTAAATGGGTTGAAGCAGAGCCTCTAATCAATATAACGGCTAAGCAAATCATCACCTTTGTCAACAAGTTTATCGTCTACAGGTATGGAGTGCCCTACAAGATAATCTCCGACGAAGGAACCCAGTTTGAAGGGGGGTTATTCAATGAATATTGCAGAGAAAGAGGGATCAAGAGAAGTTTTTCTGCTGTAGTACACCCGCAAGCCAATGGACAAGTGGAGGCCATCAACAAGATCCTAAAAAGGAACCTGAAAATAAAATTGGAGAAGTTGAAGGGAGCCTGGGTCGAAGAACTACCTAATGTGCTTTGGGCCTACAGGACCGCCCCCCGTTCCACTACTGGAGAAACACCTTTTGCCTTGGCCTATGGGTGCGAGGTTGTTCTTCCATTAGAAATGAAAGGCAACTCCTTCCATGTACAAGCATAGGATTACCAAGTTAACCACGCAACATTGATTGAAAATTTGGACCTGTTGGAGGCAAGAAGAGAAAAGGCACAACTGAGGTTGGCAACGTACCAGCAACGGGCCAAAAGGTACTATAACTCAAGGATGCGAGAGAGGACATTCAGGGTCGAAGACCTCGTGTTAAGGAAAGTCCTACCAAACACTCGCGACTAGAAAGGACCATACCAAGTCGCCCAGGTGGTGCCCCCTAACACATATAAGCTAGCACGTTTGGATGATACCATGGTACCCAGAGCGTGGAACGCAAAGGACTTAAAAAATTATTATCAGTAAGACCTCCATATCTAAGGAAATAATGTCATTACTTTGTCTCAGTATGCAAGTTCAAGTTTAATAGCTATGAATTAGAGAGGTAACCTAGATGCCCTGGTACGAAGTAGGAACATTGTTGCCATAAATACCTATGTACTCTACTCATTCTTAATGAATATGTTTCTTATCGGCATGTCACACTCTTCATTTATGTAAGCACATATCTAACTCTCGGGTACCTATCACCAATTAGAACTGTCAAAGTGCATGAGCAAAATAATCAAAGTGCCCGACGAGATAAGTCTCGCTAACCACTTGGGGGAAGAGTATATAGCCAAAAATGGTCCTAAAAGAGACCCCTATAAAAAAAAAGAAATAAAGAAGAAAACCTTGCAAGGCATCTCTTGAGTTCATGAGGATTAGCTACCCGTATGAACATCAAGAGAGTCAAAAGTTCCTACAGGAAAAACCTCCTAATAAAGGCTGACACCTCCACGAAGGGAAAGGCCTCGGGGAGAGCATCCACCAATAAGCCTAGAGTGGCCACCAAGCCGTCTAGCCAAAAAGGGTCCTAAAAGAGACCCTTGTAAAAATAGTACTATACATAATGACGAGAAGGACTCTTCTCGCAAAAAATAACAAGTGCGTGCTAAAATATATAAAAGGATAGCTAGAACCCAAAGGGTCAACATATCCTTATAAACACAATCAAGGTGAACCAAAGAGACCATTACTGCAAGTCCAAACAAAACATCAACGAGATGTTAGAAAAAAGAGAGACCTACCGAACTCCTTTTTCTCATGCATACCGGAGTGGGCTCAAAAGGACCTCAAGCATAAAGAAACAACAACAAAAGATCACATATATATAATAAAAAAAAAAGAGAGAGAAGTCAAGATAATGTTGCAAGATAAAGTCATCACCAACCACAACAGGACTTAAAAAAAAGTTCCTGAAGGAAAAAGCAAAGAACCTGAAGAAACTTCTCCAGCATAATAAGGTTCGAATAATTATACAACCAAATCGAAATGGAAAATAAAAGCTGTAGAAATGAAATCTCAAGGCCTCCCGCCGCGAGCATTCCACTCGGTCGCCTTAGCAACGGCACGGTCACCAAAGGAGGAGAAGTTGAAGCCAAGATTCTGCCTCCACACTCCATATAGGGTGCGCTCCACAAACTTGTATTCAACCTCTGCCAGATCGGCCTCCAAGAGCGTGATCCTCTCCCACAACTCCTTAGCCTAGGCTTCTGCTATCCTCTTCTTTTTGGATGATGAAGAGGCCTTCGCCAGGGCTGTCTCCAGCTTGAGATTGGCATCAGCAAGCTGTCCCTCTAGCTCTTGAACTCTAGCCAAAAGACGATCCTTGTCAGCATTGGATGAAGATAAGTCTTGCGCCGAGTCTATCAAGCGTTGAGCCACCAGAGAAGTCTGTAAGTAAGCAAAAAAAAAGTGAGCAAATAGGGAACCTAAAACACAAAAAAGAAAAAATAGACCAATGCAAGATGCATGAACTCACCCAAGTAGTGGAGTGCATAAGGGTCTCCCCAAGCTCTGACATATTGAAATTCTCGAGACCTCTCCACTCAGTCTTAAGGATATCCTCGGTGACCCGAGTATACCTTCGCACGTAAGGGGCTGATGTGCAGTTCACCCAGGACATCCCCTCCAAATCAGGAGCATCCGGGTGAGCAGGGACAAATGACCCACTCACTGAGCAAGGAGGAGGCTCGGGAGCATTAGATGAAGGATGCATGGAATAGCCTTGACTAGTGGGGGCGTGAGGGAGACTGTCAAACTCATCGTAGGATGGCAAAACAAAGTGCCCTTGCACGGACTATGGACCATGAAAATGAGAAGCCATGCCGCAATCCACAGGAGCAAAAGAAGGGTGTCCCCTGGAGGCTGGAGATAGCCAAGCTGGACGTTTTGATTCAGGTGAAGCCTCTTCAAGCACCCATTCAACATCACCCTCATCTGAGTGAGGTTCTATCAAAGTTGCCTTCTTCTTTTGCTCAGAAATGTGCCATAGCAGGTCGGGCTCCAAAACCTTGGACAGACCATAGTAATTGAGGTTGGCCACAGTAAAAAGATGGGCAGCCATTTTTGTTGCAGGGTCTGCATCAAGGAAGACATCTACCGGCGCTGCCTCTAACTCAGGAACGTCGGGGATACTGAAACTCTCTGAACAACCAACTTAGTTATCAATATGAGTATAAGTTCCACAATAGCAAACTCAATATAAAAGGAAAGACTTGAAGTGCTTACTTGGAGATGAGCATAAATGTTCGCAGACAGAAAGGGGACCTTTCACAAAGAAAAAGTCCTGCTTCCACGAACCCGGGTTAGAAACGGAACCTTCTATCAATGTTACCTAAGAGTTGGCTTTCTGTAAAAAGTAGAAGCCCTTCGATTTAGGAGTGGGCATGAGATTGTACATGAAATGCACCTCCTGGGTCGTGGGAGCGTGACCGTTAAGCTTCATGAACAACATAAACAGGCAGCTCAAGGTCAACCAGCTGTTGGGTGCTAGCTGAAGTGGAGCAAGTCAAAGTGATTCAGGACCATGATGAAGAACGGGTGTAGGGAAATGGTCCCACCTGCCTTCAAAATATGTTCACTCATAGTGACATAGCCCTGGGGGGATTATTAGCCCGACATTTATTGGATGGTACATACAGTTTGTACTCCTTACTAATGTGGTATTTCTCGGACAACTCTAACAGCCTGTTTTACAACACATTGGAAATGATGGTGGACGCCAATAAAGGACCGGAGTCTGGTTTCTCGAGAGCAACCTATCGCCTCATTCTCTTCAACATATCTTCAAAACCAAAGGAAAAAGGTGAGGTCAAAACTGAGCACTTTACCCTCCATTTTCTTCTTCTTGCGTGAGTTTTCCATCGATACATTGAGTGTGGAAGAATCAAACATGGGTGGATTAAAGACAAGGGTTGAGGAGAACCAGGAGTGACCTCGAGGCTACTATAGGGAGAACACGGGGCTGAGGTTTCAGGAGGGAGGTTTCCCTCCATGAACTCTTGCTCCATTTGTATGTCAAGAAGGCTCACCCTGAGGCTAGCAATGTGATCATTAAGATCAAAGGAGAAAAGGACTCCATCACCCCTTAAATCCGAGTCTATCTTGCTCTCCACCACCCAGATTTTATGCCTAAGCTTGGCCATGCATTCAAGGTGACATACAGGCTCTTCTTAAAGTGTCGTAGCTTTGGTAAGGATTGTTTCGGGGGACCCTGAGTCTGAGGACAAATCTACAAACTCGGACCCCGAAGGAATACTAGACGACCCCTCAAATGCCATAAAGCCGCATCTCATTGATGATATGGGTGCAAGTGCATGTGGAAATTGTACAACAAAACACAAAGGAACAAGCTCAAAACCTCTAGACACAAGTGCTCGAAATAACCAACTACGGGGTGCAATTGAGGGTATATGTACTAATGGGTGCATATACATAAGTTAGCTAACAAGGAGCTCCGACCGAGACAACCCTTCCCAAGTAACGCTAATTTAGACCCATTAAGCACAAGAAAGGGTGAAGGCATACCTTGAGCGGGTGAAGTCACGTACCGTCGCAGCTGCAAAAGTACCAAGGGTCAAAAGTACACGCCTGCAAAAATAAAGGAGGTAGATATTTTAGTCTCCAAGCACATTTAGAAATATTTATATAAAAAGAAAAAGGAAAAAGGAAAGAAAAAGTGCCCTTGTGGGGGATAGAACCACTCACCTCTTGGAAGCTTTGAAGACAAAAGCACCACCAAGCTAAGAAAAGAAAGTGTAGTAATTGTCTTTGAGAAGAAGACATATTTATAGGAGGATCAAACTCATCCTAGCCGTTGAATCCAATATTGGATCTATGGTCAAGGATGAAGCCAAATACCCGCATTGGGATCCGCAAAGCCAAATGATAGGCTCACATTTATCCTCAAGGAATCATGAGGATCACCACCCCAAAGTGTGTTACTTCACACCACCAAAACTAAGAAACACATTAACACCACAAGTGACTTGAATGCACCATACCGAAAAGTCTACTAGAGCGCCTAAAGGCCCTCCCATAGATTGGGGGCAAGTGTAGATACTAGAATTTTTGTTGCACAAGGCCCCACCTCGTGATCCTCAAAATAATGGCTTGGAATGGAAATAACCAAGACTGGCTTTGCACCCTGTGCCAAAGGCCTCGTAAGGCACGCGCCTGTCTTACAGAGCTTCGCTTCGTGCCCAAGCTCAAGGAGGATCACCCCTCATAGCTAGCTACACATCTCGCACTCAGGGTCCCAAGGGGCGGATGTCTTGCTAGTAATGGCCCACTTCGCACCAAGGCCTCACGAGGCGCAGCCTCGCGCCTGCACATGCATCCATCTCATGCGCAAGGGCCTCGCGCCACAGCCCCGCCTCATGCACACAGCTCTATCTCATGTGCAAGGGCCTCGCACCACAACTCTGTCTCGCGCGCAAGGGCCTCGCGCTACTGCCCCGTCTCGAGCGCAAGGGCCTCGCGCAATAGCTCTGTCTCGCATGCAAGGGCCTCGCACCACAGCCTTATCCCGTGCACAGGGGCCTTGCGCACAACTCTGTCTCACCCGTACGTAGTCATCTTGCGCCAAGGGTCTTATGACGCTCTTGCCTTCCATGCCTCTTGGGGGCATATCTTCCATGACAACCCAAAACGACTTCAACACTTTAAAGTTAAGAAAATAGAATACAATGTGAGGACAAAAACCCACACATGACCAGAAGAACACGTACATGTGTGGAATGCACAGAAAGGTAGTGAACCCTGTCCACCCCAGGTACGAAATACATACGTGGGTACGGTCTTGAAAACCCCAGATGTCTGACCCTAACTCCATGCTAGACAAGTGGTGGTTGTACGTGCAAGGCACCTTACACAATCCTTCCTAGACAACCTCTGATATTGGTACTAAACAGACAGTGGAGGTACAACCAGGTACTAAAATTGAGGTGCTCTCGGAGACCTTTGGCGTGTACTGGAGCCGACCACCACGATCTTGGCACCACTACCATCTATAGACTGCATATGCAGGGTCGTGTCCCCAGGGACCACCATGTATAGTGAGCCAATAGTGCTCTACTATAAATATAGTCTCCCTTCACCTGATAAGGGGGTCGAATTTTGAGAATTTGGGAACCAGTTATTGCAAATGAAAACAGATATTCTACATTCTCTCTATTGTTCACTCTAGAATTCTAACATTTACATTTTGTGTTCTTGAAATGATAAGGAAGTTCGCTTGAAGTTTAGTCAGTTTAAGTTCACTTCCTTTACAACTCATAAAGTTCTTGATCTAACTTAGTTGACGAGTTCTTACTGTCAACAATCGGTTACTATGGATCGGTTGACCGACTTGCGTTTTTGGGGTTAAATTTCTATTAGTAACCGATCGCTCGGTTACTATGGACCGGTCGACCGGCCTGTCACGGAGAAGAGTATATGATGTCAAAAATGTGGAGTTTTGGTCCAAATGTTTTGAAGATCCTAATGTAAGGTCTTAGGACTTCTGGAAAGTTGTTTTTAAGGTTGGTTAGGTCCTAGGATGTTGGAGTGTCTATTTTGGTGAATGTTAAGTTATTGATTATGGGTTATGATGTTGTATGATTAGGGGCTCGCTAAGGATACTTGAAGGAACATGTTAGTTTGTGGATTGTTGCTGCAATCAAGGTTAGAAGAGTGGACACATGCATAGAGTGTACGCTTGATGTACTCAGTAAGGTAGAATTTAATGATCTATTTACTTGTGCTTAATGTATGTTTATGTTAACGAATGGTATATGCTTTAGGTAGTTGTTTTTAAATATTTCATATGTGTATACCTGTATGTTTGATGTTTTGCTTAACATGCTTATGTTCTTAAATGCATGTCTACGTTATAAATTAGCATGTTATGATATGTTGGAAATGCATGCGTATGTTTTTATGTGCTTTAAGGCACTATGTTTATTTTACTTTGGATTTGACCTCCTGTTTAATGTTAATATTTATGATTTAATTATTAATTGTTGTATTTAATTGAAGTGTTTAATTATTCTCTTGGGTATGTTTAAAGGGGGTTGTGTCCTACACAGCTCTTCTTAATAGGCCTTGGCTCACAGGTACTCTGTGTTTCAGGTAAAGGCAAAGACTTGGTGATAGGGCAATAATTTAGAGAGCTGCAGTGGAGGGCGTACATGTCATGGAAATAAAGACCATTAGGGAACGGACCTACTTGGAAGTCTTTAATGTTTTCTATTTAGTTTTAAGACATGTTTTATTACGATTTCGAATAATGTTTTGTGTCTTGTTATGGAGTCAGATAACAATTTTCTATTTGTTTTAAACAGTACTTACGAAACTCTGGAGTTTCTTTTCTTTTTGAACATTGGGGTTTCCATTTACGTTTGATTTCTTTATAATAAAATACGTTTTAGTCCAACTTTATTTAGTCCAAAAAATATCATTAGTTAAATAGAGTTGTAAACTCATTTAATAATGTACATCATCATTAACAATCTATTATTCGATCAAAATAAGAAAACAAAATCTCCTATTTTATGAGTTAGACCCACGCTTTCGATAATCAGTAGATTTAGTCCTAGTAGTCACCGTAGGGGTGAGCCTAGAAGAATTTGACCTATAATTATCTATCTTTTGAAATCTAACATTGTCAAAATAACTAATGAGGGGGAAGAATCAAGGCATCTCAAGGCCTAATTAAGCTATTGACCTTGTTAAACCAACAATGGAGATCGAATATAATTTTTAAAATAAGCTCATTATTAATTAAAAATTGTATTTTTATTATTACTTTTGGAAAATTAATGACTATGGTTCTCCAAAAAATTATAAGATTAAAATTTAAAAGCTAAAGTCCTAAAATTTTGTATTAATTCTAAAGTGTCACATTAACAAATTCAATTAATTTATAATTAATTTGTTACTAATCAATATTTAGGTTTAACCAATATAATGAACCTATACAATTAAGTCAAACTCAGGCAAATGGGCCTTAACAATTGTGCGTGCATGGAGGAGGGTTGGGTCCAGTATCACATTCCCACTACTAAGGCCCACTAACTTCCATACAAGGTCCAAAAGACAGGAATTTAAACTTTCATTTTAGTAATTGTTATTAATTGATTAGGCCTACTATAGTCATGCAAAGAAAATTAGCATTCACAAGTCGAATCATCCACAAGAGAGAAACTTAAACTTTACATTTTCTAATGGGCCCAAATAAAACCTATCATTTTATGAATATTTTATTTGGCAAAATCCATAAATTAAGCAAACATATAGGCCACTATATGCATCTAAGCCCAATTGCAAAAATACCACATATAGTGCAAACAGGCATGTTATAATTGGATGAGCCTAATCATGTTACTATTTGAGCAAGTCTATGAATTTATGCAAAAATACCACAATTTATTTCATTTGCAAAAATACCACAATTAATTTTCTAGAATTTATTAAAAATAAAAATTAATTAAATTTTGGCAAAAATAAATAAGTCAATTTAAATGAAATTTATAAACAATTAACAAAAGTTAACTTAAATTTCATTCATCAACAATCAACTTAGTTTAGGTCATTTGAAAAATATTAATTTAATTTAAATAGGATTTATCAACAATTAACCAAAGTTAATTTAAATCTCATTTATTAAAAAATATTTTATTAATTGGTTTGAAAAACATGATATTTTAAAAAATTTAACCAGTTATAAATTTTTATAACAAATATCATCATCTATTTTTGAAAAAAATATCTTAAAAAGTTAAACAAATTCAAATACCTATAAAGATATCTAGTAGACAAATTTTCAAATTTCAAATTATCTAAATATTAAAATCTATAGAATAATCAGATATTATTATTTTCAAATAAAAGATTTCAAAAAATTATCAAGTATTAAAAAATATCTTTAATATCTCATAACTTAATTCTAATATTTTAATATATGAAAATATTTCAAATTAATTAATTAACTTATTTTTAAATTTGAATTTGAATCTTTGTAGAAAAAAACTATTTTTTAAAAGATCAAACAACAAAAATATCATATTTCAAAAAATATATTTTTAAAAATAGAAAAGATCCGATATTTTTGTATTAACCCATTCAAAAATTAAATTTTAAGAAAAAATTTATTGCAGGTCGTGGCCAGTGAAAGTGGTGGTCATGGCCACTGAACCAATCTGGGCAAAAAACGTGTTCTGGTCGCGGCCACAGGACTCTTTCTAGGCAAAAAAAAAGTGCTTTGGTTGCGGCAAAAAAAAATGCGCTCTGGCAGCGGCCACAACCCAAAAAATATTTTCTAAATAATTTTTATCATGTTTTACATCAAATAAAGCATTTATATAAAAATTATTTGCAAAGAAAACACAACAAAATAGCACAAATATGCTAATAATTACATAAATTTCAATATGCATCATAAGAATCATGAAATCCATCCAATTACTCAACACGTCAATTAATCCAATTTTACCATGTTCATGCATGAAAATAAAAATTACCAAATGCTCTGAAGCCAGTTGTTAGGAAAACTTATACAAGATCTTGTTTATTTTCATGTAAATCTTATATTAAACAAATTAATATGAGACAACCTAGAACATGTTTCTAAAATTGAATTCATACAGAGATAATGATAACAACACTTAAATTATTGTGCAGCGGAATGATTGAGTCATTCCTTCAGTTTCTCTAACATTTATATACTTTCTGTCGCAGGGTATCACCAAGAAAATGAACCGTTCTTTAATTTTATTCACAATCTTCCAAAGTATCCTTAGAATCACCTAGACTAGAGTGGGAACTTCTCAACACATGAGATAGATACAAAGAGAAGAAGAATAGAAGAGAAAATTTGAGGCTTAGAAAATGACTTATGTTGTAGAGAGAATCTAAAACCTAGAGCATCAAGAATAGATCTTCTGATTTTGTCAGATAGTCTTTCTGTAATCTCAAAAACATCTGTTTTTAACTCTCACTTAGCATTCCTTTTATAGGCTCAATTAGGTCATTTATTTTAATTAAAAAATCAATAAAATAATAGATAATATGAGCCTAATGGTCGAAATTATCATGGGCTTTAGTCCTGTGAAATTTCTCATTTAATTATAAGCTCATTGGACATAAAATCAAGGCCTCTATTATTTTCTATTCATTTAATTAATTAAATAATTATTTAAATCCTTTATTATTAATAATTTGAACATTGATTTAAACTTATTTATTAATTTAGACACAAATTTATCTTAATTAATAAATCTTCCCTAAAATCTCTTTTCTTCTCTAAATTGTATAACTCTATGAAACTATCCAGAATTAACCTGGTTAACTTTGATAATTCTAATTGATAATTAAATCAAATAATTGAGACTACCTAGATGATTTTATCCAAGGTACAGTGGGGATCATGGCCCTATGAAATCAAGCTCCAATAAGTTATCATAAATTTACTAACTTATTAATTCATCATGACTCTACTAAAGACTCAGAATTGCACTCTTGAATTCATAGAACGCTCTATAAATAATATATATATATATATCTTATTAATTATCCATTGTTACAACCATAATTTGTCACTCAGTCCTCTATAGACGGTCTACAATGAGATGGGACTAGAATACAATTTTACCCCTCATTGTATTTTATTCTTAAGACACTTAGTTCCTTGTAAATGATATTTCACTAAACTAATATTAATTACTGAAATGATATCTCTATCATTTAGCACCTTGAACCAAACTAAAAGGAAACCAACGTTTCACTTCTTCATCAGAAGCTATAGATGTTCATATCTATGATTAACACTCCCACTCAATTATACTACCGAGTTCCCAAGATGTAAGTATGGGCTAGTCCGTAGGGTAAGTTGGTAACGAATAAGTCAAAGAACTCAAATAATACAATTAGTTAGAATACTAACCACTCAGAATTGAGATTGAATTAACCTATGGTCAATTATATGATATGACTAGAATAGATAATAATTGTATGTTTACTTATCCTATCTATTGTCATTATCAGTCTAGTCTGATGTAACAAATACATCCAATCTTATCTACATTGCTGATGTTGTGGTAAAAACATAACACTGCAATGTGTAAGTAGATCATATCGTAGATTGGCAAGTCAGTGTAAATCCTGTGCACTGACTAATCTTAGGACTAACTTATTTTGGACATATAACATATTTATATTCCACTATGATTACGTCACTATAAACATGATTAGCTATATGCTCGGGATTTAATAGAAGTTTATATTAAACAAATAATCATAAAAATAAAACATGTGAGCAAAGTGATTGACCAAGTCAAAAATTGATTTCTATTCTTTTATTGATAATAAAACGAGATTACAAAGAAATTGGGTTTTAATTCAGGCATAAAACCCCAACAAATTCACACTTGCACTAATTGAAACTAATGCATTAATTCTACTAATCACATTTTTTTGTTATGCTTATCAAATGTAGCCTCTGGCGGTGTCTTTGTAAACGGATCCGCAAGATTGTCTTCAGATGCAATCTTCATAACTTTCATATCTCCCCTGGCCACATATTCTCGAATTATGTGATACTTCCTTTCTATATGCTTACTTCTCTTGTGACTTAGAGGTTCTATCGAGTTGGTTATCGCTCCTGTGTTGTCACAAAACAACACAAGCAATTTATCCATTTATGGAATAACACCAAGATCTTAATGGAACTTCTTTAGCCAAACTATTTCCTTAGTTGCTTCTGACGCGGCTATGTATTCAGCCTCCATGGTGGAATCTGAGATCGCATACTTCTTTATGCTTCTCCATATCACAACTCCACTCCCAAGAGTAAACACCATTCCAAAAGTAGACTTCCTTTCATTGACATCAGTCTGAAAATCTAAATCAATGTAGCCTATAGGGCTCAGAACACCACCCTTGTAGACTAACATATAATCCCTAGTTTTCCTTAAATACTTCAGGATATGCTTAACTGCTATCAAACGTTACGGTCCTGGGTTTGACTTATACCTACTCACTACTCCCACTGCATAGTAGATATCTGGTCTAGTACACAATATAGCATACATCAGACTTCAAACTGTAGATGCATAAGAAACTTTTCTCATTGCATCTTCCTCTTCAGGAGTCTGGGGATACTACTTCTTTGAAAGATGAATTCCATGGCGAGACGGTAGACGTCCTTTCTTGGAATTTTTCAATGAGAAACGTTCAACCACTTTATCAATATAAGCTGCTTGAGATAGAGCTAAGAGTCTGTTCTTTCTATCCCTAATGATCTGGATACCTAGAACATAACTTGCTTCACCCAAATCCTTCATCTGGAATTGAGTGCTTAGCCAATTCATCACATCTGACAATTTCTTAACATTGTTTCCAATGAGTAAGATATCATCTACATAAAGAACCAGGAATACCATTATTTGATTTGCCTTCAGTTGGTAAACACAAGGCTCATCAATATTTTGTTCAAAGCCATAAGTTGATTATTTCATCAAACCTAAGATTCCAGGAACGAGAAGCTTGATTAAGTCGATAAATAGACCTATTCATCTTGCAAACTTTTCCTTCTTGTCCAGCTACTTTAAATCCTTCTTGTTGATCCATATAAATGACTTCTCAAGCTTCCCATTAAGAAAAGTTGTCTTGACGTCCATTTACCAGATCTCATAGTCGAGAGTGGCTGCTATGGATAGGAGGATGCGAATGGACTTGAGCATGGCTACCGGACTAAAAGTTTCCTCATAGTCCACGCCTTCTCTTTGGGTATAACCCTTTGCCGCTAATCAAGCTTTATAAGTTTCAATTTTTCGATCAACACCTCGTTTCTTCTTGTAGATCCACTTGCACCCAATGGCCCTAAAGTCACTAGGCGCTTCCACAAGATCCCAGACGAAATTTGAGTACATGGACTTCATTTCTTGTTTCATGGCTTTAAGCCATAGTTCCTTTTCAGGGCTAGCCATTTCCTATTTGAAAGACAATGGATCATTGTCACCAGTGTCACCAACAACCATATTGGTTTCACCATCCAAACCATAACAAACTGGGTTCCTAGAAACCCTCCCACTACGGCGAGGCTCGGTGACTGTTTGCTCAGGGACAATGGTACTTTCTTCATTTAAATTGGCTTGCATCGATTGGACATAAAGAGTGGGAATTTCATCATCAACTCGCGTTGATGACAATGGAACATTGGTTGGAATCCATTCTTTAACCATTTCCTCTAAAACTACTTTGTTGCGTGGTTTGAAGTTTGGACATAGTCATTTTTCAGAAAAAGTAGCATTCGTAGAAGTAAACACTTTCTTTCCTGAATGTTTATAGAAAATTCCACCTCGAGTGCCTTTAGGATAGCCAACACACATGCAAACTTTGGGACACCCCCAGATTCTATAATGGCGTAAACTAGGTTCACGACATTCCAGTGTTCTAAAGTTGTTTTGGGGATTGATTTGGACGGTACGACATTGGAATGTCATTTGCAGTTTCAATTGCATGTCCTCAGAATGAATTTGGTAGAGTTAAGTAACTAAGCATGCATCTAACCATTTCCAATAAAGTTCTGTTCTGGCGTTCCGCTACACCATTTTGTTGCAGAGTACTCAGAGCAGTAAGTTGTGATAAAATCCCAAGTTTAGTTAAATGATCTTGGAACTGCATATCCAAATATTATCCACCCATATCAGATCACAATATCTTTAACGTTTACCTAATTGGTTCTGAGCCATAGCTAGGAATTCATGAAACTTTGAAAATGTTTCTGATTTCCTATGCATTAGGTAAGGACATGAGTATCTAGAGTAATCGTCAATGAAAGTGACGAAATACTCAAAACCACCCCTGGCTTGTACATTCAAAGGTCCACAAACATCTGAATGAACAAGTCCAAGTGGTTCCTTGGCCCTATCGCCCTTTGCAGAGAATGGACACTTGGTTAGTTTGCCTTCTAGATAAGATTCACAGATAGGTAATTCACATAAGGTGAGTTCCCTCAAAGGCCCGTCCTTTGTAAGCCTTTGAATTCTATCATAGCCAATGTGACCTAGTCTCATGTGCCATAATACATCATGTTATCATTATCGGTCTTTTGACGTTTATTGGTCTTAGGTTTAACTACTTTGAATAAATCATTGTTAAGAGCGAGCAGTTCGTTAGGTCGTAGAATATAAAGCTCATTTTCCAAACATGCAATACACAATTATGATCCATTGAAATAAATAGATATATTAGAACTTGTGAAAGTCATAACAAATTGTTCTAATTGCAACATGGAAACTGAAATTAAATTTCTACTAAAATTCAGAATAAAAAAAATACATCTTTCAAGATTAAATATTTATTTCTGAACTTTAGGCGAGCTCTTCCTATAGCTTGGATCATAACGAATGCTCTGTTCCCAACTCTAAGCTTTAATCTGCCTTTGTCCATTTCCTCCAACGATTCAAGAAACTTTGTTTTTTGCTGCTAGAAACTTGGGGCAATCTTATTTCCAATGCCCTTTCTCTTTGCAGTGAAAACACTTACCTTTACCTTTCTTGTTTGTCTTGTTCTTCCCCTTAGGCGTCTGTGCATTTGGTTGTACACTCATCTTTGCAGCTATTGCAGGCTTGGGGTTGTTGTTTCATCCATCTTTCCTCTTGTATCCAGCTTTTGAAGACGAAGCTTGGTTAGCTTCAGCCTTAGCTGGATCAGCAGCAGTAGAAGTATTTGTCTTCTTTTCTCCTCCTTTACTTGGTCCACCCATGATAGACTCAAAAGTATGAAGCTCGTTTATGAGCTTCATCAAACAATAGTTGAGTGTACTCATCACATAGTTGGTGGTGAACGGCAAGAAAGCTGGAGAGAGACCGTTGAGGATTAAACCGACTTGAGTTTCCTTATCTATTATTGCTCCATGCAGTTCGGTTTCCTAAAATTAATTTGTCATTTTGATCAGATGATCGCGAACATGTTGAGATGGTGCCATCCGAGCATTGGCATATTTCTTGGTGACCTCAAAATGAGTCTGCGCTGACTTGGTACCAAACATGTCTTGGAGTTGATCCATGATTTCGTAGGCCGTCTCAACATTCTCCATCTTTGTCTTGAGAGTGTCGACCATACTAGTCAACATGTAGTACCACGCCTTGTTGTTAGCCGCCTGCCCATGCTCATACTTATCCCTCACAGACTTGGTAGCTCCTTCAGTTGGAACTTCCGAGGATTCCTCAGTCATGACGAACTTCGAGTTGTCACCAATCAACACATGTTGATGTTTTGCTTCCATTCAAGGAAGTTTTCTACAGTGAGTTTGTCCATAGAAAGTTGAGAAAGGATGGGAGTAAACACATCCATAATAATACTACAAATTATCAATAATATATAAATCAATCACATTTGCTCAATAAAACTTCTATTCACACAAATTTCAAGAAATAGCACAACATATGCCAAAATATGTAAGATATGGAAAAAATACCAAAAAAAAAAAGCATATCTCTATTTCTTTAGGTTTTTAACTATTCTATCATATCGTTGTCCCGGTTGGCAAGAGTAAAAAAATATCATTAGTTAAATAGAGTTGTAAACTCATTTAATAATGGACATCATCATTAACAACCTACTATTCTATCAAAATAAGAAAACAAAATCTCTTATTTTATGAGCTAGACCCAAGGTTTCGATAATTAGTAGATTTAGTCCTAGTAGTCACCGTAGGGGTGAGTCTGGTTGAATTTGACCTATAATTATCTATCTTTTGAAATCTAACCTTGTCAAAATAACTAATGAACATCTTCCGTAGGGGAACGAATCAAAGTGTCTCGAGGCCCCATTAAGTTATTGACCTTGTTAAACCAACGGTGGAGATCGAATATACTTTTTAAAATAAGCTCATTATTAATTAAATATAGTATTTTTATTCTTTTTTTTTTGGAAAATTAATGACTATGGTTCTCCAAAAAATTATAAGAATAAAATTTAAAAATCAAAGTCCTATAATTTCCTATTAATTCTAAAGTGTCACATTGAAACAAATTCAATAAATTTAGATTTAATTTGTTGCTAATCAATATTTGGGTTTAACTAATATAATGAACCTATACAATTAAGTCCAACTCAGGCAAATAGGCCTTAACAATTGGGCTTGCGTGGAGGAGGGCTAGGTCCAGTATCTCGTTCCCACTACTAAGGCCCCCTAACATCCATACAAGGTCCAAAAGACAGGAATTTAAACCTTCGTTTTAGTAATTGTTATTAATTGATTATGCCCACCATAGTCATGCAAAGCAAATGAGCTTTCACAAATAGAATCACCCACAAGAGAGGAATTTAAACTTTACATTTTCTAATTGGCCAAAATAAAACCTATCATTTTATGACTATTTTATTTGGGAAAATTCATAAATTAAGCAAACATATGGGCCACTATATGCATCTAAGCCCAATTGCAAAAATATCATTTATAGTGCAAACAGACATGTTATAATTGGATGGGCTTAATCATATTACTATATGAGCAAGTCTATGAATTTATGCAAAAATACGACAATCTATTTCATTTGCAAAAATATCACAATTAATTTTCAAGAATTTATTCAAAATTCGAATTAATTAAATTTTCGTAAAAATAAATAAGTCAATTTAAATGAAATTTATCAACAATTAACGAAAAAATTCATTTATCAACAATCAACTTAGTTTAGGTCATTTTGAAAAAATATTAATTTAATTTAAATAGTATTTATCAACAATTAACCAAAGTTAATTTAAATCTCATTTATGAAAATATATTTTATTAATTGGTTTGAAAAACGTGATATTTTCAAAAATTTAACCAGTTATAAATTTTTAAAACAATTATCATCAGTTATTTTTGAAAAAATATCTTAAATAGTTAAACAAATTTAAATATCTATAAAAATATCTAGTCAACAAATTTTCAAATTTCAAATTATTTAAATATTAAAATATTTAGAATAATCAAATATTATTATTTTCAAATAAAAGATTTCAAAAAAAATATCAAGTATTAAAAATTATCTTTAATATCTGATAACTTAATTCTAATATTTTAATATATAAAAATATTTATAATTAATTAATTAACTTATTTTTAAATTTGAATTTGAATCTTTGTAGAAAATATCTATTTTTAAGAGATCCAACAACGAAAATATCGTATTTCAAAAAAGATATTTTTAAATAATAGAAAAGATCTGATATTTTTGTAATAACCCATTCAAAAATCAAATTTTAAGAAAAAATTTATTGCAGTCGCAGCCACAACCCAGTGAAAGTGGTGGTCGCGGCCACTGAATCAATCTGGGCAAAAAATGTGTTCTGGCCGCTGTCAATAAAAGTGGTGGTCGTGACCAAAGGACTCTTTCTGGGCAAAAAAACGCGCTTTGGCCGCAACCACAACCCAAAAAATATTTTCTAAATAATTTTTATCATGTTTTACATCAAATAAAGCATTTATATAAAAAAATGAAAACACAACAAAATAACTCAAATATGCTAATAATCACATAAAATTCAATATGCATCATAAAAATCATGAAATCCATCTAATTCCTCAACACATCAAATAAGTCAATTTTACCATGTTCATGCATCAAAATAAAGATTGTCAAATGCTCTAAGGCCAGTTGTTATGATAACTTATATAGGATCTTGCTTATTTTCATGTAAATCTTATATTAAACAAATTAATATGAGACAACTTAGAACATGTTTCTAAAATTGAATTCATACAGAGATAATGATAACAACACTTAAATTATTGTGCAACGGAATGATTGAGTCCTTCCTTCAGTTTCTCTAACATTTGTATCCTTTCCGTCGCAGGGTATCACCAAGAAAATGAATCGTTCTTTAATTTTATTCACAGTCTTCCAAAGTATCCTTAGAATCACCTAGACTAGAGTGGGAACTTCTCAACACATGAGATAGATACAAAGAGAAGAAGAATAGAAGAGAAAATTTGAGGCTTAGAAAATGACTTATGTTGTAGAGAGAATCTAAAACCTAGAGCATCAAGAATAGATCTTTTGATTTTGTCAGATAGTCTTTCTGTAATCTCAAAAACATATATTTTTAACTCTCACTTAGCATTCCTTTTATAGGCTCAATTAGGTCATTTATTTTAATTAAAAAATCAATAAAATAACAAATAATATCAGCCTAATGGTCGAAATTATCATGGGTTTTAGGCTCGTGAAATTTATCATTTAATTATAAGCTCATTGGACATAAAATCAAGGCCTCTATTATTTTCTATTCATTTAATTAATTAAACAATTATTTAAATCATTTATTATTTATAATTTGGACCTTGATTTAAACATATTTATTTAATTTAGACACCAATTTGTCTTAATTAATAAAGTTGTCCTAAAATCTCTTTTCTTCTCTAATTGTATAACTCTGACACTATCCAGAATTGACATGGTCAACTTTGATAATTCTAATTGATAATTAAATCAATTAATTGAGACTACCTTGATGATTTTATCCAAGGTACAGTGGGGACCATGGGCCTGTGAAATCAAGCTCCAATAAGTTATCATAAATTTAACAAATAAATTTACTAACTCATTAATTCCTCATGACTCCACTAAAGACTCGGAATTGTACTCTTGAATTCATAGAACGCTCTATAAGCAATATATATGTTATTAATTATCCATTCATACAGCCATTATTTGTTACTGAATCCTCTATAAACGGTCTACAATGAGATGGGACTAAAATACTTTTTTACCCCTCATTGTATTTTATTCTTAAAACACTTAGTTCCTTGTAAATGATATTTTAGTAACCTAATATTAATTACTAAAATGAGATCTCTATCATTTAGCACCTTGAACCATACTAAAAGGAAACCATTGTTTCACTTCTTCATCAGAAGCTATAGATGTTCATATCTATGATTAACACTCTCACTCAATTATACTACCGAGTTCCCAATATGTAAGTATGAGCTAGTCTGTAGGGTAAGCTGGTAACGAACAAGTCAAAGAACTCAAATAATGCAATCGGTTAGAATACTAACCACTCATAATTGAGATTGAATTGACCTATGGTCTACTATATGATATGACAAGAATAGATAATAACAGTATGTTTACTTATCCTATCTATTGTCAATATCAGTCCAGTCTGATGTAACAAATACACCCATTCTTATCTACTTTGCTAATGTTATAGAAAGAACATAACACTGCAATCTGTAAGTAGATCATATCGTAGATTGGAAAGTCAATGTAAATCCTGTACACTGACTAATGTTAAGACTACTTATTTTGATCATTTAATCATATTTATATTCCACTGTGATTACATCACGATAAATATGATTAGCTATATGGTCGAGATTTAATAGAAGTTTATATTAAACAAATAATCATGAAAATAAAACATGTGAGTAAAGTGATTGACCAAGTCAAAATTTGATTTCTATTCTTGTATTAATAATAAAATGAGATTACAAAGAAATTGAGTTTTAATTCGGGTATAAAACCCCCAACAAATAGACCTAGCAGATCGAAAACATTCAATATCCATACATTGTTCAACAACATAAAGGCAACACAAAAACAACATGAAAACAATATAGCGTAACATAGTCTAAATCTGAGACAAAAGTAAAAGTACATACTAACTTTAATAGGGACATGACCCCCTGCTAACTCACTCTGGGTACCTACTCCAGGCCCAAGGGCTAACCTCACCCTTGGTCCTAAAAAACTCCTCTCTGATGGTCCAATCTCCCTTACCCACTCCCCAATCCCCATTAACCGGGCATTTGACAGGAATAGAAGTTGTTGCACACTCTAAGGTTGACTTAGACAAATGACAAAGAATTATTGTTATCTCTTCCTTGGTAATGACACCATTCTCATCAATAGATGCGCTACACTCTTTCATCTCACAGACATAGTCTTGGGAAAACTTCATGACAGTTTTCCCTCCCTTTCCCCATGTCTCACAATCCAAAACCAAGCTTTATACAGTCTTGCCTATCCTCATGGGATTCTAGCACTGAACTAACTGCATAATACCTCTCATTTGAAGTCCTAAGACCTACATAATGACACCAAATCTATTGCATGAGCTTATTGGCATCTATGACCAGGTTAAACACACGATGGATCACATTGGTCCCATTAAAGGGTTCCAACTCTATATCCCATTTCTCCCTAACTTTCTCTATCATCTCTGCCAACATATCCTAGACCTAGGAAGTCATGGCCTAATTCTCCCAACCCCTGTCTTCAATCTAGGCATAACTCTGTTACACACAAAATGTTAGGGTTAAAATAAACTCAAATTCTAACTTAAACTTTGAACCAACTTACAATGCGGTAGTTGGGGCCTTTCTGGTCTTCATATGCATACTGTGAGGGTCTACAGGAGCCTAAACAACGTACACTCTAATACAATTGTATGCTCTGATACATGAGCCTTAACAACATACGCTCTGACCCAATTATCTAAGACGAGACTCACTGGAAAACAACAGCGAAATCCTAGTGGTCAACTCGACCCTTGTAGTCAACTTTTGTAAAAAAAAAGGGTCGTTAGAGGCATTAAGTAATTTTGATAAACTGAATAAAGTGTTTACATTGCGAAACAAGTTTGAAAACATAAACGAGTCTAAGATCTCAGTAGTTTAAAACAAAACACGATTAAAATATAATGTACAGAACACAAGTCTCGAATTCACGTCATAAAAATAATGTAGTGTAAACTTTAATTAACTAGCAATACATCTCACACATTCACAAGTCAAGTATTGCACCTTTAGTAACATTCATTCATAATAAACAATTTCCTTGCCATTGGGTTCAACATAGACGTCATGAGCCTCACGGCGCGGAGAATACTTACCTCCCGTACCAAAGGCAATACTCCGCTAATTCTATGATGATGGTACTTGTATTGTGGTTAGTCTCACTATACGGTTGTATGGGAACCACATTTACAGAGTTCACGTAGCAAGCACATAATCACAACATGTGTACTTACAACATTCAAACATAACTAGTGCATTCAACCTGGACAGATGGGTACTATTATGCATGTTTCTATCCATATAACTCAGATATACAACAACACATTTAATCTAGCAGCATTCATAGCATGCAAACATTCTTAGCAAATATTTCACAAAGCTAAGTTACTCTTGGTGTAGATTTCCTTACCTCTTGTCCTTATCTTTTCGTTAAAAGTGTCCTGGTGAGTGTTTCTTATCGCTTTTAGATCCTATAAACGTAATGGGACAATTTGACTTAGTTTATGACTTACTAAGACCTTAAAATAAGCATAGCGATTTAAGAAGCAAAATCCTAAATTCTCGACTCCATACCCAAACTTGAGCCCTCAAGGTAAATGACCAAAATACCCCTCTTGGAAACCCGAACTTAACTTAGAAAATTATTATTCCAAATAATAATTTAATCTTAATCTATTTCTGAAATTTTGAGTTCTAACTCCAAGTATTTCTCAAAATTCAAATTCCTAAGTCCCGAACGTATATCCCGAGCCTTAAGCTCTAGTGGTTAATTTTGTAAACTTAAAATATTTTCGACACTTTGAAAATATTTTACTGAACCTTAGATTGACAATCTGGAACTTAAGACAAAATCCCGAGTCTAAACCATGACTAGAAAATCAAGTAATAATTTTTCAAGCCTTATGCTCGTTAAATTATTAAACTTTACTTCTTAAAATTATTCAAATTCCCAAAGAATAACTCCCGAGCCTTGGGGATACTAAACTCGAGCTCTACATTAAATATAAAATTCTTAGGACCAAATTGCTATTTTTGTCCCTTGAGTGCACGAACATAGCCATGCATGGCGCATGCAATGTGTCCTGGGCATTTAGTTGGATTTTGTGACTTTCAACCTACACCATTTGGACTCACACGAGTCCTTCTCACACCAGCAACATCATCATCAACGTCCTCATCCTCATCATCACCACCACCTTTGGTGGTTGTTATTCACCATAACTACCACCTCATGGTGGTTATACCTCTCGTCCAAAGCACCAAAACCCAAGGGGTTAGTGCGACACTAATTCTTAAGCACCCACAAGAACACAAGAGCCCCAAAGGGTGCTAACCACTCCAGGTCATGGCTACATGGCACCATACCTCCAGTCATCTTCCATGGAAACTGGTGGTGGTGGTGAAACTATGGGTAACCGCCCACCACAATGGTAACCACCCCATAGATCTCTTCCAAACTTAAATCTAAACCTCTAGGAGCTTAAGAGAACAATTTAAGATCAATTTCCCAAAACTTTAAACACCAAACTCAGATCTGAACTTATCCAAAATAGCCCAAAATTTTTATACAAATACAAACTTCAAAGCATCCATAAAAGCAAATACATGACCAAGAGAAAAGTATAAGCTCTTACCCTTGTAGTCGAGCCCTTTGTGAGAGATTTTCTTTCCTCTCTTAGAGTTTCTAAGGCTCTACAAATAGAAACAAAACCTCTAAGAACATACCAAACCCAAAATCAAAGAGGAAGACAAGATCAAAACTAACATCATGATGTTGTATATCAAACTTGAACTAGTGATGTTCCTCTCTTTCACTTGCTCTAGTTTCCTACATGAAATTAAAGGGATCTTAAATATTAACTTCACATCTGAAACTTAGCAAGGAGAAAGTGTCCAAAATTCTTACCCTTGAGTAAGAGCTTGATCTGAAACTTCCTTTCCAATTCTCTCTCTCTCTCTCTCTCTCTCTCTCTCTCTCTCTCTCTCTCTCTCTCTCTCTCTCTCTCACACACACACACACACACACACAATTTCGAAAATGGTGGTAGTGGAATGTGAGTCACAATGTCGAAAATGGTGGTAGTGGAATGTGAGTCTTTCTTTAGCCCTTAACTCCCATAACTACCCACTAACATTCAAATTTGAATATTGGCTTGGTTTGCTCTCAAAGTTGCCTTGACTGAACCCTTAGGGTCCTAGCACAAAAATAATGTGCTTAAATATTCCAAGGCCACCTCTTGCACAAAATTAGGGAACATTACTTCAATACTAAGTACCCATGACCGAACCATATGCTCATCATTTCCCATTGATGACATATACACTATATAATAAAATAAATACATCAAAACTATAGCCTATAATCTCATAATATGTGGTACCACTAGACACACACACACAAACTATAGTCTAAATTAATAACTCTATGATTTTATGCGAGTCCAAACACATAAAATCATGTTCTAGGCTTCTCAAATAAATTTCCATGTGACCCAAATAAATAATGAAATTACTCTAGGGTCCTTATAGAATTTATTTAACCCCTAACTATCTAGTAAAATAAATATTTCACAGCTCTATATTTATTTTACACTTAAGTCCCAAAATTTATTCTGAAGCGATCCACTCACAATTCATATAAATTAAAATAATATTTACCAATTATTATTTTTATTTCATTCAATCACATATTTAAAATAATTCATAAATAATTATTTAAATAAATAAAAAAAATTAAACCGGGTTATTACATCAATCATCATCTTTGTTCTTATACTTCTCTAAAATCATTAACGGGTTCCATGTGTCAGCGCTTTGTGTTGATTTTGAGTTTTTTTTTCTTTTTCAAATCGGTTTTTTCCTATATTTTTTTGCAATTTATATTTTTATGGTTTTCGATATGGTTGGATGTGCTTGGATAAATTTGTTGTTCTTAATGGAAAAAATATATTTTGACAAAACTCAATGGTCCTTGATGCCTGCTCGATACATTTTTTTTATAATGATTTATGAATTTTGATAAAGTTCGATGGTGTTTTAACTATATTTCGATACTTCATCCATTGCACTTTTTATATTATTCGATAGTACTCAATGTGTTTTCAATTTGTACATGCCATAATGTAATTCCATTTTCTTTTTCAATAGAATTTGATATTGCCTCATTATGTTTTGATGCTTTGTCATTTACTAATTTTGGTATTTTTTTTTTATAAATTTTTTCATCACAAGTTTAAGAGTTCACATATTTGTTTCTATTGATGGTGTTTGAGATTGAAAAAGGGGGAAATTGGGTTTTCAAGGGGGGTTCTACTAGAGTGATTTTCATGAAAAGGGATATAAGTCACTCAACTAGTGGACAAGTTGTATGAAGTAATTATGGTTGATGAGTTTATGTTTGAGCTGAAATTGGAAGTGTTTTATACTGCGGTAGCTTCCCATTAGCTCTGGCTCTTGTTACAAGCAATGAAGAAGTGAACATATTTATTGATGAAATATTGACGTTTATCCAACACAGGATTTCACTATGTGTTACTACTATTATGAAGAATATAATTGTTGATCCATCTTCTACCCCAGTATTAATAAAGAAATTTGAAAGAGGGTTCAGACTTTTTTTCCAGAAACAAATATGTGCCTATGTATGAGTATGAGCCCTATGTAAATGATGATTTTGTTGCTAATTTAAGTGTTGATAATCATGAGGAAGATATGGGAGACAATAGTGAGAATGATAACATTGCAGACATGCCAAGTCAGATGCTAGATCTTGTACATGTCCAATAAGTAGAGAAAGAACATGAAGTACTGTCACATGCACCGTCACAGTGGGAAATCTAAAGATGTCAAACACCTGACTAGCAAAGTAGTCATCCTAGTAGAACTAAAAACAATACCATATGGCATGCTCAAGAATTTACAACACAAGATATCCCATGCTTTGATGGGATGAATATGCCATTATCCTCTACTAGTTGCGGAGCAATGTAGACTGGGAAAATATTTTTAGAACAGCTTTGATTTAAAGAAATCCCACTTGTTTGCAATGAAGAATAATTTTGAGTTTGTGATGAAGAAGTTTAACAATGATGTGTGGTATACATCCTATAGGAATTTCGATTATGGTTGAAGATTGAGGGGGAAAAATTGGTAGGCCCCAACATGTTTGAGATAATTGTTTACTCAGGTGAACACACATGCTCACTTGAACTCTGACAAAAGACAACTAGTAAGTTGAACCATGGGTCATTGGCCATTGTATCATGAAGAAATGTGTTACCAACACTACATGGAAAACAACATAAGAGAACATAAAGAACAATTACGACGTCGAGATTAGTTATGAAAAGGCTTGGAGATGCAAAGAGAATGCACTTATGTATGTCAGGGAGAAACTTGAAGCGTCATATGCCAAGTTACCTACTTTCTTATACATGTTGCAGCAAAAGAATCCAAGTACAATTCATGATTTTATGACAAAATATGGGTGCTTCCTATATTTTTTCTCTTTAATTGAAGTTTGTAGAAGAGGATTGACTTAATGTCCTCTTGTGATATGTGTGGATGACACATTCTTAAAGACAAAATATGGTGGTCATATATTATGTGTAGTTACATGGGATGCAAATAATCACTTGTATTTAATTGTGTTTGAGATAATGGATAGTGAAAATATTAACTCGTAGACCTATTTCATGAGAAAACTAAAGGTAGTAATTGGGGACATCGAGAACCTAGCGTTTGTATTAGACAAGTATGACAACATTACTTATGCTTTGGGGCTTGTACAGTGCATTCTACCACCACACAAGTATGAATGTGGTTGCTAACTTCAAGACCGATCACTATCACAAAGAAATGTGGTTAGCATCCTATGTTTTTCTAAGTTTCAAAGTCAGTTTGAAAAGATCAAGGCAAAAGATCTTACCATAGCTGAATATCTAGAGGGTATTAGTTTTAATAAGTGGTCTAAAGCTTAATTTCTTTGAAAACTTCTACAATAGAAGGATAAGTAACTATCGTGAAATATCCCACTTCAAATTGCTACTAGTGTAGTGGTCTACTCCTCCTCTAGGTCATCCTCTTCAAATATCCCAGTTTTTTTGGCAACCTTGGCCACTTTTGCAGCCTCCTTCTAACCATTTGGGGTCGCTCCATCTTTCGTCTTCGCTTAAATATTTTCTAAGCCAAAGTATAATGGCCAATCAACCTTTATCCACATACGATGCCACTATAATATGCGACTTAGAATTCTAAGGACCTTGTGACCCACCATCGAGATATAGTCCCTCCCAATATCCAACACAACATCATACGCCTACAAATGTGATGTTAGGACATAACCATACATTGTGTACTTGACTTCTTTTAGTATATGATTTGTCAATGTTGCCTCCTTTCCTACTTTAGCCAAGTAAATCTTACATATTTTAACACTCTTATTATATTTATTATAAACCTTATAAAATTAAGTTATCAATGTTTTTTAAAAAAAAATATCCCAAATCAACAAAGAATGAAGTTCTCTATGTGAAGTATTCTTTTTAACAAATTTATAATTTTGTACTTGATGAAAATTTAAAACAAGTGTAAGAAGATATTTGATAATTTTAAAATTAGATATAATGTTTATTAAAAAGAGGGTGCGAATGTGAAAAAAAAAAAGCTCCATTACAAATATTTATTTTGTTTTATAAAAAGTCTCTGCAAGAAAAAACTAAGGCTGTGTTTGGTAAAATTTTGGTTTTTTAAATTTTTTTAACTCAAAAATAGAGATATCATTTTTATTTTTTGTTTTTTATTTTAAAAAATAAAAATGTGTTTAGTAATTATTTTTTTATTTTTGAAAACAAAAATATAAAATGGGTTTGGCAGCTTTTATTTTTGTTTTAAAAATTAAAAAAACAAAAACATGATTGGTAACTCATGTTTTTTATTTTCTAAACTAAAATATAAAATATTTTTGTGACCATTATTTATTATTTTTTAAATAAATATAAGAAAATTATGATAAAAAGATCAAATACTTGATTAAATATGAAAGAGAATACTATCGATCATGAACTAGAATAGTCAATGCAATGGAAAGTTATCCATTTATTTTCCAAATTTACGAATTAATTATTATTATTATTATTATTATTATTATTATTATTATTATTATTATTATTATTCAAGACTAAAACACACCACTATAGTTGGTCTTTATTTCACTGAGATTTTATTCTAAAGTAACAATGAAAAAGTTAAGCAAATGCAGAGGCTATGTTGAAAACTCAAACAACATAACATGTTTGTAAGGCTTTTCTGGAGTCACAATTGTAGAATGGAAATTGAGATGATTCACATCATCGGAGAAGCCTCGAGTCTCCAAACAAAGAGCAGCATGAGGTTGATACACAAATCTACCTTTACCCTTCATATCTTTCAGAAAGTTACTTGCCATCAGTCAAAAGCATGTAAAACATCTATTATTAATATTTTCTAAACTTTTCTCATTTCATCTGTCTTCTTCATCTACACTCCTTTAGGAACAATATTATCTAAGCACATCCAGTTTCTCACAAACCATACTCCTTTACTCATTTGAAGATATTCAAAATATACTTATTGGTTACTTAGAAGATATTCAAAGTCATCCATAAAAATAAATATAAAAGAGTCAAACTTATCAAAGTGAAAAAGGGCACTGAGTTTTAAAGTGGGAAATTGATCAAATATACAATTCATAGAGGAATGCTTAAAGACCACAAATGACACTAGAGGGTCAACAAAAACTCATCTAAGCACAAGCTCAATTCCAACTACTCTTCAGAATGGTGCTTGTTAAAAGACTAAAAAATCTTCTAAAGCTAGCTAGGTATTTCTACAATGAAAACATTCTTTAATCTCCTCCACCACTATACATAATAAAACATGGCATCTCAATTCAAAGTATTACCAAACTAACTACACACAACAAACATCTGGACAAGATATTTCAGCAATAGCAGCCTCATCAACAGTAACACATACAGACACACACACATATATTTTGAAAATCAAACTACATTTACCATTGTATAGCTCACATATATCATTAAAAAAAATTAAACCATTGTCCCAAAATTATCAACACCTACAAGTTGATGGTATGGTAGTAATAACTTGATATGCTAGAAATCAAAATCTACTCTACATAAGTAGAAAAATAACTGTATTCAAGTGAGGGATGCTAAATTTCACTTTCCCAATTGCCCAAAACAAAAGACACAACAACATAGAAACTTCCAAAAAAAAATATATAAGAACCAAATGTCAAATTGATTGGTCTTTGATATAAACTTGTCTCGCGAGGAATAAGTAAATGATAGTGTTGACCCTGATTTTGGCCAACTGACACGGAGTCAAATATGCTTGATTTGGACAAACACGTTGGAAAGAATATGATGACGAAACAATAAAGAACACAAGAGTTTATAGTGGTTCGGCCCCAGAATCTGGTAATAACCTACGTCCACTTGAACTGTTATTGATATAGGATTCAAAGGAGTGATCAAAGAACTAGGGTTCAATGAATTTCACCAACCTCTGAAGTACAATACAATATCTCAAATAGGATAACTCTAATCTCTAGTGATCAGAAATCAAAAAAGAAGAAGAAGATCCCTTTCCCTTGAGCCCTCCTTCTCTATTTATAGGCTCAAGGAGGATTTACATTTATTTGTTATAGATATTATTTCCTAAATAGTCTGATACTCAGGAAATCATGGGAGATAATTTCGGATACTATCATAACTGCATAAGATCTTTTCCGCATATAGCATGCGTACGACCAGGCTGGTCACATGAAGAGATCGAACGTCGTAACAATAGATGTCTTCCTGGTCGATAGTCGAGCACGAATTCAGCCAGATGTTAGCCACGTGTACTAAATGTTTGCCATGTCATCCATGCTTGTTTTTTGGATAACATTTTCCCTCCAAGTTTGTTTAGTGCGACCAGCAATAAAGAAACTTTAAGGAAACAACCGTTCATATCCCCACGATGTCTGTCAGGATCCTCGTGCGTTTTTGAAAACCGTGACATAATTATGTCTAATCAAGCCTTTTCAGTTTTCAAGAAGCAAATTGACAGCTTATACACTTCCCCACGTTTCGAGAATTAAAAGTAATTATTGCTACTTTTTGGCCATACCTCGGTCCCCATAAATACCTTCTTTTTCTCCTTTATAAATTTTTTTCTTACCATCTTTGTCAAGAACTTCAAGAACCTTGCCTTCAGAATACATTCGAAACCAGTCAGTCGCCTTGTAACGCCCTAGATAACCAAGACTGTTACACTGTGTGGTTATAAAGTGCTGGACTTGCTAATCAAGTTATTTAGTTATAAAAAAAACGTGCTATTGAAACTATAAAGGAACTAGGGTTAAAGTATTTTGGCCTCAAAAGTTACACTTTCCATTTAGAAACGTTATCTGTTAGCACGGGATCCCAAAGATAATAAGTTTAAAAACTGTTTACAAAATCCATAGTGTTTAGATACAATAGCAAGCCATATAAGGCAAAACAGACAGTTAGGCAAACCCTATCCTGATCCACTCTTCGACCATGGTGATCGAACAGCTGGCTATGTACATTCAACCCCGCAGCTCTCCATCTCAGGGTTGGTCCAGCTTGCCTTTGCCTTTACCTGCACCATGTAGCACCCGTGAGCCAAGGCCCAGCAAGAAAACACAACAATAGAGCATAAGCAATCAACAGACAAATCAATAACTCATATTGCATCACATATTTTCAACCATATGAACATCCAATATAATCAAGTATTCAACATACTAAACACATCAACTCATATCATATACCAATTCACAAATGATAACTAGGGCTAGCGCCCTCAGGCCACTCCCTCCGTTATCCCACTGACTCCAGCCCGCTTAAACCGAGCTCAGTGAATATTAAGCTGTCCTCGACTACCAGTGGCCAAGCCGCGCCCTGTGCGCAAATATTGTGTACGGCACCCTTAGGCCGCTAACACATGTCCCATGGCATAATACCATCATTGACATAATACAAGCATTGGGAGCACTTAGTTCCATCACAATCATATAACCGGGTGCAGTTTTCTTACCTTTCAATTCTCTAGCTTTGATCCCTCGACTCCTTGAGCACGATCCCCCTCGATCCCTAGTGCTCACCTAAACATAACCATAGGCCAAAGTCATCATCAATCCTCAAGTCCAAAACCTAGCCTCGGGGCCATTCCCGAGCCCCCGGGAAGTCCTAGTTCCACCAAACAAGGTGGTGGAATCAAAGCCCAAACCTTTGGTCAAAAACTCTTGCAAACAACCCTAAAATCCCCTTCAGAAGACAGGGTAGCGCTACAGCGCTACAAACAGAAGCAAAATCCCCTCAACATGCATGGCCTAGTGCTATAGCGCCCAAAGGCTAGCGCTGTAGCGCTAGTCACAGACAGACCAGCACCAGTTTTCCCTTTCTGCGATTTCCTCAAACCAACCTCAACCAAAACTTCTCCAAACCTTTACCAAACTCAAAAACAACCTTATAAACACACTCCACTCATCCCAAGCATCCCAAATACCCAAAACTCAAGCACATGCAATCCTAATCCAAAAATTCACCATAGCTGACCCTATACTCAGAACTCAACATAAACCAGTCAAAACACCAAAGTCTAGAGCTCAGTACTTCATACCTTTTAATGGAATTCGATTTCAAGATAACCTCTACACCTCCTTAGCTTGCTCTTCCTCAGCCTTTGGCCTGAATTCCCTAAAGTTCCCATCAAATTCAACTTAAACACCATAGCTCAAAAACCAGAATCAGAAACTGAAGAACTCTAAAGTCTTACCTC
The DNA here is from genome assembly GCF_963169125.1 of Humulus lupulus. NCBI lineage: Eukaryota > Viridiplantae > Streptophyta > Magnoliopsida > Rosales > Cannabaceae > Humulus > Humulus lupulus. The sequence continues at coordinate 187,331,169 of NC_084794.1, read as the reverse complement.
AAGTGTCAGTGTGTTCTTGCTAAACCTCTGCCAACTTCTTCAAGCTTAGCTCAGAAACCTCATGGCTTAGTTGACCTAACTCCCCTCTGAAAGAAACTCCAAGAAAATGCCCAGAAATGGATAAGAGATCACCAACCGACTCCAAGGAAAGCAGCTCTGTTTTCCCCTTCCTTTTCTCTTTTCTTTCTTTTCCTTCTTTCCCCTCTTCCAACTTCTATTACTTTCTACAATTCCCACTAACATAAAGCCTCAGCATATCTATCCCTTACAAGCCAAATGACCTTAATGCCCTCCCCTTTATTTCTAATCCTTTAATCCACTTAAGGGCATTCTAGTCATTTCACCCCAATTCCCGCTAACTCCTCGAGTGTCTCTAATATTTACCGCTTAATTCCTGATACCTAGCTAGTCTCCAATTATAGTCCTCGATATTAAAATAAATCCCAATATACTCACCAAATTCACATTTATAACCCCTAGACTCACCCCGAGCCGGGTATAAATCCCCGCTATGACTTTTCCGCTACTTTGCTCACTAGGATCGTCTCAAGTCACAGATCATAGATATATCCACATAATAATGTGGTCTCGACAATTATCACATATATCAAAGCAGTTATACCCATAATGGCCAAAATTACGATTATGCCCTTCTAACCTAATCAGGGCCTACATGCATACTAATACACATAGTCATGCATCTAAAACATTCAAATAGTCATATAACATGCTTTAAATCATAATCATGCATCTTAATCATTAAAGTCACACATAACTCCCACTATGCCCTCCAGGCACACTAATCAAGGCCCTTAAGCCTTATTATAAAATTTGGGTCGTTACACGCCTAGCCGAGGATTTTTCCGACTCGAACTTTTTCATTCTCTTCCGAATCTCCATCTTTGCCCAGGTAATCATTCTGTCTTTTTAAACTTTTCATTATGCCATGCATGTCGTTTCTTGGTTCTGTAACTTCTGTGTTCTTGAATAGGGTTTTATGAGGATCTTTTTGTATAAACCTTCCACTGCTTGGTAAGAGGGCGTCTTTATGCTTTGTATAGGTTAGGACTTAGTTTGATAGTAAGGATCATAGGCTTAGGGCGTAAGATCGACGTAAAAATTCAATATTTAAGCTAGGTGAAAAAACTGGGTATTTTCCCGCCCTTTAGGAGTCGAAACAGTTCTCTTTCAGAAAACAGTTTATTTCCTCTTTGATCCATTTTTCAAACCATTAGTGCTGAATCTTAATGTAGGAGTAAGATGCTACTGGTTTTTTAGACGCTAACAACTTTATCCCAATCTTCCACACTACTTCGCAGACTATGTCTTATCTCCTCCATTGTCTGTTTGCAGTTCATATGCAAGACCCTTGGGGAGGAGAAAGACCTATTGAAGACGACCTCTTGGCCCAACTACTTGAAGGCGAAGAGAACCCATCTACTTTGATACCAGAAATCCCTTTTTCTCGCCCTAGCTCAAACCGTCCTCCAGTCCCCAATCAAAGAATGGCCTGAACAAAAACAAAAGCTCGAAAAAGGAAAAACCCTAACTCCTCAGGCCAGCCTTCTGCTGATGCCCCCTCGACCAGTGGTCGAGGAGAATTCGCTCCAGAGACCAATGTCCAAAGGCGTGCCCATCCTTGCCATGTTGACCAGCCAGTCGTTGCGTGGCACGTCGTCCCTCAAAGTACAGTGACACTGCGGATGATTGCCAACTATTTAAATAGATACAATCTGACGGGTGTGACCTTAGTTAAACCATCTATCGACCAGCGAGCCAACCTTCCAGGCGGGGCTTACAGCGCCTGGTTGAGGTTCGACATTGAGGCAGGTGCCACCCTGCCTTTTCACTCGTTTTTTCAGGGGGTGGCTAATTACTTCGGAGTAGCCCCTTTTCAAATCACCTCGAACGGATATAGAATGCTGGCCGCACTCTATATTCTTTATAAGCTCAAAAAATGGCCAGTACCTTCCCCCCACGAGGTCAATTTTCTTTTAGACCTTAAGTCCAACCCCAACCAAGATGGTACGGGGTTTTTTCACTTCTGCCATCAGGAATCCGGACGCACTTTTTTGTCCGACACCTCACATATCTCTAATGTGGGGAAGTATCACCATGAATACTTCCTCACTCCTGACCTTGCTGCGGACAACCTGGCCTACACCTGAGGAGGTAAAAATTCTTACGCGAGTAGCTTCTTTACTTAGTGTTTTTCTGATAATATCTTGACATCCATTGTGTTCCAGGCCCCTGGTTACGTCCCATCCCTACTCCGGGAATGGAGTCAAGGGCAACACTCTTAGCCAGCATGCCAAATTCTGATAAGAGTGTAAAAAACTTAGCCAACGAGGCTAACCTAAGGCTGGTCGGCCTTTGGGGCTCCCAATCTGCGACGAATGAACCCTCGGCGGGCGGTGTCCAAGCCGACGTGGAACCCGTGCAGCAACCTCAAGCGCCTCCTCCTCGGAGGCAACCAACTGGGGTTACTATTAGGGAACCTGCCGTCCCCCCCCCCCCCCCGAGCGGAGAAACCTTCAGTCCCCAAGGGCAAGGGAAAACAAAAGGCTGTCGAGCCTACCGAACTTTCTGACGATTCGTCGGATGTAAACGGTACAATAATCTCGCTTTTAAATAATTTTCCAATTCCCTCTCATCTATTTGATGGGGACGGTAACTTTAGGAATGCTCCCTCTTTAAACTCAGATTTCTTCCAGGAACTAGGTAGTTCAGTAAATAATGCTACGACCAATAGTTGTTGCCCGGGTACTTTACTTGTAATCCTTTTACTTTTATCCCTGTTCCCCCTATGACCATTTAATCTCACTACTCGAGTTGTTTCCCTTTGTGCAGGTATGGACTCTGAGGATGTCTTCGCTCATTACGAGGCTGTCGCTGCCTCTTCCGTCCCGGAGGTGGCCGCTGCCTCTTCTGTCCCAAAGAAGGATAGCAAGAGGACTCGAGGGGAAAGTAGCAATACCCCCTAGAAGATGGCTCGAATAGACGATGCTCCAGCCGCCACCCCTTCCAAGGAGAACACGACACCTCCGCCCCCCACCGAGCAGTCTACTCCCACAACTGTTAATCCACAGCCCTCCTCTAGGCCGCTGACAAGGAGGCATTGGACAACTTGCCTGAAGGCTCCCTGCCCAGCTTCGTGGTCGGGTCAGCCCGAGAAAGGATATACAAACTCTCAAAGCATAGACGCAGCCAGGCCGCCATTACCGACACTGCCTCAATGGATGCCAACCAGGTCGTCAACAGAGGGCTGAACGAGATAGTTAGCGTAAGTAACTTCTTGTTATTTTTTTATTCATATCTGATTTCTTTCCCTTACTTTGTTTCATTTTTTATCCTTCAGGGGCTGCTAACTCTAACTGCTGGCTGGCGCCGCGTTGGGGCGTTGGTCTCTCGCGGAAAGAATTTTGACTCCAGGCTTGCTCAGGCTAAGCAAGTGCTTGAGGCTGACAAGCACAAGCTGCTCGAGGAGAACAAGGAGCTGTCCAGACAGTACGAACAAATGTGTGAGGACCAAGCCGTTCTCTCTAAGGAGCTTCAGGACAGAAGAGGCCTTGAAGAAAGCCAACGAAGACCGGCAGAAATGGAGGGAAAGTTCTATGCTTGTTACCCAAGAGTATAAGCAGCTTGGACTCGATCTGACCGCCAGCAGGGAAGAGGCGAAGAAGCTCGAGGAGTGAGTGCAGGAACTTGAGGAGCGAGTGCAGGAGCTCGAGGCGGAAGGGGCCAAGAGTTTGAAGAGGTACAAGGAAGCTACCCACCTCTGCTTCTACGAGTTCTGGAAGCATAACCAGGAGGCCAACTTCAACTATTTGTCCGAGCGGTTGAAGAGGACTCTGATGGCGCAGTGCGCCATCCGGTTGGAGGTAGAGGAGAAGGCTAAGGCTAAGGCTCCCGCTGATGATGCTGAAGCTGGTCCTCCTGCCGACCAGGGCACTCCCCCTAATCTTCAAGACCCTCCTGCTCAGTAAAAAATATTTCTTTTGTTTTGTTTTTATGGCCCACGGGTCTGCTTGTACAGACAATTTATTTTTATTGCTGCAAGGGCAGCTTTTTTACTTATAACTGAACAATTACATCCGAGCAATACTGCTCGCGGTGCAAAAGCTTTTTACTTTTAATTTAAATAATTACATCCGAGCAATACTGCTCGCGGTGTAAAAGATTGCCTTATTGATATTATAATGTTTCTTTTTATTATAATATCTGTTCGCATGACCGAACTTAGCATAGTACTTTGGTTTGATTTAACAAAACATAAATTTTGAAAAATACTCTAAGTACCGTAGCATGCTTTCACTCATTTTGTTCATGTGTTTACATACCCTTTGGTATGCTTTGCTATCGATGTACCTTATGTGCCCCCCAAGTGATCGAGGAGCTTTAGGTCCTTGGTCACTTGCCTTGACCACGACCTGTGCGAACATTGCTGCTCGGTAGGAAACGTAACACTTAAAATACAGCAAAACAACACATGTAATGAACAAATACTTATAAAAATAAATTTACAATGGTTGGCAAGAATGACTGGCTGTGCACAGTCCCTTATAATCTCGTGTTAAAAATGGACTAAACATGTCTTTACGAGTGATCTTAAAAAAGATCTTACACTTATAAGCGATTAGCCATACAATGTGGCTAACCCTTTTTCGAAACTTGTAAAAAGTAAAAGTTTATACAAGCCAGTCTTTTAAAAAGGACTGTTCATTGGTAGTACTTACACAGGTGTTCACCATTCCAATAGCGTGGAACGAGATCTCCATTTAAGCGTGCAAGTTTGTAGGTGCCCGGATGAAGGACTTCTTCAATCTGGTAAGGTCCTTCCCAGTTTGGTCCAAGCACTCCAGCAGTGGGGTCGCGGGTATTCAAGAAAACTCGTCGTAGCACTAGGTCACCGACGTTGAATTTCCTTTCTTTCAATTTTGAGTTAAAATACCGGGCGACCTTTTGCTGGTACGCAACTACTTAGAGTTGGGCTCTTTCTCGTATTTCTTCAATTGAGTCTAGGGACTCCATCATCAGTTGGCTATTCTGGCTCTGGTCGTATGTAATGCGTCGATGTGAGGGGGGATCTAATTCGACAGGTAACATAGCTTCATACCTGTATGCCAAGGAAAACGGGGTGTGACCCGTCACTGTTCGATGAGAAGTTCTATACGACCAGAGGACTTCAGGCAGCTATTCTGACCATGCTCCTTTAGCGTCTTCAAGTCTTTTCTTCAGGGTGTCCTTAAGTGTTTTATTTACTGCTTCGACCTGCCCATTTGCTTGTGGATGCGCGACTGAAGAAAAGCTTTTGATAATCCCGTGTCTTTCGTAGAAGTCGGTGAATAAGTCACTGTCAAACTGGGTTTCGTTGTCTGAGACAATCTTTCGAGGCAAACCATATCGACAAACAATGTTCTTGATGACAAAGTCAAGAACTTTCTTGGTCGTTATGGTAGTGAGTGGTTCAGCTTCAACCCATTTGGTGAAGTAGTCGACTGCTACAACTGCGTACTTCACTCTGCCTTTTCCCGTTGGCAGGGATCCAATCAAGTCTATACCCCATACTGCAAAAGGCCAAGGACTCTGCATCTGTTTTAACTCATTTGGAGCTACGCGTGGGATTTTGGAAAATCTCTGACACTTATCGCACTTTCGCACAAACTCCATTGAATCTTCGTTCATAGTTAGCCAGAAATAGCCCTGCCTTAGAATCTTTTTTGCCAAGCTTTGCCCCCCAGCGTGATCCCCGCAGAAGCCTTCATGTACTTCCTTCATCAGTTCCTTAGCTTTCTCTGGTGTAATACATCTGAGTAGTGGCATGGAGTATCCCCGTCGGTATAGAATACCATCGACCAGTATATACCTAGCAGCCTGCCTTTGAAGAGTTCTGGCCTTGTTCCTATCTGCTGGTAGTACACCATTTGTCAGATACTCCAAGTAAGGCGCCATCCATGTATCTTCCATTCAGATTTCCATACTGGTTTCATTTGCTCGTATGCTTGGCTCGCTCAATCTTTCCACTGGCACAATATTCAAAGTGTCAGCATCTTTCTCGCTCGCGAGTTTGGCTAAGGCATCTGCGTTCGAATTCTAATCCCGAGGTATTTGCTGGAGGGTATACTTCTTGAACTGGGCCAATAGATCTTTTGTTTTGTTCAAGTAGGCCACCATTTTTAGGCCTCGTGCTTGATATTCCCCTAGAACTTGATTCACTACCAGCTGTGAATCACTGTAAATATCCAGCACCTTTATACTCATGTCTTTTGCCATTCTTAATCCAGCGAGGAGTGCTTCGTATTCGGCTTCATTATTTGACGCGGTGAAGTCGAACCTAATGGCGCAGTGAAATTGATGCCCTTCTGGCATTATCAAGATCACTCCTGCTCCCGCGTGAGATTCGTTTGATGACCCATCTGTGAATAACTTCCATGAAGGAGCTTCATCTTGAGGCTCAGGCACACTAGGCTTTTCACACTGCTCCCTGTCTGGGAGTTCGGTGAACTCTGCAATAAGATCAGCCAAGACTTGTCCCTTTACTGCTGCTCGCGGTGAATATGTAATATCGAACTGCCCCAGTTCGACAGCCCATTTCAATAAACGCCCAGCCGCCTCTGGTTTTTGGAGTACTTGCCGAAGGGGCTGGTCAGTTAAGACTGTAATGGGATGGGCTTGGAAGTAAGGACGTAGCTTCCATGAGGCCAAGATTAAACAATACGCTAACCTCTCGATGGGAGGATACCTCAGTTCTGCTCCGATTAGCCTTTTGCTTACATAGTAAACCGCTTTTTGTACGCCTTCTTCCTCTCGTACTAGTACCGCACTAGCAGCAACTTCAGTGATCGCCAGGTAAATGAACAAAGTTTCTCCTTCGACAAGCTTTGATAAAATAGGAGGCTGTACCATATGGACTTTCAAGGCCTGAAAAACTTGCTCGCAGTCTCCTGTCCATTCAAACTTCTTGTTGCCCCTAAGTAGATTGAAGAAAGGGACGCATTTATCCGTTGACTTGGAAATAAATCTACTTAGGACTGCAATTCTTCCAGTTAAACTTTGTACATCCTTGATCTTCTCTGGAGATTTCATGTCGATAGGTCTTTTATCTTGTCGGGGTTGGCCTCGATTCCTCTTGAATTAACAATGAACCCCAAAAATTTCCCTGATCCAACTCCGAAGGAACATTTAAGAGGATTTAGTTTCATCTGGTATTTGTTCAATACGACGAAACACTCTCGTAAATCCTTCACATGTCCTTCTGCTTTTTTCGACTTTACCAGCATGTCGTCTACGTACACCTCCATGTTTACCCCAATTAATTCTTTAAACATGTGGTTAACCAATCGCTGGTAAGTCGCACCTGCGTTTTTCAGTCCGAAGGGCATTACTTTATAACAGTATAATCCCGTATCGGTCCTAAAGCTGGTGTGATCCTCATCAGGGGGATGCATGCTGATCTGATTGTAGCCTGAGTATGCATCCATGAAGGAGAGGATCTCATGCCCTGCAGTAGCATCGACCAACTGGTCGATCCTTGGGAGTGGGAAGCAATCCTTCGGGCAGGCTTTATTGAGGTCTGTAAAATCCACACAGGTCTGCCATTTGCCGTTAGGCTTGGGAACCAGTACTGGATTAGAGACCCACGATGGATAAAACGCCACCCTGATGAACCCATTCTCCTTTAATCTTTCAACTTCTTCTTTTAAGGCTCTCAACCGATCCTTATCGAGCAGCCTTCTTTTTTGTTGCACGGGTGGAAAACTCTTGTCTATGTTCTTGACATGGCTGATAACTGCAGGATCTATCCCAGCCATGTCTTTGTGCGACCAGGCAAAGACTTCTTGGTTTTTCCGCAAAATCTCCACCAATGCATGCTTCGTGGTTGGCTCTAAGTTTTTTCTGACCTTCACGACTCTGGTCGGGTCTTTTTCGTCAAGTCGGACCTCTTCTAGGTCCTCGATGGGTCCAACATTTTCTTTAAAATCCCCAAAGCGAGGATCAAAATCTCTATCCTCACTTTGGGAAACACCCTATTTGGTGACTTCATCACCGGATTGGGTTTGTGTATCAATTGCCATCTGCAACCTATCTGGGGGGTGCTCTTCAACGTTCCCCTCTTCACCTTCGTGACTGAGGCATTGTAGCACTCCCTGGCCTCCCTCTGGTTTCCCAACACGCATCCTACCCCTGCGTCTGTCGGGAATTTCATGGCTAAGTTCCATATAGAGATGATGGCCCGTAGATCAACCAGTATAGGCCTCCCAATGACGGCATTGTACGCCGAAGGACAATCGACTACTATGAAAGTAGCGAGTAATATCCTGGTAGCAGGCGCTATACCTACTGTCACTGGTAGTCTGATTGACCCTGCTGGGGCGAGTCCCTCACCAGAGAAGCCGTATATTGTTTGGTTGCAGGGCTCTAAGTCCTTAACGGACAACTTCACGCGTTCCAGCGAAGACTTATACAGGATGTTCACTGAACTTCCTGTATCAACTAGCACTCTCTACACCATCATATTGGCCATTTGGATATCCACGACTAGCGAATCGGAATGTGGGAACCGGACATGTTGGGCGTCGCTATCAAAGAAGGTTATTTCGCCTTCTTCTGACCGAACCTTTTTCGGGGCGCGGTCATCCACAGTCATCATCTCGATGTCCTGGTCATGGCGCAGAGTCTGAGCATATCGTTCCTTGGCCTTTCCGCTATTTCCCACGAGGTGCGGGCCTCTGTAGATGGTTAACAATGTGCCAGTCACGGGATCAGGCTGCAAAGGTGGCGAGCGTTGGCGTGTGGGCGCTTGCTTGTTGCCACCTGGAGCTTCTCGTTGGGAATTTCCCGAGGCCCGTATATATCTTCTCAAGTGTCCTTGTCTAATAAGGAACTCGATCTCATCCTTCAACTGGTTGCATTCATTGGTATCATGTCCGTAGTTGTTATGATAACAGCAGAACTTGGTAGTGTCTCTTCTCGAAATATCATTTCAAATGGGAGCAGGTTTCTTATAAGGCACACTGGAACTCGTGGCCTGATAAACCTCTCCCCGAGACTCAATAAGGGCAGTATAGTTAGTGAACTGAGGTTCATAACGATTACCCTTGGCTCGTTTATTGTCAAAGGTGGAAGGCTCATTGTGTGGCCGTTTCCCCCCGTTCTTGCCATTGCCGTTGCCGTTCTCGTTGCCTTTTCCGTTGCCGTTGGGCTTGGACCCATTGGCAGCTTTGGCGGGCTCGGCAGTCCCCTTGTCCTTGCCTGGGGGCTTCCCTTCATTGGCGATGGCATCTTTGAGCTTGATGTATCGATCAGCTCGTTCCAAGAATTCCTGGGTAGTTCTAACCCCATGTTTTCTGAGGCTGTCCCATAGAGGCGTGCGGCGCTTAACCCCTACGGTTATGGCCATCATCTTGCCTTCGTCTCCCACTATTTTTTCTCTAGAAACTGCTCACATAAAGCGCTGGACGTAGTCCTTCAGTGGTTCTCCGTCTTGCTGGCGTATTTCAACCAGCTGGTTTGCCTCAGTCGGGTGCACACGACCCACGTAGAACTGTCCATAAAACTCATTTACGAACATTTCCTAGGAAACTATACTTGCAGGAGGGAATTTGAAAAACCACTCCTGTGCGGCATCATAAAGTGTTGCAGGGAAGATCCTGCACCGAGCGTCTTCGGACACCTTCTGAATGTCCATTTGTATCTCAAACTTGTTGACGTGAGATACCGGGTCACCATACCCATCAAAGTTCGGAAGCGTAGGCATTTTAAACTTGCTAGGAGTTTCTGCCATAGCTATCCTCTGGACGAAAGGAGTGCCTTTTCTCCTATTGTGGTCAATATAAGATGTTCTTCCCCCGACCAGCTGCTGTACCGCCTGGTTGAGGGCATCTATCTGGGCTTGCACGACGCCAGGAATCGCCGTGGCCTCTGGTGCTGGGGGGACGTTCTCGTCTTTCTGCTCCCGGCGATCGTTGAGTACGTCTCTTAAATCCTCGTCTCTCCTTCACTGCTCGCTAGCTCCGAGCCAGTTGAAGACGTTATTTTGTCTGGGCTGCCCCCCAGCGTCCCGTCTATCGGGTTGGTCATCTCTAGGCGGTAGGCTTCTGCCTCCACCCCTTTCTTCATTCCTCCGACTGGCATTTCCTCTGCCTGAGTCGGCCTCATTATAACCATGGCCATCTCTGAATCTTGATTGGCTATGGTGGGATCGACTGCTCCCTCAATTGCCTTCCTGGGCTGGAACCTCCCGAGCGTTAAAGGGTGGTCTACGTTGGTCGGTAGGTCCCCGTGCATTATCATGTCGTGGGGGGCCTCGGACTGCAGAGCCTAACTCTGAGTTCCTCCTGTTACCAGGAGGACGCTGTCCTCTGCTCGGAGGGTTTGGCTCGTTGCCCCTATGGCGTCTAGGACTGCGAGGCGGCTGCCCGACCCTATTCTGCCTCTGCTGCAGGTGATTGCCGCGACCAGTTTGGGATGGAGGCTGTGCTTCAGGGTCCCTTAGCGGGACATCATCCTGAGGCGCCGGTGGCTTCTCGGGCCTTTGTGGGCTCGAGGGTTGGATAGGCGGGCTAGGATTGGGATCCCTGTGGGGCGGCCCATTCGCAGGTTGATCAGGCTGCGAGGCAGGTGCAACCTGATTCCTAGCCAGTTGTAGGGATGCCTCGAGGGCTGCCATGGCCTCCCTCTGGCGACGGTCCATCTCCGCCTGTCTTTCACTCAGCTCCAGGTGCTGCCGTTCAATTTCTTGTTGGTGCCGCGCCATGATCTCGGCAGCACTTTCCTGGCTGGCCCTCAAATTGGCCAGTTCATCCTGCAATACCCCTAGGGTATTCTTCAGCATCTCGGAGTCCATTTCTTCCTCATCAAATTCCAAATGTGGCTCATCCTCAGCCACATTTGGAGGAGGAGGAGGCGGGTGAGATGGTGCGGCGCCGGCTGCCTGTCCAGTTTTCCTGGTAGTTTTCGCCATTAATCTTTCAACGATAATGTATCAAGCTCTCAATGAAAGCACCAGAATGTTGACCCTGATTTTGGCCAACTGACACGAAGTAAAATATGCTTGATTTGGACAAACACGTTGGAAAGAATATGATGACGAAACAATAAAGAACACAAGAGTTTATAGTGGTTCGGCCCCAGAATCTGGTAATAACCTACGTCCACTTGAACTGTTATTGATATAGGATTCAAAGGAGTGATCAAAGAACTAGGGTTCAATGAGTTTCACCAACCTCTGAAGTACAATACAATATCTCAAATAGGATAACTCTAATCTCCAGTGATCAGAAAGCAAAAAAGAAGAAGAAGATCCATTTCCCTTGAGCCCTCCTTCTCTATTTATAGGCTCAAGGAAGAATTACATTTATTTGTTATAGATATTATTTCCTAAATAGTCGAATACTCAGGAAATCATGGGATATAATTTCGGATACTATCATAACTGCATAAGATCTTTTCCGCGTATAGCATGCGTACGACCAGGCTGGTCGTATGAAGAGATCGAACGTCGTAACAATAGATGTCTTCCTGGTCGATAGTCGAGCACGAATTCTGCCAGATGTTAGCCACGTGTACTAAATTTTTTCCATGCCATCCATGCTTGTTTTTTGGATAACAGATAGTTACTACTAAGAAATACTTGTGAGGCAGAAAGCTTTCTCACAAAGCCATGAAAATATTAATCAGGGTAAGGGAATTGTAAGTCCGCCATTTATGATATTTTTTCTCATTCTTGAGTAATGGGAATATCAATAAAACTCGCATTTTTTAAACTTTAAATCAAACCAAGAATGCATGTAAAACAAAGAATAAAAGTTGTTATGATTTTGCTAAAATAATTGGCCATACTCTGAACCTCCTACCTGCAATGTGATATCTAAACTTTCTAACCTTATTACGATTTTGCTAAAATAATTTTCCATGCCTTTGCTCTGTCTATTTAAACTGCTTCATACCATAGTAGTATGTGGAAGCTAGTCTTGGATGAATTCACTAGCACACAAAAATGAAACCAAAATGGTCATTTTTTCCTTTACATTTCTATTTTGATATCTTCAGTTTTTGTTTGATTCTCCAGGAAGGAATGCCATCAACTTTATTGGAGTGCTAAAATGGCTCTCCAACCTATGTGTATAACAGATACTTCTATCAAAATAGACAAAGCGAATAAAACTAACAACCCTCTTTAATATTGAAACAAATAAAACTTTCCTCTTTAATAAGACATCATTTTATCAAGCAGAAGGTAGGCACTCCTAAATATAACTATAGTTTTCAATAATGTTTACATTTTATAACTCCAAAACTAATTACAGTAGATTTATAAGTATGGTGAGAGGTTTGCAAAATAAAAAAAAAAAACCAAAGCAAAGCAAAGCAATGGAAAGTGGAGGCTGATTAAAACCCTTACTGCAATGAGAATGTTAAAAGAAAATAAAGAATTTGTTATGTTACGTTAGAGGGAGGGCATTAGTGAGTGATTGAATCCATTTCTTCTGTGTGGTTGCCAATGACAATTATGTCATCAACATATACAATCAGTACTGCCATTTTTCCAATTCCTAAGAGTTTAAAAAAGAGAATGTAATCAATCTGACCTTGAATGTATCCATGTCCTCCGACAACTTTCAAAAAATGATTAAACCATGCTCGAGGAGATTGTTTCAATCCATAGAGTGATTTATTTAGCTTGCAAACTTTGGTTGTATTAAGAGATTCTTCTAAACCTGGAGGCTGACTCATATACACTTCTTCTTCTAGTTCCTCTTTCAAGAATGCATTATTTACATCAATTTAATGCAACTCCCAATCCAAGTTAATTGCTAGCGAGAGTAGTACTATGATAGTGTTGAGTTTGGCAACCGGAGCTAACATTTCAGTGTAGTCAATTTCATAGGTTTGAGTAAAACCCTTGGCAACTAACTGAGCTTTGTATCTTTCAATAGATCCATTGGCATTGTATATTACTGTGAATACTCATTTGCACCCTATTACCTTCTTGTATAGTGATAACTCCACTAGTTTCCAAGTTCCATTATGTTTATGTGCGCTTATCTCTTTGAGAATTGTTGTTTTCCATTGGGGAGAATCAAGTGCTTCTTCGATATTCTTGGGAAATGGAGATGACAATTTTGAATAAGAAATTAACTTTGAAATGTGGTGTTGGGTGCATCATCTAGTTCCTTTCCTAAATGCAATAGGAATATCTAGATCTGACTAAGAATTTGATGAAAGAGTAGCTGGATCTTTTGAGGGAAGTGGTTCTATCATCAGATTGGGCTTTTGGTTGTTATGAGGATTTGTAACTTGTTTATTTCATTCTCTCCTGGAATACACCCTTATCTCTTTCTATATATTTTGGTCTTGAGGATGTCCTTCTGGTTCGATGATTTCTATTTCAAGAGAGGTCGCCTTAAGAGAGATTGGAGGGTTTTCTGGTTAAGGAGAAAGGGAAGATGTGATTTTTGGTTCAGAAGAGAATTGAGTGGTTAAGGGTAATTCTAACCCCCACGACCACTGAGATTCTTGTTGGTGATGGTTATACTCCCCCTGAAGCAATGTGGGAGTAAAGTAAGGAGTGTCTTTGAAAAAAGTGACATCACATGAGATAAATGATTTTTTGGTGAGGGGACAATAACATCAGTATCCTTTTTGGGTAGGAGAGTAACCCAAGAAAACTGTCTTAATGACTCTAGGATCAAGTTTACTCTGATGGTGGGAGTGAACATGGACAAAAGCAGTGCAACCAAAGACTTTGACTGGCAGAGTATTTGTAGAAATGTGAGGATATAGAGATTGAAGAACTGAATATGGGTTGTTTAGAATCTGGATTTGAAACAACGTTTGAAACATATGGTGAACAAGAATTAGAAATAGAACTTGAAACCAAACGTGGCAAAGAAGAGGGGTCTTTTATTGGATACGATCTTTCAATGAAATAAAGTTTGTCACAAATCCTAGCACTGTCAATCATCCTCCCTAATGATAGATCCTGAAATTGATCAGAATTGGACACGAATTTAGCAAAGCAATGATTATCAATAGCTAATTTGTGGACATAGATTAAATTTCACTGCAAAGAAGGAACATAAAGTACGTATTTAAGTAGTAGATCAACAGATAATTTAATGGTACCAATTCCGACAATAGGAAAATGAGTGTCGTTTGCAATTGTGACACTAGATTTAGTGGAGCAAGGACAATAAGAGGCAAACAAATGAAGTAAACCTGTCATGTGATCAGTGGCGCCTGAATCAATTATCCATGGTGTTTGGAAAGCGAAAGAAAAATTACCAGTGTGCAACCGAAGCACTATGAGTCTCAATGTAACGACCAAAAATTGCTAATAGGGCTTAATGCCTTGTTTAGCATGCCGAGATGGCATAATTGGATATATATATATATATATATATATGTGTATGTATGTTTAATTGGTTAAGTGTGTGACTATGTGGCATACATGATTAATATGATTATATGAATATATTATATGCATGTTTATGAGTAGTAGATATGCATGTGGGCCCTTTATAGCTTATAAGGGCATATTTTTAATTTTGGCTCGTTAAGGGCATAAATGTGCTTTTATGTGAAATATGATTGAGACCACATTATTATGTGGATATATTTGCAGTATATGGCTCGAGACGGTCCTAGTGAGCGGGTTAGCAAAATAGTCACAACAGGGTTTAATACCCGACTCAGGGGAGCCTAGGGGTATTTTTGGGAATTTAGAGAATATTTTGGGGTTTATTGGGTAATGGATAAATATGTGGTAATTATTTAGACGTGACGGGGTTAATTGGTTAATAGAAGGAACATTTGAGGAATTAGCAGGAATAGTGATTCAATGACCATTCTACCCTTGGGGGTAAATTAAGGGTTGGGTTAGTGATAAGGAGCAGTTTGGTCTTTTCTAATTAAGTTATATACTCAGTAGAACTCTAAGGGGGCAACCAGAAGGTAGTGGAAACTCACAGCTCTCTCTCATCTCTCTCACTCATAATTCTCTCTCCCTCTCCTATACTTGGAAGCTTAGGGGAAACTTAAAGTTGAAGAGGAAAGGCTTGGGCTAAGCTGGGAAAGGCTAGACTTAAAGCTTAGGAAGTCAGGAATTTAGAGCTGGTAGAAGGGAGAAAGCTTGTGAGGATTCAAGCAACAATTGAGGTAAGGTTTTGTCTCTGTTTTGCTAGAAAATCTAGATCATTAGGTTGAAATTAAATTGAGTATTGGGTGATGAATTACTACTGAATTGGGGTAATGGCTTCAGTATGATTCTTGAGGTTTTGTGTTTAAAATATATGATTAAGAGTCTTAGACTCGTAACTAAGCTTGGTTTTTGTTAGGAGGCTTGTTAAGATTGAATTATGGGAATTTGGCTGGGAAGAATGCTGAGGAAACCCATAAAATTCTGGGTTCGTGGGGGCATGCGCGACCCAGCTCATGGGCGTCATGGCCCGCATGCCGGAATCCCCTGGGAGGGCTCTCTGTCTTGAAGGCGCATCGCAGCCCTAGGGGGCAAGTCACGACCTGCCTCCCCTAGATGCATGGGGTCATGTCTCTATTTTGAGGGCGCGCTGCGACCCTTAGGGCCAGGTCGCAGCCCGCCTAGGGAACTTTGACCTAGATTAGTTTTAAGGCTTGGGAGGCTCAGGAATTCAAACCTAAGTGCTCGGGACAATTTCTACTACCCAGTTTAGTAGAAATCGAGGTCCCGGAGGCTACCTATTGTTTCCTAAGTAATTATTTGGATTAGAAATTGATGGTTACCCATTAACACTGTGACTAGGTTTATCACTAAGGCTCAAGTCTAAGGATCGTGCTTGAGACCGTTCTGTATCCTCCGCTCAGGAATTCAAGGTAAGAAAACTACACCCATGGGGTTGTATTTGGGACTAAGGTTCCCTGTATCTAGATATATGTGTAGTGTAACTGTATTATTATCATGTGAAATGTTAAAGTACGGCCTAAGAGAGTTGGGGCTGACGATTAGCGCATTGGACGCGGCTCGGCCACTGTGAGCCGGGGTCAGCTAAGTAAACCATGGACTCGGCCTAAGTGAACCGGGGTCAGTTTAGTAAACAGAGGGCTCGGCCTAAGGGTGCCGACCCTGGGCATTTGTATCACTGGTTAAAGTATATTCTTGAAAATACATGTTTACTGTTATTATCTTGATGCTTATATTTTGTTGAATCTCTGAATGACTCTACTGAGATTGATTGAATGCTACTACTGTTTATGTGTTTGTTGTTTATGGTTTTCTTTCTGGGCCTTGGCTCACGGGTGCTACGTGGTGCAGGTAAAGCCAAAGGAAAGCTGGACCAACCACAAGTTGGAGAGCTCTGGGGGCGAAGTGTACATAGTCTAATGCTCGACCGCCACGGCCGAGGGAAAGTACTGGGACAGAGGCCTAAAACTTATATTTTTCCATTAGAGTGGCTTTTGCTTGTATTAAACTTTTGAGGATTGTAAATTGTCACTTAAACCCTATTTTTGGGATCCCATGTACCAAACATCTATTTTAATGAAAATTAACTGTTTACAATCAAAATCTTTTAACCCTGACTTGATAGTTGACTTTAGGGAACACATTATTGTTCAAACGACTTGATTAGCAAGTTTTGCATTATTTTAAAATACACAGTTTAACGGTCTTGGTTATCCAGGGCGTTACAACTTGATATCAGAGTCAGGTTGGGTTTAAGGGTTCCTGAAGACTGGTTAGGCATGTACACTCGCCATTAAAGACAAGCTTGACTCAGAGTTTGGTAACTGTATATATGTGATTACATGCTTAAATGCTTGAATGAAATATAAATGTTTTAACTTGTATGATTAATAGGGAGAATGAGATACTGATAGGGCCTGGCCCTTGACTGCTGTGTGATTATAATGAGGCATGCTTATTAGCATTGCTGCTGCATGTGAATGAATGTTTAAATGAATTGTTTTCATCTTGATTGCTTATGGTTGGTTGAGTTTCAATGGTGGACTATGGAAAGATTGTTAACATGTCATCATTGCCTGACTGCCGAGTCGTTGATTGTAGATAAACTTGGATAACTATGCGTCCAAGGCGATTAATACGACTAGTCGGCACAAAGTCTGAGGCTAGAGATGATGACCAGGGCCAGAACCCTTCGCCAGTCCCTGAGAACTAGCAACAGATACTTGCTGATATGCAAGCCCGACTACAGAGTCAAGATGAGCAGATCCATCTTTTAACATAGCAGACTTCGTTAGGGAGTGCTGCACCTATTGTGCCACCTGTTGTGGCACCAATTGTACAGTCACCTGAGGTTGGGAACAGGTGGGAGCCACTTTATGAACGGTTCAGAAAACAACATCCTCCAACCTTTGAGGGAGGACCAGAACCACTGAAGGCTGAATGGTGGATGAGTATGATTACCTCCATCTTGGATTTTATGAGGGTGGAAGGGAGTGACAGGGTGGCGTGTTCCACCTATATGCTTCAAGAGGATCCCGTATTTGGTGGGAGGTGGCATCACAGACTCAGGATATTACTGCTATGAGTTGGGATGTGTTCAGAGACCTGTTCAGCCATAAATATTATAACATTGCCGTCAGGGCAGCGAAGGTGAATGAGTTTGTTGGGTTGGCACAGGGCAGCATGACAGTTACTGAGTATGCCTTGAAATTTGACAGGCTTGCAAAGTTTGCACCAGACTTAGTGCCTACCAATGCAGCTAGACAGGACAGGTTTATTCGAGGACTTAATGCTATGATAGCCCGAGATGTGAGAATCACAACAGTACCTGGGGGAACGACCTAGGCCCAAGCTGTTGAGAAGGCTCTTACTGCTGAAGAGGCAAAGAATAAGATCTGGAGGGAGAGCGTTGCAAGAAGGGATGTTCGCAGGGTAGTACCTTTATATACAGGGTCTGGTAGGGGGCGGAGGCCCCAGTGATCTGAAGAGGAAGACTCCTGACACTTCGACCACTGCTGGTCCTGATAGGAGGGGTCAGAGTGCTCAGGGTGCTCGTCGGTGAGGCAATGAGACATGGAGGAGTTATCTAGAATGCACGAGATGCAGGAAACGCCATCCGGGCGAATGTCGGGCAAAGGCTTGTTATCTGTGCAGGGTGGTGGGACACCTCAAGAAGGACTACCCAACAGCGAAGAAAGAGGAACCAGGGAAGGTGGACAGCTTGACTCCAGCTCGAGTGTTCACCTTGACGCAGGCAGAAGTCGAGGCTAGTCCCTCGGTAGTGACAGGTCAGCTTTCTAGCGCTAGCTCTTCATATACTATATTGATTGACTCTGGTGCTACACATTCGTTTGTTTCTAGTAAGGTAATTGATAAATTGTGTAGACCTAGTGAGTATTATACTGTGGGGTTTGGGACTATACTACCTATGGGGGAACTGGTAGTTTCTAGAAGATGGTAGATAGTAGGGAACATTAGTATATTTGATCGAGTTAAGTATGGATGATTTTGATATGATTCTAGGGATGGATTGGCTGGTCAGATACGGGGCTACTATAGATTACAGGAAGAAGATGGTGTCCTTTGAGCCTGAAGGTGAGGATCCCTTTGTTTTTGTGGGTGTTGTGCATGGACCCTGCATACCCATGATATCATCATTAAGGGCTACGGACCTATTACAGGGAGGTTGTATAGGTTTTCTAGCTAGCATGGTGGATACGACCAGAGTTGTGCCATCGAGGCCAGGAGAGACCAGATTGGTACGGGAGTTCTTGGATGTGTTTCCTGAGGATTTACTAGGACTATCGCCACATAGGGAGATCCAGTCCGTCATCGAGTTAGCGCTGGGTACAGAGCCAGTGTTGAGGGCACCATATAGGATGGCTCCGGCAGAACTGAAGGAGTAGAAGATACAGTTGCAAAAGCTTCTTGATTTGGGTTTTATTAGACCTAGCTTCTCACCATGGGGTACTCCAGTTTTGTTTGTGAAGAAGAATGATGGGACTTGGAGAATGTGTATAGACTACAGGGAATTGAACAAGTTGACCATCAAGAACAGATATCCCTTACCGAGGATCGATGACCTGTTCGATCAGCTGCAGGGAAAGAAGGTATTCTTAAAGATTGATTTTCAATCTGGTTATCACCAGTTGAGAATCAAGGACGAGGATATTCTAAAGATGGCCTTTCGAACGAGGTATGGGAATTATGAGTTCTTGGTCATGTTGTTTGGTTTGACTAATGCCCCGGCAGCATTTATGCACTTGATGAATAGGATGTTCAAGGACTTCCTAGACCAGTTTGTGATTGTCTTCATCGACGACATCTTATTTTACTCCAGCTCAGAGGCAGAGCATGAACAGCATCTTCGATAGGTATTGCAATGATTGAGGGAGCATTGGTTGTACGCCAAGTTTAAGAAGTGCGAGTTTTGGCTACCAGAAGTGACATTCCTTGGACATATTGTTGGTGAAGATGGGATTAGGTGGATCTAGCTAAGGTGGAGGCAGTGAGAGATTGGTCGAGGCCAAGGAATGCCTTAGAGGTTAAGAGCTTCCTTGGATTAGCAGGATATTACAGACGGTTCGTGGAAAGGTTCTCAAAGATTGTTGCACCGATGACAGAATTGACACGGAAGAATCAGAAGTTCCTCTAGTCAGACAAGTGTGAGAATAGCTTCCAGGAACTGAAGCGACGACTGATTACTTCTCCTGTGTTGATTCTTCCTGCGGAGGGAGGGAAGTTTGTGGTATATTGTGACGCATCAAGATTGGGATTAGGATGCGTGTTGATGCTGAATGAGAAGGTTATTGCTTATGCATCACGGCAGTTGAAGTATGAGCAGCGGTACCCTACCCATGATCTAGAGTTGGCAACGATGATATTCAAACTGAAAGTTTTGCGACACTACTTGTATGGAGAAAAGCGCGATATATACACCGATCATAAGAGTTTGAAGTATTTCCTCACCCAGAAGGACCTGAATATGAGAGAGAGACATTGGCTAGATTTGGTAAAGGACTATGATTGTGATATCCTTTACCTCCCAGGGAAGGCCAATGTGGCAATAAATGCATTGAGCTGGAGGGGCCCGGGACAGTTATTTGGTTCTACACAGATATCAAAGGAGTTGGCAAAGGAGATGGCTAGAGCGAGGATAGAGCTGGTTGTTGGCCGGTTGGCCAATTTACCTTACAATCGACCCTCCTAGAGAGGATAAGAGAGGGTCAGATGGATGATACACATTTGCAGGAAGTTAGTGGGTGTGTAATGCCCCAAAATCCCTAATAAGGTTTAGGATATTGATTAGGAGGCCGGGAGGGCCATAATTGATTTATTATATTATTAAATGATTATATGCGTGTTTGTGTGAATTATATTACAATATGATGATAAATGCATGCATATGGGTCCACTTTTAATTATAAGGACATTTTAGTAATTTGGCCCATTGAGGGCATAATTGTGTATGTTCATGCATGTGGGTGAATTATGATTATACCACATTATATGTGGATTTGTTTGAGCCATTCGACATGAGACGATCATGGAATGCAAGTTTTCGATCTGGTCATAACGGGATTAGTTTCGGGGCTCGGGGTGAGTCTCGGGGTGATTTGGTGATTAGAACATTACCGGGAATTAAAGAGTAATGGGATATGATTTATTGGCATTTGAGAATATTGAGAATAATGGAAATTGGAGGTCGTTAATTATGATTAGCAGAATTAGATGGGAAAGGATAATTTTACCCTTGGGGGCTATTAAGGAAAGAATATAAGCCTAGGGGCATTTTGGTCTTTCGACCTAAAGGATATATATCACCTTAAGAAGCTTTAGGCAGCAGAAAAATAGAGCACCTCCTCTTCCTTCAAACCGTTCATCATTTCCTCTTCCTTCTCTTTGAATTTTGAAGCTCAAGTTTGAGGATTCTAGTGTGGGAATCAAGGCTTGAGGGTTTGGGCTTGTGTTCAGCCATAGAGGAGGATTCAATTCAGGTTCAAGGTAAGGTTTTTAGTTCAATTTTCTGGTTCCATACTCTGTTTTTTATATTAGTTTGGAAGTTGGGGTTTTGATCATAGGAATGGGAATTTGGTGTGGTTTTTGATGGTTTAAAGCTTGGGTTTTGTTGGTTATATGTTGGATAAGTTGTGGTAATTGTTGGGAACTTTGATTTATGTTGTTGGGGAAGTTTTAGTGAGGTTTTGAATTGGGTTCGAAGAGGAAAAACAAGGGTTTTGGGCTGGGTTTTAGGTGGGGCCGTGGCTCTGTTCTAGAGCACCGCGGCCCAAGCTCGATGAAGAAGCAGAAGGGTGCAAGAAGGTCGTTGGGCCGCGGCATGGGAAAGGTTGTGTCATGGCCCGTGTTGGGGTTTGAAGGTTGGCCGCCTCTGTTTGGGGAGGCGGGCCGCGGCATGGTGTATGTAGGGTCGCGGCCCTTAGTGGCATTTTTAGCCAGGGAAGTGTTTTCATCATGAGAACTCAAACCTTAGCCCTCGGGATCGTCTTACTACCCGGTTTAGTGGGATTTGATGTCTCGGAGGCTAGATTTTGGTCCAAGAACCTTTATTATTAATTTTATTGATGGAATCCCATATTTGGTTATGACCAGCTGACCGCTAAGGGATCAAAGGATTGATCGTTCTCAAGGGTCGTTCAATTGTTATTTCTCGCTCAAGCGAAGTGGCTAAGGACTTTTCCATTTCAGAAACTGGTTTGCTACGGTATAAGGATCGAATTTGTGTCTCGACAGATGTGGGTATTAACGAGAGATACTCGATGAATCCCATACCACACCATGCTTACTCCATCTAGGCACCACGTAGATGTATCAGGATCTACGGATGTTATACTGGTGGCCTGTGATGAAGAAAGACGTAGTGGAGTACGTGGCTAAGTGTTTAACCTGCCAACAGGTGAAGGCTGGCCATCAACGACCAGCGGGGTTGCTACAGCCCTTGGGTATTCCCGAATGGAAGTGGGAGGATACTACTATGCATTTTGTGGGAGATTTACCCAGGACAGTGGGGCTACATGACTCGAGGTGGGTGATAGTAGACAGATACACCAAGTCAGCTCACTTTCTATCAGTGAGGACGACCTACACTGTGGATCAGTACACGGAGTTGTACATGAGGGAGATTGTACGTCTCCATGGGTTTCCTAAATCTATAGTATCAGACCGGGATCCTATATTTACCTCCAAGTTTTCGGGTGGATTGCAGAAGGCTATGGGGACTCAATTGAAGTTCAGTACAGCCTTTCATCCTCAGACAGATGGACAGTCTGAGAGAATGATTCAAGTATTGGAAGACATGCTTAGGACGTGTGTATTGGACTTTGAGGGGTCTTGGAGTAAGTATCTCCCGTTGATTGAGTTTTCAAACAACAACAGTTACCAATCAATAATTGGAGTAGCTCCAATTGAGATGTTATATGGAAGAAGGTGCAGATCGCCCATTCATTGGGATGAGATGGGTGAGAGGAAGTATTTGGGACAGGAGATGGTTCAAAAGACTAATGAGGCTATCGAGAAGATCCTAGCTCGAATGCTCGCTTCGCAGAGTAGACAGAAAAGCTACGTTGATCCTAAGCGTAGAGACGTGGAGTTCCAGGTTGGGGACCACGTGTTTCTGCGAGTGTCACCACTGTGAGGGGTAAAGAGGTTTGGGAAAAAGGGCAACCTGAGCCCTAGATTCATAGGACCTTTTGAGATCCTGAAGAGGATCGAGAAAGTGGCCTACAGATTGGCACTGCCACCTTATTTATCAGGGGTTCACGATGTATTCCACATTTCTATGCTTCGGAAGTACGTCTCAGATACGACTCATGTGTTAAGGTATGAAGATTTGGAGTTGCAGATAGATTTTTCATATGAGGAACGACCAGTTCAGGTCCTAAACAGGAAATACAAGGTTCTATGGATCAAGACGATTCCTCTAGTCAAACTGTTATGGCAACCTAGGAGCTTGAGTCAGCTATGCGGAATCAAATCCCGAGTTATTCAGGTAAATTTCGAGGACAAAATTCTCAGTAGGAGGGGATAGTTGTAACGACCCAAAATCGCTAATAGGGCTTAGTGCCTTGTTTAGCGTGCCAGGATGCCATAATTGGATATATGTCTGTTTAATTGGTTAAATTCGTGACTATGTGGCATGCATGATTAATATGATTATATGATTATATTATATGCATGTTTATAAGTAGTAGATATGCATGTGGGCCATTTGTAACACCCCAAGTTGCTAAAAAGGTTTAAGACCTTGTTTAAGCATGCCTGGAGGGCGAGAAGTAAATTGACATGATATTTTATGAATTTGATTGAATATGTGATTAGAATGCATGATTAGGTTGTATGCAGATGCATGTGAGCCCCGTTTGTATGTTAGGGGGTAAACTGGTAATTTTAGCCCGTTGAGGGCATAAATGTGATAATTGTATTATGTGATTTGTGCCATGTGAGTGTGGTGTTTTTATCATGATGCACGCGTCGAGACGGTCCTAGTGAGCTAATTAGTCTAAAAGTCACAACGGGATTTTGTACCCGGCTCGGGAGGAGCCTAGGGGTACTTTAGGAATTTCGTAAGTTGAATTGAAAACTAATGGTTTTAGTTTTGGTGATTGAGTAACCTGTGTAACCATTTGTAACTGCTTTGAGTAACTATTTTTAGATAGAAAATGGTAGAATTGAAATAGAAGTGTAAGGACAAGAGTGCCCTTGAAGGTTTAGTTAGGAAGGATTATTAGGAAGGGGTAAAATGGTCTTTTGGCAAGAGATTTAGACAATTTTCAGCTGGGTTTTTGGGGTACACGGTTTGGGCATTGAGTCATTTGATGGTTTTGATAAAAATTGAAGAGAAGAAAAACTAGAGGAAAGAAAAAGCTAGGGCAAGGAGAAGAAAAAGAAGAAGAAGTGTAGAAGGGGCTGAAGTGGGAGTCTAGGAGGAGATCAAGGAAGCTTTTGGGTGAATTCTCCACTTGAGGTATGGATTTTATACACATTTAAGTTTGGTTTCTGTTTTGATTTGAGAAATCTAAAGCATGAGTTAAGCATTTTAAAGTTTTGGTTTGAGTTGCTGAAATTAGAAATCAAAGGGTGGATTTTGGGTGTGATGGTGTTTTGATCTTGATTCTAGTGTCTATAGGTTGTTAGATGGTTCATATGAAGTTTTAAATTGATCTTGGGGTTTAGGTATTTGTTTGGGTTGATTTGGGGAGGTTGTAGCTCGGGAAAAACGCAAGAGAAAACCCAGAAATCTGGGTTCACGAAGGAGCGCCGCGGCCCTATTCTTGGGCGTCGCGGCGCGAGGATGCTTCAGGATGTGGCCTAGCCGCTGGGCGTCGCGGCCCTTGAGGGGAGTGCCGCGGCCCTAGGCCATTTTGGCAGCCAAAAAGTTGGGTTTTTAGGGCTTTTGCCCGGGGACGCGGGGGATGGTTCCAATGTATTGTTTTAAGGAATTAGAGGTCCCGAGAGTACGGGATTGGTCCCGGGAAGTGGTTTTGGGTTTAGTTAGTATTAAAAGTGTTTTATGTGTGTTGTGACTAGGATTTCGGAAAGGCTCGTGCTAGAGGACTGTGCTTGTGGCCTTGGTGCATCAGGAAAGCTTGGGATACAAGTAAGAAAACCGTAACACCCGAGATCAAGGCATGGGCCCACAGTGCTATTGCAGGGCATGGCCCTAGATTGTATTATGTGCAAATGTATAACCTTAAATGAATTATTATATGTTTGGATGATTATTTCGAGATGTACAATATGTGTGATTATAATGAAATGAACGGCTAAGGCCGAGAGCGGCGAAGGCCGAGAACGGCCTTGGGGCCGGAAGTAACACTTAGCACATGGGGTGCTTATAGCCAGGGTGGGACCCAATGGATACATGAGTTATCCTTACGGTGAGGACCGAGACCCCAGGCTTTAGTAAGGCCTCTGGGGCAGCATGGTCGTGCTTGTTCAGTCTGATGGCTTTCCTATTTATCAGTGGATTATATGTCAGCTATATTCAATGCATATGTTATGTACTATTTGGGTTTTCTTGCTGGGCTTCGGCTCACGGGTGCTCCGTGTTGCAGGTAAAAGCAAAGAGTCAGTCAACCGGCCATGAGTATGGAGAGCGTGGGGGCGACGCGTACATGTTCGGCCTGCTCGACTGCTTTGGTTGGGGGCATTTTGTATATGGCTGTATTAACTTATTCTTTTGATAGTCAACCTGGTGTAAATCTATTTTTGAGTTGTATATATTTTATAAACCTTATTTTTTGGATACCAGATGTTTGATACTTAATGTTTTCAATGAAACTAAACATTTTCAAAGAGTACAGCCTTGAAATCTGGTTTAGTCACACTTTTGGTTATCAGAAACCTCGCAGAGTCAGTTAGTTGCACAATTTCCGTTTTAAACTCACTAAGTAACGGCTCTAAGGTAGTAGGGCGTTACACCATTTATAGCTTATAAGGGCATATTTGTAATTTTGGCTCGTTAATGGCATAAATGTGATTTTATGTGATATATGATTGAGACCACATTATTATGTGGATATATTAGCAGTATATGGCTCGAGATGGTCCTAGTGAACGGGTTAGCGAAATAGTCACAGAGGGTTTAATACCCGGCTTGGGGGAGCCTAAGGGTATTTTTGGGAATTTAGAGAATATTTTGGGGTTTATTGGGTAATGAATAAATATGTGGTAATTAATTATACGTGGCGGGGTTAATTGGTTAATAGTAGGAACATTTGAGGAATTAGCGAGAATCGGGGGAAAATGACCATTCTATCCTTTGGGGTAAATTAAGGGTTGGGTTAGTGATAAGGGGCAGTTTGGTCTTTTCTAATTAAGTTATATACTCAATAGAACACAAAGGGGGCAACCAGAAGGTGGTGGAAACACACAGCTCTCTCTCATCTCTCTCACTCACGATTCTCTTTCCCTCTCCTATACTTGGAAGCTTAGGGGAAATTTAAATTTGACGAGGAAAGGCTTGGGCTAAGCTGGGAAAGGCTGGAATTAAAGCTTAGGAAGTCAGGAATTTAGAGCTGGTAGAAGGCAGAAAGCTTATGAGGATTCAAGCAACAATTGAGGTAAAGTTTTGTCTCTGTTTTGCTAGAAAATCTAGATCATTAGGTTGAAAATGAATTGAGTATTGGGTGATGAATTACTACTGAATTGAGGTAATGGCTTCAGTATGATTCTTGAGGATTTGTGTTTAAAATATGTGACTAAGAGTTCTAGACTCGTAACTAAGCTTGGTTTTGGTTAGGAGGCTTGTTAAGAATGAATTGTGGGAATTTGGCTGGGAAGAATGCTAAGGAAACCCAGAAAATTCTGGGTTCATGGGGGCGCGTCGCGACCCAACTCATGGGCGTCGTGGCACGCATGCTCAGAATTCCCTAGGAGAGCTCTCTGTCTTGAAGGTGCGCCGTGGCCCTAGGGGGCAAGTCGCGGCCCACCTCCCCTAGATGCATGTGGTCGTGTCTCTGTTTGAGGGCGCGTCACGACCCTTAGGGCCAGGTCGCAACCCGCCTAGGGAACTTTGACCTACATTAGTTTTTAGGCTTAGGGAGGCTCGGGAATTCAAACCTAAGCGCTCGGGATGATTTCTACTACCCGATTTAGTAGAAATTGAGGTCTCGGAGGCTAGCTATTGTTTCCTAAGT
Organism: Humulus lupulus; assembly: GCF_963169125.1. NCBI lineage: Eukaryota > Viridiplantae > Streptophyta > Magnoliopsida > Rosales > Cannabaceae > Humulus > Humulus lupulus. The sequence continues at coordinate 187,304,574 of NC_084794.1, read as the reverse complement.
ATTTATTTGGATTAGAAATTGATGGTTACCCATTAACACTGTTACTAGGTTTATCACTAGGGCTCAAATCTGAGGATCGTGCTCGGGATTGTTGTGTATCCTCTTCTCGGGAATTCAAGGTAAGAAAATTGCACCCATGTGGTTGTGTTTGGGACTAAGGTTCACTGTATTTGGATATATGTGTTGTGTAACTATATTATTATTTTGTGAAATGTTAAAGTACGGCCTAAAGGAGTCAGTCTGACGATTAGCGCATTGGACACGGCTTGGCCACTGTGAGCCAAGGTCACCTAAGTAAACCATGGACTTAGCCTTAGCGAGTCGGTGTCAGTTTAGTAAACAGAGGGCTCGGCCTAAGGGCACCGGCCCTGGGCATTTGTATCACTGGTTAAAGTATATTCTTGAAAATTCATGCTTACTGTTATTAGCTTGATGCTTATATTCTGTTTAATCTTTGAATGACTCTACTGAGATTGTTTGAATGTTACTACTATTTGTGTGTTTGTTGTTTATGGTTTTCTTTCTGGGCCTTGGCTCATGGGTACTACGTGGTACAAGTAAAGGCAAAGGAAAGTTGGACCAACCACAATTTGGAGAGCTCTGGGGGCGAAGTGTACATAGTCAAATGCTCGACCGCCACGACCGAGGGAAAGTACAAGGATAGAGGCCTAGAACTTATAATTTTCCATTAGAGTGGCTTTTGTTTGTATTAAACTTTTGAGGATTGTAAATTGTCACTTAAACCTTGTTTTTGGGATCCCATGTACCAAACATTTTTTTTTAATGAAAATTAACTGTTTATAATCAAAATCTTTTAACCAAGACCTGATAGTTGACTTTAGGAACACATTATTGTTCAAACGACTTGATTAGAAAGTCTTGCACTATTTTAAAATACACAGTGTAACGGTCTTGGTTATCCAGGGCATTACACTCAGGACCGGAATTGGGTTTTATGGATGATTGACTCAGAAGAGTGTATAAACGTGCAAGTTGTTCCTTACTGAATGAAGGGGCATCATCACTATTTTGATCAGTGATACTCTCAGTCTGAGTTTAGTAGGCTTTTCTCTCATTCTGGTAACCCGAAGTCTAGTTGAGTGGTTTTCCATGGATTACCCAACAAGTGGATCGAGTATGACTGTGACACTGACAATGATCACACCAAGGTCTATCATCCTTACGATTAGGTCGAGGGTTAGGATTGGATCTGCCCTATGGTGGTGGGCCTGATTTGGAAACAAGGGCCGAACTTTCAATAGGTTGTAGTTCATGAGTAGTGAGCATGACACGATGACGTGCTTCTTCACGTCTAACCTCAGAGAATGCTTCTTCAGTATCAGGAAATGGGGAACGACCAATCATACGTCCTTTCTCTAATTGTTGCGCTAGATCATAGTGCAGTTAGCACACAACGGTGTGGTATCTAGATATAGATCTAGTTCCTCCCACAAGTCTTGTAAGTCTAAAAAATATTGGGTAGCAATTTGATTACCTTGTTTGATTTCTTTGAGCATGGTACAAATTTCAAAAACCTGAGAAGCGTTACCGAGATCATAATACATTTTTTGGGCAGCTTCCCACACTTCCTTAGCAGTCTTAAAAAATAAATATTTGCAGCTGATTTTTGAGTCCATCGAATTAATTAGCCATGCAAGAACAATAGAAGTTTCAACTTTCCATACCTTGTATGTAGGATCAGTGGAAGGAGGTGTAGAGAGAGCACCAATAATGTAACCAAGTTTCCCACGACCACAAATGGTAAGTTTAACTGATTGGGCCCATTGTAGATCATTTTTTCCATCAAGCTAATGGCATGTGATATGAAGAGAGCCACTGTCAGGGCTATAAAGAGAGCCCATAGAACTATTGGGCTGAGTTTGGGCAGAACTGGAATTAGAAACAATTTCAGTGGGTTGTGTTTGGGCTGAGTGCGGCCAAATAGTTTGAGATGACACATCATCATTGGTCGACATCTTAACTCGTGCGACTAGGACTTGTGACTGAAGAGACCGAGGCTAGGAAGGGAGACCGAGGCTTGCGAATGCCTTTTTTGAGGACTGGCCGAGAACGTCAACGCCGAACTGAAATCACCTAGAGCCGAGAGGGATGTGGGTCGCCTGAAGGGCAAGAAGTTTCTAGTCTTTGAGTTTTCGAGAGAATCCGAGAGAACTACACCGAACTGGAGTCACCTAGAGCCAAGGATGTCTTCTGGATTCGCCGGAAACGATGAAAAGAAATAAATTTACATATATATATATAGTGGTCGGACAGAGATGACCGAAGAAGAGAAGGAAACCTAAAGTGCTAATACCATATAGAAAATGGTGAGAAATGATTGTTTTTATTTCTGTATATCTTTTACAATACAATTTGTACACATATATATAGGGTTTCTATAGACAATACCCTCAATCACATAATAAATAAAATTAATTTATAAATCCTCTAAATGAGGAAACTAAGGATTCACAGCCATAATCAAATCATCGGATTTGATTTCCTATTATCTGTCAACAGTGACTATTATATTTCTTGAGTTACACTTACCTCTTGTGTTGGGCTCAGAAAAATCTGAAGAAAATAGTGACCACCCTACATTCATAGTCTTTCAATCCTATCTTCTTCAATGAATTGAATGTTAAAATACAATCATTCTTAGAATATGTGAGGAGTTCCTTCCTCATTTACTAAACTAACTTAACTATTTGGCCGAGTGGAAAGCCAATATGTTTGTATCCTATATATCTTTTGTCTTCCACCTAATCTTAAAATGAACCCAATTCTCAAGTAAGCCTTAATTTCTCTATGGATTCCTATCCCTTTTTCCCCTCTCAAGCTTCCTTTTTGTTGCCTTGGGTAGAAAGAAGGGGTTGCAACCAACAGGTTACCATAAGCAATAACATGTTGAACAATAATGACTTAGAAGGGCAATCATTATTGTGGGCCCTAGCAGTGGTTTGTTAATTTTTATTTTTTCATCTTTTTCATTTGTGGGCCCTGGCAATTCGACCGAGAGACCTCCTAGTGGCCCCAAGTTTTGAGTTAATGGGGGACTCAAACCCTGGAGTAGCTCCTCAAGTTTGTTCATCCTTACCACTATACCACCCCTTGGGGTTGCAAGTGGTCTATTGATGGCTCCAGCAGTGTAACGACATTACCATGTTTACCTTTTTAGGGTTTGGAATTAATAATATATGTTGCTCAACTTTGATTTTTGTCTAACGTTGTAATGGATGTACGAATCTTTCTAAGCTTTAGAAATTATATTACGAAAAATATACAAAAATGAATTGTGTGTGTTTTTTCGTCTTTAATTATTTTGGAAAAAAAGTAAAAAATTCCCCATAGCATGTTTAGTTTTCTATAAATTGAGATATTGTTCTTACCATGTTAGCTGGTGGTTGGTTGATTTGTGTGATATTTGGAGGGATTAGGAGGTTACCATAATCTTAAACTAGATGAGTGGGTTGAAATTGTCTAGTTAAAAAAAAAATAGGGGATTTTCTGTAAAATGAGATGTTTTTTTTTGGTTGGTTGTTGGGTTAGTTGATATGTGTGATGTTTGAAATCATTAGGTTACTTTTAGTCCTATACTAGACGCTTGGATAGATATTTTTGAGTCTTTTGATCAAGTACTTAAATTTCTCCATCAAAACTGCTAATTACTTATCCAAAATAAGTATAATTATTCTCTTCATGTGTTAATTTTGGAAAAAGAAAAATAATGTGATGTTTTGACAAAGGGATGAGTCTTAAACTGGATAAACATGAAGCTACTATCAAGTGCTAGTGCTTTTAAATGTCCTCTTCATCCCATGAACATGTCATAACTTGCATTTATTATCCAAAATGGAGTTCTTCTTCTTACAGATAATTGACATTTTTTTTTTGTTTATTTCTCACAGCATTCAATGATGCACTTAAAGACGAAATTCAGCATTTGAAAGTAATGACTGACCAATCGATGCCAAACAGTGGACCTATGATGAATTTCTCGTCTTTTGGAGGCGGTCAGCAGTTTTATCTAAACAATCATGTCATTGATACTTGATTGACCAAAAGCATGTATGTTTTAAGTATAGTATTCGTGTAAGCACGAGGTCGAACCCAAAAAAATTGACAAAAAAAAAACACGAGGTCGAACTCAAAAAAATTGACTAAAAAAAATATTATTTTAAATTCAAAATTAAATAAACTCTAACCTAGCTCCAAAAATTGATAAGATTTAATGTCAAGAAAATAAAGTATTTAAGACAAGAAAAATAAAGAAATTATGATTTGTAAAAAAGTTGTAAAATAAAGATTAGTAAGGTAATAGAATTCAAAAAAATGTAAATTTAATAATATTTATAAGTATATTGATTCTCTTTTTTATTGATAGTAAAAATTAATCAAACTATTATTTTTTTAAAAATTAGATTTTCTATTTAAACCCAAGTTATTATAGAAATATAGGATTTATCTTCACTTTTAAAATTATAATTTCAAAGGATTTAGTGTGAATTAATCTAATGAAGAAAAAAAAATCAAAGAACATTACTTATAGGGCAAAACATAATATTTTTGTTCTAAGTTTGGATGTGTTCAATTTAATGACACATCTTAATCAAAGAACATTATGATTTTGCACAAATGAAGAACAAAGTGTAAATATGTTCCAACACTAAAAAAATACAAGATATTAAAGATGAAATAAGATATTTAAAGAAAAAAAATGCATAGATTTTATTGCACAAAATGAGGAATCAACATACAAAATAAGCATTATCTAATTACATATCGTTTTATCATCACTTTAATAAATTTTAAAAAATTAGAAACTCATAACTAGAGTAGAGATTACAATACAAAAAGAGATACATGCTTGAAAATGTTCTTGAAAAATACTAAAATGAAGAAGAGAATGGTAGAGAGAAAGTGTAGAAAAGATGATAGTAACCATAAATTAAGCAACCCCTAAAAATGGTCTTGAAACTACCTATTTATAGCCAAATGTAAGTATTAAAATAATCAATTTAAATAAATTAAATTGATTAAATGAATAATAATATGGCAAGTAAATGTAAATTTTAGGGTATAATGATGGATTTTGTAATAAAATATGTACAAAAATTTAGGAAAATGTGTCATTTTTGGATATTGTGGGACAAGGGGACAATGTTGGCCCAAGGGAAAAAAGGCAGATGTAGATGGCAGCTGTCGTGGGCCTAGGAGCTGTTGGGCTCGCATGGTCTGTGGGTTGGGATGGCCCGTGGAGGCTTGGGCTGGGAGCAGCTGGAGGAGGGCCTACTATGAGGAGCTAGAGGTTGCTGGGCCGAAGGGCAAGGAGGCAACAAGTGGGCTTCTGTCTTGGGCTGAGTGGAGGTTGTTGGGCCGAGAGGGGGTGCTGATGGAAAACGGGCCCAACAATGGTCTTGAGGCTTGGGCTTCGAAGTCACTAACAAAGCCAATTTTTTATTCTTTGATTGATAATGACACTCATCAGACGCAAACTCATCTGCACCTAAGGATTCTTGAAGAGAAATATGCTGCTGGGGTTGAGGAATTTACTGAAGTGCCAGTCTTTTGTTCAAATTAGTGGATATGTTCACTATGTAGGAAGATATTCCCTTTTGGCCGTTTTTAGGTACATCGATACAAACATCATTATTTTGTAGTACGTTCCATACATGATCCTTCTAATTCAAGGTTTAATTATTTTGTTAGATGTTACGTTTGGCCTACCTCCTCCATTCTTGGTGATTCGGTCATATTTAAATGTTACAAATTTGTTTTAGTTGCTCTTTTTTTGTATCATGTATGGAATAGCTGGTTCATATTTTTCACTCACCTTAATCTGTGGCCTTGTCTCGTATTCGCTTTTTTTTTAATATCCTTTGGGTGTGTGAGGTTTACTATTATGTTTATATTTGCGATGTTGATAAGAAATGAGGTGTGTCATGATAGATCGATCATTGAAATAGGAAGCATATCACAAACCAAGGTACTCCTAGTTGACTCAGTTTTTAGTCAACGACAAATTAAGGACTGCCCCAGAAAAGTAATCTATGCCCACATATTAATGTTGGTATTAATAAACTTAGCTACTCCAAGATCGGATGAATTTGAGTAGTGTCTTGTGTCTAAAAAATACAATAATCCCTCCGCCTCTTATTTATAATGAGGACTAAGGTTACATGAAGGCGTGACTACATAAAGTTAAAGCCTATGAATATTTAGCTAAATTTGGAAATTAAACTATAACATTGACATTTCTGTTTTGGAACTACATTGGTTTTTCTTCGACCGTTGAATCTTGAGTTCTTTTCTTCAAAGGTTTGATTGTAGAGAAGGCTTATAAGAAATCTTTTCCACAGACAACACGAAAAGTGTTACCACTAGATTCTCGTTAATAGTCTAAGTATAAAATAAAGGGAAATCTACAAAAAAGGCACTAAAAGTTAAAAAAAAAAATCTGAAAAATACAGCGCATTACAAAAATACGGAATTTTTGGATAAAAACACGGAATGGCAAAAGTGTAAATACGAAGTGGCAAAACTATAAATAAAAGCTGTAAAATATATTTTTTTGTAATCAACGTTTCCAGCAAATATCTGTTACAAACTTGTAAATATCTGTTACATGTTTATAAATAATATTTACAAAATCAGTTATACAATTGTAGACTTTTTTTTTAGATAAAACTTACAAACAAATTCGTAACTAAATTTTTTTTATTTTTGTAACAATGGTTTACAAATCTAGTTTTACAACTAAGAAAGATATTTTTGTAACTAACATTTACGAAAATATTTTATAGTTAAGAAATCATAAACAAAATATACATAAAAATATTATACTTTTCCATATTGTTACAATATTGTACCAAAAATTACATGAACCATCATATTTATGTTATACAACTTAAAAATATAAATTTAAGATATTCATTATTTATAAAACACTTTATTGAATATAGTGGTGAAATACAATATTTTTTTTAAACAAGTTTTACATTTTTGTAACAACAATTTACAAAACTAATTTCACAACTAAAAAGTTTATTTTTGTAACTCACATTTCCATAAATATTTATAAATTTATTTAACATGATTATTACAAAGATTTACAAAACTATTTTTTTAACTTTAAATATATTTTTGTAACAAAACTTGAAACTTTGATTAAATTATGATTTTGGTTTAACATTGAGTGTTGAGATTTAAATAGTTATGATTTAAAAAATATATATATAATATTTTTATAAAGAATAATAATATTGTGATTATCTTTAACTGTATATTGTAACATATAATTATTAATATTAATTTTAATTAACAATATATTGTAACTTGTATAAATATTTATTTATTTTTTGAGTAATTGTATAAATATTAATTTTAATATTAATAAATACATTTATTTTAAATAAAACTAAATTAATCTACTTTATTTTCTTTTATTGAAGGTAGTAACTATAATTATTATTACTTTTATTATTAAAACAAAGGTAAAAAAAATGGTTGGAGAAAACTGTATGCCTGAATTTAAAGACAAAAAAAAATTAAAACAAAGGTCAACATATATATATATGGTTGGGGGTCCCGTATTTTTGTAATTTATTAAACCTACTATATAAAACGAATTTTTTTTTATATTACGGTGGGAGATGTAATTATTCCTAAAATAAATTAATTGGGACAAGAATAGAGCTAGGAAGAAAGTAAAGGGCCCGTTTGGTAAAAATTTTGTTTTTGAATTTTTTAAACACAAAAATGGAAATATTATTTTATTTTTGTTTCTTTATTTTTAAAAAATAAAAATATGTTTGGTAACTATTTTTGTTTTTTGTTTTTTGTTTTTAAAAACAAAAAATAATAAACGTGTTTGATAACTTTTATTTTTATTTTTTGTTTAACAATATGATGTGTTGATTTGAAGAAAAGAAGAAAAAATAGAAAGGAAAAATTAAAAATTGTTTAAAAAAAATTGAAAGTGAAAAAATTCTATTTTCAAAATTTTAATTAAAATTTAAAAAAATAATAAATAAAAATAGAGTTACCAAACACATTTTATATTTAATTGTCAAATTTTTTAATTAATTAAATAAATAACTATTTTTTTAAGTGCTACCAAACACACCAAAGTGTCTTGTATTTTTTTTAATTATACAAGTCTATTTACATAATTACCCTTAAGCATGTTTTACGTAAAAGGGACCAATGGGATGCATGTCTAATGCCTATTGCTTGCTCGATGGGTAGTATGCCTGCTATCCTGTTGGGGTGGCTTGCGGCCGTACTCCCTGTCAAATGTGTTGTCTCCTTCTCATGAGGGAGTTGTCTCCTCACCTTCTCGTGAGTGATAGTGTTAGGGCTCGTTTGTTCATGATCTCAAAATCTTCTATATCTATTTTGTGACACGTGGATTCTAGATATTTACCCATAACATAAACTAGGAAAATTTCATATTATACACATATAGGAAATTTGCGGATAAAGTACCACAAGTTTACATTTACTTACACTTAAGTACTAATACTTTGTTTTTGGCTGTTAAAGTACCAAACGTTATGTATTGCTTGCATTCCGTAGGTACCACATGTTAACTAATATTTTTGACTTGGTAGAGTACAAGTGTCATGTAAGTATTGGTCCGCAATTTTATTTTATTTAAAAAAAAACTCATAATTTTTCAAAATTCAAAACTAGTTTAGATATTACTAAAAAAACTAATTTAGATATTATTAGCTATTGTTTAAAATTTTAATTTTAACTTAATAAGTTTAATTAGAATAAAAAAAATTAAATAAATAAAAAAACTCATTAAAACTGAAATCTAGGCAACCATTACAAAAAAAAATGAAGTAACGCAACTTCCTTTCTGAGACGACGAAGAAGAACAGGGAGAAGAAGCAGCCCCAAATGACAGATAGAACCAGAGGTATAAAAGGCGACTTTGATTTCCCAGCTGTTGGCAATGTCAATGAGAAGATAGATATCTCCGAGGAAGACGACGCAATCAGCCCCAAATTCACGATAAAGAAAGAAGAGATCTAAATGGGTTCAGTCATTAAGTTGATTTCTTTTTTAATGATCCAGCCGTATGTTTGATTAAAGAAAGATATTTGAAGAAAATAATTCTTCGATTTTTTAAGAAAATAAGTGTATTAGAGAGAAGAATGAACTATGTGAAGATGCTTATATTGTGATAGCTATGCCCATAGTTGTAGAAGGATTATTCTTCATTTGAAGAAATTGGTTTTTATAGGGAAAATAATAAAATGTAATTTGTTGGTTTAACCTTGATCGTTTTGTTGGTTTTTCTATTGGGTTGCTTTGTAATGTAATTTGGGTGTTTATGGTTGATGCTTCTGTATAAAAATGGGATCTTTGTGAATTTTTTTCTTGTGTATTCATCTTGTATTGTAAAATATCCAAGAATTATTTTTGTATGAGTGAAGAACAATAGCAAAGTTTTTTTCATAAACCGAAATTTTTTGTAACATCAAAGCAGTTGCTCATAATAGCAACCGAAACAGAGAATTAAGTTCTAAAAAAAATTTAACACTTAGAGAACCAAAAGAATTACAAAACGGATGACTATTCTCTCAGAACATTGTCCAGTTCTAGTTGCATCCAAAAATACATATTAACTTCTCAAAATAGTTCTAACAATTAGAGATATAGTTAAGCAAACTACATTCAAAAATACATATCATATATGTAGTCATATAAATGGGGTGTTGCTTTGCTGACTAGCTGAAGCAGCCACCCTAGCCTTTTGTCTTTTTAGCCTTTCCTTCCTTCTTATGGAATCCTACTTTGGATTCTTTGCAAGAGGTCTACCCATCTTCTTTGCAGGTTTGGCTTGTTCAACCATCAAGCACTTTATAGTAAATCTAATCAGTAAAGTTCAATTAACTTAAATTAATTAATATGTTAACCAATAAAGATTTTACTTGTGCATTGATTTGGCTAGTACAAGAGGATTTGTTATGTCCTTCACCACCACACTTGGAGCAATGCATTTTGGCTCCAAGTCGATTAGCTTTTGTGGCACCAGCAGGGGGCTCATCTACTTCTCTTTTCCTAGAATTTTTTGGTCTTCCAGGAAGCTTGTATTGAGGAGGTGGAAGAATTTGATTAATGCTTAATGTCCATTTATCATGACTTGGCATAGGTTCCACAACACCTTTATAAGCTTTAACAAATGCATCCTTCTTGTAGTAGTCATGAACATAATCTATCACATTGAGTCTCCTTACCCAAATGGATGCCACTGCATGGGCACATGGAATGCCATTCAACTCAAATCGCCTACATGTGCAAGTTTGAGCCATTAAGTCTACGGTAAACTTTCCCTCTCTTTCTTGTCTAACCTCAAACTTTGTGCATGATGCTCTTGTTGCGTGGCATTTTTTGGCTATGACTTTGTTTTTCTCAAGAAGCTCCCATAGCCTCTTGCTAATCCCATCTTTCCATTTGTCAACACTTTCCCTTTTCTTGCAAAATCTAACCATTAACCAAAATCTAATCTTCTCTAGAAGTGTAACAATGGCCTTGTCTCTTGCTTCAACAATGGCAGAGTTGAAACTCTCACACATATTATTCAACACCATATCACATTTTACGACCTCATTGAAATGTGATCTTGTCCATACAGTGGGACTCTTAGCATTTAACCAGTTGTATGCACCTTCATTTACATCCTTTATTGCATTCATGCATTTAAAAAATTCTGCTTTGGTAGAAGCTCTAGCAGCTGCCCACAACATTTGTTTCAACAACAAACCAGGGTACTCTTTCTTAAAATTTGAGTGCATATGTCTTACGCAATACCTTATATGTAAACCTTGAAATAGCATCTTCATAGCATTCTCAAGCCCTTTTTGTCTATCACTCATTAGTGTGAACCTTGAAGGGTCATCAATATCTAAATCTTCCTTTACCAACCCAAGGAACCATTTCCATGTCTCAGTGTTCTCTTTCTCCACTACTGCATAAGCTATAGGGAATAATGAGTTCTCCCCATCAACACCTACAGCTGCAACATACCCTTACAATATCCTTTAAGGAAACACCCATCCATTCCTATCAAAGGCCTACACCACTTAAGGAATCCTTCTTTGCATGCCTTCAAGCAAATGTAAACTCTTTGGAAGTACCATTTTTCACCTCTCATGGTAGTCTTCAACAAAGCTGTGCTACCTGATACAAAATAGGTTCTGAAGTTCTTTATTGGAAATTAAAATACTAGTAAAATTGTTCAAATAGTTATATTATTTGCATTAAAATACCAAAAGTAAATATGTTGTACTAACCTGGGTTAGTAGCCAAAATTTGGTTACAGTAATCCTCCACAATTGCAAATTGATCTCTTACACTTCCTTCAAGCATGTCCATAGCCTCTTTCTTAGCTCTGTAGAAACTCCAATCAGAAACTTCAAAAAACTTGGTATTGGTAGTTATCTGTTTGAATTGGTTCCACTACATGTTTGGGTTTGCTCTGAAATTTTCAATGAAATGCTTCGCCAACCACCCTCCAGTCACATGTCTATTCTTAAATACCAAACTGTAAGAATGCTCATCTACAAGTGTGTTTATCCTAAATGTCATATTGTCCCTCTGTACATAAGCATACAACACCCAAGGACATCCTTTACCATTGCACTTTACCCTCAATTTTTTACAGTTATTGAAGACAAAGTAGTACTCCCTATCAACTTGTATGAAATATGTTTTAATTGCTTCTCTCAGCAACTCCACAGAAGAAAATTCCACTTTGAGAACAAATTTGACTTTTTCCAAGTGAACCTTAGGATTAAATTCTCGATGCCTTTTGGAAGAACCACTCCCATCATCTTCACTTGGTAAACTTTGAAGTTCATCTTCATAATCAAACCCATCACTCTCACCATCATTACCCTCACAATCATCAACTACACAGTTCCACCATTCCCTAGGGTCATTACAGTGATACTCTTCCTCTTCCTCATCCTCATCCTCATCTACAACATGACCTTCATACTCTTCCTCCCTCAACTCAAACTTATCATCTCGAGTTTCTTCTTCCTGCCCTTGCTCACCTGTATTGTGTTCTTCTTCATGTCTTTGCTCAGTAGCAACTTCTGTCTCAAATTCTTCTCATAAATGAAGATCTTCATATAAATATTCATTTATATGCTCAACCCCTTCTGTGTCTACGATTGCAACTGGTGTGAGAATATTTTGGGCAGTGGGGTATGTGCAAGGAATCTCTATGCCTAGTTCCCCATATGGGGGTTTAATTGGGTCAACTTGATCAAAAGGCATAAAATGTGGTGTATTTGGGGCATAATGGTCATTTACATCACTCTCAATGGCTTCACTATGTATTACTCTGTCCTTTTCTCTTAATGGCTCCAAAACAACGTGATTCCTCAAGACTGGCAAGTCATCAATAATGATACATCAGTAAAGAACTTGGAATCAACCCCTAATATATATATATATATATATATTGTTGACGCGGTTCTTCGCCAATAGGTAATTAAGAAAATAAGAGGAAGGGATTAGTGCTTAACTATGAACCGAAACAGATGAATGATCTTTGTAAATGGACTGGTGACCCAATCACGTTTTTTAGTGGTTCAAAGGTTAAAATCCTTCTACTCCACCAGTCAATATTATTGCTATATGCTTGGTATTCTTTTACAGGGTATTTCCTTACACAATAGAATCCAACCCTTTGCAACTCCCAGGGTCTCCATATTTATAGGAGAGGGCACCTGGGAGTTGGTAAGAAGGTCATCCCGTGACCTTCTTACCTATCATGTCAACTCTGTGACATTCATGATTAATTCCTAAAACCTGACACATGAAGTGTGGTCTAATCAATAGGTAAGGGGGATAATGGGCCGCACAGCCCAACCCAGTCGTGGGTGTCTGAATACGCACGTTCATGTTGCGTGTCTGAGAAGTCAGGGATATATCAGACACGTGATGTCTGATATATGCACGTTTACCTTGCGTGGTTGACTTTATAAAAGGTCACAGCCTCTAACTCTAGCTCGTACCACGAGCTGGATGCTTCCCTCGACCTAAGGCCTTCAGAGTCCAGACTCGGTCCTTAAGTAATCTTGGCAAACCTTTAGGTTACCTCGAGCTAAGGAGGTAGGATCTTACGATGGCAGCTCCGGTCTTGGGGATGTCCACGTGGTAGACATGATTAGGCCGTATCTCAGCCCGCTAACAGCCCGTGGGAAAATCAGGGCGTACATATATAATTAACAATCTTCACACACGATATCCTTCTTACACACAAACAATCAACACAAATACATGTGACCATACCCATTAAAAAATCCAAACAAAAAAAAAAGCAGCCAGAATCACACGCTTTAAAAAATAACATAGATTAAACCCACTAGTCAACTTCATATTCTATCTATATAAAAACAAATAAAGCAATATATACTACTAACCATAGTCAAGGTCCCCTTTTTCTTCAAATCGTGGAATCATTGTGGAAAGTTTCCACTGAAATGCCCCTCACACTTATCTTCACAGGTATTCTTCAAAACTTAAAGTCGACGTCTTCAACCTTCAGCCTTTTTTGGTTTTTTAACGGTACTAATGGTTGGAGTAAATTTAGGTCTTTTCTTTTTCTTAATTTTTTTATTTATTTTATTTGTTTAAGTGAAAATTAGAAAGCTTTAGCAATAATTAAAAATATTTAATTAGTTTTAGTATTTTTTGTGTAAATTTGAATTCCAAAAAATTATGAGTTTTTTTTAAACAAAATAAAATAAAATTGTGGACCAATACTTACATGACACATGTACTCTAACAAGTCAAAAATATTAGTTAACGTGTGGTACCTACGGAATGCAAGTAATACATAACGTTTGGTACTTTAACCGCCAAAAACAAAGTATTGGTACTTAAGTGTAGGTAAATGTAAACTTGTGGTACTTTATCCGCAAATTTCCCAATACATAATAACATAATGAAAATTTTTAATATGCCAACATAAGTTAATATCACAAATATATGAAAATTTCAATTTTTAGACAAAAAGACTCCTAACATTCAAACACTTATTTTCCCTCTCAATTCGAACTCTCTCTCTCTCTCTCTCTCTCTCTCTCTCTCTCTCTCTAACATCTTTCATTCTCTCACTCTCTCTCATTCTAATCTTGTAGATCTCGAAAAGATACCAAAATTTTAAAAAAAAATCATCTGAAACGGACATTTGAGTGAAAAAATATGAACTTCCAAAGTTTACGTCAAATATCAATGCAGAGCATCGAAATTGCATCGAAAAATCGTCTTGGCCAAAAATCAAGTTTTCATTATTGCATCGTAACAGCATTGAAACACCATCGATTTGGCCAAAAAACAACTTTTCATGATTGCATTGTAAGAGCATCGAAACACCATCGATTTTGCATCGAAAAAGCATCGTTTTGGCCAAAAATCAAGTTTCATGATTACATCGCAAGAGCATCGAAACACCATCAATTCTACATCAAAAAAACATCATTTTCGCCAAAAAAAACCAAGTTTTCATGATTTCATGGAAGATTGATGGTGTTTCGATCCTCTTGCGATGTAATCATGAAAACTTGATTTTTGGCCAAAATAATGCATTTTCGATGCAAAATCGATGCAATTTTGATGCTCTTTTCGATGCAATCATGAAACTTAATTTTTGGCCAAAACGATGCTTTTTTTATGCAAAATCGATGCAATTTCAATGCAAAATTAATGCTGTTTCGATGCTCTTGTGATGCAATCATGAAAACTTATTTTTTTTTGTTGCCAAAATGATGTTTTTTTGATGCAAAATCGATGGTGTTTCAATGTTGTTGCAATGCAATCATGAAAACTTGATTTTTGGCCAAAATGATGCTTTTTATGCAATTTCGATGCAAAATTGATGGTGTTTCGATGCAAAATCAGTTGTGTTTCGATGCTCTTACGATGCAATCATGAAAACTTATTTTTTGGCCATAATGATGCTTTTTCGATGCAAGATTGATGGTCTTTCGATGCAAAATCGATGGTCTTTCGATGTTGTTGCGATGCAATCATGAAAACTTGAGTGTTGGCCAAAACGATGCTTTTTCGATGCAATTTCATTGCTCTGCACTGAAATTTGACGAAAACTTTGGAGGTTCATATTTTTTTCACTCAAATGTTTGTTTCAGATGATTTTTTCTTTTTAATTTTGGTATTTTTTCAAGATCTACAAGATTAGAATGAGAGAGTGAGAAAATGAGAGATGTTAGAAAGAGAAAGAGAGAGAGTTCGGATTGAGAGGGAAAAAGGTTGTTTGAATGTTTGGGGTATTTTTGTCTAAAAATTGAAATTGTCATATATTTAGGATAATCACTTATATTGGCATATTAAAAAAAATTTACTAAGTTATCATGCATATAACATGAAATTTCCCCATAAACTATGGCTTATTTTGTAAAACTTTTATTTATATGGGAAAAAATTCATATATTTAAAAGAAAAAAATGTCATACAAACATTAACAAATTGCAAATCCTATATTAATAAAAAAAAATAATGCAAGACATGATTGGATGTGGGTTTCATTTTTGTTTAAGAAAAAAATTGTAATATATAAGGCTTCATTTGGGCTAAGTATATACTAAATAAACCTCATTTGGAGCCTTAGGCATGGGCTTAGCATCCATATTAACACATTTTCTTCCCCACTTCTAATTTAGGGAAATTTACATTGTTCATCGAAAAACCAAAAATATTTCATACGGCCTAACGAAAATTTTATCACTTTTACAGTTCAAACAATTTTTTTCATTTTTACAGTATCGCAAGTGCGGCTGGTATCTAAGTCGAAAAACACAGTGTGTGCCTTGGATCCCTTTCTCCTTTGGCGCCGATGGGGATGGTGTATCGGCGTCTTGCTTGCTAGGGGTCAGTGCTCTTGAACAATCACTCATCCTTTCTTTGTCTCATATCTCAGTCGACCCGAACACTTTTCCTCTCCCTTTCTTTCTCTCATCTCATAGTCAGAACTCCGATGGGTTCTTTTTTCTTTCTTTTCTTTATTTTTGAACACACCACCAGCAAAGAAGAAAGGGCTATACATGGTTGTGGTGAAGATAGTGAGTTGATTGCCACTTGCTTAAAATAGCTTATTTTTCTCATATAATTTCGTAGCTCTATTTTCCAAATCCTAGTTCTCTATTTCAAACACACCAATCAACCTTATTTTCATCTCTAGCTTAGTGGCTCTTTGGATAATTGGATGAGCCTTATATTTACTTGACCACACATATATATATATATATTGTTGTCCGTGTTTTCGCCCAAGGACACGTGATCCTCTGAGTAGGACATGTGGCAGCCCGAGTAGGACATGTGGTAGGACGTGTAATTCTTTCAATGAGGCCACGCCCCGAGGATAAGTCCTCGGGAGGTCGGTCCTACAGTCAGAGATTATTCCCCTCGAATAGAGGGAGGACGTGGACATCTCCCCAAGGCCATGTCCCGAGAGCTACGAACGTCTTCCTAAGGCTATGTCCCGAGAATTGCTTGGAAGTCCACGGGTTTCTTGTCATCAATTATATTCCAAGCTAAGGACCTTGCCCTCGGGATCTAAAGGATAAGTCAGGTGTCAGCCAATGCGGGTTAGCAGCAACAGAGGAATACCTGACAACCTTTTTGGGCAATCTGAATACAGTGCTGTCAATTGTACGACTCGACCATTCACACTCCCACTACGTCGTCTAACACAGAAATATGTACAGCATGCCCTGACAGTACCAGGGGCATGTTCTCCATAAAGTAGGCACCTTTCTGCAGTGGGCCCTGCAGATCTCGCTTGGGTCGTGGTCTCTATTCAATGCAGCCCAATACATTGAATTGGTATTAATCCTCCAATAACGGGAAGAATGTATATTAATGACAAATGATTACTATTAACTTCCCCAACCTCTATAAATAGAGCTGGGAGTCTCCTTGTAAAGGGGTGGGATTTTTAGAAAGAAAACACGTTGTACTCAGAGCAATATAAACGTTGTCTGAGACTACACCATTTGAACTTGCCATCACAAGCTTCCAGTCCTCTTAATACTAGAGACTCGTGGACTAGGGTTCTTTTATAATCTGAACCACGTAAAAATCTTTGTGTTCGTATTGCTTGTTTCTTTAATCTCTCGTTTTAAGGTTGATAGCGAAAAAGTCAGTCAACATTTTAGTGCTTTCATTGAGAGCTTGAAGAAATCATTTTGAACACTTACAGCTATGGTCACTACATGAAGAAATGTTACAGATGATATACTCCCTCCTATCAGAGTCAAAGGAGGGGAACCTAGTCGGCAACCACCTCAAGATGTACCTGAGATGGCAAAAGATTACGACGAAGAATCTAAATACGACGACAAAGATGACGGCGTCGATCAGGGGTAATATGAGGAAGAATATCCTCAACCCATGGATGCAGAGGAGACGCTGAAGGTGGTGATGCTCCATGAGTAGTTGGCCTCCCAACATCAAAAGACCGAGGCACAAAAGGGTAATATCGTCGCCTTATAGGAGATGGTCCTTACCATGAAGGCCATTCTTGTAGCCCAGGGGTTGCGAGTGGACCCTAATGGCAGTGCACCAGTTGGACACCCAACTAGCATGCCACTTGCACACCCTCTTGGAGTGCCACCTATTCATGCAATTGGAGTACCTCCCGAGCACCCGACTGCAGAGGCGCGAGATCCGCCAGCTGAGGTGCTCGCCGGGCACCTAGCAGGAGTTGGAACCCCGATGCCACCACAGGACTGTTGTAAGGGAAAGGCTGAAGATAATCCTTCTCCAAAGCAGAAGAGGGCTCATCAAGAACCCGAAGGCCACCAGGTTCCTCATCAGGCTCGCAAAGATAATGGCCTAGGTGCCCGAGGGCATCGCTATGCAGTCAGCGCCCTTGGAGCTTGGGGCGTTCTGCCCCGACGCGCCCATACAGACCGCGCGAGGTCTGGATTTGGTGTCCCCTCAGGACCTAACCAGCCCCGTAGGAATAACGGTCCAGGGATCTGCCCGAGGAATTCCCCACAAAACTGAGAATGTGGCATCAGTATCTCAATAAATGAAAACATCGAGATCAATGGAGAGACCGAAATGGCTCGTTCTGAGGGTAACAATGCATTTTGAGGACAGGCTGACCTGTGAGACAACCTCAATGCCCAAAGATGCAATAAGACAGAAGGGCGCGACCCCACTGGGAGAGGTCTGTGAGACCTCCGGGATAATCTCAACGCTCGAAGAAGAAATAATCCGACTCAGAGCAACAATCAGGATCTTGACCCGCTCCATGAGGAATTAGAAAGTCTGAAGCGAATAATTCTCAGGATGGTCAGGTGACAAGGCCATGAATCTGACTTGGAGGATGAAGAAGTGGAGCCATGTGTGTAATGCCCCGAATTCTCTGATGTGTTTAATGGCGGGAATAGTAGGCCGGGAGGGCCATACTTGTTTAATTATGCCATTAAATTAATATATGCATGTTTATGAGAATTATATTATAATATGATGTTAAATGCATGCACGTGGGTCCACATTTGTTTACAGGGGTATTTTGGTAATTTGGCCCGTTGAGGGCATAATTGTATATTTGTTTGCATGTCAATGATATATTGTGAGGCCACATTATAATGTGGATTGGTTCGAGTTATTCGGCATGAGACGATCTTTAAATATAAATTATCGGTTTGGTCATAACAGGCTTGAGCTCGGGGCTCAGGGTAAGTCTCGGGGTGTTTTGGTGAATAGAGCGTTACCGGGAGTTAGAGGGTAACGGGATAAGAATATTTGGTATTTGGGAATATTGAGATTACCAGGAATTGGAAAGCGTTAATTATGATTAACGAGGTAGGTGGGAAATACCAATTTTACCCTTGGGATGACTTTAGAAACCTTAAGTGACCTAGGGGCATTTAGGTCATTTGGCTTGGGTTTACATGAGACTTTAGTTGGCTGTAGAAGAACAGAACAAAACAGAGTAAGAATTCTCCTTCCCGCACATCACCTTCTCTTTGTCTTCCTTTGGAGTTTTTGAGCCCAAATTGAGGAGTCAATCTAGGAAATCAAGGATTGGAGTTTGTAGACTTGGTTCATCCATTGAAAGGGGTTTAATCTCAAGTTTGAGGTGAGTTTCAACCATTAGTTTCTGATTTTACTCTGTTTTGTTTTAAGTTTCCAGTTTGTGATTTCTTGGTGGATAGTTGGAATTAATGGAAGTTTGGGTGGTGTTTAACTTGGGTTTTGATGAGGGTGAGTTGTAGATGAAGCTTAGGGGTTGAATTGGGTGTTAGGTTGATGTTTGGGACTAGTTTGAAGGGTTAGTTTCAAGGAGAACGCTGGGGAGAAAAGTCTGGTTCCTTGCTGTTTTGCATAATGAGCCGCGGCATGGCTTTGGTGAGCCGCGGCCTACGTTGGTTGGCAGGGAAGGGTCGCCTCTGTCTGAGGGGCGAGCCGCGGCGCGGCTAGGGAGGGTCGCGGCCCATAGGGCATTTTTGGCCAGAAATGAGTTTTTAGCTTGGGGATTCAAGCCTTAGGCCTCGGGATCGATCCTACTACCTGGTTTAGTAGGATTCGATGTCTCAGAGGCTAGGTTTTGGTTTGGGACCCTTTGTTATTCATTTTCATTGATGAATCCTATGTTTTGGTTATGACCAGGTGACCGTCAAGGAGTTAAAAGATTGATCGTTCTCAAGGGTCGTTCTTATATTAATTTTCACTCGAACCAGAGGTAAGAAAACTACACCCTGAGTATATGTGACATGCGTGTTTGTATTGAGGCATGTTGATTGATAAATGTGGACATGGATTGCATATTGACTGCTAGCAAATATTGTTTATCTGTATATGGCACTGACTAGTCAGGGACACTGACCTAAGAGTCAGAAATGGCATAGCGTCATGAACTCTCGAGCCAAATGAAGATTAGATCTAATCGATATCAGCATTGAATGGCTCTATGGCATTAATGCTGGACCGACCCTAAGGTCGATGAACTTATAAGCGCTTGGCTAGTCTAAGACTAGTACTCAGAGCCAGGGCATAAGGCCCCGGTGACTGTTGTCACATGGCTAGGGAACGATGTTCCAGGGTTATGACTCTATGGTCATGAGGAAGGTTATGTTGGTGACTATTCACCATACACCTATCCTAATCAAACTTATGAAAGGATCGCTTATCAGTTAAGCCCTAGTGACCCTATCGTCACATGGCTAGAGGGAGTTGTACCCACTTTTGTGACTTTTGCTACTATCACCTATCTGTTTTGGACTGATAGTCCTGAATGATTATTATGATCATTGTTGATATTATAGCATGCTTTATTATGTTTTCTTGTTGGGCCTTGGCTCATGGGTGGTGCAGGTAAAGGGAAAGAAAAGCTCACCCAACCTTGAGTGGAGAGCTTAGGTGGTGATGTGTACATGTGTGGCCGCTTGACCACCATGGCCAAGGAGTTCTGAGAGGAACTAGGGGGTTTACCCTATTTTTGCCGCTTAGGTCGGTGGGTTTGAAATTTTGAAACTGTAATGACCATTTTGAGTTGTAAATAACTTGTAAATCTTTTATGGGCCCATGAACAGTTTTATGTATTAAATAAAACATATCCTTTCCTTTTTGTTAATTTTTCACCTTAACCTGATAATAACACTTAGATCACGTTTTTAACCAAAGGACTCGGGTAGCGGGTCAAATTTCTGGTTCACCATTCACCGTAACTGTTCTGGGGTAACCAGGGCGTTACAATGTGCCCCTCACATTGTTGAGGCCCCTCTACCACCAGGCTTCAAAAATTCCATCCATACCGCCCTATGATGGTGGCTGGGATCCCACGGACCACCTGTCTAAGTTCAACAGGTTAATGTTGGTGCATCGTGTTTCCGACGACGTTAAGTGACATGTGTTCCCGATCACCCTGACGGGGCCAGCAGATGAATGGTTTAAAAAGCTCCGAGCAGGGTCCATTCGATCGTGGCATCAGTTATCGTCTACCTTCCAAAGACAATTCATAGGAGTTCGGAAGGTAAGCTTTGAGGTCTATGCCTTGGCCAACATAAAGCAAGGGCCCTTTGAGACCCTCAAGGCCTACATCAAACGCTTCAAGGAGGAAGCAATGGGAACCAAAAGGGTTGATGATGGCTAGCAATTGATGGCATTACAAGCTGGCATCCGCTCAGGGTCCCCGCTTTGGGATGATCTCAAATGAAGACGATGCCAACGTCTCGACGACTTCATTCATCGAGCACAAGAATATATCAGCTGGGAGGATGCCCATATCAGGGCATTCGGAGCATCCGCCATTTTCCCTACTTCGGTCGCGCTTGGCCTCGTGGCTTCGAAAATCCAATATTCCCCTTTTGTTCCCATCCAACCGAGCTTGGGGGGAGTCCAACCCAGCCAAAGTGCTCCACCTTCCGGTTATATCATCGTGATCGCTCTTGGATTTAGTATGGCTCCAGCAGGGTTCAAGACAGCACCCACTAGATATAGCACTTTTCAGCCTACATTCAGTGCTGAAGTTGTTGCCCCCTTCCAACCTACCGAATCCAATCGAGCTCCTAGCAGCACCAGGCACAAGGGGAAAGGCAATGGTGAGAGGCCCAAGGGAAGTGGAGCCACACAGGCCGAGCAGGGAGTAACATCTGGCAAGAAGTATGTCTCTCAGTATTCCAAATATACTGACTTGGTAGACTCCTGAGAAAATATCTTCGCAGCCACGGCACCACACGTTCACTACAGGAAGCTGCAGCTCATCCGGAGAGACAAGGAAAGGCGGGACCCTGGAAAATTTTGTCGTTTCCACAACGACATAGGGCACCATACCAATGAGTGCCGCCAACTCAAGGATGAGATTGAGAATCTCATCAAGATGGGACACCTCCACCAATATGCTAAGGGTGGAGCGCATCAGGCACAACCTCTCGTGGCAGGACTGGTGGTCCCACCTGTTGCACCACAGGTCCCAGTAGTAGCTCCTGTAGTTCCCCAACATCCAGTTGCCCGAGGACCTCCTCCGGTGAACAGGTGGGTAGGAACCATCTCAGGAGGGCCATACTTGGGGGTACTTCATGAAGCTCGCAGAATAGGTATGCACGAGCTTTGAATCATGATGATGAGGTAATGGATTTGGCCCAGTTACCTGCCCAAATGGCACGAATGACTGACCAAATCATAACATTCTCCGAAGACGATGCTTGGAGAGAGTGCATTTCCTGCATCATGACCTGTTGGTGATTGAGAGCCAAATCTCCCAAAAAATGGTGGCGTAGATTCTAGTAGACAATGGGAGTTCGGTGAACATCATGTTTAAGTCTGCCTTCGAGAAGATAGGGCTGACCACGGCAAGCTTGTCCCCATGCACCTCAACACTCTACGGATTGATGGGAGAGATAAAGCTCCATGTGACGCTTGGAGAGGTACCACGCCAGGCCTTCAAATACTACACCTTTGTAGTGGTGGATTGTTCCTCAGCATATAGCGCCATCTTGGGACGACTTGCATTGGTGGAGTTTGGAGCTGTCACCTCCATCTGCCATATGTGCATGAAGTTCCCCATGGAGGCAGGAATTGGTATGGTCCGCGAAGACCAGAAAGAGGCGAGATAGTGTTACAATGTCTCCCTCAAACTCCTGTGATGGTGGTGGAGGTAGGCCCCGAGAAGCCCGAAGCATCGGAGGTACAAGCTGTCCAAGGGACTGAGCCCGAAGAGTTGGACCCGAGGGTTCAAGAAGAGAGGTCCATTAAACCAATAGAGGATGTGGAGGAGGTAGTTCTAGATACCTCCACCCTAGATAGAAAAATAAAAGTTGGGGGAAGCTTGAAAACGGAAGTCTGAGAGGCATTGGTAGGCTTCCTCCGAGAGAACCAAGACGTGTTTGCATGGTCACATTCTGACATGACTAGTGTTGATCCAAACATTATATGCCAAGCCTTGAATATCGATCCTAGCTTTGCTCCCGTCTAGCAGAGGCAATGAACGTTTGATCAAACTCGGAAAGAGGCCCTCAGGGCCAAAGTGGACAAGTTCTTCTCTGACGGATTTATCTGAGAAGCCCAGTACCCCGGGTAGTTGTCCAATCCTGCTCTCGTGCCAAAGCCAAACGGCACCTGGCAGATGTGCATTGACTTCTCGTACCTTAACAAGGCTTGTCCAAAGGACTGCTTCCCACTCCCCAAGATAGACCAGATAGTTGACGCTACATCTGGCTACGAGTTGCTGTCATTCATGGACCCATACTCGGGATATAACCAGATATCCATGCACATCGTAGATCATGAGCACACTAGCTTTTGAACTAATAAGGGTTTCTATTGTTACATCGTGATGCCTTTCGGGCTGAAAAATGTCAGCGCCACCTACCAGAGGCCGGTTAACAAGATGTTCAAGAACCAGTTAGGGTGGAACATGGAGTTTTATGTGGATGACATGTTGGTCAAGTCAATGACTGCCCCTGACCATGTGGGTGACTTGACTGAGGTTTTCACGGTGCTTTACCGGTTCAAGATGAAGCTAAACCCCCAACAGTGCACATTTGGGGTTGCCTCCGGCAAGTTCCTAGGCTTCATTGTCAATGCTCGGGGAATTGAGGTGAACCCCAAAAAGATCAAGGTCCTAATCAAGATGCCATCTCCTCAAAAACATAAAGACGTTCAGTGCCTGACAAGGAGGATCGCAGCCTTGAGTCATTTTGTCTCCAAGGCAACAAACAAGTGCATCCCTTTCTTCAATGTTCTCAAAGGAAGTTAGAGGTTTGAATGGACGGAAGATTGTGAACAGGCGTTCCAATAGCTCAAGGCGCACATGGAAAATCCTCTGATTCTATCCAAGCCGATAGACGGAGTGCCTCTTCTGCTCTACATGGCTGTTTTGGAGGATGCCATCAGTGTCGCATTACTAAGGGAAGAAAGTTGTGTTCAGCACCCTGTCTATTATTTTAGCAAAAGGCTCCTCGGGGCAGAGTCTAGGTACCCGCTGATGGAGAAGTTAACTTTTTGTTTAATGATGGCCCCTCAGAAGCTAAGACCCTACTTCCTGGTGCATCTGATTAAGGTCCTCACAAACCATCCCCTTCGAAAAGTCCTTCAGAAACTTGAGTCGTCGTGAAGGCTCTTGAAGTGGTGGGTGGAGCTGAGTCAGTTCGACATCACCTACCATCCGAGGATGACCATAAAAGGTCAGGAACTCACTGATTTCATCACTGAGTGCACAAGGAATTAGGAGAATACTGAGGGTACCCCAATGGTCGGACCATCCTGGAAGTTGTTCGTCGACGGGTCTTCGAACGAAAATGGTGTCAGGGCTGGACTTATTTTGGTTTCCCCCATGGGTCACAGAGTGCATAGCGCCCTTCGCTTTGGGTTTAGCGCCTCTAACAATGAAGTGGAATATGAAGCCTTAATTGCTGGGCTTCGCGTGGCACTGGAGCTCAAGGTCGAGGGGCTCGAGATCTTTAGCGATTCCCAACTAGTTATGAACCAGGTTCTTGGAGAGTACCAGGCCCGGGGAACAACAATGGCAGCGTACCTGACAAAGGCTCAAGAAATGTTGCATAACTTCCGAAGATTCACTATTCAACAGGTACCGCAAAAGCAAAATTCCAATGCTGATGCCCTGGCTAAGCTGGCCATGACCAAAGATGGTGAGTTAATCAATGTGGTCCCCATTGATTACTTGGAGTCTCTGAGTATCTCAGCTCCAGACGAGGAGGAATCTATACAACCCCAAGATGGGTGGATGGAGCCAATAGTCAAATATCTCATCTCCGAGGAGCTGCCCCAAGACAAGAAGGCAACTCGGAAGTTGATGTATCAAGTACCGAGGTACATAATCATGGATAATAGGCTTTATAGGCGAGGTTACTCCATGCCTTTGCTCCGGTGTGTGTCCAAGCAAGAAGCCAATCTGATACTCCGAGAAGTACACGATGGATTTTTCGGAGATCACGCTCGAGGGCAGACCCTTTCCAAAAAAATCTTAAGGCAAGTATAATTTTGGCCCACCATTAATGGGGATGCGATGGATTATGCCAAGAAATGCGACAAATGCCAGCGCTTTGCCAATATTTCCCGAGTACCTCCAAATGAACTTACATTGTTTACCCAAAAACGGACTACCTAGTGATGTGACATGAATGGCCTACACGTGGGATACACGTGGCAATTTAAGTATGGTCTATTCGACCATCGACCAAAAGAGAATTGGCTCATTAGACAACATAATTATGGGCGACCAGTCTGGTCGCATATTTTCATTTATTTCCTCCAGATATGTAATCTTGTAATTACATATTAATTGTAATTTCTATTATTATTTAGATACGTCTGTACTAAATGTAATTAAGGCCCATTGGCCCATGTAGAACTCCTTGAGCCTATAAATAAGAATCAAAGGGCTCAAGAGAGGGGACTTTTTTCTTTTGAACATCAGAATTCTAAGAGAGACATAGAGTGTTTTTATCCATCATAATTGTATGCATCTGAGAGCTTGTGAAACTCATGAACCCTAGTTCATTGATCATAGTTCTTGGAATTATATATCAATAAGAACACT
The DNA here is from genome assembly GCF_963169125.1 of Humulus lupulus. Lineage (NCBI taxonomy): Eukaryota > Viridiplantae > Streptophyta > Magnoliopsida > Rosales > Cannabaceae > Humulus > Humulus lupulus. The sequence goes on along the minus strand of NC_084794.1, from coordinate 187,279,016 downwards.
AAGTGGACATAGGTTGTTACCATTTTATTGGGGCCGAACCACTATAAATTTTTTGTGTCGTTTATTTTTTCATCTTAATTTCATCTCATTTTCTATCATTTTACTTGACTCCGTGTCATTGACCAATTTGAGGGTCAACATTTTGGTGCTTTCATTGAGAGCTGAACTCAAGACCTCCAAAGAGATCAAATGGTGAAAATATCTAGAAAGACTGGACAAACCTCTGGTGTCGCACCAGCCCAGCCTCTTCCACAAAATGTAGCTGAAGATGAGCCATAACTGGAATTCAAAGAGGAGGAAATGGATTCTGAGACCTTGAGAACAACACTGATTGTGTTGCAAGAAGAGTTAGCCAATTTGAGGGCTAATCAGGAAAATGGGCTGAAACGATGGCGTTGCAGCAGAGACAAATTGATAGGCAACGCCAAGAACTGAATGAGAGGCAAGCCGACATGGATCGCCGACAGAGGGATCTATATTTGTTATAGAGCGTTCTATGAATTCAAGAGCGCAATTCTGAGTCTTTAGTGGAGTCACGAGGAATTAATAAGTTAGTAAATTTATTTGTTAGATTTATGATACCTTATTGGAGCTTGATTTCATAGGCCCATGGTCCCCATTGTACCTTGGATAAAATCTTCTAGATAGTCTCAATTAATTGATTTAATTATCAATTAGAATTATCAAAGTTGACCAGGTCAATTTTGGATAGTTTCACAGAGTTATGTAATTTTGAGAAGAAAAGAGAAATTATGACAGATTTATTAATTAAGATAAATTAGTATCTAAATTAATAAATAAGTTTAAATCAAGGTTCAAATTATAAATAATTAATTTGATAAAGGATTTAAATAATTATTTAATTAATTAAATCAATAGAAAATAATACAGTCATTGATTTTAAGTCCAATGGGCTTATAATCAAATGGGAAATTTCACTAGACTAAAGCCCATGATAATTTCGACCTAGAGTTAATTATTGGCTATTATTTTATTGACTTTTTAATTAAATAAATGACATAATTGAGTCTATAAAATGAATGTTAAGAGAGAAGTCAAAACACAAGTTCATATTTCTGAAACACAAGCATCTGATAGGTTTTAAATTCTCTATAAACACAAGTCATTTTCTAAATCTTATTTTTCTTCTCTCTGTATCTATCTCATATGTTGAGAATTGTCCACCCTAGTCTAGGTGATTCTAAGGATACTTTGGAATGCTGTGAAGAAAATTAAAGATCAGTTCAGTTTCTTGATAATACTCTGCGACATAAATGATACAAGGGTTAGAGAAACTGAAGGAATGACTTATTCATTCTGCTGCCTATAATGTAAGTATTCTTATCATTATTTCTCTTTGAATTCAATTTTAGAAACATGTTCTAGGTTATCTCATATTAATTTGTTTAATATTAGATCTACATGAAAATAAATAAAGATCATGTATAAGTTTTCCCAACAGCTACATCATCAGTAAGACTAGGGATCATGGTTTAGTACACGATCATTGGGAGTGGAGATACGTGTCCACCTCCCCATGATTATGAGATCGTGGGTCTTCTCGTTGTTTCTCTGGATCGTGGTTGACGATGCATGATTGAAACCTTTGGGAAAATGCTAAGTCTTGGTTGGTCTATGAGACTTAGGTGCTTGGCCTGATGACCATTTAGAGCTTGGGTGCTCTAGGTGTTATGCTTGTTGATCTTCTAGGTGCAAGACCTGTGTGATCTTCTGGATGCTAGGCCTATTGATTTCAGCTTGAACGAGCGTGAACTTTATCTAGCAAAGTGTATCTGGGAGTTTAGGTCGACCACTCTATGAAGAATAGGGTGAGATGACCACCCCATGCAGTTCTTGAGCATGCCAGGCTGACCTCCTCTAAGGTTTGGGGTCAGGTCGACCACCCCTAGACTACCCCTAGGGGGCTAGGGCCAGGCCGACCACCCCTAGGAGGTTTAGGCCTGGTCGACTTTCCTATAGGTCCTGGACCTATCAATTTTTGTCCATTGGACTTTTTTCAATACTTTGTCGTTTTTCCATGACTTGTGATGACACGTGCCACTTTCTCATTCGCCACGTTATCTCTTGAATTTTGAGAGATAACATATAATTGTATGTATCTTTATATATGTGTATATATATAAATATAAACCTTCTATGTGGAGTCATTCAATCAAATGATGACAACATATCTACTTGACCATATATGTTTCTAACAAATCTAAACTCAAATATAAGAAGCTAGTCATTAGGCAACACACGTGGCTCTTTTACAATGCTCATTCATTCATGCATGCACACATTGCTGCTTTTTGTAACATGCACTTGTATGTGTGCAAACATGAGAATTCCTTCTCAGCCAAAGATGTAGTATATTTTTTTATTAATTTAATTTAAGTTTTTTAGAGTGTTGTTATTTGGCACCTTAAGGTGCCCAACACCACAAGAGGTATCATCCTCTAATTGGTTAGCAATGTCTCTTAATAATTATTAAATTAAATCATGTGGGACCCGATATTAGATTTTACCAATAGCGTTATGTCACATCTTTTTGGTGTTGGGCAGTGCTCCTTAGTAATTCTCTTTCTTTTAAGTATACTTAGGGTATAGTTTTAGTTTATATTCAATATCTGTTGGGTTGATTTTTTTATTTTTTAATTTTAAGTTTAATTAAACTATACATGTTTATTTTGGTTATATATTTGATTGTTCTTATTATATTTTCAACATATTTTAGTAAGTAGTGGGTTGATTTTTAATTAATTATATTTTTTAATTATTTTCAGTACATATTGGGTATATCTTTAGTTTATTTTGGGTGAATATATTTTAAATTTTTGTTATTGCGTAGGTTGATTTTCAATTTATTTTTAGTTTATTTTAAGTATATGTGTAGTTGTTCTGACATATATTTTTGGTTAATTTTTTGTTTAATTTTAGTTTATTATTATTATTATTGTTTGTTGGGTAATTTTAGTTTATTTTACCTATACCTTGAGTTTATATATATATATAAATAATTTTTGTGTTTAATAGTAATGTTTTTCAAATTGTTTTTAGTTTATTTTGGGTATATGTTTAGTTATTTTGAGATATATTTTGAATTTATTTTTTACACATTTTAAAATGCAGGAATAATTATAATGAGTTTATTTTAAGTTGATGTAATAGGTTGATGTCTAATTGATTCATAATTACATTTTCAACACGGTATTGTTGTAGGGTTGTTGTCTAGTTGATTTTAAGTTGCTTTTTCAACAATATATTATTGTAGGGTTGATGTATAGTTAACATTGTATTTTTGTAATTATAAAACTTTATAATCCTATTTTTTAAAACTTGAGTTAGTAAAATTGAAAATAAATATTAGGGGTCATAAAAATGTAAAAAAGCATGTGTATTTATGAAAAAACTCCTCTAATTTATGTGGGGCCTTTTAACAAACACTAGACCCATTATAACACAAAACTCTCTTACAAAAAAAAAAAGAAACGGTGAAATGAAAACGGCCAATAAGAGATCTCTTTTCAAATTGAAGCAAAAATGTTCGATCCAATAAGCCTTAAAGCATTTATATGCACATCTTGTAAAATTGTAAGAGATTTTTTTTTAAATACATATTTTTTGTTTTTTGTTTTTTTTTACTTTTGTACCGTTCTTGTTTTTTTTTTCAAAAATATGCACTCAAGTTTTTAAAAATACGATTTTTAGGAAAAACAACTAAAAAGTAAATTGAAAACAGCTCACTGGACCAACTAAAGATCAACAAAAAAAAAATTTAAAAACAACGTGAAAGCACAAAAAAAATCTAAAAACAACTTGAAAAAAAAAAAAAAAGACAACTGTAAAAATATAAAAATTTCCTTAATACCGTAAAATTGAAAGAAAAACAATGTTTAACTGTAAAAACGTAATTTTTTTAGCGAAAATTAATATTTTATGTAATTTTCTCAAATTGTAATGATGTCTTTAACTATTAGTTAGAAAGGTTGTTAACCTTGTAAGCCTGTTGTGTTCTAGGGTTTTTTTTTTTTTTTTTGAGCTTTTCTGGATGAGAGTTGTACACGTAGAAATGTTTTGTTTTAAGAATTTATCATCCTCAAGAGCTTGAACAAATACATAACTACATAAGAAAGGAAGTTTTTTTGTAGTACAAGTGCAAGTTTCGTAGGAAAGCTTTTGGTTCAAAGACGAGTCAAATTGTTTGCATTGTATTTATTGTGTTAGAATATAAATACTAGATCAGTGGTCTTTTCATAAAAAGAAAATTAAGGGATTAAGAAAATAAATAAAAAGAGTTATTTTTACAATCTTATTTACATTATATAGATATATAAATATAATTTATGGTGCTATATTTACTATCCATAAATTTATATATATGAGAATTTTTTTATAGGAGCTTCACTATAAGCCCTACTAGTAGAACTTTCAGTGTTTACAACCCGTGAATAATTTTCGGTACAATTTTTTTTATGACCGTGTATATTGTAGCTATTTAGGGCATCCTGCAAATTTTCAGAAAATTCCAAATAGTTTATAGTACCGAAAACTAGGTTCAACCATGTTGCACGCGTGACTAATTTTTTTATGCGCGTGAAAAACATGTTTGAACCTAGTTTTCGGTACTGTAAACTATTCAGAATTTTCTGAAAATTTGCAGTATACTCTAAATAGCTACAATATACATAGTCATAAAAATAAACCGCACCAAAAACTGTTCAGGAGTCGAGAAACAGTAAGAACCCTACCGGTAGGTGTCAAAATAAAGCCTTTCTATATATATATATACCCCACCAAATCCTCACAAACTCAAGAAGAGGCGTACTTTAAATTAAAATGTAAATGAATATACAGCAGTAAGTGAAAATGACATAACAAAACTACATGACTATACTTGATTTTGACATGGTACTCCATTTGACTTTGAAATGGTACTTTAGGAGCATATCTTTGACAGTTGTATTATATACCCAATTTACATTCAAAATTTTCGGTGATCATTTTTTAATTATATTATGCAAAAAATAAAGGACAAATTGATAATAATACTACTCTTGCGTATATACAAGTGTTCACATCATTTACTTTATTTAAAAGCTTGAGAAAAATTTATTAGCGTGTAAAACACAGGATGGCATAACATTAAAGATGGGATAAGTGGAAATGAGTTGGTACAAATATAGAAACATGAGAATTTGCATCAATTTATTCTACATAACAGAGTAGCCCGGACCACCGCCTCCTTCAGGCACTGTCCACTCAATGTTTTGCTTTGGGTCTTTTATATCACATGCCTGACACATATTATACCAATGTCAGACCAAAACATATATCACATAAACTTCGGAGACCGGCCCTCTTATACAATATACATAGTATCATTTTTAATTGAGCTAATTTTATAGTCTCACAACTAAATGACAGTAGCTTTAAGGTGCCAAATGAAATAGCAACTTTGGGATAGTTAGCTTCCTTCCAATATAGGAGGAGGCTTGTAAGAATTAACACAGTCCAGTAACCCAGAAATCTACTTCTGCAATAACCAGCTTTGCCAAAAATGGTCTTTGCCAGAGAACTAAGAACATCAGAAACTATCAAGGAAAGAACAAAACTGACGGGTGTGTGCATCTAAGTATGTGATTCTCTTTTTGTCCAAACATTGTTCACATCATCACATGCATACCAAAGCATAATATATAATTTTCCTGATTGGGAGAAGAGGCGGTAGAAAGATAAAGGTAAAAGAAGAGGATTCAGATTCTTTGATCAAAACTTAATTCTGCACCCTTTCACATCCTATGTTAGCATACAACATATTTGAAAGGTTTATCCATACTTTCTAACTCACCTTGCAGTGCAGGCAATTTTGAGCATTGATCTGCAACTTTACTTGCCCATTTTCATCTGGGTTGTACCTGCATTTGGAATGACAACAAAAAAGGGACTATTAATCAACATAACGATTACCCAATAAGCAGAGCTATTCAATCAAGTAGGACATTACTCATATACACGGGCAGGGCAGTAACGTGATTCGGGTCCAGCATATTCTGGCAGATTTATGAGTTCAGGAATCTTTGGGTTCCTTAAGCAAAGGTGAGGAGGTTGGTCATGTTCATGATTTGTGTTGCTCCTAAAGAAGAAATAAAGATAGACATTTATCAATTACTAAACAAATAGAGAGAGGGATAGCAGATACAACTTGCCCTCTCTAGTAACTTTAGGCTTCTTAAAGATGTTCTCATTTTCAAAAAAAAGAAAAGAAAAGAAAAAGAAGTCATGATTATTTTACTTCAAAGAAACATGAATTGATAAATAAAGTGCCATTGCCTATAAACCTGTGTAGAGAAGTTGGAACATCAAAGGAGAGCACCCCATCTGGTTTTGGATAATGAATTAGACGATGTAGTTCTGCTACCTGCATGGTGAAAGTGCAATCTCAGTCTATATTTCCAATCCAAAATTTCAATTCTAACATACACCACACGCTTCACTAAAATCTGTAGAATTTGTTCTTGATGGACAACAATTAAATATTTTGCATCTGCTGCCATGCAGAAAAAAAAAATTAAAGGTTCAACAGCTATTAAAATAACATGATCAAGATGAAAATCATTAACTCACTGACAATAAACACACGTTCAGTCTAATACAGGCTGAAGGAGTACTACATCAGCAGACAAAGCATGTTATGTTATGGGCAAAGGACATATGAAGAGAGAACAATATGATTACAGAGCACTATAAAGTGACAACATTATGTACGTATAATAGAGCATACAGAGAAGGAAAATAAAGTCATATAAGTAAATATATATTACACGTATATTCTACCCACAACCATTCTCGAACTCATTTCCAAAAACTAATCCCTATATGTCTGATTATTTCAACACCAAACATCAAACTTTTCACTATGCATGTTAGTGTGACTTGAATTAATGGCGTTCCAAACCAGCATCTTACATTTGTTGCCTCATGGTCGGGTTTCCCATGTTTCAATGTGAAGGGAAACTTTCCTTTCAATATATAGCTGAGATGCAGAAATCACAGGTCAATAAGGTGGGCAACTAAACAGATCTCATTAGCAAGCATGATTAGCAACAAAGACATCTTACTGTTCAATAGCACTTATGGCAAGGCCAGGAACGAGTCCATATTCAAATGCCTGCAACAATAAAATATGTAAGTGATGAGTAATGGCATTGAACTAAAAAGCACCAAATCACACCTAAAATAAGAATTTAGTCTCATGCATTACAAGGGTGTGTGTGAGCAGAAACTTGTCAAACAGGTGTCAAGATTGGCATACCTTTCTTTATATACAAATATGTACACACACACACATATATATATATATCGATATAGGGCAATTATACGGTGGGCATTTCTATTTTCTACACGTTGAGGAATTATATCCCAATTTTTTATATATGATGATGTACTTTGTAGTTATAATTCATCCTACTAGTTTTCAGAAAATTTCAAATAATTTATAATGTTGAAAATAAAGTTCAAACAATCAGTTATATGTGTGTTCGTTTTTTTTAATATGTGTGTAACTGACTATTATGAAATCTGTTTTCGGCAACGTAAATTATTCAGAATTTCCCAAAAAATTGGTGGAATATCTGTTATAATTACAATGTAGATCGTCATATACAAAAAATTGAATTATAATTTCTCCACGTGCCGAAACAGAAACTCCTACTCAGTATCTCTATTTTCACCAAGATTGGCATGCCTTCGTTAATATATAAATAATATATATATATATATATAAAGATATATGCTGGTGTGTTTCTATGTAGGAAAGTATATCTTCGTAGAAAACAAACGAGAATTGAGTTGATGAGAAATGTAAAATAAAAGACTTAATACAATAAGATCCTTTATGATCAAATCTACTTAAAAGGTCACCGCATCATGCAGTTATGAATACCCGACAAGGTCCACACTAGCAAGGATCAAAGAACCCTTGTAGAAGTAAAGACACGGAAGAATAAATAAATAAGCCCATTTCAAATAAATAAGACATTAGAGTTAAGATACTAACTGGCCGGTAGTTACGAGCCTTGTATAGTTCTTCCCATATCCATGAATTCTTTAAATTATTCCAATATGTTTCCATGCTCAAGCCTTCATGAAGCACATGAAATGTAGCTTCTGCTGCCAGCATTCCTGTAAGCCATGAGTAATGAAATAAGTAATAATTTGTGTGGATGAAATCAGGAAATCCCTACAAATGTAATGGCACTTAAACACTGATGTCAAATTTCTGCACTTTATTTAACATTCAGGAATGCATTTCTGTGAAGTTTATAATGGAAACGTTAGCATACATGGGATGAGAAACAAAAGCTAGATGCAGTTTTCCACCAACATACTATAATTTTCTCCACTTCAGGAAGATCAGCTATCTCAAATGTATGGTTCAATTGATAGTAAACTAGAAGAGACACGTGAATGGCTGTCTCTGACTGTGCATTGAGAAGGAAAATAAAATCCATGTAACACTAATATTCTTTTATGTTCACTCACACCAATACATGAACTAAGCCATATTAGGGGAGGGAATGTTTGAAGTATGTGAACTATGACGATAGATTACAAGCATCTTTCATAAAATATCAGACACGCCATCATATCCAAATGGGCAAGGCGAAGAACTTTCATTCTCTTAGAAGATTCAAACCAGTTGACACATATATCAATTCCTTAAGAATTTTCCGAAAATAATTTTGCCATTTTTAATAACAAGTAAACCAATGAAATAACTTTTCATTGTCCTCTCGTCTTTTGCAAGAAACTATTGACAGCTAAGAAATCAAAGGCTTACCGTTTACCGTGTGATATAGCTGGAAGATTTTGTGTATTATTTTCTTTCCTTAGTTAGAATATTTTGGTTAATTGTGTATATTCTGTCTTTATGTTTTTGATTCTTGTATAGCCTATATAAATCGATGATCTCAATGAATAAAATGCTCAAGTTTTCATCATAATCAATCATCTCTATATTTTCTTCTTATATTTCATCATGGTATTAGAGCTTTAAGGTTCTTTTTTCTCCATTTTTTCCTCGGGCTCGAACTCTGGTCACCCTCTCCAGCTCCAGCGCACCATCTCCGACCCAACCCATTATTTTTTTTCTCTGTTCTGGGCTCTCGGCGAAGTCATCAGGATCACTCAGCTCCGATCTCGGTGTACCAGGGGTCTTCCAGTCACACACTCCAGTCTGATCTCAGCCTCATCTTCCAGGCATCTTCCATTCCAATCTCGTTGTTCCAATTGCCACACTCCACCAGCTCTATCACGAGGTTACGAAGTCGCACCTCCATCAATCGCACGAAGGTCTATCGCAAACCCAGAAGATTTCAATTGCTTCAGAATTTTTTGTATTCCAGGAGGTCCATTACTCAGTATTGGCCCAGCCCAGACACTTGCATAGGCCCAGCCCAATCATTCGACTTCTCCACACTTTTTTTTAAGTGATGTCGACCAGCAAAGAAGTTACATCCCAAACCACTGGCCCCACCAACTCCACTAATTCGGATACCACTTCCCAGGTCCCGACTCAATCCAGCGTCGTGGGATCCCTCTTCAGCCACGATGGTGGTTCTATTCAGATTACAACACACAAGCTTGAAGGTAAGAACTATTTGGAATGGGCACAATCAGTCAAAATTGTCATATGCAACTTACATGGTTTCCATTGTTCTTGCCTGGCTAATAAATTCAATGGGTTCAAAATTAGTCGCAGGTATTTGTTCTTCAAAATTGCAAAAGTGTGGGATGCTGCCAGAAAAATGTATTCTAACCTTGGGAATACCTCTCAAATATTTGAGTCTCGAACCAAACTTAAGGAAATCAAACAAGGTACTCTGATTGTGACTCAATATTTTTCAGATTTACAAGACTTATGGTAGGAACTCGATCTCTATCTCGAGACCACACCACTATGTATTGCGTGCGGTATAATACAGGGACAACAATTAGAAAAAGAAAGGGTGTATGAGTTTCTTACTGGGTTGAGCAGCAACCTTGATGAGATTCAAGGACGCATAATCAATCGCTCTCCTCTCCCTAATCTGAAGAAGCCTTTTCTGAGGTTCGTCGTGAAGAGGCACGACGCCGAGTCATGCTTAATGCTTTGGATTCTCTGGAAGGATCAGCTCTTGCTGCCAAATCTGGTTCCCATGGGAAATTCAATCTGGATCCAAGGCCAAAACGCAAGGGAGAGAGACCTTGGTGCGACCATTGTCAACGCCATGGACATACTCATTCTACCAACTGGGAAATTCATGGCAAACCAACCAAATGGGCTCCTCGACGTCATAATGACAAAAGAGCATAGCAAACTCAAACACCAAGCACCAATGGTACTTCATCCGACATCACTCAGGGCACCACTCCATTCCCATTCAGTAGGGAACAACTTGCTCATTTATATACTCTTCTGAATCAGTCAGCTCTCAATTCTCCTTCTGGTTCTGGATCTCATATTGCATCTTGCTCTGTTGCACACTCTGGTAATTTCTCATGGATAATTGATTCAGGTGCTTCTGATCACATGACTGATTTATTTCACTGGTTTGAGTCTTGCTCTCCATGTTTAAAAATAATTCGAGTGTCAAGATTGTCAATGACACTCTTTCTCCAATTGCAGGTATTGGTCAAATAAGATTGTCGACTGACTTAATACTAAAATCAGTCCTTGTTCCATCTTTAAAATGCAACTTAATCTCTGTTAGTAAGTTAACTACTGATAATAGTTGTCTTGCTAATTTTTTACCCAATTCCTGTCAATTTCAGGAACTATCCTCGGGGAGGACGATTGACAGTACTAGGATTCATGGTGGACTTTATTTCTTTGAAAATCCTCAACAAATAAAACAACAGCCTAGTTTCTCTAGTTTGTCTTCAAGTTTATCTAATTTTGTTTCTACTTTCAATTGTTTCTGTTTCAAATAAAGACAAAATTATGTTATAGCATTATTGACTCGGACACCCAAGTTTTTCATATTTAAAATATTTGTTTCCTGCATTATTTTTAAATAATAAAATTGAGTCTTTCCAATATGATATTTGTCAATTTGCTAAACATACTCAGTCTGCCTTTCCTCGGAAACATTATACACCAACCTGTGCTTTCTCTTTAATTCATAGTGATCTATGGGGACCTTCCAAAGTCACTACTTCCTATGGACATAGTTTGTTCATCACATTTATTGATGATCACACACGCATCACTTGGGTCTATCTACTCAAACACAAGTCCGATACACAAAGTGTATTTCAAAATTTCCATAATATGCTTCAAACACAATTTTAGACATCTATTTGTATTTTACAAACAGACAATGGCACAGAATATTTTAATTCTGTCTTGGGTCCCTATCTCTCCCAAAAAGGCATCATTCATCAAAGTTCCTGTGTCGATACCCCTCAACAGAATGGTGTGCCTGAACGAAAAAATCGTCACCTTTTAAAGGAGGCCCAGGCCCTAATCTTCACCTTGCACGTTCCCAAGTATTTTTGGGGCGATGCTATTCTTACCGATACCTACCTTATCAACCGCATCCCTAGTCGACCTCTTCATTTTAAGACACCCCATTCTGTTTTTCTTGCTTCCTATCCTCATATCTCTTCCAACTCTCTACCGGTCAAAACATTTGGGTGTACAACATTTGTTCATGTTCATCCTTGAGATCGTACTAAACTTGACCAAAGAGTCATTAAAACAATCTTCCTTGGATATTCTCTCACTCAGAAAGGCTATAGGTGCTATTGTCCTCTCACAAAGAGAGCTTATGTCTCTCGGAATGTCACTTTCTTTGAAGATACTCCATACTTCTCTCCCACTTCACTTCAATGGGAGAACACTCATCACAATAAAGCTCAATGGTTGTGGGGGTTAGAGCTTCCGCTCAATTCCATTATACAGTACCCAAACTTTGACTCGACTCAAACCTTAGCAGATTCAAAGTCTCAAGATCTTGCTCCATCTTCTAAGTCAATTGAAACAGATATACATCCACAAAATCAACAACAAGAGTTGTGTGTTTATTCTATGTGACAAAGAAATAACCAAATCATGAATCCTCAGCACAGTCAAATGACCAATCAGGTGGTAGATCCTCCTTTTCCAGATGTGTCAGGTGATCCTCTCTCAAACACTAATTTTGATCTAGACATTCCTATAGCTTTGAAAAAAGGAACTAGGTCGAGCACTAAATATCCTATCTCCAAGTTTATTTCCTATTCAAATTTGTCATCTTCGTTTAAAGCTTTTAATTCTAGCTTGTTAGACATTGTTATTCCTAGGAATATTGTTGAAGCACTTGAGATTCCTGAATGGAGAACAGCTGTTATGAAGAGATGAGAGCTCTTACAAAAATTGAAATTTGAGAATTAGTGGAATTACCACCTAATAAAAGAGTAGTAGGATGCAAATGAGTTAGTTACAAAAGGGTTTACTCAAACCTATGGAATTGACTACACCGAAACATTCGTTCCTGTTGCTAAACTCAATACTATCAGAGTCTTACTTTCATTAGCAGTCAACCCGGATTGGAAGTTACATCAACTTGATGTAAAAAATATTTTCTTAAATGGTGGACTAGAAGAGGAGGTCTACATGGTTCAACCCCCTAAATTCGAAGAAAAAACTCCTAAGATTGCTTGCAAACTCAACAAATCTCTCTATGGCCTGAAATAATCTCCTCGGGTCTGGTTCAATCATTTTTCAAGGGTAGTCAAGGGTCTTGGCTACACATCGGGTCAGACAGACCACACTCTATTTATCAATCACTCAGGAAAAGAAGAGATGACTATCCTGATTGTATACGTTGATGATATAATAGTCACTCGCAACAATACCAAAGAGATGAATTTGATCAAAGAATTATTGGCAAAAGAATTTGAAGTCAAAGACCTTGGAACACAGATACTTTCTAGGTATGGAAATTGCTAGGAGCAAAAGAAGTTGTATCACATAGAAAGTATACACTTGATCTCCTAAAAGAAACTGGAATGCTAGACTGTAAGGTTAGCAAAACCCCAATCGAACTAGGAAACAAAGACCGACTCCTTAAAGGAGAGTCGATAAAGGAAGATATCAACAATTATTTGGAAAGCTCATTTATCTCTCACATACTAGACCAGCATTGTTTTTGTCGTGAGTCTAGTAAGTCAATATATGCATGATCCACAACAAGGTCACCTCAATGTCGTGTATCGAGTTTTGAGGTATTTAAAGCAAACTCCAGACAAGGGGTTATTTTTCGAGACAACTCTTGAAAGAAAAGTTGAAGTATTCACTGATGCAAACTGGGCCAGATCGATTGATGACAGAAAACCTACATCATGATACTGTACTTTACTATGGGGCACTTTGGTAACATGGCAACAGACAGTTGTTGCTAGAAGTAGTGCAAAAGTTGAATACAGAGCCATGGCTCATGGAGTGTGCGAGACAATATGGATAAGAAGACTACTGGAAGAATTAAAGATTAAATATGAAGCTCTAGTTCATCTATACTGTGACAACCAGTCCACTATTAGTATTGCTCACAACCCAGTCCATCATGACAGAACAAAGCATGTGGAAGTAGACCGCCACTTTATTAAAGAAAAAATTGATGGAGATAAAAATTGAGTATGTGCACACTAATCAACAACTTGCAGATATTCTTACCAAGGGATTATCTGAAAGAGCATTTGATTGTCTTATAAACAAGTTTGGACTTATCAATATCTATAGTCAAGCTTGAGGGGGAGTATTGACAGGTAAGAAATCAAAGGCATACCGTGTGATATAGCTGGAAGATTTTGTGTATTATTTTCTTTCCTTAGTTAGAATATTTTGATTAATTGTCTATATTCTGCCTTTATGTTTTTTATTCTTGTATAGCCTATATAAATCGATGATCTCAATGAATAAAATTATCAAGTTTTCATCACAATCAATCATCTCTATATTTTCTTCCTATATTTCATCAAAAACACACTCAAAAAGTATTAAAGAGATAGATTATTACTAAAACATGCCTTCACTCAGATGTACTTAAAAATGAGTACTACAAAATTGAATTACTTAAAAGGATTAGGCGATGGTACCTGATTTCATTGCTGTATGTGTTCCCTTGATTTTAGGAACATTCAAGAAGCCAGCCGAACATCCAATAATTGCTCCTCCAGGGAAAACTGGGTATGGGATAGACTGAAATTTAACTAGCATCATATTTGTATTTGTACAGAAAAGCCCGCCAAAAAATGTTATTTGTCGTACATATTCCAGAAATAGAAGAAAAAAATGGAAGATAAACAACTGAAAACATGTAGGTGTATTGCCATAAAGTCACCGTGCCTATAACGTTCAACCTTCTACCATTTAGAACTAATTACTACTGCGTAATCTTACCTTCCATCTAAAATCTGAATGTTAAGCAGACCACACTACGTAGAATAACCTAAGGTGACAAATCCTAGTTGTGCAACTAAATTGAAAAGTTCTGCATAAAGATAACATACCTGAAAACCACCTTCATTCAAAGTGCGAGCTCCATACTGGAGAACTGTCCCACCTTCCAGCATTGGTTTGATTGCAGGATGATGTTTAAGTTTCTATCACCAGGAAAACAATAAAATAACTCAAGTGGAAGTCCAAAATTAATACTTGAAATTCACCAATCTTTCCTCCACACACAAACACGCACAAGAGGCAGATTTAGAATCTACTGAGATAGAAATATAGTGAAGATCTCTATGAAATATACCAAATTTACATATGTTAAACCATAAGATATTGGGAAAGTTTTCAGACCAGATTTCTTGACTGGTTTTAGTAGACTTTATGTAATTTGTGTTTCTTCTACCCTCTTTTAGTGTATGAACATTTAACACCACATACAACCAAACAATCAGTGGTACATAAAACCCACACACCACTTATTTAAAGTCTTCCGTGGTAAAACCTTAGAAGAAGTGGTGTTTCATTAACATTTTTCTATTTAATATCTTTTTGTGATCTAAGTAGTAGCTCCTGCGCACATAAAAAGGATGGATAACCAAGTCATTATCCTGAAAGAAAGTCAACAGGGTATTCGTTCAAGACAGATGCAAATCTTATAGATGAAGACAGGGAAAAGAAATCTTTCTTTAGTTAACTTTGACCAGCCAAGTAATATTCTTCATATGCACTGGCACCCCTGTTTTAAAAAACATATGCATGTATTAAATGACCGCTTATAGTATGTTTGTTTTTATGTATTTCAGAGTCTACATCAAGAATGTTCTGATAGAACCCTGTCGGATTCCACTATAGCAGGTAGGAAACTATAACAACAGAAAATTGGAAATGATACTGATGGACTATTATTGATTGGAAATGATGAACATACTTAGGTATTCGAGAGACCTAGAACCCTCCCAAGAACAATAGCTCATAACAAAATAAGACTCAGAATGTCCCTCCTAGCTTCACCCCATATAACCCAAACTATCTAAGCATAACAAACTCAGCAAACAGCCCATACAAGTTCACTGCATCATACCAAGTACAAAGACCAATATACCCCTAATTCTTTCTCCTTCTAATAAGTCACAGTTTTACCCCTCGTAATCCTATTGTGCGTGAATCATATTGGGGGTCTATCATGTTCCCAACAAAGATGAAAGATACAATACCCTCCAGACAAAATTTAAAAATTAGCCTTTCATTTCCCAATAACTTCTCATACCCAAGAGTCATAAAAGAGACAGCAAAAAATAAATAAATCACCACATTTACATCATGAAATTAGAGATCTAGATTACCTGGAACTCCTCATAAGGGTTCAAAAATGGATTGTGATAATTCAAAGCAACTACTAGACCAATGGAAACCTGAAAGATTAAAAAAAAAAAAAAAAAAGACTTAACGCTTCATGAGTTTACAACAAAAAAGAAAACACACACACATACAACAAAACAATTAGACTTGTGGCACAGTCAATAAACAATGCTCAACGATCTCATCAAAAAAGAAACTTATAGTAATTAAATGTTTAATTATGAGTTCTCATAAGGTCAGTCATTTTTTTCTTCTGGAGTAGTCAAGAATGAATTAGACGAAGCAAAAAAAAAAAAGCACTTTCTAACCTGTCTATCATTCATGTGGTACATAAACGATCCTCCATATGTCTTTTGATCCAAAGGCCAACCCAATGTGTGAAGCACAAAACCAGGATGATGTTTGCTCTCATCAATTTCCCAGACCTGGCAATGGAAAAGTAGCACAATTTATGAAAACTTTATAAACCTTATGGTATCAATCATACAGGTGAAACTGTCAAGCTTTCCCATAGAGAATCCAAATCCATTTCCTTTACCTTCCAACTAAATTACATAGAATACTATTGATACACTTTCGCAAAAGCACACTCGTTTTGTACTTTTCCCATGCCAATTGGTTTCTCAATAAATATAGATTTCAATGTTTATAGACATAATTCTACATAAACAATAGCAGTACTTTATGTAATTTGGTTGGAAGTTGAAGGAAATGGATTTCGGTTCTCTCTGGGAAAGCATGAAATTTCTATCTTCTCTTTGGGCCTCAACACTAAGGAGTTTTACAATGTTTTTCATCTTTATTTTATTGTTCTCAATTGGAAGGCTTATGTGTCAACCTAGTTTCTGTTCTACCTTAAGATACATATAATTAATAGAGTTAACAGGGACATAATGTATTTGATGCTAGTGCTTGAAGCATTTTTTTTCTTCTTTCTTTCTTTCTTTCTTTCTTTATTTATTTATTTATTTTTATGCTAGAGTTTCTACGAAATTCAAGTAAACATATATTGAAAGTAGATCACCTCTTTAATTCCCAAAGCATAAGTCTGATGTTGTGAGTGTCCCTTCTCTCTCAAGTTGTACTTTTTAATTATTTTCTGATAAAGATAAAGTATGACATTATAATAGGTGATTGAAAAAGATTGAAAGTTGGAACTTTAAGAAGTTATGCAGCTTTTTTTTCCCCAACAAACCTCCGATAATGACCCTCGACAGCCCTCAGATAAAAGCATTATCCGTCCTGCATTGGTCTCACACGTTCATCAATTTGTCTAGCCTAGATAATACCATGAAAATGTACAAGCTAATCAGAAGGCTACATCTATCAATAATCTACGGGTAAAAATTACTTGCTACAAGTTCATGACATTTGCATAAAGTGTACAATCATGTAAGCATGTGTGTCCATGTTGATGACATCTACTCCGTACCACAGCTTTGCTAGGCAGTTGGAAGACTAAATTTCCTTCACTATCATGAGTATTGTCTCAGTTTAAACAGCAGAAGTTCCATCTAGAAAGCACTATTTCTCCCACACGTCTGAATCTTGGATTTAAAAGCAAAAATGACAGTAATGCAATGGGAGAATAGGGATTTAAAGTTTTAGAAACAAGTAGCTTGACAAGATTGAATAATGGCAGTAACAGCATGTAACAAAGCATACACCTTAGAAATCTTACATAATCATATGTTATAGGCAGTTGTGCATGAGAGAGAGAGAGAGAATTTGCCTTTCAGTTCTACACCACGCTGAAAATTTTCCTTCTTTGAACCATCTTTGGCAATTCCCATATCGTTAGTGCCAATCCCAACAACAAAATCATTCGCATCATACAATATCTGCTAATTTCATAACTCGTAAATACAAATAGCCAACAGTATATTAAAACTAATAAGAGAGTAGCAAAAGGAGTACCTCACTAGCAGCAAAACCTGGGTATATTTCTACTCCTAATTCTTCAGCCTTGGCTCCCATCCAACGCACTAATTGACTTAAACTGCATCAAAATATTCAATCACAATTTAGTTCAATGACACTAGCATCACATAATTTAGCATTTTGATCACATATTACTTTAGTTACAAAAAGACTGGCAGGAGTCCAAAAGCTTCATGTTGTGAACATGACCTCACAATTTATTTGTTTCATATTTGTAATTGGGGTAAAGGTTCAATGTCAAACTACTGTGTACCCATCCAAGCCAAGGGAACTATCGTGTCCGACATAAGAGAAAAAAAGATAGTCAAAGCATCTAACTCAATCTTCTGGCTGCAGATTGACATTGATTACTAGCACAATGGCTAAGTGCCACTTATAGCCTAATGGTTAGCATACTTTATACACTTAGGAAAGAAACACCTAGAAGCATATATAGGTAAAATCAATCTGAATACAATATGGAAGCCCACACTGCAATAGATCCTCGGGGCTCAATAGCTAAGAAAAATATATAGGGGTAAGCAACTATTTAATTGAATAAATTAAAATAAAATTGACGAATTGTTGTGAATCTTGTGATAGGGGAAATAGGAAAAGAGCAAAAAAGAAACTTGAATACCTTATTACATAACTTCCTTTATTATCAAAAGGGCATGGCAAAGAAAGTGCACGATTCTTTGTAAGAAACCAAAATTTGTCAGATGAGACAGGGACAGTGATCGGCGACTGCAAACACAGTTTGGTGAAGAAAATATCTTATCATCACATCAGCAGAAAACAGATTTAATTGCTAAACTGCAGTGAGAGTCACAGTGGGTGAATTATCTCATCTAAAAGTGAAAGCATGGTCCTTATTCATATTACTAATTTAAGCACAAGCTGAGGTAGATTTTGTTCCTTATCTAATGTCCAGAGACATTCATGTACACACTTAGTTTACACTTTCCGAAATTTTACTGTATTACATTAATAATTTACATACATGACTAAAGAACTCGGTTAAAATAAAAGAAATCAAGGAGAGCAAACAATTACCTCTTCCTGTTTCCACTGAGGAAGAAGTTCGTTTAATGCCCGAGGTTCAAAAACATTCCCAGAAATTATGTGTGCACCTAATGAGAGTCATAAAGACAGTGAGCCACAAGCGTAAGAGATAACCCACCTATATCTGCAAGTCTAATACTTCGTAAAACCACAAGAGATAGAATCAACCAAAAAAACAAAAAAACAAAAAAAAATTGTATAAGGAACAAAACGAAAGAAATTATTTATGAATGAGTTGAGTCTTTATGCCATCGAGCAGCAACCTTTTGTTTTATTCTTTCCCTCAACTTTGCAGCATTTCCTAGATGAAACATATTACTAGACACAAATTATGTTCTTGAGAATACGACAAACTTTTTTCTCCTTGTTTTTTAATTGGTGCTACTTGAGCTTTGACAAAGCTAATCGATTTGTAATTTTTGCATGGCATACATTAATCATTTATGGAAATTAATTTCATTATTTGAAATTCTAGAAGGAATACAAAACCGAAAATTTATCAACATTCTCTGATCAATGCCATTTGGATATAGCATTTTGGTTTAAACTTTCAATATAGCCAAAAGGAGTAAAATCTGTTAGATAAAAATTAAAATCACCAAATCATAATTCAAATTTGAGAAGTTGAAATCCATCATAGTCGTATAGAAACCTACCAACTTCAGCTCCTTTCTCCACAACGCAGACAGACAAGTCAACATCTTTTTCACGACACAATTGCTTCAACCGAATAGCCGCAGACAAACCTGCAGGTCCTGCCCCAACAATAACGACGTCGTACTCAATCGATTCCCTGTCCGGTTCGCTACACACACTCCTGGATTGAGTCCCAAAACCCTGATTTCTCAAAATTCCACTTCTCTCGCCATCAAAATTCCTCAAACTGGCAAATTTGAGGCAATACCCAGATGAGAACGGCTGTGTAAAACCATTTTGGAAGACTGAAAAGCTTGGATTATGACTAAAATGTTGAATTCCAGAAAACCCATTTGAGCTTGTCGAATTGGAAAGCTCCTGGGGAGAACCATGTGAAATTTTTGTGTTGGGAGAGATTGATGTCGAGGGAGATGAATTCCAGAGACGGGTATCAAAGGAATTCGATGAACAAAGAAAAGTAAAGCTGGGATTCTTAAAAGAGATTGATTTGGAAAGAAGTCTATGCATGGTTGAGGACCCGAGAAGCAGAGTAATGGAGAGAAATGAGATATGAGAATGATGAGTCTAAAATTAGAGTTTTATACGTTAAAAAAGAGATATGAATGAAACATAGTTTGACAACCAACTAGTCATGTCAATGTTTATCTATCAGTTCAATAAAATATTTAAAAATAATCTAAAATTAAAAAAAAATGCTGCTTCTTCTATTCATTTAAAAAAAAATGTTATATCTTTTCACAAAAAATCTATGGCTATGGTAAAATATAAGAGAACTCAATGTAATGACAATTATTCATCACTTAGAATACTAAAATACTACATTTTGAACAAATGTGGGTATGATTTTTTGGTTTTTTTTGCGATTTTTTTTCAAATCTAAAACTTTGAAATCTGCAGAAAATCGATATGGTACGATGGTGCTCAATGGCAGCTCAATGGGGCCTTCAAAATCAAGATTTTCATGAAAAATCGATATTGCTCGAAGGTAGTTCGATGGTTGCTCAATAGTGGTTCGATACAATTATTATAAGAGACATAATTCGGGACATTACAACTATCCCCTCCTTATTAAAATTTCATCCTCGAAATTTAATCAAACATCTCAGGATACTAATTCCGCAAACTTGACTATAACTCCAGAGTCAGGTCCTTTACCTTGTCATTTCTTGTAACACATTCACAAGAAGGATAGTCTTTGTTATCCCTCAAAAACTAAGAGATGACGTGGCCAATGAGAAAGCGGCATGTGGCATCACAAGTCAGGGAAAATGACAAAGTATTGAAAAAAGACTGATGAGCAAAAAAGATAGGTCCAGGACCTATAGGGAAGTCGACCAGGCCTAAACCCCCAAGGAGTGGTCGGCTTGGCCCTAGCCCCTAAGGGTGGTTGGCCTAACCCCAACCCCTATGGGTGGTCGACCTGACATGCTCAAGAGTCACATGGGTGGTCGGCCCAACCTATTCTTCATAGGGTGGTCGGCCTAAACTCCTAAATACACGTAAAGTTCACGCTCGTTCCAACAGGCCTAACACCCAGAAGATCAACAGGCCTAGCACCCAGAGGGTCATCAGGCCTAGCAGAAGATCAACAGGCCTAGCACCCATAGGCTCATCAGGCCTAGCACCCAAGCTCTAAAGGGTCGTTGGGTCTAGAACCTAAGTCTCATAGACCAACCGAGACTTAGCGTTTTCCCAAAGGTTTCAATCGTGCATTGTCAACCACAGTCCAAAGAAACAACAAGAAGACCCACGATCTCATAATTATGGGGAGGTGGACACGTATCTCCACTACCCAATAATCATGTCCGATCCACGATCTCCAGTATTACTGATCATGTAACAACCCCTGGGTGCTATAAATAAAGACCCAGGGCTTCATAAAAGGGGATCTTTTTTGGAACAATTTTGAGAGAGATATTTTCTGAGGAGAAACTCTGGACAAATTAGTAACGAGTGAATACTTCAGTTCATCTATGTAATTGTCTATCGAGTGTTTCAATACTAAAGACTAAATGGATTAGGTTATTACTGTTCATCAGAACAGGACTGAACCACTATAAAATTTTTGTGTGTTTATTTAAGATATTTGTACTTTGTCGTATATTATATTCATTTCGTTCAAAAGGTGTCGTATACTATACATACGACTATTGACCTATTTCACAGGTCAACAGTCTTAATATGTATGACTTTATCTCTTTATCCATAATTTCCACTGGCTTTTCCTTACACAATAAGTTTCACTGAATTTCCAGGGTCTCTTCACCCAATCGGGGGTCATACTCGACACCTCTTTCCTTAACATTGGCACCAATAACTGTTGGGAATTGTTGTAGTTGACAATAGTTTGAATGAAATAAATGAATGAATTGAATTATTGTATATATGTAGCTTATGTACTATATTATTGTTAATAATATTAAGTAAATATCAAAAAATTCTCAAGTTCATCTATGTGGTCTCAATATCATATTGGTATAAGAGGATCGTGAATGAGATAATGAACTTAAATAGTTCGCAGTAAAATAAAGTTATGGAATCTTTAGATTAATTACTGCTAGCACGGTCCACTAGTATTATGAATACATGTGACCTAAATCCGGGTTACTAGTGTAGTAGGACACTTTAGTGGAGGTACTTTGCATGCTAAGAGTGTGTAGAACTGGACCAGATGTGATTTAATAATACTTGGTTAAATACTGTTTCATAGTATTATAAAACACATCAACTAATGATCATATACAAACTGATCTTAATCCTGAAGTTACTATGAACTCCTATATATGTCATTTGATCATTTGATGCATGCGTTACAGTTTGTCAGAATGATCAGGCTAAGAACTATTGTTTTGGGGACTCAATGATGTATATGGTTGGGGACATAGCTTAACATACATGTAATCTATACCTTCTTATAGATTGAATGATGGTTCCTTATTGGGTTGGCTTTTGGAACTAAAAATGTTATTGACATCAAATTCATAATCAGATTATGAATTAACATTCACTAGTAAAGTCGATGGTACACTAGGAATCAAGATATAATTAAAAGAGTAAAACAGTAATTTTATTCCCACTTAATTATGAATCATCAATAGAGGATTAATTTGTATGTAATGATTATGTCAATGGACACTTTATGGTTACAATAAAGTACTCAATAAATATATGTCTTTAATTCTCAAGAGTTCAGTCTCATATTTATAGTGGAATAATCATGAGATTAATAAATATGATTATTGAATCAAAGAGTTTTAGTTAATAATCTTTTATTTATTGGAGCTTGGAATTATTGGTCCATAGGTCTCCAGGACAGCTCTATCAACACTAATCAAGGTAAGAGTTTATACAAGGGTCGAACTGGCAATGGGCTATTTGAGAGAATATTTATTCTTCGGGATAAATGTGCAATTATGTTATAATTGAAGTTTCACAATTTATTATTGCATTTGTGCAATTTTCGAAATTATGAACTCCTAAGGCACACTCTTGTGTTAAGTCATTGATCGAAAAATAATGGGTTACACTCCAAAGATGTATTTAGGCTTTCGAGCACGACTAGTGTATCTTGACCAAACTAACGGTAATTCATAAGTCAAAAGAGAAAAAAGAATTTTTTAAGTTTTCACTTATAGAGTTGAGATCTTGTCTCAAGATTAATTTGTGATTAGTTTGACCTACCCTAAGGCAGTCCATTAATTTTCAAATTAACCTATCGTGGACTAGCAATTATTTTTTGTGTGTTATTTTATGTGTTACATTCATGCATCATATTTACTATTCTAAATATAAACTGATATTTATTATATGCATTAATTCATTATATTTTATTTATTTAATTTTAAGCAATATGTCCAATCCAAACATTGTACCTACTTTACTTGCTAATGAAAAATTGACAGGTGTAACTACATGAAATGGAAATCAAACAGGAACATTGTTTTGATATGTGAAAACCACATGTTTGTCCTTAATGAGGAATGTCTTGATGCTCCTCCTCTCACTGCTGCCAAAATTGCTAGAGAGAAGTATGACAATTGGATCTTATTTAACAATAAGGCCAAATGTTATATGCTTGCTAGTATGAGCGATGTGCTCAAAAAGAAGTTTGAAACTGTTGAAACAACCTATGAGATTTGGGAATCTCTACAAGGCATGTTTGGCTAGCAATCTAATAAGTGCAAACATGATGCTACTAGAAGCTTCATGAATATGAAAATGAAGAAAAATGTTTCTGTCAGAGAACATGTCCTGGAAATGATCAACATATTGCACGATGCAGAAATCCATGGTGCGACCATTGATGAGAGAACTCAAGTAAGTGTGATACTTGAATCTCTCACACCAACTTTTGCGGTATTAACTACCAACTATGTTATGAACAAGTTGGAGTACAACATGACCCAACTATTGAATAAGTTGCAAACTTTTGAATCTCTAAACAAAAGTTCCACTAAAGTTGAGGAGGCAAATGTTGTTGAATCCAAGCCTCCTCTTCAAATGGTAATTCGAAGAAGAGGAAGGGTGGCCAAGGAAAGGAAAAACAACCAGAGAAGACCAACAAGTCTTCCAAGAAGAATAATTATGCAAAGAACTCCAAAAAGAAGGCACCGAAAGGAGCATGCTTTCATTGTGGAGTTGATGGTCATTGGAAAAGGAATTGCTCTAAGTACCTGGCTGAACTGAAAGACAAAAAGAAGGGTAAATTTGATTTGCTTGTTTTAGAATCTTGTTTAGTGAAAGGTCATTTTTCATCTTGGATAGTTGATTCCGGAGCCACTAATCATGTTTTTTTTTTGTAGAGTCTTAGTACTTCGAGGAAGCTGGCTCATGGAGAGGTGACCATGAGAGTTGGAAGTGGACAGGAGATCTCGACAGCTGAAGTTGGAAAAGCTCCCCCAGATTTTGATAATAATAAATTTATTGTGTTGGACAATGTTTATTTTATTCTTGGATTTACTAGAAATTTGATTTCCTTATCAAAATTGCATGAACAAGGTTTTAATATTTCGTTTAATAACAATTCAATTGTTATTTCAAAATATGGTTTTGACATTTGTTCTGCAAAGTCTGAAGGTGGACTTTATAAGTTAGAGTCCAATGTCGAGCATGTTTATAATTCTTAATTGTTTAAAACTGCAAATCCCAGATCTATTAAAAGACAAAAGACCAATTCCAATAGTGAAACATATCTGTGGCATTTGAGATTGAGACATATTGGTCTAGACAGAATTAACAGACTAGCAAATGATGGTCCTTTAAGAGAACTATCTATTGGTTCTCTCTCAGTCTGTGAATATTGCCTAGAAGGCAAAATGACCAAGAGACCTGTAGCGACCCAAAATCACTAATAGGGCTTAAGGGCATTGATTAGTGTGCCGGGAGAGCATAATTGGATTATGTGTGATACATGATTATGTGTATTAGTATGCACGTAGGCCCTGGTTAGATTATAAGGGAATATTTGTAATTTTGGCCCGTTGAGGGCATAAATGTAATATTTGTGATAAATTTTTGAGACCACATTATTATGTGGATATATTTGCAGCTTGTGACTCAAGGCGATCCTAGTGAGCAGTTTAGCGAAAAAGTCACGGTGGAGATTTATACTCGGCTCGGGGAAACCTAGGGGTATTTCTGGGAATTCGGGAAATATAATGGAAGCTATTTGATATTGAGGAAAATAATTGGTGATTAGTTAGGTGTCGGGATGTAAACAGTAATTATTAGGAACACTCGAGGAATTAGCGGGAATTGGGAACAAATGACCAAAATGCCCTTGGTATGTTTAAAGGCTTAGAATTTAATGGGAGGGTAAAATGGTCATTTGATTTAAAAAGGGATAGGTGTTGTTCTATTTTTAGCCATAGTGGAAGCTGTAGAATGAATTAGAAGTTAAAGGAAAGAAGCAAAAGGAAGAAAGAAGAAAAAACAGAACACATAGCTAACCCCTTTCTCTCTCTCTCTCGGGTTCCTCTTACTTCACCATTTCTTGAGGATTTCTGAAGTTGTAACTCAGTGGAGGCTTGGATTGGAGCTTGGGGCTAGGGTCCCTGATAAAGCTAGAGGATTTAGCAGGAGTTAGTCACCCAATTAAGGTAAAGTTTAAAGGTTGTTCTTGAGTTTCTGAGTTTTGTTGGAATGGATTTCTGAACTTGAGTTTTGGATGGAAGTTAAGGGAATTAAGCTTGAAGAATTGAGGAGATTAAGGCTGGAAGGATACTAAGGGCAACCTAGGGTCGAATTCCCCATCAAAGGTAAGGAATTCTATGCTTGATCATCTGAGTTGTTGGGTTGATTATAGTTTTCTGATGAGTTCTTGAGTTTTGAGTTCAAATCTATTTTTCTTTATTTGATGGTGTATGTGGCTAAGTTTTATGTTGTTGGGCTATGTGGGATGAGATGTAGGGTGTTGACCACGATTTTGGCCAACGACGAGTAGACGTCAAAACTACAATAAACCTTCAAGAGAAAAATATGACACTAATAATTTTATAGTTGCTCAGCCCCAATTTATTGGTAATAGCCTAATCCACTTGGAGTTGTGATATATATATATCCTACACTTAAGATCAGATGAACTTGAGTCAACTGAGTTTCTTAAGTGTAAGTAGAAAAATACATACTTTCTCTCTCTAAACTCTCTCAGAAAATGCCCCAAGAATGCCCCAAGTCACAGTCCCAAAGTCTCAAAACTAGAGAGTTTTTCTCAATCTAAAAAGATCAGATCCCCCAAAATGATGCCATGAGCCATTTATTTATAGGCTCATGGATCGTACATCAGATATGTCCCTTTGACTGGGTCATTGGTTCTTCCAACAGACTTTAATTAATAAAATATAAATGAATTTAGGTTACAATAATATAACTATTATTCTGGGATATCTGAGAGATTCCCGTGGCAGTTGAGAATGATTCGGATTGAAGCTGTTACTGAGGACATAGGCAAGCACCTCTCGTCGGCAAAGCACACCTCTAGCACACCTCTGGTCGGTATAGGCAAAGCACTCCTCTAGCACACCTCTGGTCTAGCATGACACATCTCTGGTCTAGCAAAACACTTTACTGGTCGGGCAAAACAAATGACTGGTCGGCCAAAACGACTGACTGGTCGGCCAAAACAGATGACTGGTCGGTCAAAACGACTGACTGGTCGGCCAAACTCCTAACTGGTCAGTCAAAAATCTTTACCGGTCGGACAGAAATTCTATCAGGTCGGTCAGATCACTTTATCACAACTCCAAAGAGCCAATACATTTATTGACTATTAATGTGTCATTTACTGACCATGCATTGCCACTTGTCACTTCTAATTGCCACGTCATTGAACTGAAATTTTGGGGATAACATTTGCCCCCCAAGTTTATTATATGATTTACTCGTATGATAAACTTTTTCTCTAGCAAAATGTTTTTGAGATCATCCAAAAGCTTCCATCCGGTCAGTAACCTTCACTTTTGTAGTAAACCCACGATTGAACTTTTCTTTTGAATTCTTCAAATTTCATTTTTTGATCTTATTGTAGTACCCCATGAGTAAGAAAACATGTTTGTGCCCCATGCTCTTGAGATTTGTTGTCGCCTTGGATCCTCTAGCCGATCGGTCATTTTCTTGGCCCCTTGAATAAGTGTGTGACTAATAGGATAGGATTAGCTCTTCGGTCCCTTCTCAACTCCTCAGAAACAGCTTGGCCAATCGGAACATACACTCATTTCTTCAAACCACTCGGACACTCGGACACGCATCCTGGACGCAACTTCTCGGATGCCCAACCAGCAGCTCCTCGGACATGCATCCCAACACTTGGACACCACCCAGTCGCTCGAACACATCAGCTCCTCGGATGCGCACCTCCAGCCGCTCGGACACACGGATTGCTGCTCGGACACATGCCTCCGCTCGGACACGCACCTTACTCCTCAGACACATGCATCCGCTCGGACACACATCCAGTTCCTTGGATGCAGCACCATCGCCCAGCTAATCGGACATTCTCAATTCGCTCGGACACGCTACCAGCATTCGCTCGGACGCACCCTCCAGGCTGTTCGGACATGCCCCATCCGATTGGACACAGCACCATCACGCTCGGACGCAACCCTAGATGTGCCAACTCCTCGGATGCCCCTCAACTTCTTTGGATGCACCACCCCAGCCGCTCGGACACCATGCAACTGCTCCTCGGACACCTGCCTCCATGGAGGCACCAACCTCCTAGCTCTTTGGGCTTGTACAAAAATTTATGGTTCATGCATTTATACTTTAATTTTCTTTGTTAACTTGAAACATTCTAAGTCTTTTTAGACTTAAAAAGGTTATAAGTTTTTTGTGAATAGTAAAGTCACTCTGATGTATGCCTTATAATTTCGTATGAGTACTTAGTTTTCTAACTTAGAAATTCTAGACATTTCATAAGTCCATACTAAGTATACTTTCTCACACTCTTATTGCTCTAACATTTTATGAGCATAATGTTTATTGTCACACGAATATCTGCTTCTAACTTGAAATTTTTAAAAATTCCAAGTTACTTAAGCTTTGTCAAACAAGTTAGCTTAATGGCCTTTTTGGACTTCGAAAATTTACAAGTTAGCCTAAAAACAGATATCTTAACTCGTGCTCTTATTGCCTGTGTTAAATTATATACCAGTATATCCCATGTGCCTCCCAAGTGATCGAGGGTTGAAAGATCCTGGGTCACTTGCTACTTGACCGAATCTGTTCGAGCAGTTAATTGCTCGTGAAACACATAGAATATATTGAAAATATTTGAGCAGTTGAACACTGCTTGAACGTATCGACTAGTTGAACACGATTTGAATAATTAACACACTTGCACATTTGTAGCATGAATCTACCACGCTGCGCGTAATCTCTTTTATTACTCATAAATTAAAAAAGGACAAAACTTGTCTAATAACGAGTCTTAAACAACAAAAATTGTTCAAAAATAGATGACTGGTCAGCAAATAACCAGCTCATAAACCAAATTTAAATAACAAGTTAAATAACTTGAAATTGAACTACCACTCTGAAAGTGGTATTTAGTGATAATATATCCTCCGATGCTCCCCATTCCAGTGGTTCTTGATCAAGCTCCGTTCACCCAATCTGGTCCTAGCACTCCAACTCATGTCAAAGTATCTGGGCATACCTCTCCCTTGCTTTGTTACTAGCTTCAGCCAAGTGTGGACCTCCATATATAGTGTCTAAGGTAAAGTCCACAAGCCCGGGTTGCAAGGGTGGAGATCTCTGTCGTTTGAACCCAGGATTGTTGCTGCCTCCTTCTCCTTAGGGTGTCTCTGCCCGGTACTTTTTCAACTGGCCCGACCGGAGAAGAAATTCTATCTCATCTTTGAGGTGATTGCATTCATTCGTGTCATGACCATAATCTCCATGGAAATGACAAAACTTATTCATGTCTCTCTTACTCATCTCTTTCCTAAGGGTGGAGGTTTCTTGTAGGGAACCTCTTCATGACTAGCAAGATATATCTCTGCCCGGCTGGTCGAGAGAGTGGTGTAATTAGTGAACTGAGGCTCATACATGGTTGGCTTTTTGTTTGTACTCATCTTAGCCTTCTTTTCTTCATGGTGGCCAGACCCGTTATTCCCACGTTTCTTTCCACCATTCTGACTATTTCCACTATTCTTAGGAGGGTTAGTCAATCCACCCGGATTATTTATGCCATTCTCCTCTTTCTCGATTTCATCATCCAATTTCATATACTTGTCTGCTCAGTCAAGAAATTGTTGAAGTGTTAAAATTGTATTTCTATGTATACTATCCCGCAAAGGGCTCTGATAAGTTATCCCAGCAGATATGGCAACCATCTTCCCCTCGTCTCCTACAGCAGTTTCTTTATTGGCTTCTCTCATGAATCTATGTATATAATTCTTTAAAGACTCATATTTTCCTTGTTTGATATCTGCCAAGTGGTTGGCATAAACTGGTGGAGTTTGGGCAGCACTGAACTGTCTACAAAACTCATTTCTGAATGCTTCCCAAGAGGTAATGGAATTCGGCTTAAACTTCCGATACCATTCCTGGGCAGTATCTGACAATGTAGTCGGGAAAACTCTACACCGATAATCGTCACTTACTCCAAGCAATTCCATCTGGTCCTCAAATTTCCCAACATGTCTGATGGGACCTGCCTTTTCTGTATATACTGGTAGCACCGGTGCTTTATATTTTGCCGGCGGCTGGGCTGCTCTAATCCGGGCACAAAATGAGTTGCCACTTTGATGGTCTATCGCATCCATCCCAGAAGTTCGTTTTGACAAACCTTGCACTGCAGCCGTTAGCACGTCAAGCTGGGCTTGGATGGCTGGTGCAATTGACGATGTTCCAAGGTCTTGACTGCCTGGTCGGGCATTACCATCTGGTGCACTGTCATCAAGTATTTCTACTTGACTGGCAAGGCTAAATAGATTTTTCCCTTCGACCAGGACAGTCCTCCTCTTGTTGGTGATAATGTCCCATAGATCCTTCCGGGAAGCATGCTCTCCTGCCCGATCGAACACCGTACTCTTCGATTTTTCAGAGGGCTTACTACGCGAGACTTGCTCTCTCCCACTACGCTGCTGGCCGGGGTGCAGTGGAGGATTTTCGGTACGTGCGGGCAGTTTTTTCCTCCTTGTTGGTCGTTGCCCTCCTTTTCCTTTGACTGATCGGTGTGATGACTATCAGCCTCATCACGACCATGTCCATCTTTGAATTGTGAAGTTCCCTTATCTCGAGGAGTTCTGGTATGATCCTGCCTGGGTAGGGTCTTCTTACTGCTCAATCGGTGAGTTCCTGATCTTGAAGTTTCTGATCGATGGCTCCTGGAGGGAGTTCTAGAGTTCTCCCTCTATGCTGATGCAGTTCTAAAGCGGACTCCGTCATCTGCTCGACCAGTCTGATTGCTTCGACTCCGGTCAGGTCCTCGAGAGTCCGTCCTTCCAACAGGGGACTTCTGACTAGTGTTGTCCTTTCGTGCTCCTTGGGCGGCTGCTCGTGCCATGGCCTGAGCATTGGCTTGGGCCAATTGGGTAGCCGCCTTTAGAGCAAGTGCTGCTTCGCGATGTCTTCGATCAGCCTCTTCCTGTCGTTGTCTGATCTCTTCGCTTCTGGCCTCCATATCGCGCCTTTGCTGCTCTAACGCAGCTCTCTGCCTGGCCATCTCTTCAGCGAAAGACTCCTGCTGAGCATTGAATTGCATCATCTCCTCTTGGAAAGCGCCTATTGCTTCCTAGAGTTGTTCAACTTCTAGAGTGGTCTCCTCGAGAAAGACCTTGGGCTCAGTCTCTGGGTTCTGCGGTCCAGGACCTTCTGATCTAGCAGGCTCTTTTGACGTGCTTGACTTTTTGGATGCCACATTGGTATTCTTGGGCGCCATCTTGATATGATAGTTGTGTATTTCTTGAGTTCAACTCTCAATGAAAGCACCTAAATGTTGACCACGATTTTGGCCAACGACGAGTAGACGTCAAAACTACAATAAACCTTCAAGAGAAAAATACGACACTAATAATTTTATAGTGGTTCAGCCCCAATTTATTGGTAATAGCCTAATCCACTTAGAGTTGTGATATATATGTCCTACACTTAAGATCAGATGAACTTGAGTCAACTGAGTTTCTTAAGTGTAAGTAGAAAAATACATACTTTCTCTCTCTAAACTCTCTCAGAAAATGCCCCAAGAATGCCCCAAGTCACAGTCCCAAAATCTCAAAACTAGAGAGTTTTTCTCAGTCTAAAAAGATCAGATCCCCCAAAATGATGCCATGAGCCATTTATTTATAGGCTCATGGATCGTACATCAGATATGTCCCTTTGACAGGGTCCTTGGTTCTTCCAACAGACTTTAATTAATAAAATATAAATGAATTTAAATTACAATAATATAACTATTATTCCGGGATATCTGAGAGATTCCCGCAACAGTTGAAAATGATTTGGGTTGAAGCTGTTACTAAGGACATAGGCAAGCACCTCTCGTTGGCAAAGCACACCTCTAGTCGGTATAGGCAAAGCACTCCTCTAGCACACATCTGGTCTAGCATGACACATCTTTGGTCTAGCAAAACACTTTACTGGTCGGGCAAAACAAATGACTGGTCGGCCAAAATAAATGACTGGTCGGCCAAAACGACTGACTGGTCAGCCAAAGCAGATGACTGGTCGGTCAAAATGACTAACTAGTCGGCCAAACTCCTAACTGGTTAGTCAAAAATCTTTACCGGTCGGATAGAAATTCTATCAGGTTGGTCAGATCACTTTATCACAACTCTGAAGAGCCAATACATTTATTGACTATTAATGTGCCATTTACTAACCATGCATTGCCACTTGTCACTTCTGATTGCCACGTCATCGAACTAAAATTTTGGGGATAACATAGGGGATGGTAGGCTCATTTTGGTGTGTGGTTGAGGTTTGGAGGGGTTTTAGGGAGTGTTGGCTCGAGGGAATTTGAAGGAGAAAACTAGAGGTTGAAGAGTGTTGTTTGTAGCGCTGTAGCGCTAGCCTTGGAGCGCTATAGCACTATGCTGGCTTCTTGGGGGACTTTTGGCTCTTCTTGTAGCGCTATAGCGCCCACTCTATGGTGCTGTAGCACTACCCTGCCTTCAGAAGTGGATTTTTGGGTAATTTCTTAGGGTTTTTGCCAGGGGGCTCGGGGTTTGATTCCACCACCCCGTTTGGTGGAATTAGGGCTTCCCGAGGGCTCGGGATTGGTCCCGAGGTTAGGTTATGGAATTGAAGTTTAGTGATGGTTCTAATTTATGGTTGTGACTAGGTGTACGCTAGGGCTCGGATGGGATCGCGCTTGAAGGTCGATTTCACTAATCAAAGCTATCGGAATCAAAGGTAAGAAACGACACCCGGTTATGTGAATATGTTGGGACTAAGAGCTCCCTATATTTGCATGTAATGTCATGAGATGGTATTATATCATGGGGACATGTGATAAATGACCTAAGAGTGCCGGAATCAATATTTGCGCATAGGGCGCGACTCGGCCACTAGTAGATGAGGTTAAATACATAATCACTGAGCTCGGCCTAAGCGAGCCGGAGTCAGTGGGATAATCAGAGGGTGCGGCCTAAGGGCGTCGACCCTGGACTTGGGTGTGATATGCTTATTGTTGTCTAAACTGTTGAGTGTGACGAGTTTGTTATCTGAATAACTGATTGTTGGCTTGTAGATTGATGTCACTGTTTATGTGAGTTGTATGACTTATTGTATATTTGATTGATGATTCATAAATTGTCTGTGCTATGTATTATAGTTTTCTTGCTGGGCCTTGGCTCATGGGTGCTACGTGGTGAAGGTAAAGGAAAGGGCAAGGTGGACCAGTCCTGAGTTGGAGAACTTTGAGGCTGAATGTACATAGTCAGCTGATCGGCCACCACGGCCGAGGAGTGGTACAGGACGGGAGAAGCCTAAATGTTTGTTTTGCCCTTAGAGTGGCCAGTACATGTTTATAACCTGGAATTTTTGTAAACTGTCTTTTAAACTCTATTTCTTTTGGGATCCTATGTACAAAATGTTTATCTAGATGAAATGCATCTTTTATGACAAAATTATTTTAACCCTAGTTCAATTATAGTTTCAGTAACATGTTTCTAATTAAATGACTTGATTAGCAAGTCTTGCACCTTTATAAACACACAGTGTAACGATCTTGGCTACCCAGGGTGTTACAAGACCTTTCTCTGCTAAAGGTTCAAGAGCCACAGAACAACTTTAACTTGTACATACGGACGTTTGTGGTCCACTAAATATCCAACCTAGAAGAGGTTATGAATATTTCGTCACTTTCATTGACGATACTTCAAGATATGGTTACCTGTACTTAATGCAAAGGAAATCCAAAACCTATGATAAGTTTAGGGAATTCCAAGCAAAAGCTGAAAAGCAATTAGGTAAATCACTAAAAGTACTTCGATCAGATCGAGGTGGTGAGTACTTAGATTATGAATTTAAGGACCATTTGTGTAACGCCCTGGGTAGCCAAGACCATTACACTGTGTACTTATAAAGGTGCAAGACTTGCTAATCAAGTCATTTAGTTAAAAACGTGTCACTGAAACCATTAATGAACTAGGGTTAAAAGGTTTTGGTCATAAAAGATACATTTCATTTAATTAAACATTTTGTACAAAGGATCCCAAAAGAAACAGCGTTTGAAAGTCAATTTACAAAATTTTGGGGTATAAACAACCGTTAGCCACTCTAAGGGCAAAACAGACATTTATGGTCCTCCTGTTCCTGTTTCCTCCTCAACCGTGGCGGCCAAGCAGCTGGTCATGTACATTCTGCCTTTAGAGCTCTCCGAGTCAGGGCTGATCAAGCTTACCCTTGCCTTTACCTACCCCACGTAGCACCCGTGAGCCAAGGCCCAGCAAGAAAACATGTCATCATACCACAAACAACGATAACAACTAAATAATTCTTTAAGCATGTTCATACACTAAGCAATCCACATTAATCACATAGTCCATAGACATAACCAGAGAATCTACAAATCATTACTCAGCTATTCAGCATGGCAAATTCATCAATCAATAATGATAACCAAATCACATAATAACCACAGTTTACGCCCTTAGATCGCACCCTCTATTTACCCCACTGACTCTGGTCCACTTAAACCGAGCTCAGTGAATATTAAGCTGTCCTCAGCTACCAATGGCTGAGCCGCGCCCTGTGCGCCAATGAAAACTCTAGCACTCTTAGGTCGTTTGTTTATTATTTACATGGCATAATACCATCCTTCATAAATCATACAAAACAGGGAACCCTTAGTCCCATTATAAATTCACAACCGGGTGCAGTTCTCTTACCTTTAATTTCCAAGTGTACTAATTACGGGAGATGTCTCTTGAGCACAATACGTTTCCCAAGCCCTAGCTTATACCTAGTCACAACCAAGATAAGGGATACCATTAATAATTGTAAAAAGGTTTCTGGATAAAGTTCTAGTCTCTGAGACAACGAATTCCACCAAACATGGTAGTGGGATCGATCCCGAGCACCCTAGGTTAGGTTCCCGTGCTTAAAATCTCCAAAAGGCCAAAAATGCCCTTAAGGGCCGCGACTCAAGCTTCCCATGCCGCGGCATGCTCCCAACCAGAGGCTTAGCCTCGCCCAAAAGCAGACATGGGCCACGGCTTAGCCTTCCCCATGCCGCGGCTCGCCCTCCTTCTCCAGCACCCATCTGCTTCAGAGGGTCGCGGCACACCAAGAACTATCCCGCGACCCGACCCCTTCAAACCCAGAAAAACCACCATTTTTAACACCCAGACCTCACTCAAAACTACCCATAACCATCCTAATGATATAATCCAACTATCACAAACATTTTAACATGCTTTCAGCAGCATAACCCAGTAGAAACCTAGTCTAGAAACTCATCAAAACAACATTTCAATCTTTGAAACCCACAAGCTCAAGAACACCAAAAACAAGTCAGAAAAACCCAGAATTTAAACACTATATCATAAATTGAAGCTTACCTTCACTGAAGACTCAATCCTCCAAACAATTACTGAGCTAACTCCCAAGCCTTCTGCCTTAATCAACCTTTAATGCCAAAAACCCATAAACACTTTAGAACTCAGCTATAATCACAGAATTTAACCACCAAAGATAAAACTCATAGCTTACCTTAACTCTTGATTAGATCCTTTAGCTAATCCCTGAGCTAATCTCCTAAATCTCAGCTCAATTTCTCTGAGTTCCAGCCAAGTTCTTCTTGGTTCCTTGTGGTTTCCCTTGAGAGAGAGAGAGAGAAGAGAAGGAAAGGTTGGTTTAGCTTTGTTCTACCACTTTCTGAATTTTTGTCTAATCTACCCTTAAGTGATTAAGTCAATCTCGAGGCTCGGGGTACCGAAAACATCCTCGAGGGAAAAATGGTAAAATTCCCCAGTATTCCCACCTAAGCTTCCTAACCTCAAATATATCTCCAATTATTTATTTCCATAACTCGATAACCCAAATAACCGTCTTACACCCAAAATACCCCTTGACTTGCCCCAAGTGAAGTATTAGGTCCCGTTGTGACTTTCCCGCTAACTAGCTCCCTAGGATTGCCTCAAGTTGCATGCTGCAAATTTACCCACATAATAATGTGGTCCTCACAATTAAAACATATAATCACATTTACGCCCTCAATGGGCTAAAATTATAAATATATCCCTTTAAAATAAACGGGGCCTACATGCATACCAATACTCGTAGACATGCATTTCATATGTGTTCATATAATCATACAAGCATGCTTATCACATAATCATGCATTAAACTATTTAATTCACACATAAACCAATCATGCCCTCCCGGCACACTAGTCAAAGCCCTTAAGCCTTATTAATGATTTTGGGTCGTTACAATTTGCGTGAGCATGGAATTCAATCCCAACTCACTACGCCTGGAACGTCACAACAAAATGGTGTTTCAGAAAGGTGGAACAGAACCTTATTAGATATGGTTAGATCGATGATTAGTTTATCATCATTGCCTTTGACATTCTGGGGTTATGTAATAAAATGTGCTCTATACATACTCAATGTTGTTCCATCTAAGTCTATTCAGAAAACACCATTGGAATTATGGAATGGTACTAAACCTAGTTTATGCCATTTCCGTATATGGGGTTGTCTTGCACATGTACTTAAAGGAAAGACTGGGAAGTTGGAATCACGCGCTGAAGTGTGCATGTTTATAGGATATTACAAAGAAACAGAAGGTGGTATATTTTATAGTCCTAAAGATAAAAAAAATGTGTGTATCTACATGTTATCCCCGTTTCTCCCCAAGTGTATGGATCCACATTCCGAGTCTGTGAGCCACCCTGCAGGGACTTAAAGCCCAGATCAGGCCCAGTAGACAAAGACAGAATGAACTCTGGCGGCCCAAGTCTCGGTAAAGCCCAAAGAGCATCCCGGAATGTAAGCCAGGACCATCGTGTTGTCATGTTGCATGCTCCCGGACCACGTCCTTCAGTGCCTCCTGGGATGCAATGAAGGGGTCGTGGTTCCCAAGTATGAGATTAGACCAGGACAACTGTGGATGAACCCGAGTTCTGGTAAACGAACTGGGACCCTAGTAAACGAAGAGGGATGTTGGTAAACGGACCTGGACCCAGTGGCCAGGTTGGACGTGATAAAGTGTCCCTAACACTGACATCACTCCAAGAAGTGTGGAGCTATGTCCCCATAGTTACCCTGCAGAAGAGGTTACATCGGGAATGTACACCGTCGGTTCGGAACTGTACTGCCACTATTCTGACAAATCCTGTCCCCCGAATCTCCCTCGAAGCCCACGACACCCAGACTGAAGCAGCATTTTGTCGTTAGTCTTATAGTGTGGTTACGCTTGGGCTGGCCCAATGGGCCTTGGTTAGTGCATTTTATATATTACAATCCTTTGTATTAAGCCTCCATCAGAGAGCAAATAATGTTTATACCCTTATTGGGCCCAGATTAGTCCGGCCCAAGCCCAGTGCACTCACTTTCCTATAAATATGAACAGTGGTGCACTGGGGAAGGGGATCGAATTTTTCTCTGAGAAGCATACATTCTGCCCAAATTCAGAGAGTTCATTACTTAAGCTCTTAAAAAGCTATAATACAATTGACTCGTAGACTAAGACTCTTTAACGCCCCAACCACGTAAAACTCATTGTGAGATAATCTTTATTTATTACTTTCTAAGCTCTCTTATCTTTGATAATTCTAGTTTCCAAAAAACTCGGTAAACATTTTGGTGCTTTCATTGAGAGCTTGAAAAAAGCTTGAGTTGATCTTGAACATCTGCCACAATGGTGAACACAAGACACACCACTTTCGACCCTACTAACCAAGAACAAGGCAATGGAGAGCCACTGCCCAGTCAACCTCTTCCTCATAACCAACCTGAGGACGCACCTTGTAACGACCCAAAATCACTAATAAGGCTTAATGACTTTGATTAGTGTGCCGGGAGGGCATAGTTGGTTTATGTGAGAATTTATTAGTTTAATGCATAATTCCGTGATAAGCATGCTTGTATGGTTATATGAATGTAAATGTGATTATGTGCTATATTTTTGAGAACCACATTATTATGTGGGTAAATCTGTAGCATGTGACTTGAGGCGATCCTAGGGATCTAGTTAGCGGGAAAGTCACAACGAGGCTTAATACTTGACTTGGGGCAAGTCAAGGGGTATCTCAGGTATTGGATGGCTATTTAGGTTATCGGGTTATGGAAATAAATAATTGTAGATATATTTGAGGTTAGGAAGCTTAGGTGGGAATACTGGGGAATTTTACCATTTTTCCCTTGGGGACGTTTTCGGCACCCCGAGCCTCGGGATTAACTTAATTGCCTAAGGATAGACTAAAGAAACTTTAGAAAACAGTAGAACACAAGTTAAACCGACCCTCCCCTCTTTCTCCCCTTCTCTCTCAAAGAACACTACAGAAAACTTAAAAGAACTTAGCTGGGAATTTAGTGGATTAAGCTAAAGTTTTGGAGGATTAATCTAGTGTTCAGCTAAGGAGTTCAACCAGAATTAAGGTAAGCTAAAAGCTTTATGCATGGTGGTTAAATTTTGTGTTTATGGCTGAGTTTTGAGGTGTTATGGGTTTTGACATTGAAGGATTGAATTGAAGCTTGGAACCTAGGAGTTAGCTTAGAAATCTTTTAGAGAGCTGGTTCATCAAAGAAGGTAAGCTCGAATTTATGGTTTCATGGTTGAACTTTAGTGTTTCCTTGACTGGTTTTGATGTTTTTTAAGCAATTAAGTTTCAGAGATTGAAGTGAGATTTTGGTGAGTTTCTAGGCTAAGTTTTTGTTGGGTTGTGTTGCTGGAATCGTGTTAGTAGCTTTGTGATAATTGAGTTGTGGAATTGGGATAGTTTTGGATGGTTTTGTGAGGTTTGAGAGTAAAAAATGGAGGTTTTTCTGGGTTCGAAGGGGTCGGGCCGCGACATAGTTCTTGGTGAGTCGTGACCCTCTGAAGCTGATGGATGTTGGAGATGGAGCGCAGGCCGCGGCATGGTCTATGTAGGCCTACGACCCGTGTCTGGTTCTGAGCCTAGATGGGATCTATTTGGGGGCTATGCCGCGGCATAGGAGGCTTGAGCCGCGGCCCTTAAGGGAATTTGGGATTTTGGGATTTTAAGCATGGGAATTTAACCTAGGGTGCTCGGGATCGATTCTACTACCGTGTTTGGTGGAATTCGATGTTCTGGAGACTAGAACCTAATCTAGAAGCCCTTTTACAATTATTAATGGTATCCCTTATCTTGGTTGTGACTAGGTACAAGCTAAGGGCTCGGGAAACGGATCGTGCTCAAGAGGCATCTCGTGTAACTCGTACACTTGGAAACTAAAGGTAAGAAAACTGCACCTGGTTGTGGATTTATAATGGGACTAAGGGTTCCCTGTTTTGTATGCTTTATAGAGGATGGTATTATGCCATGTAAAAAGTAAACAAACGACCTAAGAGTGCCGAAGTTTACACTAGCGCACAGGGCCCGGCTCGGCCACTAGTAGCTAAGGATAGCTTATTATGCACTTAGCTTGGTTTA
Organism: Humulus lupulus; assembly: GCF_963169125.1. NCBI lineage: Eukaryota > Viridiplantae > Streptophyta > Magnoliopsida > Rosales > Cannabaceae > Humulus > Humulus lupulus. The sequence continues at coordinate 187,239,972 of NC_084794.1, read as the reverse complement.
AGCGGGCTAGAGTCAGTGGGGTAAACAGAGGGTGCGACCATAGGTGTCGAACCTGACTATCATGTGATTTGATTATTATTAATGATTGGTGGATTTGTTATGCTGAATAGCTGAGTGTTGATTGGTTGAATCCTTGGTTATATCTACGTGCTATGTGATTAATGTGGTATGTTAAGTGTATGAACATGCTTAAAGGGTTATTCAATTGTTATCATTGTTTGTTATATAATGTTATGTTTTCTTGCTGGGCCTTGGCTCACGGGTGCTTCGTGGTGCAGGTAAAGGCAAGGGCAAGCTTGATCAGCCCTGATTTGGAGAGCTCCGAGAGCAGAATGTACATGATCAGCTGCTCAGTCACCACAGTTGAGGGGGAAATAGGAACAGGAGAACCATAAACGTCTGTTTTTCCCTTAGAGTGGTTAGTGGTTGTTTGTACTCTAGAAATTTTGTAAACTGGCTTTTAAATGCTGTTCCTTTTGGGATCCCATGAGTAAAATGTTTAGTTATATGAAATGTACCTTTTGAGACCAAAACCTTTTAACCCTAGCTCATTAATGGTTTTAGCAACATGTTTTTAACTAAATAACTTGATTAGCAAGTCTTGCACCTTTATAAATACACAGTGTAGCGGTCTTGGCAATCCAGAGCATTACACACCTTATCAGATGCCCCTGCTTGATAAGTCACAAAACTATGAAGGCGGGGCGGATTACGAGGAAGATTACTACGAGGAAGAGGAGGGAAATGAGGGGGAATACCATGATCTCGAAGCTGAGGATCCAGCGATCCCAGAAGAAGTAGACCCCGACCAGGAGGACCTGGAGGTGACAAAACTAAGACAACAAGTCCTAGACCAAGAGGCTAGGATTGCTGAACAAAAAGAAGCCACTCGACAGATGTAAGAATCCCTCCTGGCCCTGCAAGCTTTCATTGCTTCCCAAGGGTTGGCGGCCAGTCCTCTAGTTGTTCCGCCTCCGGGAACACAACCGCCTGCCCCGTAGGCTAGGAATAACGTGCCCGAAAATGCGAGGTTGATTCCTCCTTCGGAACAAGATCCCGAACAGGGCCCGCCTAACCCGGCTCAAGAGAAAGGGAAGGCCAAAGCGGCCAACCTCGAGGGAAAAGCAAACCCCCAGAGGAAAACTCCTCTCGTTCAGAAAATAGGGGCCAACCCCCAGCCGCTCCCTAGGAGAGAGAAGGTGCATCCCATCCCAGGACGGGATCACCCAATCAATCCGCAATGGATGCACCCGTAGGGTACTAGGCTCTAGGCATAATGGACGGGAACGACTTTTCTGTCCAAGCACCTCCGTGAATAAAGATCACCGAGGACGCCAACATGATGACGAGCCAAACGCCCCTAGCTCAGGGGACGACACGTCCCGGGTAGACCTGCATGACGGGTTGAACGCTCGAAAGGAGCGGGCCTGCAAGGAAAAGATCTGCCCCCGAGGAGGCGATTTGAGAAATAATTTCAATGACAGAAGGAACGAGAGGGTTCCCCTAGATGATAGTACGACCAGACAGTTCATGGAACAACTGGCTGCCTTAAAAAAGGTCACAGATCGCCTGGTCCGCGAGCAGGAGAAAGGAGATTCCGACTCAGAAGAAAAGGAACCCTACGCCAAACACATCCTGGATGTGGTGCTCCTTAAAGGGTTCAAAATGCCGAACCTACCTGCCTATACTGGGAACACCGACCCCAGAGACCATCTATCGCGCTACAATCGGTTAATGACCGTAGCCCACGTCTGCAACAACAGCAAGTGCCTCTGCTTTTCGATTACTTTAGATGGACCTGTGGAGGAATGGTTGAAGAGGCTCAAGCTAGGATCCATTCAGTCATGGTCTGGACTACAGTCGGCGTTCCACAAACAATTTATGGGCGCCATGAGGATGGATATGCAAATCAGCGCCCTCGCTAACATTAAGCAGCTCCCCACGGAGACTCTGAGGGCCTATATCCAGCATTTCATAGAGGAAGCCTAAAAAACCAAGGTGGACGATGGGCAGCGCCTGGTGGCCCTGCAATCTGGGATCCGGGTCGGGTCTCCCCTCTGGGATGACATGTAGTGCAGTAAGGCGGCCACCCTCGAAAAATTCATAAGGAGGGCACAAGGCTTTATCGACTTGGAGGATGCCCGAATCCAAGCATTTGGATGGCAGCCAGCTCCCCAGCCAAGTGCCTAAACCTTTCCGGGGTACGGGAGGCAATATCCTGCCCTACAGTATCTAACGCCCCCGATAGCGCCAGGATCGGTAGGTACACCTGGAATGACCTTTGTCGCACCTACGATCTACGATCCTACATTTTCCTGATACGCCCCAGCCCAATCTACCCCCTTGCCCGGGTACAGGGTGGCGCCAGTCGGATATAGTGCTGCTCCCGGCGGGGCCCAACTGTCTCAGATGGGGGGGACTGAGGCAAGTGTGAGCCCTTCCCGGGGAAAGAAATCCAGGATAGGACAAAATCAGTTTGAGCCCTCTAAGAAGGACAAGAGGGGCTACGAGCCCCAATATTCATAATACACCAACTTAGTGGATACCAGGGAGAATATATACCTGGCCATAGAGAGGACGGTTCATTACTGGAAACTCGCCCCCATGTTCAAAGGGGGAAAGAATCCAAGGGATACCAGCAAAAGGTGTGCGTACCATAAGGAGGTGGGCCACACGACCGAAGAGTGTTGGCAGCTGAAGGATGAAATCGAGAATTTGATCAAGCTGGGACATCTCCACTAGTGGGTCAGGATGCTCGTGGGTGTTCCGGGACTTCCAGCAGTCCCCGGACAATCCACGATCCTGGGTGCACCTGGAGCGTACCCGGCTCCTCAGGGAGGATACGCGATGGGCCTGGGAGCATAGGTCCCTCAGGGGGCCCCAACTGTGCAAGCGCCCAGACCTGGAATGCCCTACCCTTCCGGAACTGCGCCCCCACGAGTAGATGGTCACGTAGCCACCATCTCGGGTGGGCCACATCTGGGAGGACTGTCTTGGAATGATCAAAAGTGCTACCTCAGCGAGCTTGACAACAACCAAGAGGTATGCGCCTTGGTCCAAGCACCGGTTCAACTCCCGAAGTTGATAGTAGTGCCCCAAAATCCCTAATGCGGTTTAATGGCTGGATTAGTGGGCCGGGAGGGCCATAATTGTTTTAATATGCCATTAAATGATTATATGCATGTTTATGTGAATTATATTATAATATGATGTTAAATGCATGCATGTGGGTCCACATTTGAATATAAGGGCATTTTGGTAATTTGGCCCGTTGAGGGCATATTTGTATATTTTGGTGCATGTTGTGATTTATGGATGAGATCCCATTATGTAGAGTCCAAGAACTTTACTTAGCTAGTTAGATAGTAGTAGTAATAGTTATAGCTAGTAGTAGTTGTAGTATGTTTATGACTGTGGATTTTGGTTCAAGCCGGGACTTAGTTGGACACTCGTAGCAACATGTGTAGATTTTATAAGTTTAACCTATAGTTTAAGAATATTAATTATAACCTAAGGTTTGATTAATATGACTGATTATGAAGATGATATTTATTATACTATAAGGTTTAGATAGACCCAATAAGATAATGACACTTGTCATGTGTATGTTTAATGAAAAATTAAGTATTTTTGAGGAATAGTTTATTAAGAGTGATATTTGAAAATCCCAGAGTCTGCCAGCAGCTTTGAAATCATTATTAGACTCAGTCAAAGCTGTTTACTCAATTAAAATTAGGCTGAAAAAGTGTAATTACGTGTATAATATTTCAGCGTATGCTAATATATCGCAGCTCTAGGGGGCGATATATCGCCACACGGGGATACGAAAAACATGTAACTTCGCACGACCATTTCGACAAGCCACGGGAATATGAGCCCAGGCGATATATCGGCTCTAGGGCTGCATTTTCAAATGATTTTGAAACCGAGCTCATTTTATTCCATAAACCTCTTGATAAGCCAGAATCTTTTTGACCGAGTCTTCAGCCTCTGCTGAACGATTATTCAAATATCTTTCAATTAAAAAGCCATTATTTTATTCAAGCTAAATGAAGATCTTTTCATTCTTGAACTCTATAAATAGGACATAGTACCCAGCCATTTCTTCATTCTTCAAGCTGAGTTCAAAGCCTACAAGCTGCTAGGTTTACTTTAGAGTGTTAAACACTTGGGTTGGGGCTATAAGCTTTATCATTATAAGCTTATCAAACACTTGGGAAGTAAGATTTATGGTGTATTTCGGTTTTGAGGTATAGTTCGATTATAAAGCAATCAAAGGTATTCCTATTCCTAGTTCATCTCTATATATTTCCTTAGTTTTTTATTAGTTTTTCTCTACTCAAATCCTAACTCGGTATTCTTTATTCTTGGTTAGGCATCTAAGTTCTTTAAACTTAAGGTTCTTGTTGGTAAGTATCTTCTCGATGGTTTAGTTCATTCTTTTCATCTCTTTTCTTTTAGAATACTCACCTCTCTATTAATGGTTTTTAGGAGTGTTCCAAAATCCCGACCTTGTTCTCATCATCCCGGTATTTTGGTAAGGAAAATAGGATAGTTCATATGTGATATGTGCTATGTTTATATAATATGTTATGATTATGCTATAGTATGATTTATATGTTATGATATATGTATGTTTTGGGGCTTATAGTTGTTATATAACAAACCCTAACACTTTTATGTTTTGGGCTTATATTTGTGATATAGCAAACCCCAACACTTTTATGTTTTTGGGGCTTATAGTTGCTTAACTAGCAAACCTCATTGTAGTTTGAGGCTTATATTTGCTTAGTTAGCAAACCCCAATAGTTACCATGTCCATGGGTTAGAATTATGATATATGTGTTATAGTATATGATATATGTTCATAGTTTATGTGTATGATTATGTTTCATGCTTGTAGTAGATTTTCCTTGCTGGGCATTAGGCTCATTCCTTTATGTTTTATATGTGCAGGAAAATAGATATGGCGGCGGGAAGATTCTTGGAGGCTTGGGAATGTGTATTGAGGAAGAATGGATTCGGTGGACTGTGTGAGCGATTCGAGGATGAAGTTGTTTTTAGTCATTTCAATCATATTTTCTATGTATTTTTCCGCATCTGAGTTGTAACGAATTTTAAAATTTAAAGTTATATTTTCAAAACAATGGGATCCCATATCCTACTATGAATTTTATGTATTTTAACTTTTGTTTTACAGTTTTAATGAAGTTATGATTATTTCATATGTATGTTTTCTTAAAGATTAGTGTCTATGTATAATAGTTATTAATGGTCCAAAGTCTAGAATAAGTAGGGTCATTACAGTTGGTATCAGAGCAACGGTTCATTCGCATGAATTTCTCCTTGATACACACGCTCAAAGCTCCGAATCTGACCGCCAAGAAAGTGTTATGATTATAGTTATTATGTTTATATGTATAGCTAACGATTTTAGCCTTTATGTTTCAGTTAAGAATGAACGGAGCATTAACTTATGAGGATATCCGAGCCATTAAGGCTTTAAAAAGAATTAGAGAACCCCGAAACACCGTAGGAGTGTTAGAGAGAATCACTCGGAGGCTACTTTTGTTCCACAGGGAGATAGGTCACCTCCAAGAATCTAAGCAAATTATGATGAGATCAACCGAGCAATACATTTTAGTACTTAGACTTTTTAGAGATTATCCTACTGTGACTGTAGCCTTAGAAGAAATTTGGGAGACGATAGATAACGAAGATGAACTGCCGGTAGCTATGAGATATTATTTTCTCATACTTAGGTTCACTTCAAAAATGGAATTTCAATTTACAAATGAACAAAAACATAGAATTTTTACGAATCTTCCTCGAGGGCATTTTGAGGCACAAGACAATGATGACTATGAAGAGATAGAAGACGATATGCTAGATGAAGGATCGGATGTAGAAGATCTCGATTTTTAGAATATACTAGTTTCATTGTTTATTTTTATTTATTAATTGTTTTCTTTTATGATTGTAAATAGTGAAATTTTTTTTCCAAATTAATATCATGGTTATTTTGTTATCATGTATGAGTTTGATTTTCTTTTGCAATCATAATAAATAATGACTAAGTTCGGTGAGGGTGGATACAAATCAATGAACCAAGTTTCTATATTGAGAGTTAGGGGGCCATAGTATTGGGAACGATTTTACTGATCCCAGCCCTCCCTCAATATGGTTAACTTTGGAACAAATATGAGTTTCGAGCCTAAGAATTAAGTCATATAGGATGATTAGAAACAGACTTAGAAAATAAAGATGGCTTATTTTTTCTAAGTATAGAAACCCACACTAATAATAAAGAAGGCTTATATAATTTTCATAAAAAATCATAATTAATAGGTCCGAGTTATGTTTGTTTAGATTAAGTTTTTCCTTAGAGCCTATTAGGGTAAAGTTCTGACATGTTTCTCTCAACTGTTGAACTCTGCTGCAATGTCGCTCCGAAGATCTGCTCGCACCAACGGAAATGCCTCCAGCACTGCTCTGATGAACAATGAAGCCCCTCTGGTTCGCAGAAGGGGAGTGCGTGCTGCTGCCAGCCGCAATGCACCACCGACACCGGCAGTTGACAACATTGCGGAGATCGCCAGACTGCGACAACAAGTTGAGGAGTTATTGTAGCAACAACAAAAATAGGCTCAGCCTTAGACTCAGCCTCCGATGCAACCACAGCCGCAGCAAATGGCCTCAGCACCCCAACAAGTTGGTCCATATGGGGAATGGCCAGTGGCGAACTATGCGCCATATCCAGTTTAGCACATGGAGCCAGTTTATGAGTGGTTTCGTAAGCAACACGCTCCGAACTTTAAAGGGACTACAAACCCCTTCGAGGCAGAAGAGTGGCTAAGAAACGTGGAGCCAATCTTGAGACGCATGAATCTAGGCAACGCGGATCGCATATCCTGCGTTTCATCTATGCTCAAGAAAGATGCCAGAATATGGTGGGACTTAGTCCAGCAAACGCATAATGTTGCCACCATGACTTGGACTCGAGTTGTTCCACAAAAAGTACTATAATTCGGCTGTACTCGCTTCAAGAGTTGAGGCGTTCGCTGGCCTGAAGCAAGGGAGTTTATCAGTGGCAGAATATGCTTGGAAGTTCGACCGATTAGCTAAGTTTGCACCAGAAATGGTTCCAACTGACTATCTGAGGTTGTCTAAGTTTGTTAGAGGACTTCGACCGAAGATCGAGCTAGGGGTTAAGCTAGCAAACCCAGGAAATACTACATATGCCGATGTTCTAGAGACGGCAATAGAAGTAGAAAGGCTGCAGGCTAATGTTAGTAAAGAAGAAGCCAGTAAGCCTGAGCCTAGACAACAAAATCAACCTCAGACTAGTTGGAACAACAACCACCACAACAACAACAATTAGTCCAACAACAATAACAACGGTCAGAAAAGAAGGCATCCTGACAATAAGCAGTCCGACAGCGATAAAAGGGAATGGACAAACAATGGAAGCAGTAGGTCGGGTTATGTGGAATACCCACCATGCGCTAAGTGCCAAAGGAAACATCCTGGTGAATTCTGGGCAAACGCTAAGGGATGTTACAACTGTGGTCAAGAAGGACACCAGAAGAAAGAATGTCCTCGGCTCAAGACAGAAGGGAAAAAGGAAGACAAGATGGTTCCTGCCAGGGTATTTGCCTTAACCCAAGGAGAGGCTGATGCTAGCAATAAGGTGGTCACAGGTCAGGTTTCTATCCTCAATAATATATGTTCTGTATTATTTGATTCAGGAGCCACTCATTCGTATATCTTGTTAGGAATGATAGAAAAACTAGACAAACCTTGTGAAAGATTTAGAACTAGGTTTGTAACCGATTTGCCTTTGGGAAAAGTAGTTCTATCATCACGGATAGTACGAGGTGTACCGATCAAGATTAAGGACGTAGAATTAGAAGGAGACCTGATAGAACTGGAGATCAAAGACTTCGACATAATACTAGGCATGGACTGGCTAGCACGGCATGGCGCAACCATCGACTACAAACACAAGAAAGTGATGTTCAAGACTCCTGATGGCCAGAGACTATGCTTCATGGGACAAGCTTCAGGACTACGCACCCCACTAGTATCATCTCTCAAAGCTCAAAGGATGATGGAAAAAGAATGTCAAGCGTTCTTAGCTAGCATCATAGACGTAGTAAAGGAAACACCGCTTAAGGTGGGAGATGTCCGCATTGTACGAGAATTCCCAGAAGTATTTCCCAATGACTTACCAAGGTTGCCGCCGACTCGGGAAATTGACTTCATGATAGAATTAGTACCGGGCACCGAGCCTATCTCCAAGGCACCATACCAGATGGCACCTACAGAACTCAGAGAGTTAAAGACGCAGCTACAAGAACTCCTAGATTTGGGTTTTATTAGACCAAGCCATTCGCCATGGGAAGCACTGGTTCTATTTGTGAAGAAGAAGGACGGAAGCATGCAAATGTGCATAGACTACAGCGAGTTGAATAAGGTAATGATTAAGAATAAGTACCCGCTACCCCGGATTGACGACTTGTTTGATCAACTCTGAGGTACGACCGTATTTTCAAAGATTGATTTATGGTCCAGGTACCATCAACTCAAGGTGCGAGGAGAGGATATTCCTAAGACAACTTTTAGGACTTGTTATGGGCATTACGAGTTCTTAGTTATGTCTTCCGGTCTTACCAATGCTCCAGCCGCATTTATGGACTTAATGAATAGGGTCTTCAAGGACTACTTGGATAAATTCGTCGTAGTATTCATCGACGACATCTTAGTATACTCCAAGGACAAAGTCGAGCACGAGGAACATTTGAGGTTGATTTTGTCGCGACTAAAGGAGCATCAACTCTACGCCAAGTTAAAGAAATGCGAGTTTTGGCTTTCGCAAGTGGCGTTCCTCGGGCACATTATATCCAAGGACGGAGTTGCAGTAGACCCATCAAAGGTAGAGGCCGTGAAGGATTGGCCAAGACTGAAGAACTCATCCGAAGTAAGAAGCTTTCTGGGATTAGCAGGTTATTATAGGAGGTTCATAGAGGGCTTTTCTAAGATAGCCACTCCGCTCACCAACCTGACCCGGAAACAGCAAAGATTCCACTGGACTGATAAATGTGAAGAAAGCTTCCAGTTGCTAAAAGATAAGCTTTGCTCAGCACCAGTACTCTGTGTACCAACACCCAACAACAAGTTTGTAGTCTACTGTAATGCGTCGAAGCAAGGGTTGGGTTGCGTGCTGATGCAGAATGACAAGGTGATAGCCTACGCCTCAAGGCAGCTGAAGGAGTATGAGCAATGCTACCCAACTCACGATATGGAGTTGGCAGCGGTGATCTTTGCGTTGAAAATCTAGCGCCATTATCTTTACGGAGAACGGTGCGAGATTTATACGGACCACAAAAGTTTAAAGTACTTCTTCACTCAGAAGGAGCTCAATATGAGCCAGCACAGGTGGTTAGAGTTAGTAAAGGATTACGACTGCGAAATCCTATACCACCCGGGATAGGCAAATGTAGTTGTCGATGCGCTAAGTAGGAAGAGTTATGGAAGTTTAGCAGCACTAGCCAGAATAGAAAAGTCGTTGCAGTAGGAGCTGATCCATGCCGGAATAGAAGTAGTTGTCGGCAAGCTGGCTAACTTGTCCATCTAGTCAAATCTGCTAGAAGATATACGGATTGGGCAAGGGCATGATGACACACTAGTGGCACATATGGATGCAGTCAGAGAAGGAAAGGCCACAAATATCTCAATATCAGGTCAAGGGTTATTGAGATATAAGGATTAGGTATACGTGCCAAATGATCAAAGGATTAAGATGACGATTCTAGAAGAAGCACATAGTACCCCGTACTCAGTTCACCCAGGGTTGACCAAGATGACACACGACATCAAGGCAATGTATTGGTGGCCAGGGATGACATGGCGGAATTTGTGTCTAAGTGTCTAGTATGCCAGCAAGTGAAAGCAGAGCATCAGCGGCCTGCGGGCTTATTGCAACCACTTAGCATACCAGAATGGAAGTGGGACGATATAGCCATGGATTTCGTGACAGGTTTGCCACGAACAAGTAGGTAGCATTATTCAGCTTGGGTAGTAATAGATAGACTAACCAAGTATGCTGATTCCCTTCCTGTTAAGACTTCATACACAGCGGATCAATATGCAGACATCTATGTTCAAGAGATAGTACGGTTGCATGGGATTCCCAAGACAATAGTGTCTGATAGAGGATCGGTGTTTACATCGAGATTTTGGGGAAGTTTACAGCAAGCCATGGGTACTAAGTTAAGTCTTAGTATAGCTTTTCATCCTCAGACAGACGGTCAGTCCGAGTGTACGATACAGATTTGAGAGGATATGCTACGCGCTTATGTACTTGATTTCAGAGGATCATGGAATAAGTACTTACCGCTGATAGAGTTCTCCTACAACAATAGCTACCAGTCAACGATCGGGATGGCACCTTATGAGTTACTTTATGGAAGAAGGTGTCGATCGCCGTTACATTGGGAAGAGGTAGGAGAAAGGGAGCTTCTTGGTCCCAAAGCTGTTAGAAAAGCTCAAGAAGCAGTAGTTCTGATTAGACAGCGTATGCTTGCTGCTCAAAGCCATCAGAAAAGCTATGTGGATGCCAATCGGCCCGAGCATGATGCTGATGACGGTGGAGTTGAGGTGGACTGGGGGCTGCGGCACTGGGGAAGGTGAGCCGCGGCGCTTGCCCCCGGTGTTCCTGTCTTTGCTGGGGGCCGCGACTCTTGAAGGTTTTTGAGGCCAAATAAGTGTTTTGATCATGGGAACTCAATATTAGGCCTGGGGATCGTTCCTACTACTCGGTTTAGTGGGATTCGATGTTCCGGAAGCTAAGTCTTGGTTCGGGAACCTTTGTTATTCATTTTATTAATGGAATCCCATATTTGGTTATGACTAGGTGACCGCTAAGGAACTAAAAGGCAGATCGTTCTCAAGGGTCGTTCTTTTACTAATTCTTGCTCGAATTAGAGGTAAGAAAACTGCACCCTATGTGTATGATATGCATGGTTATTATAGAGGCATGTTGATGTGTAAATGTGGACGTTGAATGCATATTAAATGCTTAGCAAATCTTGCTTACTTGTGAATGGCACTGACTTACTAGTCAGAATCGGCAATGGTGTCAAATCCGTCTGTGAGGTTGTGACTTACTAGTCAAGTTCACAACAGTTTTGAACACTGGTTGTGTGTCATTGACCTAAGAGTCAGGTACGACATAAGCATCAAGAACACAGAGCCAATAAAAGATTAGATATAATCGATATCAACATTGAATGACTCATATGGAGCATTAATGTTGGACCGACCCTAAGTTCAATGAAAATTATAAGCGCTTGTCTAGTCTATGACTAGTTACTCAGAGCCAGGGCCAAAGGCCTAAGTGATTGTTTTGTCACATGGCTGAGGGAAGTGGAATCCCACGTTAGTGACTCTATGGTCACTCGGTAGGTTTATGCTGGTGACTATGTCATTAGATACTTATCTCGTTTAAGCTAGTGAAATGATCACTTATTGGCAAAGGGAATGAAACCCACCTTAGTGACTTTTACTACTGTCACTCCTCTATTTTGGACTAAAAGTCCTGGATGATTATTATGATCATCATATGCTATTATATTCATGCAGTATTGAGTTTTCTTGCTGCGCTTTTTCTCATGGGTGCTATGTGGTGCAGGTAAAGGGAAAGAAAAGCTCACCCAGCCTTGAGTGGAGAGCTTAGGTGGTGATGTGTTCATATGCGGCCGCTTGACCACCACGACCAAGGAGTTCTCAGGGGAACTAGGGGGTTTACCCTATTTTTGCTGCTTAGATCGGCGGGTTGTAAATTTTATACTGTACTGACCATTTTGCATTGTAAATAACTTGTAAACATTTTTATGGGCCCATGAACAGTTTTATGTTTTAAATAAAATATATCATTTCCTTTTGATTGGTATTCCACCTTAACCTATTAATAACACCTAGAAGCACATTTTTAGCCAAAGAACTCGGTTAGCGAGTTAAATTCACCGTTCAAAGTTCACCGTAACTGTCTTGGGGTAACCAGAGCGTTACAACTTGGTATCAGAGCGTGCCAAGGTTTAGGGTTCCTGTAGACTGGCTGGGCATGTACACTCACCACTGAAGACAAGCTCGACTCATGGTTTGGTAACTATTTATGTAGTTATATGTATAACTACTTAAATACAGTATAAATGCTTTACCTGTTTACATGAGACACCATGTTAAGGCTGTGCCCTGAATAATGCATCTTCAGAAACCGTGTGCTAAATAGTACTGATATTGCTGGAACATACTCATTAGTATTGTTGATTGTGAACTATTATTTGATACATGTTAAATGCTAAATGCTATAATCATGTATCTATTTGTATATTTGTATAACTGTGGAATATGATAGTTATCTGCTTGTTCTTGGACCGCAAGGCGACAAGAGGTTTAGTTATCACTACCTGACTGACCCTATTGACTATTGCAGCACAATATAAGTTGATAAGAATGACAGACAGATTCCTCAGTTGGCTAGGGTGATCAAGGCCAGAATAATAATCAGGGTCAAGAGAATGACCAGAGTCAGATTCCACAGCCAGCTCCTGCGAACTGGCAACAGTTGTTTAATGATCTGCAGGCTACAGTATTGAGGCAAGGAGAAGAACTCCGCCTCCTGAGACAGCAGCAGGTTCCTGCACCTCCTGTATTGGTGCCAATAGCCTAGCAGTTGTCTGAGGTTGGTAACAAATGGGAACCTCTCTATGAATGGTTCAGAAAGCAGCAACCTCCAGTTTTTGGAGGTAGTGCAAATCCTGCCAAAGTTTAGCAGTAGATGAGCATGATTACCACCATCCTAGACTTCATGAGGGTGACTAGTAATGAGAGGGTGGCTTGTGCCACATATATGTTTTGGGTGGACGCCTGAATTTGGTGGGAGGTTATAAATCAGACCAGAAACATCAATGCCCTGAGTTGGGAAGAGTTTCAGACTCTGTTCAACGAGAAATATTATAATGATGCCATCAGGGAGGCAAAGACTGAGGAGTTCATCAGGTTACTTCAGAGGAGTTTTTCAGTGACTGAGTATGCCCTGAAGTTTGATCGATTGGCAAAGTTTGCCATGGAGTTGGTGCCCATTGATGGGACCAGGAGGGAGAGATTTCTCCAGGGGCTACAACCTAGACTAGCCCGTGATGTTCGCATTACCACTGTGGCAGGGGTTACTACCTATGCATAGGTGGTTAAGAAGGTACTCACAGCCGAGAGTGCAGAGAATAAGATCTGGCGAGATAATGCAGCCAGAAAGGAGTTTAGGAGAACAAGTTCTCCTTTTGTGGGTTCAAGTAGGGGTGGAGGCCCCAGTGATCTGAAGCGAAAGGTTCTTGACACCTTCCCAGTTCCAGGAAGAAATTGAAAAGGTGTGCATTAGCGACACCGACTCGACCAAGGTAATCCAAGTCAGGTTGAACCTGAATGCAGAGGTCCGGGCCGCCATCGTCGCCCGAGTGAAGGAGAACCAGGATGTCCTGGCCTGGTCTCATTCGGATATGATCGGGATCGACCGCAATATCATCTGCCATGCCTTGAATATCAACAAGGATGTGACCTCGGTCCGGCAGATCGGAGACCCCTGGGGGCGGAGAGGGCAGAAGCTTTCAAACTGGAAGTTGAAAAGTTATACTCGATCAACTTCATCCGAGAAGCTTTATATCCCGTGTGGCTAGCCAATCTGGTGCTGGTACCTAAGCCGAATAGGACTTGGAGAACGTGCATCGACTTCACGGATCTCAACAAAGCTTGCCCTAAAGGTTGTTTCCCGCTACCTCGGATCGACCAGATGGTGGATGCAACATCCGACTACGAAATCTTGAGCTTCATGGATGCCTACTCAGACTACAACCAGATCTCTATGCATGTAGCTGACCAGGAACATACCAGCTTCCAAACCAAAAAGGGGGTGTACTGCTACATTGTCATGCCTTTCAGACTTAAAAATGCTGGAGCCACGTATCAGCGGCTCGTCAACAGAATTTTCCAAGCCCAACTAGGAAGGAACAGGAAGGTCTACATCGACGACATGCTAGTCAAGTCAAAGACCTTCGGAGGACATGCTGATGACCTGGCTGAGCCTTTGCGATCATTCAAAGGTATGGGATGAAGTTGAATCCCAAAAAATGCACCTTTGGCATGGCATCCGAGAAGTTCCTAGGGTTCATAGTAAGCTAACGGGGAATAGAGACCAACCCGGAAAAAAATCAAAGCACTGATTGACATGACCTCGCCACGGAAGCATGAAGACATTCAGAGCCTGACAGGGCAGATAGCCGCCTTGAGTAGTTTTGTCTCAAAGGCCACGGACAAGTGCATCCCGTTCTTCAACGTCCTTCGAGGAAGCCAAAGTTTGAATGGTCGGCTGAATGCGAAGAGGCTTTCCAAAGACTAAAAGAACATTTGGCCTGATCGCCAATATTAGCAAAATCGGTGGAGGGAGAACCGTTGTATCTCTATTTGGCCGTGACCGAACACGCCATCAATGTCGCACTAGTACGGGAAGAAGGAAAGGCCCAGATCCTGGTCTATTACGTAAGCAAAAGGTTATTAGGTGCGGAATCACGATACCCACTGATCGAAAAGTTGACATTTTGCCTACTAATCGCATCCGAGAAGCTCAGACCTTATTTTCAGACCCATGCCATTAGAGTCCTGACCAACCATCTCTTACGACAAGTGTTGCAAAAGCCTGAATCATCGGGAAGGCTCTTGAAGTGGGCCATGGAACTGAGTTAGTTCAACATTGCGTATGTCCCCAGAATATCAATCAAGGGGCAGTCCTTGGCCGACGTCATCGTGGAATGCTCCGGGATCACTGAAGAGGATGATCCCATGGTACCCTTGTGGAAGGTTTTTGTGGACGGAGCCTCGAACGAAAATGGAGCAGGAGCCGGAATCATTCTAGTGTCACCACAAGGACACCAGTTACAAAGCGCCCTGTGATTCCAGTTCAAGGCATCGAACAACGAGGCCGAGCACGAGACCATGTTGGCTGGATTACGCCTAGCTCGGGAAGTGGGGGCTGCAAGCCTGGAGATCTATAGCGACTCCCAATTGGTTGTCAGACAAATCTTGGGAGAATACCAAACAAAAGGGGAAAAGATGGCAGCTTATGTGACATGGACGAGAGAGATACTTCAGTCTTTCAAGAAGCACTCCATCCGCCAGATCCCTAGGGAGCAAAACATTTTTGCAGACATGCTGGCAAAACTGGCCACGGATGCGGAGACGGAACTCTTCGGGTTGGTCCCAATCAACCATCTCCCCGCACCGAGTATTCAAACACCCACAATCAACGCTATAGATCACTCTACGTCCTGGATGGGATCCATCATCCAATACCTAACAACTGGGGAGCTGCCCATGGACAGGGCAACAGCCAGGAAGCTTCTGTACCAGGCCCCCAGATACGTCATGATGGAAGAAAAACTCTACCGCAGAGGGTTGTCCATGCCATACCTCCGATGCGTATCCGGGACCAAAATGAGTGCAATCATGCACGAGGTGCACGAAGGTTTCTGCGGAGATCATACAGTCGGACTCAGCTTGTCCAAGAAAATCCTACGACAAGGATATTTCTGGCCAACCATGAAGAAAGACTATGTTGATTACGTCTGCAAGTGCAAACAATGCCAAAGGTACACAGAGATCCCGCGAGCCCCTCCAACGAAAATAACTCTAATGACGAGTCCTTGACCCTTCGCAGTATGGGGCATCGACCTAGTAGGATCGCTCCCGATCGAAAAAGGTGGTGTGAAGTATGCTATCGTGGTTGTCAACTACTACACCAAGTGGGTCGAAGCGGAACCCATGAACACCATCACCTAGAAAAAGGCCCTGGACTTCGTCATCAACAACATCGTGTGCCGGTACGGGCTCCCCTACAAGATTGTATCCGACAACGGGAAGCAATTTGACAACATCCACTTCACTGACTTCTGTGAAAGGCATGGCATCATCAAAAGCTTCTCCGTGGTTGCCAGAACTCAAGCAAACAGAGGCTGTCAACAAGATCTTGAAGGGAACGCTAAAGAAAAAGCTTCAAGCCTACAAAAGCAAGTGGCCAGAGGAGTTGCCCCGTGTATTATGGGCATACCGGACCACCGAACAAACGTCTACCGGACACACTCCATGGTATAAGGATGCAAAGCCATCATCCTGGTGGAAACAGATGTCCCATCCCACAGGAAGGACACGTATGATCCCGTTCAGAACCACACCATGCTCCAGGAATATTTAGACCTTATTGAAGAGATCAGGGAAGAATCCCAGGTTCAGTTGAAGATGTATCAAGGCAAGATCGCTCGACATTTTAACTCGAAAGTTAAGAGTTGAAGGTTTGAAACCGGAAATCTAGTCCTAAGGAGAGTCTTCCCTGCAACCCAAGATCCAGGAGTGGGGATTCTGGGCCCAAATTGGGAAGGGCCATATGAAATCCAACATGAAGTATGTTTGGGAACGTAACGCTTAAGGCGACTCGACGAAATCAAAGTCCCAAGGGCCTGGAATGCGGAACATCTCCGTAAGTACTATCAGTAGTCAGGAGAGCATGTTTCGTCTTTTAATTTTCCTTGTAAACAATGTATGCCCCAGGGCGGTCTCTTGAATAATAAAAATGATGTGTACAAAACATCATAAATAAATATTGTGAAACAATGAAAGTTCTTGTCCGTCTTCATAAACAAGTGACTCAAGACTAGTCTTCGCTCACTTGGGGGGGGGGGGGGGGTATATCCATTCATACGAACAAGTCCGAGAACAAAAACAAAACAAGAAGCTAAATGCTCATAGTTCAGACCATACAAAAGGATGGCAATGGAAACCCAACTCCTAACAAAAGGACGCAAGGCTAACGCCTAGTACCAACCCGGACCGACAAGGTTTGGGGGGTACAAACCTGAAAGGACGCAAGGCTAACGCCTAGTCCCAACTCGGATCAACAGGGTCCGAGAAGTACAAACATGACTCCTAACGAAAGGAGGCAAGGCTAATGCCTAGTCCCAACCCGGACCGACAAGGTTTGGGGGGTACAAACCCGAAAGGACACAATGCTAACGCCTAGTCCCAACCTGGACCAACAGGGTCCAGGAAGTACAAACATGACTCCTAATGAAAGGACACAAGGTTAATGCCTAGTCCCAACCCGAACCGATAAGGTCTGGGGGTTCAAACCCAAATGGACGCAATGCCAACGTCTAGTCCCAACCCGGACCGACGCAATCTGGGGGGTACGAACTGGATGGAACGCAATGCACAAAGCCAAGTCCCATCCCTGACTTGAATGATCAACTAATCCCTGATGGCTCAGGTCGTTGGAACCTGAACACCAAAATCAGGACAAACAAACTCGATAGCAATTCCTAACTCCCTAGTGGCCCATGCCAATGGAACTTGAGCAGCAAGATTAAAGTAAGTTAAAATAAAAATTAATTAAAATCTAGAGTTCTACAATGGTCCCGGCCGTTGGAGCCCGAACCAGATACTCGACGTATTCATGCAACTGGAAAGCTTTTGCCAAAGGAAAACTAGATATATATATATATAAATTGTCTTGGACGAACCCGCATCCATAAAAGTGTTACAAAAAGAAATAAAAAAGGAGCAAGAACAACACAAAGCGAAAGACCAGGGCTTAGGCTTCCCCATGTCCTGATGCCTCCGGGTTGGCCCCACCTACCTCTTCCTCATCCAAGGGTTCCGCGTTAACTTTCTCCTTGGCCTCAAACTCGGCTCTTTTCACGGCGGGATCAGGGTAAAGCAGGAGGTTCATGTTCTTGTCCTAGAGCCAGGCCATGTAGATGGCCTCGTCGAAGGTGGCCTCTAGCAAAGTATCCACTTGCTCTTTCCCTTGACGAGTCTCCCCATGCATCATCACCTCTAGCTGAAGCAAATCATCCAATGCCTGGATCCGAAACTCAAGACCAGTGATCCTCTCCCGATCCTGGTTAAACTGGGCTTCAGCCACCTCCAGGAGAGCCTTAACATGGAGAAGCTCTGCCTCTAGACTAGCCACCAGTTTTTTATACTCGGCTTCTTTTCGAGATGAAGTCTCTTCAATCTGGAACCGGGCTCGAACAACCTCTTCGCGGTCCATTATGGCCTGAGCCACCTCCTTGGCCAAGGCTTCTTTAGCAGCTTCCTGCTGGTTCACAGCCGCCTCTAGCTCCAGCTGGCCCGTCTCCAGTTTCATCGCCATCTTGGCCTCCAAGTTGGCATTTCGATGGGCCAATAAAGCGTCCTGGAATAAATCGAAGTTAAAAAGAATTTGTAGAACTAAAAATACGAAAAGCAAAAGGATATGTAAACTGATAACTTACAGCGGTGCCCTGGTGACAGATAGCCTAGGAGATGAATAGAGCGTCTTGGTTAGCCATGGTGGCATACCGTTTCAGCTGGAGGTTGGACATAGTAGCCCCAACCTACTCCAGCAAGTTTGCGGCGAATGGAGCTGTGTCCTGCCCCAATTTGGGATGAAACCCAGTCTCAGCAATAAGCCGATCCACGATCGGCTGGGAAACACTAAAGGTTATCGGACGCTTGGAGAACTCGACCTTGCGACAAATCATCAAGGCCTAGTAAACTTCCTCCCTCTTTCCCCGACTGTTTTCCCATGTCCGGGACACCATCTTGGACTGCTCCTTCTGCAAGATCATCTCTCCCTCTTCAGGTATGGTCGGATTGATCGGAAGCACAGGTGCTTCCGGAAGTTCCTGGGTGGCAAATTAACTTTCTCCGGAAGAATCCTCGGCCAAGGAAAGGTCTTTGATCTTGTCCCTCTTCGCCCCCTTCACGGACTCACCTGCAGCCGAGTCCACGACTCTCTTCTCAGATCCCCAACTCGCCAGAGGTTCCAGCTCTAGGTCGATTACCGGAGGACGGGCAGGGAGAGGCGAGACAGTTTCAACACGAACTGTCGTAGTGGGGACCGCGGCTGAGGCCTCCCCAACGGAGTTTGGCTTTGGCACCGAACCTCTAAGAATCGTGTCCAACACCTTTTGCTTGGGCATGCCTTTGGCAGCTTTCTTAGCCGAAGCCCTGGCCTTGGCAGCCTGGGCCTCAAGGGCTTGCTTCATCTTTTCTACCAAGTTAGACATATTGGATTCTTTTGAAACGGATAAACAGAAAGAAAGTTAGCAAAATATATGAGTCAGGATAAACGAAAGTAAAACTAAGCTAAAAGTCTTCCGAGACGAACCCTCATCTAGAACTCGGACTTGATTCAATTCTCCTAAAGCGAAGGAATGAATTCGGTCTCCCATGTCATCCAGGTCCAAGAAGTTGCCATATTGAAGGAACCCAGACGAGTATATGAGAGTCTCTGGGTCTATAGTGATGGGGGATGAAGGTCTCATTTCTCCGTCGGCCCTAAACAGGGGGCCTCGATAAACTAGTCTATCCCTAACTAAGTCCCCAAAACGGGGAGCATAAGTCAAAAGCAAAGGTGAATTACCTCGCTCTGATACACTAGCTCCGAGAGCCCCCGTGTTCAATTGAGTCTCATCAAAAAGGGCTTCTAGATCCTCGGAGGCGGCCCTCTCCCTTTGTTGAGCCTGTTCCTTCTTCCTTTTTGCTGCGTCTACCAAGGCTGCGTCTTCCACGACCTTGATATGTTCGAGGGCCAGTTCCTCCCTCAAGGCTGGATCTTTCTCACATTGTATCCCCCAAAGGCTAGGGGCCACGATCGTCTGGTTGACCGCCAGCATACCGACCACACGGAGGTTGTCGGTGTTAACGTACCCCCTATGTCCAGGTCCTCCGCGCTTAGCATGGAGTAGAACTTCCTCCGGTCAAGGATCGACTGGGTGAGGGGAGTTTGGGCATAGGGTCCTGTCATCCAGGGCGGTAAGTTGAAAGTGTTATATTATTTCATATAATATAATATTAGATTTAATAATGTGACAAAATGTGATTTGTCACACCTTGTAACATATTATTGAGAGTCACAAAATTGGACTAATGTGTGTGCCCAAATGTGACATATTTTGGAGTTACAAAATCAGTTACAAATTTGTAACTCCTAAATATTACCCAATAATGTGTATATTATATGTTACACATTTGAGATTGGATTTCATAAAGTCATGATGATATATGACTGTTGGAGACATGTTTTTAACTCCCAATAAGTGTTTGGAGGTTACAAAATCATGTGGGACAGGATTTGGGACGTTTTGGAAAAATGACTTTTTTGTGCTGAAAATGGCCTGTGGCCGCGGCCTGGGGGACAGAAGCCAGTGGCCGCGGCCACTGAAAAGTCCTGGCCGCGGCCAGTGAGGCTGACAGCCTATGTGAATTTTCAATTTTTTCCAAATTGAACGGTTCTAACATCCCAAAATAACTCCCAAATCTCCATTTTAATTCCATAAACATCCAATTAAACATTGGTAACAACCATGGGGGTTGGTGGAATTTTAAATTCAAAGGGGTATCTCAAACTCTATAAATAGGAGCCTAATGCTCACTTGTAAGACACACCATTTTTCATCCACAAAGCACTTGGCTGAAAAATACACCAAAAGGCTTGATAATTCCAAAGAGCTATTTCCTAGAGAGATCCCTTAGTGCTTAGAGAATAGGGGGAAATAAGCTTTTGGACAAAGGTCTTGAACCTTGTTCAAGTTGGTGATCCCCACTACTCTACACTTTGGTTGTGTTCGAGTTTATGTTTTCATTCTTTTGTTCTTCTTATTTACTTGTAATGTTATAGTATTGAGTTTGCAATCTTCTTCTTCTACATCTTTTCATTTACTTGTATTTTGAGCAATTGAGTTGTAATACTTATTTAATCAATATTATCTTGTCCATTGTATTTTTGCATAGAGTTGTATTTGGGTTTTCCATAATTCCATTGAGCAATAATATATATTCTCTAACAGAAAGTGGGTAATAAAAAATCGAAAAACAGAATCAAACTAGGAAACGAGAAGCTACTTACCCATTCGCTGGAAGTCCAGCGTCAGCGTGGGGTTCTTATCCAAAAGAAACTCGGATGTCATGAACCAATAGTGTCTGACATCCGAGGGGTGCTTCCATGAACTGGTGGGGGCAGCGTAATTGCCACGAGGCTTCAATTTGTAGAAGCCGTCCAGGGTCTTGTCCTTGACATTAAGCTGCGGCTCCAGCTTATAGAAGTACAACACCTCAGTGGGCGTCGGCTCCGGGATTTCCTTCGCCACGCAGAAAATGTGCCATCCCACAAGCAGTTAGTAAGCTTGAGGCAAGAGCTGGAACGACGCAATCCCCACAAACTTGAGGAATTGCGCGAAGTAGTCGTGAAGCGGGAGAATGGCTCCCGCGCTGATGTGGCCCACGCTCCAAGCCCCAAATTTGCCCACGGCGGTGTGGGCTTTTTCCTCTTTTCTGGCTAGGCAGTTATAGAATAGTCTGGGAGTCGATTCCATGCCCCAATGTTTCTCTAGGGCGTACAACATCTGATAATTCCGGAATAGGTTCTTCACCCCGTCCATCTCCCATCTGTTGCCACTGGGAGCCTTATGTCCTAACAGAGTGATAGGGGCTGCTTGAACATGTTCCTCTGGATGGAGGGTGACGCCGTATTTCATAGCTGATGATGTGAGAGTAAAAGCAAACAACCAAGCAGTCAGCATCAAAACCCAAAAAGGTTGGTTAAGGTACGGGGGCTCTCCTACAAACTGCTTGGAAGAGTCCCCTCCGGATTAGATCCGGGATCACCAAGGATCCGCAAAACCCTGATCAGGAACAAATAGGAAGGGTTCTTGCTATAAAGTTTTCCTAAGCCGGCCTATTACCGCTTGTCCAGGAACAACCCGAACCTGAGGGGATCCGGGACAGACCAGACAATTTTTTTTTCTCTCCTACTCTAATCCACCCAGAGCCACCCTAAATGGAGGCACATGCTTTAGAAACCTTATAGTTATAGAAGCAACATAACGATATAATAAACGCAAAGAAACAAAAGCAAAAAGTTAGGAAAGCTTACTGTAAAGGGCTGGTCGTGAAGAATGGCGTATTTTCAGTGACAGGGACGGCAAAATCACAGTCTTGAACAAGTGAAGGGGGCACAAAATTTCTTCTAGTGGGCAAGCTGAGGTCGTCCTTTCAGGCAAGGGTGCGGAGATCAGACACGTTGGGAATAAACGACGGCGAAGGCGAAGAAGCTAACGGTGAAGGTCATCGGCGAGCTCAGACATAAAAAGTCCCCAGTGTGATTTTGTTCTGAGAGTGTAAAGCTTTTAAATGAAAATCTAAGGGTATTTATAAGAACTGAAAGGTTGTTTTTGATCTAACGGTTCGGCGTGATCCCACCCTTCAGATGGTCCTGGATCGTGCAGGAACATTAATTAGCCTACTCGAGTATCGTTCACAGTTACCCAAAGGTGCAATCCGCGCCGCCCCGATCCAACGGGCCCACGGGAAGAGCATCTCAAGGGTCATCCCATCCAACGATCCTCCTTAACGCATAGGTATTAAAAAGGTCATTCGTGTGGATGGGACGCTTTGGAATTCGTGCTAACGTATGACTGCCAACACGGTAACCAATAGAATGTTTTCTGGCCCGTCAAATTCGAGTGTCATCAACGCGCCAATTACAAGAGGACACGTATGCACATCATGATGAAGCTAAAAGAACAGGAGGCATCTAAACGGCCCTGAAGTGAATGAACCGGGGTTCTGGTAAACAAACCTGGATCCTAATAAACGGATCAAGCTTCTAGGATTCGATCAGGGACACTAATACAGGCGCTCACTACACAAGCTTTCGGAAAGCAATTCCCCACGGCAGCGGACCCGTCACCTTGGAAATGAACTGGGATGTATAGAACTTATCCAGGAAGGCAACAAGCCTCCACCGCACAAGCACAGATGAAGGCTTGGGCGGTAATTTTTATCCCCATTTTTCCCTAAGTGTATGGATCCACATTTCGAGTCTGTGGGCCGCCCTGCAGGGACTTAAAGCCCAGATCAGGCCCAGTAGACGAAGACGGAATGAACTCTGGCGGCCCAAGTCTCGGTAAAGAACATCCCGGAATGTAAGCCAGGACCATCGCGTTGTCATGTTGTATGCTCTCGGATCGCGTCCTTCGGTGCCTCCCGGGATGCAATGAAGGGGTCGTGGTTCCAAAGTCCAAGATTAGACCGAGACGGTTGTGGATGAAACCGAGTCCTGGTAAATGAACTGGGACCCTGGTAAACGAAGAGGGATGTTGGCAAATGGACCTAGACCTGGTGGCCAGGTTGGGCGTGATAAAGTGTCCCCGATACTGACATCACCCTAAGAAGTGTGGAGTTATGTCCCCATAGTTACCCTGCAGAAGAGGTTACATCGGGAATGTATGCCGTCGGTTCAGAACTGGCTGCCACTATTCTGACAGATCCTATCCCCTGAATCTCCCTCGAAGCCCACGACACCCAGACTGAAGCATCATTCTGTCGTTAGTCTTATAGTGTGGTTACATTAGGGCTGGCCCAATGGGCCTTGGTTAGTGCATTTTATATATTACAATCCTTTGTATTAAGCCTCCATCAGAGAGCAAATAATGTTTATACCCTTATTGGGCCCGGATTAGTCCGGCCTAAGCCCAGTGCACTCACTTACCTATAAATATGAACAATGGTGCACTAGGGAAAGGGATCGAATTCTTCTCTGAGAAGCATACACTCTGCCCAAATTCAGAGAATTCATTACTTAAGCTCTTAAAAAGCTATAATACAATTGACTCGTGGACTAAGGCTCTTTAACACCCCAACCACGTAAAACTCCTTGTGCGATAATCTTTATTTATTACTTTCTAAGCTCTCTTATCTTTGATAATTCTAGTTTTCAAAAAACTCAGTAAACACTACAAATGCTACTTTTCTGGAGCATGACTATATAAATAACCACAAACCTCAAAGTAAATGCGTACTTGAGGAATTGGTCTTAATTAAACAAGACCAATCACCAACAATGACAAGAGAAAAATGGCCAGAGGATATCGCCAGTTCTAGTCACAACAATAGAGAGCTTTGTCATAGTGGGAGGGTTGGTAAACAACCAGTACGCTATGAACATGAAGTTCTGATGCTTGTGCTGACACAAACAAAGATGATCCATTGACTTATAGAGATGCGATGCAAGATTCTAACAAAGAAAAATGGCTAAACGCCATGGACCTTAAAATGGAATCAATGTATTCTAATTCTGTCTAGACTCTTGAAGATCCACCTGAGAATGTTAAACCTATTGGTTGCAAATGGATATTCAAGAAGAAGAGAGGAGCAGATGGGAAAGTAGAGACTTTCAAAGCAAGGCTAGTAGCAAAGGGTTACACACAGAAAGAAGGAGTTGATTATGAAGAAACTTTTTCGCTTGTGGCCATGCTCAAATCTATCCGCATACTCTTATCCATAGCTGCATGCATGGATGATGAGATTTGGCAAATGGACGTTAAAACAACTTTTCTGAATGGCTATCTTGAAACCATTTACATGTCTCAACCAAATTGGTTTGAAGTTAAAGGCCAGGAGCAAAAAGTTTGCAAGCTTTTTAAGTCTATTTATGGACTTAAACAAGCTTCGAGATCTTGGAATCTTATATTTGATGAAACAATCAAAACGTTTGGTTTAAAAAAAATGTTGATGAACCTTGTGTTTACAAATAAATCAAAGATAAGATTGTGGTATTCCTCGTTCTTGATGATTTTTTACTCATTTGTAATGACATAGAAACATTATCAAAAGTAAAGAAATGGTTAGTTGACCAATTCCAAATGAAAGATTTGGGAGAAGCTAAATATTTTTTGGGAATTCAAATCTATAAAGATCGAAAGAACAAAATTTTGGTACTATCTCAAGAAACTTATATTGATAAAGTGTTGGAACGCTTTGGCATGCAAAACTCCAAGAAAGGCACCATGCCTACTCGGTCAGGAGTTAAATTGTCTAAAGAAAAATTTCCACAAACACCTCAGGAAGAGGAGGACATGAGACAATATCCCTATCCTCTGCAGTAGGCAGTCTAATGTATGTAATGTTATACACCAGACCTGGCATCTATTATGCAGTAGGGATAGTCAGCCATTATCAATTTAATCTTGGATTGAGTCATTGGACAACAATAAATAATATTCTAAAATATCTTAGACATATTAGAGATTACATGCTTGTGTATTCAGGTGGAGACTTGAACCCCACTGGATATACTGATTCTAATTTTCTATCAGATAAAGATAGTTGAAAGTCGACATCTGGATCAGTTTGCACACTTGGAAGAGGTGTTGTAGTTTGGATAAGTATTAAACAATCCAATATTGCAGACTCCGCCATGGAAGCTGAATACATAGCAGCTTGTGAAGCAGCTAAAGAGGTTGTGTGGCTCAAGAAGTTCTATATTGATTTGGAAGTTGTTCCAGGCATGAATCAACCACTTGTTCTATACTTTGATAACAGTGGGGCAATAGCTAATTCAAAGGAACCTAGAAGTCACAAGAGGGGAAAGCACATTGAGAGGAAATATCACGTGATCCGAGAGATAGTCAACTGATGAGATGTTGTTGTCTTGAAGATTGCCTCTGAAGATAATCTTACAGATCCATTCACAAAGACTTTATCTATTAAATCTTTTCAGGGTCATGTAAGAAGCATGGGGTTAAGGGAAATGCCTCATTTGCTTTAGAGCAAGTGGGAGATTGTTGGGAATTGTGCCCTTAAAGCAATTGTAGTTGACAATAGTTATAATGAAATAAATGAATGAATTGAATTATTGTATATATGTAGCTTATGTACTATATTATTGTTAATAATATTAAGTAAATATCAGAAAATTCTCAAGTTGATCTATGTGGTCTCAATCTCATATTGGTATGAGATGATCGAGATTGAGATAATGAACTTAAATAGTTCGCAGTAAAATAAGTGATGAAATCTTTAGATTAATTACTGCTAACACGATCCACTAGTATTATGAATACATGTGACCTAGATCTGGGTTACTAGTGTAGTAGGATACTTTAGTGGAGGTACTTTGCATGCTAAGAGTATGTAGAACTGGACAAGCTGTGATTTAATAATACTTGTTTAAATATCATTTCGTAGTATTATAAAACACATCAACTGATGATCATATACAAACTGATATTATTCTTGAAGTTACTATGAACTCCTATATATGTCATTTGATCCTTTGATTCATCTGTTACGGTTTGTCAGAATGATCTGGCTAAGGACTATTGTTTTGGGGACTCAATGATGTATATTGCTGGGGACATAGCTTAACATACATGGAATCTATACCTTCTTATAGATTGAATGACGGTCCCCTATTAGGTTGACTTTTGGAACTGAAAAAGGTTATTGACGTCAAATTCATAGTCAGATTATGAATTAACCTTTACTAGTAAAGTTGATGGTATACTAGGAATCAAGATATAATTAAAAGAGTAAAACGGTAATTTTATTCTCACTTAATTATGAATCATCAATAGAGGATTAATTTGTATGTAATGATTATATCAATGGACACTTTACGGTTACAATAAAGTACTCAATAAATATGTCTTTAATTCTCAAGAGTTCAATCTCATATTTATAGTGGAATTAATCATGAGATTAATAAATATGATTATTGAATCAAAGAGCTTTTGTTAATAATATTTTATTTATTAGAGCTTGAAATTATTGGTCTATAGGTCCCCGGGGCTGCTCTATCAACACTAATCAAGGTAAGAGTTGATACAAGGGTCGAACTGTGAATGAGTTATTTGAGAGAATATTTATTCTTTGTGATAAATGTGCAATTATGTGATAATTGAAGTTTCACAATTTATTATTGTATTTGTGCAATTTTCGAAATTGTGTAGAAATAGAATAAATTGATTTTACTCAATTATGTTATTTAAGTGTGAATAGATAAATATGGATAATCAAAATTTGTTTTGATTATTATATTTATTTAATTAATAATAAGATGATAATGAAAATTCAAATTTAAAAATTTGAAATTTAAATTGTTATATTTTCCTTAAAAAGACGATACCTTATTTGAATTTCTAATTATTAATTAATTAAAATAAAAATACATGAAAAATCAAATCTCATTTTCAGGGATAGTGCCACACGCATAGGGCTTGGACTACTCTATGCGTGTAGCACTACTGATGTGATCAGTTATTGGTTTTTTATTTTATTTTTAATTAATTAATAAAACATTTTAAAAAGGGTTTTAAAATGGAATGCAAGACTTTGTCTTTTATCATTATTATTATTATTATTAAAGATGATTAATTTTTATTTATTATTATTTTAATAATGTCTATATATTCTATATGACAGAAAATAGAAACAACAAGATTTTATAGAGAAGAAAAACTATCATCTTTTTCACAAAAGAAAAGCTCTTTCTCTCTAGCCTATAATCAAGAGTCTCATGTGTTGAGAATACTTTTGATTCACAAAATTGACTCTTGTTCTCTATGTGCCCACCCACATCTTGAGGTGTAGAGAATGTCTTGGAAGATCTTGGTATGAGTACTCTAGCGAGGATAGGAAGATCGAAATATATACGAAAAGATTCAATGATTCTTGATAGGCTACTAGAGGTAAATCATTTCGTATTACTTTTACATATACATATTATATATTGATTAACATATTGCATATCAAAGGATCCTCATATAAAGTTGTTTATATGAATTTTTGTTGTTGTATACAATACTACCATTAACGCAATTTCCGCTGCGCACTAGGAACTGTTCCTAACAATTGCTCGGGGCTCGGGTCATTACATAATTTTATCCAGAATTTAAATAAATAAATTACAAAATTTCTATGCCCCAAAGTTCCAGTAACTCCTTATGAGCCTCTACCCATAATCAGGCTTCTGGCCTAATCCCTATTAAGATCTCACAATTATATCAAATCTAGAGTCAAACCCCTATTTCCTTTCCAAACCTTCTTATCCTTGTTACTCATAATACTCGAAAAAATAAAAATTCCTCAATCCTGGAACTCCACTTTCCCATATTTAGATTTGCGAACTCTTATGTCCTTTTAATAACGCAGACACTCCTGCCCTAACGATCCTTAATAATTTCAATTATCCCCCGAGCCAATTCTGAACCAGGATACTTCCTATCCCTGGGTTCATTTTCCAGAGTAAGCACTTCTCGTTCCCTTTCTCACACTATCCTACTCAGAGCCACTCTATGACCCTTTTCCAGAACCTGGGAACCTAAGGGTCTCAATCTGACACTATCGTCTTCGGTGTCCAGTGGAGACGTACGGTCAACTTTCGTACACACTCCCTCGTTTGATATCTCACTTACACAACCATAGTGTGTTAACCCAATAGGTTAAGTCACATCTTTTCGCATCCACTCACCTCATCTGCAATCTGAGGTGATCCACCCTTAGGGTCCATAATTATATTCCTCCATACTAACTCCAGAATACCTTAGATTCATAATAGTCCTTTTGGCATCTAATTACCATTTCTCACTTACTAAAAGATTAGGCAGCGCGCCTCCCAATATAAATATTTTAGGTCTTAATGTCCATTTAGACTTCTTGAATACAACAATCACAACGGATAGGATAAGATTAATCCAGAATCTCCACCTTGACGCCAACTCCATCAGATCACTCATCTGATCATCATATCTTAACTTATCCATGCTAAAATGGTTGGATCCTTAGCCATTCCTACTAAATCTTCTTCTACTGTATTTCATTCCTCATAGAGGTATATCTGCCAGTTGTTATTTACTGGTTCCACACCGATCCCGATCGTTAGCTCACCTTTCTTCACCGTAGTCTATTACTGTCAACTTAAAGTCTCATGTAGAGCATCTATGTTTTTATTCATCCATCCATCGTGAAGTACAAACAACCCCCTTTTCAGTCTACACTTAGGCACACCCTAACTCATAATGCACTGCACCATAATTCCACACTTTAAGCAAGGAAAATGTACTTCACATCATTCTCCTGTACCAGTCCATCATGTGCATATTCTAATACCATGACGTGTGAATCAACCTTTACTTCAACTTCTGAAAATCCAGCACACAACTATCCATTTAGATAAACTTTAAGTTTCTACATTGCTTCAGTCAAGATATAGTTATCCTCAATGATGCTTCAAATAGTAGTCAATATGTCTTATCGGTCTCACCGTACCTCTCACCCCTAAGGCTTTCCCTTAGCAATTTCCTTACAGTTTCTATCTTATTTAAGTCGTACATGATCCCATCACTTCCCATAACGTGACCTTGAATAACATCCGGAGAAATTAGAACTTATCCCTTCCGGAACCTTACCTAAAATCCCCCGCTTCCTCAGCCTCAGTAGCTATCAACACAGGTATTACTCATATTCTGCTCCTAACCGGAAGTATTCCAAAACATTCTCGATCAAGCTAGATATGACTTGTCCAAATCATCCTTGTATTCTCTACACGTTGAGTTTATGTGGGCCGCTAACGCATCAATCAGTTCAAGAGTCTTCGATGATAACCGTCACATCATACTTGGTGCGAGCGACAATTCTTGGAATGTCTCTTTCCTTGATCCTCAGCTGGTAATAACCAGATCGAGGGTCAATTCCTAAGAGCATTGTCCTACTTTGCAACAAGGAAATTAAATCCTTCATTATTGGCAATGGATATTTATTCTTAACAATTACTTCATTTGGCTATCCACACGCTGTACACATTCTCGCAGACTTGGTCTTCTCCTTAACAAACGGGGTTGACGTGTCCCATGATGAGGTGCTTCGTCTGATCAATCCTCAAGTCAAATAATGCTTCCAACTAAACCTTTAATTCTTCTTGCTCAACTAGTGTCATTCTTCATGATGTCCTTAATACCAAACTATCCTAGTCTTAATCCAGTTGCACACTCATTCTTTTAACGGGACAACAATCCCCCTGAATTTCGTAAACCCATCTGAAACCTCACTGGCCGATCCAGTTTCTCATCTGGTCCAACTAACATACCCCTAGTGGTACCTTCCACCATAGCTAGGCGTCCCTTGAACGCAACTGAATCCTTCCTTTTTAAACCCAGAAGACACCATCCTCTATTTCAATCCATGGTCATCCCTTACTTGGCAAACTAATCCATACTTAGGATCATACCGCGATTAGCATATCACAATATCAATCTATTATTAATACTAACTTTCCACCCATTATACTCTGACCCATTTCCTAGAAATTACCAACTTTCCTTAGCAGACACAAGATCTTAAGCCCCATAGCGTAATAACCATACGGTATGAACCACATATCTATGTTCCACTAAGAGATACGTAGCACCAGACTCAATCAGCCCAATATAAAAGTACAAAAACTAGAAAGCTGACTTGCCGCCTCCAAGGGACTAGCCTCAGGCTCTGACCGATATGTACTCTTTGGTTCTTCTGTCATCTTCGGGCAATTCATCTTGATGTGCCCTACTATTCCACATAGAAAGAATGACTTCGCTCGACATTCTCCAAGATGGCATCTCCTACATCTGGCACATACTGGATAACTCCTCCAGACCTCATCGCCGTCTTAGCGGCCGCCCTGAATACTATGACCCCTCCTGTCAGGACCAGGAGTAGTAGAACTATCAAGGGTCTTTCTTTCCTGGTTATTGGGCCTCCGCCCCTACCCAATCCCGCAAATGAGGATACCATTACCTGAGCTTCCCACCCAACAACATTCTCACTCTATGTCCCATCTCCTGCATCCCCTATAACAAGGGCCTTCCCTACTGCCCAAGCATAGGTAACAATCTCATATACTGGAGCGATCCTAATGCTCTGGGCCATCCCAGGGTTCAATCCTCAAATGAATTGCTCCTTCTAGGCCACATCCGTTGGTACCAAATCAAAAGCGAATTTGGCCAATCTATGAAATTCACTGGCATACTCTGTCATTGTCTTACTACCCTGAACCGAGTTCATAAACTCATTGGTCTTCGCAATTCAAATTGCGTCATAGTAGCGCCTCTCATTGAACCATTGTCTGAATTCCTCCCAACCCATCATGACAACATTTCGAGTCTGGGGTACAACACTCCACCACGTTCGGGCATCCTCCTGCAGCATGTACGTGGCACAAGCCACTCTATCATTACCTTTCGCTCCAATATAGCCAAGGACAGAGCTAATCATGCCCATCCACTGTTCATCTCTGAACGGGTCCAAACCTCCCTCGGAAACCAGAGGATGATGCTTCTGGAATCTTTCATACAATAATTCCCATATGTTTCCACCCTCAGGTTGAATCGTAACTGGTGCCATCATTGCCAACACACACAGGGCAACATTCTCTAACAGAACCCGCTATCTCACCCCCCTTACTATCTTCCTCTTGCTTTTGCAATCTTGCTTGCATGCCAGCAAACATCTGCTGCCAATCTCATAGGGAGGAGGGAATATGGAGGACTCTGGCCTCAACTATCATCCGCAATCCCACCATTAACAATGCCTAATCTAGTTGACTGCCTTGGATACAAAACTTCCAGATCTATCTATAGCTAATAACCTAACCTACCAGCCCTGATATTCTTATCTAAAACTATACCATTAGCAAGGTCAAACAACACAATAGCCATATACAATATGCATACCAGGACGCAGGTCCATAATGCTCATGCATCAATTACCAAGTCTCATTCCCACAAGATACATACATATACATCATGTTCTCTATTTTAGCAGATAAGACAAATCAGATGAGCAGTTAAAACAAATATTGCACTTAATACCAACCAACTATGAGTCGAGCTTGTCTCTGGCATAAACCTTGGCTTGCTCTGATACCAAGTTGTAACACCCTACTACCCTAGAGCCGTTACCATGTGATTTTAAAATGTGCCAATAGCTCGATAATTGAGGTTTTAGGCTGAAAAGTGTGATAAAATCGGAATAAAAACTCATTTAATGAAATTAATTATAAAAGGTTTGGACATCCATTAAAGTTATAAAAGTGATACATTGGGATCCCAAAATACTGTCTCAAAATATATTTACAATTTAAAAGTTAGAGTACAGTCGACCTAAGCGACAAAATCTAACGTTCAGAACATGTCCCTCAAAACAACCCTAACCATGGCAGCCAGGTAGGCCAAACATGTACGCACCGCTCCATGCCCTCCAACTCATGGTTGATTGAACTTTTCCTTGCCCTTATCTACACCATAGAGCACCCATGAGACGAGGCCCAGCAAGAAAACTTCACAACACAACATATAATAATTTACTTCAACAAATGCATAATTACTCAGATGCAACAGACAATTACAAGCTTCTATCAGAATTCACAACAACACAACAGCACAACAACACAACAACGGCCTCCGCCGATCAGGATGCATTACTAGGCACCAAGTCCTGGTCTTAACCAAGCAGGTGAGTACATCACCATTTGAGGATCTTACCCTGGTGACCTGCATTCAACATGCTTAATGCCGATCCCAGCCTTCGTCATTCCCGGCCTTCGTCGTTCCCGGCCTTTGCTGTTCTCGGCCTTCACTGTTTCCATCACAAACACACGTATGATGTAATAGTTACACAAAATTACACATAAAACTAGACACAATATAAACACAGATAGCTCTATGAGCGCAAACAATTTTCTTACCTTGAGTCCCGAGCTGACAGCATAAGGTGATCCTGAGCACGATCCCTAATCCCGAGCCTTAGCGATAAAACCTAGTCACAACGTGATAATAAATAGCTATCACAATCTAAATCAATTAGAAGCCTTGAAATAACATACTAGGCTCTAGGACCTCGAATTCTACTAAATCGGGTAGTTGAGTTCCCGAGCTTAAAACCATGTTTTAGACATTTTCCTTAATTTGAGTCGCGGCCCGCCCCCTAGGGTCGTGACCCGCTACAAGTAAGGGAGCCTTAGGGCTCTCTTCTATGGGCACGGGTAGCGGCGCGCCCTACCTATGGCGCAGCGCCTGGGCAAAATTAGAGGCTCCCCAAGTCTCTTTGCACACACGGCCCGCGACACTTGAAGAACAAGGCCGCGACTTGAGCCCAAAACCCATAATTTCTTGTGTTTTTCTCGAGCCAAACTTACTAAAATCTACCCTAAATAGTACGCAAACTCAGAATTACATCTCAACCTTATAACAACTTAGTATAACCAGCATATTACCATTAAAAACTAAGGTAAACCCTCAGCGTAACTTAATACCCCAACCCTTAAGTTCAATGCTCAAGAACACCTAAAACCAACCAGAAAATTTACTAAACCAGAGCATAGATCTTACCTCAGCTGTGTAGTCATGACCCTAGGCTGCTCCTAATCCAATTCTAGTCCCAACCTTCAATCACAACCTCAAGAACTTAGAGAATTCCCATCCCTTCCTTCAATTTTCCAAAGTTTCCCCTAAGAGTGAGAGAGAAAGCCCCAAAAGTGGGAGAGAAGAGAGAGAGAGAGAGAGAGAGAGAGAGAGAGAGAGAGAGAGAGAGAATGCCTTATCCTTTGTGTTCTGATTGCTCTCAAGGCTTCTAGCCTCAGCTAAGGTCAGCCAAAATCTAGCAAAAGACCAAAAGGCCCCTAGGTCCAAAACTTACCTTCTAATTCCCCCAAGAGCGATACCGTCATTTGCCACCATTTTCCCCGCTAAACCTCAAGTAGCCCTATAAATCCCCGTTTAATCCTGATATACCCAATTAATCTCCAAATAATTACCCATTACCCATTCAACCTAAAATACATACTACACTCCCAAAATAACTCTAGGCTCACCCCGAGCCGGGTATTAGTTTCCATTGTGACTATTCCGCTAATTTGCTCCTTGCTCCCTAGGACCGCCTCAGACCACACGTCTCAAATATATCCCCATAACACCGGGGTCTCACTCATAACACATACAGAATTACATTTATGCCCTCAATGTGCCAAACTTACAAACATGCCCCAATTTACTGAAATGGGCCCACATGCATATTTAATACACATAAGCATGCATGTTTATTCACATTACCACACAAATCATTTATATCACATAATCACATGTATAATCCATTTGTTGACCTCAATTTAGTCAATGATATGGAGTCACTAAAAATGATAAGAATTATGAAACTGAATGCAAGAACTAAAATGACACAATGATTTTATAGTGGTTTGGCCCCATATCTTGGTAATAACCTACGTCCACTTAGTATTTTTATTGATGTAAACTACAAAACCTGCGATCAACAAACTAGGGTTCACTAAGTTTCACAAGCTTTGAAGTTGAATACAAAGAATCGTGTATAAAAGCACTTGTTCTCTCTGAATAAAAAAAATTGCGTATATCTTAAATGAATCTCATGAGCCCTATTTATAGGCTCAAGGATGTACATATGGCCTATGGGTCGTCCTTAACTTTTGCTATAAGCACAACAAAATAGTAACATAAATAATGATATTTACATACAAAAGTAATTAAATATCTTAGGAATATCTAACTCATAATTATTCTTGAATACTGGCCTCGGTCCTACGAGCAAATATGGTCACATATATCAACACATCTTCTTTTCCTACAACTCAACATATTCCTTGCACCTATCGAGCAACTCAATTTCCTCTTGATATTCTGGTCGTTGATCGACAAGGTCTTCATCAACAACCAGACACGTGTTGTCCATGTGCCTCTTGAACATGCCATGTCATCATGCAAATATTTTAAGAAAACATTTGCCCCCCAAGTTTATTGTAATGTGATCAACATATAATAAACTTATTCGACCAGCAATCCTGCTGATCTTCACATTTGTCAGTAGTTACTTTCTCGAAAATGTAAGTAATCATTACCCTTTTGGTTCCCTAGACATGTTTTGACGGTTATTGCGATTTCTCATGCATCGAAACTCTATTATCATCATTACTCACCATTAATGCCCTGAGCATGATAAATATAAGCCCCTTCACTCCTTTTCATTTTTTACCTGAGCCTTCTCTCTCTTCAATAACACTTCATAAAAACCTCCAAGAAACCCAGAGACTCCAGTGCGATCCGAGGCATCTTCGAGCATCTTCAAGGAAAACCTTCATGATTTCTTCCACAATCCATACTTTCATGATTTCTTGGCCGGCTAATGAATCTGACTTTCTTGGAATCATACTTCCAAGTTTATAAGCAGTTAACAACTTAGCCTATCATGTAGTGATAACAATACCTGTTGTCGCCCCTTGGTCCAAAACCAATCAAATAAGCATTCACATGCAATCATAATGCTAATAAGCATTTCAATAGATTCCATAGTCAATAGTCATGCTAATAAGCATGTCAGTTCATATTCATGCTCAAACATAGCACTGATAAGCACTTCCTGACATTTATAAGCAAATAACAATGCTGATAAATGATTTCTAGCATTCAGAAGCAAATAACAATGCTAATAAGCATCTTCTAGAATACATATGCATATAACAACGCTAATAAGCTTTTCCTTAGCATTCACAAGCAGTGATAGTGCTAATGAGCATATCTTTGACAGACACACAATAGTCAAGGGCCAGACCTTATTAGAATATCTCATACTCCCTAATAAGGCAGGCAATTAAGGCATTTATATCTCATCTAAGCAGCTAAACACATAACCACATAAACAGTTGCCAAACCCTGAGTCGAGCTTGTCTTTGGCGGCGAGTGTACATGCCTAGATTGTCTTCAGGAACCCTTAAACCTTGGCAGCTCTGATATCAAGTTGTAATGCCCTGGTTAGCCAAGACTGTTACACTGTGTATTTTAAATAGTGTTGGACTCGCTAATCAAGCCATTTGAACATAAACGCGTAACTAGAAGTAATTAACGAGTTAGGGTTAAAAGTTTTGGTCAAAGGAATATTTACTTTCATTAAAAAATTTAAGTTCATACATTGGATCCCAAAATAAACATTTAAAAGTTATTTACAACTCAAAAAGGGTGAATACCAGACATGTCGGCCTAAGCGGCAAAAATAGGGTTTGACCCTAGTTCCTCCTTGAATCCCCAGCCGTGACTGTCAAGCAGGCTGCATATGTACACGCTGCCACTGAAGCTCTCCAACTCATGGCTGGTCCAGCTTCTCCTTTCCTTCACTTGCACCATATAGCACTCGTGAGCCGAGGCTAAGCAAGAAAACATAGACATGCTCATAAGAAATTAATATCAGATTTCATAATATTATCTGGCATGCCTAGTAGTAATAACTCTACTCATGCATGCATACATTCCAGCTAAGTGACTATAGAGTCACACCGGGGCGGGGCTCGTAGCCCTATTTACTAATAACTAGCCATAGGGCTAGACAAGTGTACCCTACGCTTTGTTTTCCAAGAGACCATTAGGTTGTTCAAGCGTATGTCACACTCTTGGATAGGCCTAACCATACCGGCCTGCGCTTAGTGCACTATTGTCGCCCTTGACTCATAAGTCAAGCCTTCCAATCAAATAATACAGACAAGCATAAATCATTTATCACATATACGCTCAATATAATCAGACATGTTTAATAAAACATCTCAATCATAGTTATAACTATATTCAATGATCGGACTCAAGCTCTAATCACATACTAGGTGCAGTTTTCTTACCTTAGGTCCTTAACAGAAACATATCATGACCCTAAGCACGACCCTTTTTCCTCCTGAGCCCTAGTCACAACCATAATAATGAATAACCATCAATAACGAGTGAATAAAGTCTTTCGTACTGAGTCCTAGCCTCCGGGACCTCAAATTTTACTAAATCAGGTAGTAGAATCCTTCTCGAGCGTTTAGGTTTGAGTCCCCGCAACTCAAATCCTTATTTGGCCATTTTTCCCAATTAGAGTCGTGGCCTGCCCCATGAAGGGTCGTGGCATGCCTGAAGGGAGAGAGCCTTAAACCATAAAGGCACAAGACATGCGCATCAGCGCCAAGGTGGTTCAGAAGAACCCCAACACCTCTAAGTTCATGCAGGTCAAAGTGTTCCAAGAACAATGCCGTGGCACAATCTTGCGAACCCAGAATTCTAGTGATTTTTTTAATCGCCCAACCTCCCAAAATCATCCCAACACCTGATTTTACTCACAATTGACCATGAAAATGATCTCAAGAGCCCAGAAACATAAAAACCAACCTCCAAACTCAACCAAAACATCATAGAAACTAACAATTTAGAAAGAACTTTTAGAACTCAAAACTTTAAAATCTCAAAATTCAAAACTCAAATTTACCTCTGTTTGGAATCATTCCCAGTTGTTTCCTTAAGCTTATAAGCTTCCACTTCTAACTACAGCTCCAATTTCCACCAAAACTTGCCCTCAAAACTCAAAGAATCAAAGATTTTCTTCCATGTTCAAAATCAACTTCACTAAGGAGAGAAAGAGATAGAAAATGTGATAGAGAGAGTGTGTGCTTTTTGAAATCTAAATTGATAAAATCAGCCAAGTAAGACAACCCTTGGTCCAAATAACCATAATGCCCTCACTCCCTTAAATCCCTCTCAAATCCTTTAAAGGGAAAAAATGTCATTTTGACTCTCTAATCCCGCTTTATACTCAAAACTTCCAGATAATTATGCCAAACCTAGAATATCACTATCCATATCTATAGTGGAATAATCATGGAATTAAGAAATAAGATTATAAGATTACAGAATTTAATTAATAATCTGGTTTATTGGAGCTTCGTATTACAGGTCCATGGTCCCAAGATTACCTCTATCCTACACTGTCAAGGGTAAGGATGTCAAAAGAAAGACTTGTTAAGAGAAAGGACTAAATTGCAAAGGAATTAACTTTCCAGGGCAAGGAAATAATTATTTGATAATTATGGGTAATTGATTATTTATAAATTAATTAATTATTTAACTATATATATATATATTTTATTTTGAAAAACTATAAATTAAAATTAATATTAATCTTGTTTGGATTAATATAAAGAGAGAAAATAATATATATCTTATTTATAATATGATATTTATCTATTTGATTCAAAACTGATATTTTAAGATAAAGTTAATTTTGAATTAACTGATATTTATGTTAGAATAAATATCTTGTCTTAAAATTTTATTAAATAAACAAATGAGAAAATTAGGGCAACCCTAATAGGGCTGGGCGACACACACTGTACAGTACAGTGTGTGGTGCCTAGTGTAACATGCCGGCCTTGAGGGCATGTTACAAGCTAGGTTGGTGCTCGACCAGATGCGCATGCGAGGGTGCAGGCTGGTGAGCATGTTGATGCCTAGTTTGTACGGCAATGGCATTTTCATAAATATCTTCTATATTGCTCGGAAATGGACGGGACTTGGTAGGTTCCATATTGAATGGTCAATGAACGCAATGGTGTGATCGGATTTGAGAGATTCGGAGAATTGGCGAGCTGAGAGCCAAATATGTCTCCCAAGCAAAAATTATATATGTTCCTGGTAGAAGGATAAAAGCTCAGAAAGCTCTTCGTAGGGGGAGCACCTGGTGTCAGCTCTCCATTACCCCCTGGCGCAGGTGCCTCAAGTGAGCTACTACTAGTTGGGAGGACTAGTAGGGCGGGCATAAGAGGACCACGAGGGGACTCATATGTCTCCATGAGTAGGAGTACTCATGGACATTACTGGGCCGCCCTGGTAATGCGTTGAAGTGTGCTGCCAGAGGTTTATGGGTACGGTTCCCCTGGCTTGCTAGGATGTCGCTTACATGGAACGTGGCCCAAATCTCTGAGAGACGTCGTGGTGTGCCATGGCCACGAGTCTCGACATGAGATGGCACGGGAAGTCATTCGTGGGACTTGTTAGCATGCAATCATTGGAGAGTGCACTATGCTTGAGTAAGACAGAGGTCCAGTGTGTGCTACTAGTCTGTCAGCTAGTCTCGAGGGCCTGCCAACATGAGTGAAAGCATGGTGCCTTGAGGATTGGACCATGGATGTATGGGAGTCCTTGGTCTGTGACATGAGATATTCAGATAGTATTGAATGGGGCATGATGAGAGGTGTTGGCACGTTAGCTTGGTGTCGGCTCTTGGCCACACATGCTACCTTGGCTTGCGAATGTCTAGGTGAGCATCGGTGTTGGGATTTGCCTTGCCATAGTGAGAACCTATGGACAGTGTGAGTGTTCTGGCTAGGTAGCCTTGATGCATGGTTGAACTCATAGATGCTTGAGAGCATGACTCAACAGAAGTTGTTCGAGAGACGAAAGTGTGCAAAGGCACACGGTCACGCGAAAAATGTGCCTATTGTTATTCGAATGGTTAGAAGGCTGACCTTAACTCAGAGGAGTTAGGGTGCCGCACGGGCATTTCTGCTGTCAAAATGTCAACCCGTGATCAGGGATTTTATCCCTGAGATTTGAATTTTTGAATTTCAAATAAATTTTTTTAATCAGTTATTTAATTATTCTTTTTAAATATGATTTAAATAGATAATTAAATGAAAATATCTAATCAGTTTTAATTTGAATTATATTTTAATTAAATAAATATTATTTAATTAGGTTAAATATCTTTATCTGATATACGTGATATTAAAAAAATGATGGATAATCAAGCTCTCTCTCTAAAACGATAGTTTTCTCTAAAACAGAAAACTATTCTAAACCTTGTCTCTGTCAAAACTCTCTATATCTCGTGTGTTGAGTACATCTAAGGAGTCACATAAATAAACATTTTGAATCCTACATGCCCACACACATCCTTGTGTGTTTAAGGATTGGTCTGGAAGATCAGAGTGTGAGATCTCAGAACATTGGATAGGAAGATTGTTGATTTATACAAAAAGACTCAAGGACACTTGATAGGCTACAAGAGGTAATCCATGATCTATTTGTATGTGATTTAATATTTTTATATGTATATGATCCTGGCTGGTATTAATATTTGTTAAAATGGGTCCATATATTCCAATGCGTACCTTTGATTTGATCATTTAATACCAACAATTGGTACCAGAGCAGTCTATACATATATATATATATATTAAATATTGTGTGGGTCTCTTGCATTTGTTATATGCATGTTGATATGTATATTGAATGGATGGATATGATTTTTGAATGTATGGTTGAATGATGGATTGTTAATTATATGGTGCTATTGGATTAGGATTTTATTGTTTTTTCTAGATCTTGTGTAAGCCATAAAGGGCATAGTTTTTTGTAAATTTATTTTAAAAAGAAAATATGTACACAAAGATGAGGAGGAACCCGAGCCATGCATCAAAGAGGTTCACGGCCCAAGCCTCTGCTCACCCTCGCACACACCTAGGCCCGAGCCTCCACCTGCTGCCGCGCGTGCCAGATGCACCCCAGCCTCGCAACTCCTAGCGTGCAGCCCTGTGGCTCCTAGCATGCAGCCCCGTGGCTCCCTGCGTGCATCCCCATGGCTCCTAGCATGCACCTGCGCCCATGCACGCGTGCACTCGCCTGCCTCCGCATGCGCCAGGCTTGTGCGACAGGCTCCTGGTCGAGCCTTTGCACGCTAGCCTGCCACCCACCCGAGCCCTTGGCTCCTTGTGCTGCCAGCCTTAGGGCACCATTTTGGTGCCCAAAAACCCTAATTCCTAAGTTGTTATAAAATATCTTTTATTTAATTAATTTTTAAATTATTTGAATTTAAAAGTTTAATTATCTTATTTTATTTTATTAGAAAATAAAATATCTTTTAGTTGGTTAAGATATTTTAATGTCTTAAGTTTAAATAATTATTTGAATTTGACTATTTAATTAAATAAATTAATTATAAATTTTTTTTCTAATTAATAAGTTGGGCAAAATAAAGTTCCTAAAGATTAGCAAGAAAGCCTAAAGGAGAGGAGGAACATTCTTGGAGAGTCTTGAAAGCTACATAGGCTTAGATTGCAATTTTATTTCTAATTTTTTCAAAGGGTTGTAAATCTTAGAAATACCAATTAGTATCCAGTTCATCATTTATTGTATTTATTTAAATAAATGTTCATTGATGTTTGATTGATAACATGATCATGCATTAGTCAATTACATGTCGTTCATGAAACCCCACACAGTTTCTCATTAATCATGCATCTTTTAGAAACATGATTATCTAAGATTGTCCTATTTGTTTGTATGATTGTTTTTGGTGAAATCAATTGCATGCAAACTACTAAGTATTAAATTAGTTAAAACTTGGTAACTCAAACCATAATAAAGACAATAGTTTTTATAGGCCTTTAAGATAACTAACTTTATGTAAAAAGTGTTTTAGTAAAGTTAGATGAATGTAATGGGTAATTATTTAGATCACATGAATAATAGAAACATGCTCTTTTATAATTATATATTTTGTAATTAATTACATTCATAGGGTTATTGATAAACTAGTAATTAATTTGGAATTAATTGATTACTTTAATAAAACACATTAAATCTAAAATAGTAAGTGGGAGAAGGTGAACATCTCAATGTGACCTATGGTCTCCATTATTAGTACAACACTGTGAGATATGAATAGGGCCTCGAGGCGGCTTTGTTTCCGTCCCTCCAAGGAATGTTTCTGGACATATCAATACTAAGGTTGGCTTCTTACGAAGATAGGAGGAAGTGATGTATTTTAGGCTTGACCGACTCTAAGGCGGCACTCTCTAAGTTAAGTCATGAAATCTGAAAAAATTGGTTACACTTACAAAGATGTAATTAAGCTTTTGCGGTGGATAATTGCATCTTGACCAAACCAGCGGTACTTTATATTTAAAAGAGAAAATAGAGAGTTATTTTAAGTTTTAAATTATAAAGATAAGATTGTCTTATAAGATATCTGAATTTAACTTGATCGACCCTAAGGCGTCACTTTATTTGTTGGGTAGTTTTATCATGGAAAAGTACATGTTAATTTATGTGTTTTAATTGTTGCATTCATGCATCATGTTTACTTTCCAAAACATTGATAGTTTTTTTTCAAATGATAATATTATTGTTTTTTTATTTTATTTCAGTTAAAATGTCTCAAAACAACTGCAATGTAGTGGTTGAACTTAATGATGAAAATATAGTATTTTGGAGACATGATATGGATATATTATTGTTAAGAGAGAATTTGATGAAGGCTGTTAAAACACCACCAATCAATGAACCACCAATAGATGCTTCAGTGATTGATCAGTTTGAGTACGCCAAGTGGTTAAAAATAAATCATATGGCTAGGTATTCTTTACTCCAATCAGTGAATATAGAAACCAAAAATACTCTACATAGCCTTCAATCTGCATATGATGTATGGGAGGTCATCCATGCTATGTATGGACACATATATGATAAGTGGTTTTATGAGAATGAAATCCTTTCGGCCAAGCGTGAAATAATCGTTGAATTTATGAAGAATAAGAAAGGTAAATATGATTTATTTGTTCTTATAACTAAGTGGAAATAGATTTGTCATTCTGAGCTCTTAACTCATGGTCCACTAACGATGTTTATTCTTCTATGTAGATGGATGAATCTAACGGTTCAAGAAAGTTGATGATGAAGATCATGAAGTGGAAAAGAGGAAAAGCGTCTAGTTCAAGAAAGCATTAAAGAAAGTTCATTTATTTAAAATCCTTTAGTTTTATTAAAAGAAAACTTTATTGTTGTTTGAACAATATTTAGTTCATTTTTTAGTTAATTTGGAATTTTATTGCATGTAATGACTTTATAATATTTTATTTATAATTTGATTATTCTTAAAAAAAATTCTTTAGACATGCAATTGAATATTTGGACTTTATCGCTTTCATTAAAATGAACGAACGTTCAATAATTCAGAATTATTTAAAGTAGCAAAACAGCAAGGTAACAAAAGATAAAAAGTTTCAAATGAGGATGACACATATCTTTGGCATCTTAGACTTGGTCATATAGGTCTAGATAGGATAAATTGGTTAACAAAAGATAGATCTTTAAGTGTAACAACCTAAATATGGACTATAATTGTAGACATAAAGATGTTGAAAAATAAATGTAATAAATCGTAAAAAGTGTTGCCTTCTTTATTTATAATTTAAAATAGACATAACTCAGGTTTAAGAAAAATAAATAATAGTATTTACAATAAAATAAAATTAAAACTAGGCAACATTAAATCATAAAGTTCATAATTTCCCAAGAAAATAACACGCGACTATATGGCCCCCACATATTCACACCAGTCTTGCTATTGGGAATCCACTCGCCACCGGTCATCTAAGGTTAACTTATTCTGCAAAAGTAAAAGAAAGGAGTGAGATTCTAAGCCCAGTAAGGAAAATACACAGAAATTCAATCATAAACTCACAACAAATAATTTCACATGCAATACTATATCACCGTCATACTAAAAATCACACATAGATCTAGATCATAAATTATATCATGCAATCATAAGATTAGTCATAAACACATCATAAATAACAAATCATATAATCACATAGTCATAACAATCATACCATCAGTTTATACAAGAGTACATAACAACGCTAATTTATACTAATCATACAAGATCAAAATATATCCTAAGTGTTTACCGAGATTTTCGGAAACTATATTAATGAGTATTAAATAAGACTAATGATATGGAATTTAGAATATAAAAACAGGGTTTTTACGTGGTTGGGGCGTTAATGAGCCTTAGTCCACGAGTCGGTTGTATTAGAGCTTGGAAAGTCTTGTACAATGGAGTTTCTCCCTATGTTTTGACAGAGTAACTGTATACAAGTCGAAGAGAGATCCCTTCTCTAGTGCTCTGTCACCTATATTTATAGGCTCACAGGACCACTGGGCTTGAGCCGGGTATGACCCGGGCCCATCAAGGATATAAATATCCTAGGCTTCTCTGATGGAAGCCCAATACAAAGGATAAAAATACAAAAGACTAAGAACGACCGAAGCCCACTGAGGCAGCCCAAAGCCTATATTTCACCCGACAAAATGGGGCTTGTGGTTTGGGCATTCCGAGTTACGAGGCAGATTCAGAAGACAAGATCGGTTAGTGTACTGGCACCGCAGGTCTGAACCAGCAGCATGCAATCCCGAGGTGGCCTTTTCCGTAGGTGAAAAGTGGGGACAACCCCCACGCGTTTGTGGGGGCAGCTTCAGGGTCACAGACACCTTTTCTTGCCAACCTGGA
Organism: Humulus lupulus; assembly: GCF_963169125.1. NCBI lineage: Eukaryota > Viridiplantae > Streptophyta > Magnoliopsida > Rosales > Cannabaceae > Humulus > Humulus lupulus. Next base: position 187,195,890 of record NC_084794.1, on the reverse strand, counting down.
GGACTTGACGCGGGTTCGTTTACCTCTATCCCTCTTCATTTACTACAGGCCCGGACTGTTTACCTGGCTCCAGGACCGTTTTGCGTACACCTCGACTTTAATCTCAACTGGCCATACGTCTCTCGGCGCAACTGTCCCGGATCATCTTCCTAGACGCCATCCGGGTCTAGACCCACACTTGGGCTGTCGTCCTCGGTTACTCCCCTGCTAAGCGGGCCTGGGCTGGGCCCAAATCCAATTGCCCAAACCGTGGGCCTGGACCATCGTCCCGGGCCTAAGACAGGAAATGGGGATAACATTTACCCCCCAAGCCTTCGCCTGGGTCCGCGAGGTGGAGGCTTGCCTTGATCCCAGATATTCCGTGGTTGCCTTCCCAGTTCCTGCTTGGACTCGTGGGTCTGTGGCAAAGGACGGTGACGCTGGCCGCACATGGAGCCGGGACCATTTACCAGTGTCCGAGTCTGTTTACCTAAGTCCCGCTTTGTGGCGAGGGATACATGTGTCGCCAAGCGACTGCTGCAAAGATGGCACTTGACCTCGAAAGGTCACCTAACCACCTCAAGGGTCGCTAGGCCTAGGCTAGTGCGTCAGCACGGATTCCGAAGCGTCCCATCCGCACGGGGGTCTTTCATTAATGCTCATGCGTTGAAGTGGACCATAGGATGGGGCGACCTTTGACATTTGCCTCTCCTGAGCCGTTGGATTGAAATGGCGAGGATCTAGCTCCTGAGTGCTCATAAATGCCCCTGCACGATTTTTGACCGTCTGATGGGGGAATTTCTATCCGCTGGATCAGAGACCAGGATTTGGGTCTCTATAAATAATCCTCAGACATTCATTTGACACTTTTACACTCTTGAGCCATTTCAAGAACTGAGGAGCTGTTTATGTCTGATATCGCCGACGACATCTTTCACCGCCTGCTCACTTTGCGCCATCGTCTATTTTCAACAGTCCCAGTGTCTGCACCTCCGCCTGAGCACACGTCCTAGGTCTGCCCTATCGATGAGTTGCTGAATTGCCTTCACCAATTCAAGAACGAAGTGAGGCAACTCCTCAAGGACTGGGCGGCCAAGAAGGCTGCCAAGAAGAAAACAGAGGCGCCAGGCCCGGACCCACCCCTCAACAAGGAGGCGCCAGGGGCGGAACCTCGACCCGACGAGGGTGCACTTGCCGCGGTCCCTATCCAGGATGTGGACCCGGCTGCCGTCCCTGGCTCTGCCCAACCCTCGGTGATCGATCTGGAGACGGGACCCGCTTTAAGCCGAAGTTCCGGGAAGAGGGTTTTGGACGCGGGCACTGAGGAGGCCAGCAACGGGAAAAAGAGGCCCTGGATGAGGCGGGCTAGCTCGGCTGATGAGTCGCACGGCGAAAGCTGGCTCACTGCAAAATAGATTCCCGCATTACCGGCCCTCCCCATACGTCTGGCACTACTTGAGGAGGGGCAAGCCGTCGTGCGGGATGAGTAGTCTCGACTGATTACCCGAACCTGGGAAAGTGGCCGGGGCTAGAAAGATGAGACGTACAAGGCCCTGACGATTCATCGTCAGGTCGAGTTCGTTGAGCGTCCGGCGGCGTTTAGCATCCCCCAGCCGATCGTGGATCGGCCAGCTGTCGAGACGGGCTTTCGCCCTAAGCTGGGGCAGGACACGGCCCCCTTGGTGGCGGACCTATTGGACCAGATGGGGAACACCATGTCTAACCTCCAGCTTAAGCGATATGCCACGATAGCCAACCTGGACGTGCTGTTCATCTCCCAGGCTCTCCGCCATCAGGCCACCACAGTAAGTTTACTTCGTGTCTTTTTCTTCTCTCTTCTTATTTGTTTATAAGGATTCCTCTTAACTTTGCTTTGTTCCAGGTTGATTTTCTGTCCCATCGGAGTGCCGACCTGGTGGCCGAGGTGGCCATGAAGATGGAGACGGTCCAGCTGGAGCTGGAGGCGGCCGTGAACCAGAGGGAGGCCGCCAAGGAGGCCCTGGCCAGGGATGGCCCAGGCTCGGGAGACTTTGAGCAAAGCGGCTGCTCATGCAGACGCGGATCACGCAGAGTTCGACCGTGTCAAGGCTGGGCTGGAAGGGGCCTTCTCCCGAAAAGAAACCGAAGCCAACGAGAGGGCAGCCCTTCTGGAGGTGGCGGTGGCTCAGTCTGTCTGGGACAGGGAGGAGATCCAGAACTTGAAGACTCGGGTCCGTGAGCTGGACAGCTCTCTTCTTGAGGAGAAGAGGGCTCATGAGGAGGCCTACTGCAAAAGGGAGGAGGCGGACAGCTTGCTGGAAGTAACTTTTGAGAAGGCCATCTACATGGCTTGGCGCAAGGAAAAAAGCATGAACCTCCTGATCTTTCCCGACCCAGAATCGAAGAGGGCTGAATTCGAGGCCAAAGAGAAGGAAGACGCGGAGCTTCTGGAGGATGAAGCCTAGGCCCGGATCTCCGCATTACCTCTGTTTTAATTTTGTAATAACTTTTCCGGACGCGTACGCATCCAAGACAATTTGTATTGCTTTCTCCAGTTTATCTTATTTTTATTATTCCTTCTAGAAATTTCCTTTTATCACCGTGCATGACTAACTCCGAGGGTTTGGTCCCGGTTCCAACGGCCTGGACTAGATCAATTATGACCTTAGCTTGTCAAGTTCTCACTCTTACCGGCCTAATTCTCAATCCCGATTCCAATGGTCTGGGCCAACGAGGTTTAAATAGTCTACTGTGGAACCTATTTCCCTCACTCTACCAGTCGCGGGCCACGGCTTTGCCCTGGGGGCATACCAGATGTTATTTTCTCTCGGACATCGTTCGTCCAGGGTGGGACTAGCCCTAGGCTTGGTCCTTTTTTAATTTACACCCCCGGACATTGTTCGTCCGGGGTGGGACCAGCCTGAGGCCTGGTCCTTTTTTAATTTACACCCCCGGACATTGTTCGTCTGGGGTGGGACCAGCCTGAGGCCTGGTCTTTTAATTTACACCCCCGGACATTGTTCGTCCGGGGTGGGACTAGCCTGAGGCCTGGTCCTCTTTTAATTTATACCCCTGGACATTGTTCGTTCGGGGCAGGACCAGTCTGAGGCTTGGTCCTCTTTTAATTTATACCCCTGGACATCGTTCATCCGGGGTGGGACCAGCTTGAGGCCTGGTCCTCTTTTAATTTACACCCTCGGACATTGTTCGTCCGGGGTGGGACTAGCTTGAGGCCTGATCCTCTTTTAATTTACACCCCCGGACATTGTTCGTCCAGGGTGGGACTAGCCTGAGGCCTGGTCCTCTTTTAATTTATACCCCCAGACATTGTTCATCTGGGGCAGAACCAATCTGAGGCTTAGTCCTCTTTTAATTTATATCCCCGAACATCGTTCGTCCGGGGTGGGACCAACTTGAGGCCTGGTCCTCTTTTAATTTACACCCCCGGACATCGTTCGTCCGGGGTGGGACTAGACTGAGGCCTGGTCCTCTTTTAATTTATAACCCCGGACATCGTTCATCTGGGGTGGGACCAGCCTGAGGCCTGGTCCTCTTTTAATTTATACCCCCAGACATCGTTCGTCCGGGGTGGGACCAGCCTGAGGCCTAGTCCCACGGGGTTTGTATCCCCTGGACATCATTGGTCTGGGTCGGGACAAGCCTGAGCTTGCGCCCCGCCGGATATTTTCTCATACCTGGGATACCCCCCACAAGTGAGCGGAGACTGGTCTGGGGTCACTTGAGTAAGATTTTCATTGTTTGATAACGTTTTTATTTTTTTATGGCGTTTTGTACATGCCATTTTTATTATTCAAGGGGGGTCGCCCTGAGGCGTACATTATTTACAACGAAAATACAAAATTGGAACACGTTCTCCTGACTACTGATAGTATTTACGGAGATGTTCCGCGTTCCAGGCTCTCGGGACTTCCGAGCCATCTAGTCGTTTAAGAGGTACGTTCCGGGGCACACTTCATGTTGGACCTCATATGGTCCTTCCCAATTCGGGTCCAGAACCCCTACTCCTGGATCTTGAGTAGCAGGGAAGACTCTTCGCAGGACTAAGTCACCGGTTCCAAACTTTCAGATTTGTACTTTTGAGTTGAAATGACGTGCGATCTTGCCTTGGTACATCTTCAGTTGTACTTGCGACTCCTCCTGGATCTCTTTGATGAGATCTAGTGATTCCTGGAGTAAGGCGTGGTTCTGGGCGGGATCATATGTGTCTCTTCGGTGAGACGGGATGGTCGTTTCGATGGGGATGATGGCTTCGCATCCATAGACCATGGAGTAAGGAGTGTGCCCGGTTGACGTCCTCTCGGTCGTCCAGTAAACCCACAACACGCGGGGCAGCTCTTCGGGCCATTTGCTCTTGCAGGCCTGGAGTTTCTTCTTCAACGTTCCTTTCAAGATTTTTTTGACGGCATCCGCCTGCCCGTTTGCTTGGGGCCTGGCGACCGCGGAGAAGCTCTTGACGATGCCATGTCTCTCGCAAAAATATGTGAAGTGGGCGCTGTCAAACTGCTTCCCATTATCAGATACAATTTTGTATGGGAGGTCATACTGACACACTATCTTATTGATGACGAAATCCAGGGCCTTCTTCGAAGTGATCGTGTTCATGGGTTCCGCCTCAACCCACTTAGTATAGTAGTCCACAGCCACGATGGCATATTTCACTCCTCCTTTCCCGATCGGGAGCAATCCTACCAGATCGATCCCCCACACCACGAAAGGCCAAGGGCTAGACATCAAAGTTATCTTTGTCGGGGGGGGCCCGCGGGACCTTTGCGTATCTCTGGCACTGTTCGCACTTGCGGACGTAGCCGATGCAATCTTTCTTCATGATCGGCCAGAAATATCCTTGGCGCAGGATCTTTTTGGATAGATTGGGCCCGGCTGTATGATCTCCGCAAAAGCCTTCGTGCACCTCGTGCATGATTGTGCTTAGTTCTGTCCCAGACACACACCTGAGGTAAGGCATGGACAACCCCCGGCGATAGAGTTTTCCATCCATCATGACATATCGGTGGACCTGGTACTGAAGCTTCCTGGCCACGGCCCTGTCGGCCAACACCTCACTGGTTGTCAGATAGCGGATAAGAGGTCCCATCCAGGAAGTGGAGTGGTCAATGGAGTTGACCGCAGGGGCTCAGATGCTTGGGATGGGGAGATGGTTGACGGGGACTAGCCTGGCCAGTTTTGCTTCGGCGTTGATGGCCAGCTTTGCCAGTGTGTCCGCGAACACGTTTTGCTCTCTGGGGATCTGGCGGATGGAGTGCTTTCTGAACGCCAGCATCATCTCTCTCATCTGAGTCACATAAGTCGACATTCTCTCTCCTTTGGTTTGATATTCCCCTGAGATTTGCCTGACGACCAGCTGGGAATCACTGTAGATCTCAAGGTTCATGGCCCCTACTTCCCGAGCCAGGCGCAGCCCGGCCAGCATAGCTTCATGCTCAGCGTCGTTGTTCGATGCCTTGAACTGGAAGCGCAGGGCGTTTTGCAACTGGTGTCCCTGTGGTGATACCAAGATGATCCCGGCCTCGGCCCCGTTCTCATTCGAGGCCCCGTCCATGAAGACCTTCCATACGGGCGCCGCGGGGGCCTCGGGATCGTCTTCCTGGGTATCCCGGAACACTCCACGATGAAGTTGGCTAGGGCTTTCCCCTTGATGGAGACCCTAGGAATGTAGGCTATATCGAACTAAATCAGTTCCATGGCCTACTTTAGGAGTCTTCCCGATGACTCGGGCTTCTGTAACACTTGCCGCAGGGGGTGGTTGGTCAGGACTTTTATGGCGTGGGCCTGGAAGTAGGGCCGGAGTTTTTGGGACGCCATCAGCAGGAAAAAGGTCAGCTTTTCAATTTTTGGATATCGAGACTCGGTGCCCAACAATCGCTTACTCACATAGTATACCAAGAGTTGGGTCCTATCCTCTTCCCGGACCAATGCGGCGCTGATCGCGTGTTCGGTCACTGCCAAATAAAGGTACAAGGGCTCCCCGTCCACTGGCTTTACCAGGATCGGTGCTTGGGCCAGGTGCTCTTTTAGTTTTCGAAAGGATTCTTCGCATTCGATTGACCATTCGAACCGCTGGCTTCCCCGACGGACGTTAAAGAACGGGATGCACTTATTCGTGGCTTTGGAGACGAAACAGCTTAAAGCGGCTATCCGCCCGGTCAGGCTTTGCACGTCCTTATGCTTCTGAGGAGAGGGCATATCAATCAGTGCCTTGATCTTATCTGAATTGGCTTCTATTCCCCGGAAGCTCACTATGAAGCCCAGGAACTTCCTGGAAGCCACGCCGAAAGTACATTTCTTGGGATTCAGCTTCATCCCGTACTTCCAAATGACTGCGAAAGCTTCAGCCAAGTCGTCCGAATTCTTCCCAGATGTCTTGGACTTGACCAGCATATCTTCGATATAGACTTCCATGTTTCGCCCCAGCTGGGCCCGGAACATTCGATTGACGAGCCTTTGATAGGTTGCCCCAGCGTTTTTCAGTCCGAAGGGCATGACGATGTAGTAGTATATCCCCTTGTCGGTTTGGAAACTGGTGTGTTCCTAATCTTCCACATGCATGGATATCTGATTGTAACTAGAATATGCATCCATGAAGCTTAAGATCTCGTACCCGGACGTCGCATCCACCATTTGGTCGATCCTGGGGAGCGGGAAACAATCCTTCGGAAAAGCTTTGTTGAGATCCGTGAAATAGATGCACGTTCTCCATGTTCTGTTCAGTTTCGGCACCAGAACGAGGTTGGCCAGCCACACGGGGTATACAGCCTCGCGTATGAAGTTGATTGATGACAGCTTCTATACTTCCAGCTTGAGGGCCTTGGCCTTCTCCGTTCCCAAAGGCCTGCGTTTTTGGCGGACCGGGGTCGCGTTCGGGTCGATACTCAACGCGTGGCAGATGATGTTGCGGTCGATCCCCGTCATATTTGAGTGAGACCAGGCCAGAATATCCTGGTTCTCCTTAACTTGAGCGATTGTGGCAGCCCGGACATTTGTCGGCAGATTTTTCCGGACTTGGATGACCCTGGCCGGATCGGTGTCGGTAATGCACACCTCCTCATTCTCATCCATGGGCTCCAGGACGCGGTCGTCCCCTATCCTCGGGTCTAGGTCATCTTCTTCCCGGATCACTCTCTCAGTAGGTGGGGGAGGAATCGAGTCGATGAAGTCCTCAAAGGGCTCGTCCCGGACCATGTATATTGGCCGGACGGACACGTGGTAGCACTTCCGAGCGCTCTTCTGATCTCCCCGGATAGTTCCCACCCCTCTGTTGTCGCAAAGGAACTTCATGCAAAGATGACGGATAGAGGTGATGGCCCCGAACTCGACTAATGCGGGCTGGCCGAAAATGACATTGTAAGTGGTGGGGCAGTCCACCACTATGAAGGTGCAGAACTTGAACGAGTGCTGCAACTCACTTCCCAATGTTACGGGCAACTGGATTTTCCCATGGGGAGTAGTACGTCTCCATTGAAGCCGTAAATCTGGGTCGGGCACGATGCCAGATCTGCATCAGTCAAGCCAATGGCGGTGAAGGCGGGCTTGAACAAGAGGTTGACAGAGCTCCCGTCATCTACCAACACGTGGGATACCAACTTGTTGGCGATCTGCGCATCTATGACTAGCGGGTCATGGTGCGGGAAATGGACGTTGCGGGCGTCGTCCTCCGTGAAGGTGATGGGGAGGTTCATCAATTTAAGGCGCTGAGCCGGGGCTTGGACAAGGGTGCACACCTCTTGATCATGATCGAGCTCGCTTAGATAGCGCTTTTGATCGTTCCTGGATGGCCCTCCCAGGTGAGGTCCGCCCGAGATGGTGGCTACATGTCCGTCCACGCGAGGGGGTGCCGTCCCGGATGGATAAGGCATTCCAGGGCCCGGTGCTTGTGCAACAGGGGCCCCTGAGGGGTATGTGCCGTCGGACCCTATGCATACCCTCCCTGAGGCGGGTATGCCCTGGGCGCTCCCTGGACCGTGGGTTTTCCGGGACCTGCTGACAGGCCCGGGACTCCCACGGGCATCCTGACCCACTGGTGGAGATGCCCTAGCTTGATGAGATTCTCGATTTCGTCCTTGAGCTGCTGGCACTCTTCGGTCGTGTGGCCCACGTCCTTATGGTAGGCGCACCATTTGTTGGTATCCCTCGGATTTCTCCCCCCTCTGAACATGGGGATAGGCTTTCGGTAGTGAACCGCCCTTTCTGTGGCCAGGAAGATGTTCTCCCTGGTGTCCACCAGATTTGTGTATTCTGAATATTGGGGCTCGTAACCCCTTTTTCCTTTCTTAGCCGGCTCAGCCCAATTTTGGCCTTTGCCAGATCTCTTCCCCCAGGAGGGGTTTACGCTTGCCTCTGTTACTCCCGCCTGCGACTGCTGGGCCCAGACGGGGGCAACGCTGTGACCCGTTGGTGCGGCTCCATATTTGGAAAAGTGGGCTGACTGGACTGGGGCATACCCTGAAGAGGCAGGACCGTACACCGTAGGGGTGTAGGTAACCCCAGGCGTAACACCCGATCTCGGGGCGATCGGGGGCGTGACGTAAGATTGCGCCGGGAACTGCACCCCGTACCCCGGGAACGCCTGGGCACCGAGCTTTGGCGTTGGAGGCCATCTGAAAGCCTGGATCTGAGCCTCTTCCTAGGTGATAAATCCTTGGGCCCTCCTTACGAATTCTTCCAGGGTAGCCGCCTTGGTACGCTGCATGTCATCCCAGAGAGGGGACCCGGCCCGGATCCCGGACT